>NC_142731.1:9380000-10005000 GCF_055471065.1 Atractosteus spatula | reverse complement strand
TTATTACTCCTTTAATACGATGCGAGCCGGCGTGAAGATCCCCGTCGCCATGGCTACGGCGGCTGGCACGCTGTGCCGTCAAGACCGATCTGGGCAAAGCGGGTTAAAAAGCCTGCTTGTGCCGAGACCGGAGGACGGGGGGCGGGCAGCGAGCATGAGGGGCGGGCGAGGGCTCGTAAAGATTTGTACAAGGGCTTAGGAAGCGGTCAGAAAGCATTAGGCGAGGTAAACACATCGGATGCGTACAATTAATACAAGTGAAAACGCATCACGGACCTCCCATTGAAAAATGCTCGCCCAATACCGCCACCTAGTGGCGCAGTCGGATTAGTAAGCCCGACGTTTCGCAGCAGCAGGCGGTTATAACGGAGACGGACCACTCGCTGGCTCCTCTCCCTTAGCACGCAGGGCAGCCAGTCGCCCCAAAAGCAAGTCTCTCCCGGTCCCGGCTGGCGTGCACAGCCCCAGCAGCTCAGGTCCCGGGGCAGGAGGGACAGCAGCGCACCTGAGTGCAGGAACTCCAGCCCTCCAGCTTTACACGAGAAAGGCTGTAAACGAGAAGGGGGAGTTTAGCCCCATTTGTGCGCTAGGAGCTCATCCAAGCATCTCCCGGCAACTTCCAGGAAAACGGCTTCCCACAACCTCGAGGCAGCTCGTTCCAGACCCCCACAGCTCTGTGTGTAAAGCAAAGCGGTGCTTCCTGGCCTCGGCCTCGGAGTCCCTGCGCCAGCCGCTCGGCTCCGCCGGACCGCTGAGCCCCTGGACACCCTGCAGGGCCTGAGCAAGCTGCCCTGCCCGACTCCCTGGGACCTCTCAAGAACCGGCCGGAGGGGACCGGGATCGCTGCCCTACACACAACGGAAACATGGAAACCTGAGTGAACAGCCAGCTCTCCCGGGACACTCTTCCCCAGTCGGCACAAACCGTTTTTCCCAACTTGCCAGGCAGATTCACCCAATCGTCCTGGGGAGACCCTGCCTGTAGCTTTTCTTCGCCGCTGAGCTCTGCACAATCAAACATCATTAAACCCTGAGTCGCACAAGGATTAGTTTGCAGTTGTCATTTTCAGTCCCTAAACATGTTAACTATGGTATAGCACACCCTAAGCAACTTGAGATCTCCAATTAGAATGGAAGTAAAATAAGACTCCAACCATGGAATGTGCTCACTCAAGGATTCAGTTCAAGGGCTCAGCCAGAGCTAACGGCAGCAGGTGTGGGGGAACCCCCGGACCACGACTAGGAACCCCAATACCCAAGACCCCGTAACTGTGATCAGTTCAATTCAAGGTGCTTTATTGGCACGACTGATGAGCACAATCAGTGTTGCCAAAGCACATAAAAAATAAAATTAACATGAAACAAAACAAAAAATAAAAAACAAAACAAAACCTACGGACATATTACAGACATTTACAACCCAGACAATTCATAAAATATTTACATGGACTGTTATCTCACCGTCACAGCTGCCTCTGCAGTACAATCTTGCTTTCAGCGCTCAGAGAAATGTGAAGGTGGAACCGGCTACATTGCCAAAACTCTGATTAGCATTCCGCTCTAGTGCATGAGGAGCGCGGCTCTACTCACGAACAGCCTCGGTTCCGCCCCCAGGGGCGCTCTGCTGCAGCACGCCTGGATACAGGTGCACCCCGTTCCCCCGGGGCTCCCCACACCTGCCCATTGGAGCCGCACCGGGGTCCTGGGGCCACCCAGTCCTCACTCCAACCCAGCTCCTCTTTAAGGGCGACTAGTTCCATGATGTGTTTAAATATTGAGACCGCTTCATGTCCCGATTACAACCGTTAATCACAGCAAATCAATTAAGAACACATTCTCAATGACCGCAAAACCTAAACAACTGGATGGCTGAGCATTTTGCAGGGGCAATTCAAGTGAACCTCCGTGCTCCCTGGGGACCACAGCAGCACCCCAGCCGAGACCCGAACTCAAACCTTCCAGGTGCAGGGCTCTAACCACGCTCCCACACTGCTACCAATCCAATTAGCCTGAGCACCCTGTGCTTGACACCTTATCATGCCTTGGAGATCAATGCAATTTAGTGCAATAATTTCCAGTCTGGAAGCTGGAAAGCGCATGTCCACAGGGCTTCAGATAGGGGGACTTTGTGTTCTCAAGTCAGGCCATTATCAGACTGTAGGCAGCATTTTAACCTTATCCCCAAGCAGGAAAAGGAGCAGTTTGTGATAATGACTGGTGACTAAAGTGCCTTGAAGCACTTTATTGAACCTGTGATCAGCTTGGTCAGCTATTGCAAAATGACTTTGTGTAGGAACTCTATACAGCTGCTGTATACAGGACCAGGATTTCAGCTTACAGCTGTGCTAAAAAAAAGTCACTTAATTCAAAAGGCAGGGCGAATTAAACATGTTGCCAGGTATGTTAAAACATGTTTATTCAACAAAAAAAAATCAATTTTCCACTCCAGATACTCCTCAAAACCACCACAGGGTATCATTTCACTTTTTAATTTCTCAACCATTGCTCCACAAAGCAAATCTGATATTACAAATTCACACAACTAGAAAATAAAAACAAGCCATCACAGTGTTAACTGGTCTAGAGAAATTCAACTGATATGTAAAACCAACAAGACAGGAATTCTTTAAGGCAGAGAATGTATACTGCTTTTTAATTCTGTTTAGAACCAATGCAACATTAAGAACAAAACTGTAATCAATAATACTTTAAACTGTCAAGGCTTTTAGTAAAAAAAAAAGTTACAAAGAAATAAAAATGAAACATACTTAGGGCTCTCATTTGACATTAACAGCCTACTGCACTGTTCTTCCCCCCCGCAACATCACATGGAGAAGAAAAACAACCGTGGTACTAGTTTCCTTAAGCATGTCTGTAGCCATGCATGCACATAGTGTATTATGAAACAGCACCCTCTCCCAATTTCCATTTTGTTTCAGAGACAGGAGTTACAATACGTTGAAATCTTCAAAGGTTGCCCATGTGAAGTGTGTAGCTCTGCTAACTCTACTGCAGCTCACCCTTGCACCCAAAGACACAATGTGCTGCCTTCTATGAAAACATTCTCCTTTACTAGAGAAGCATTTGCTGCTGAGGCCCTTCTGTTCCAGACAGGAGCTTCAAAATTCTTAACAAGCGTCCCCCTGCAAAGATCTCTTGCGTGTCAAAAAAACAGACATTTTCCGTTGTTTGAAACTGATGTAACGGAAAAACATGCTATACCTCATGTAAAGATTGCGAGTTTTTATTATTAAACCACATCACCTTTTTTTTGAGGTTGTGCAAAACAACAGCCCCATCACTTGCAGCAGGAGAAGGAAATCCTACGAGATGTCAACATGGCCAACATCATTCTACAAACACAAGTGTCTTCAAGGAGCGTCAGGGTTTTCACTGCTCTGCGATTCCCACTTCATTCGTTCAATAATGACAAGGGTTTATGCACCTTTTCAGAGAGAAAACAAAGGGAAAAAATGTGGAGAATGCTCTCAATAGTTAAAAGACACCAATTTTTGCACATTCGAGAGCCCACCTGGCTTTTGAGTCACATTTGCAGCACAAAACCAATATGCGTGTGTAGACGGGATTCCCCAAGAGTCCACTGCTGCAATCACAGCACAGGTCACAAGCACACCCGGGTTAAAAAACACCTGCCCTGTTTGCCAAGGTAAGACCTGTTGATCACACCTGTAAAAATGACCACTCACACCTGTTCACCAGCTCCTCAGCTCTCTGAAGGAAACAGTTTTGAGGCAGATGAGAAGA
Source organism: Atractosteus spatula (assembly GCF_055471065.1). Lineage (NCBI taxonomy): Eukaryota > Metazoa > Chordata > Actinopteri > Semionotiformes > Lepisosteidae > Atractosteus > Atractosteus spatula. Next base: position 10,001,236 of record NC_142731.1, on the reverse strand, counting down.
TCACAAACAGGCGAGTCCGCCCAAGTCGAAGGATGGGGGTGCGACCAGTAACTCTCACCTTGACGAACAGCCGGACAAGCCCGAGGTAAGGCATGTGACCTGGCTGCAACAGGTCAGCTGAAGAGGGTGTCAAGATCAACAGAACAGCTGCCAGAGTCACACAAGTCTGAGGCTCAAGCTTCACCTCCCAGGGCTGCCTTTCTCCTTCTGCCTTTACCCACACCTGTGCAAGGTCACTGTCGGCCACTAACCTTGGTTGCCTCCTACAGATACCCCTGTGCATGCAGCCCTTGCCTGTAGGGTGGGAGGGGTGCGGGCTGCTCTCAAGCAGTGATCTACAAGGACAGGTCCTTGTACACAGTCCTTGTTGCCACCAAGCCACACGGATTAGCATTCCTTGAGCAAAGGCACTGCCCAACTCCTGGTCCCGGAGAGTCACGTACCAAAAGGTATGTTAGGGCTCCTTGCTTCACCAACAGGTTGAGACCAGTCGAATGGACTAATCAGGCTCAGCAGAGCCTCAGCTGCATCTTTTTCACACCTCTGAAGCTGCTGAGGCTTTGGAGAGAGAGCGAGCGAGTGAGCTCGGGCTCAGGGGACCCTGCGGCACAGGACAGAGGGGCTCTCCTGCTCACCCTTCCCAACACAAGGCACCACTTCCTGCTCAGCCCTCCTACAACCCGAAGAGAAGTCAACACCCAGGTCTGACGCGGCGACAGTGCAGTGCTCGGGGGCAGCTCTGCGTTACTACACAGAAAAAAAGTTTAAAGACAGCAAGATCGTTTACAGAGAGGGTGACAGACCTGATATGAGGAGGACAGCGAGGGGGACAGGGTGGGAAAGGTCTATAGAGGTTTACAGTAATTTCAACAACAATGTGCAACAGCTTGTAATACAGCACCTCTCAGAAATGTATAAACTTGTGAAACACAACACTGAACCCCAGCTCCTGCAGTCTCCCACAAAACAAGGGGGAGACAGAACCCCTTGTTGGCTTCAGAGCTCAGGCGTTACTGCTCCTCCGAACTACAGGCTGCTCAGTGCCGGGGGTCGGCTAACCCCAGGATATCGGGAAAGGAATTCCTGACCAGCCTCACCACGCGGCTAAAAAGAACTAAATCAAGAGAAAAATCAAATTCGGACACGTTCTTTAAAAGTGTGCTTCTAAAAAAAACCAAAAAACCCCTTCACAAACACGAGGACCAACATTAGAAACTGACTTGAGCTGGTTGAGTCTAAGGGGTCAGTTATTACACCACACAGGGGTTAGCAGGCGGAACTGCAGCAGGGGAGAGCCGGGGTCGAGTCAGGGCACTCCTGCGGCCCTAAGCAGTGCCCCCCGCTGGAGAGAGAGGCTTCCATTCTGTTCCCGAGTGTCTGTTGGAGCTCCTGCGGGGCGCCTAGCGTAGTGAGAGTTGATTAATGGTGTGTCGAGTTAAGGAGAGCAGGGCGAGCGAAACAAACGCATTGCACGACGCACTTCGGCGGCTGAAGCGTGCTCTTTAGACCTAAACGAAGTTTCCGGCTTTCTCCCAAGAACAGAGAGGAAATCTGGGCTCCTCCCCGCTGGCCGCTGGTCCATGGAAAACGCTCCCCAGGGCTAGGAGCTGCTCCGCTCTTTGGCTTTCCCGTTCCTCTCGTCCTGGGGAAAAAAAAGAAGGAGGTGGGTTATCGGGGGCTTCGCCCTTGCCGCAGCACGTGGGGGTGAGCTTGTGCCCAGCGCTGGGGGGCCGCTCCAGCAATCCGTCAGGAAATCCCCGAGCTCCCGAGGGCAGCTGGACTCAATCCCAGCAGCGTTCCCGAGGCTGAGGGGGCCAGCGCCCGTGGAAAACACAGGGGCAAAGGTCATAAAGTGAGAGGGTCGTCTAGGGGAAAAACTCACCAACTTCACCAGCTAAGTGGTCAATAACGCATACGTGCAGAGTTTTAGAATTTGTTTGCTCTTGGCTCATGCTGGCACTTTCATTTTGGAATGAAACCCTCAAGATGCAGGCGTCCTCTCGACCAAGGCGCTAGAAAAAGCTGGTTTCAGGGCCAGGGCAAGTGCGCCCGGTGCAAACAGCTCAGGACCAGGGCGAGGAACACACGGCGCCCCACCCAACCCACCTCCGGAGGGGGGGGCTTGATGGTGACGGGCTGGGAGGAGCGGCGGGGGGGCGAGGGCTTCGGCTGGGCCTGCTGCTGCATCGTGTCGTAGTAGGTCACCCCCCCGTACACCTGCGCCTGCGCCTGCGGGCGAGAGAACGGAGACACCGCCTGGAGACCAAATACATCACCGGAGCTCTGCGTGCCCAACATCAACAATCGCGGGGTCTTACAAATATAGTTTGTACCACGGACTAGTGCTGTTTCACATCTACCAGTCTGACTGAACGCTCCCATCTGGACGAGAGGCAATCAATGTCAAAGCTACAAGGAAAGCGGCGATGCTTAGAGAAGCTTGTAGAGATGATGACGCCGATGACTCTTCTTGATGACAAAAACACGTTTTAAAATCCCCCAAACGCAACATGACTACAGTGTGGTCAGTGAACAGTGTGGGTGCAGAACCAGCCGGGGGGAGCACAGGCCGGAGAAGAGTCCTCACCTGGGGGTTAGGGTACAGGGGTGGCAGCGTGGCTCCGGCGGGGTAGGGGAAGTTGGTGTTGCTGAAGGTCATGACACCAGGTGGGGGGTAGAAGGTGGGGGCCAGCAGCTGCTGTGGCGGGGGCTGCCCGGGTGACATGGAAACGGGGGGCCCGGCGTACAGCGCCGTGTTCGGGAGGGGGGCGCCCGACTGGTGCGGGTGCAGACCTACGAGAGGAAGAGAAGGAACTGGAGTGAGCGCAGCTCTCCCTGGGTCAAGGACAAACGTCAAGCAGGGAGCAGTGCGGCATCATGGGTATTAAGACCTGTACCAAAACAGCAGCCTTACAGAGAAGGAGGAAGAACAACATATGAAATGCTTCAGCTAAAAGCACAGTACAATCTCAAAATCCAAAACAACTGCAAACAGAATACGTTTAAGTCTTGGGAATGTTATAAGAATCCTTAAAGAGCATCAAATGAATAGACTTAGTAGCAACCGAAAAGGTCAGAGTTCACGGAGACGGTCAGTCCCCTCTGCCCAGTGGTCAGTGCAGAGCAGGGGGCTGCTGGACACAGACCTGGGTGTGGGAGGTGCATCTCAGGCTGGACCAGCATGCCCTGCGGAGGCAGGGGGGCGGGGCTCTCGCTGTGAGTGTAGATTGGTCCTTGGAACGGCACTGCGGCAGAGGCAGGAGGGAGAAGACATGAAGACGCGCCGACTTGCACCTGGGAGGCCCCCCAACAGAACCAGGCCCATTACGGGCCAAGTGGCTGTACAGCAGTTCCTCAAAATAACCCCCCCCCCCCACCAACCCCAAACCGAGTGACAGCTTTACCAATTCCAAAACTACAAACAGCCTCAGGCTCAAAACCACTGCTTATCAATAATTCTAACAGCTCAAGTGCAAGAAGTCATTTGCAAACTTGGGAATCCATTCTGTCTAGGTTTGTGAGGTTCTTTAAAAGACACCCCAGCAGCTGATGGGAGCATCAGACCCCTCCAGTGCTCTGAAGCAGAGGGGGCCGAATGTAGGCTGCAGAGCGGCACTCACTGGGGTCGTAGTAGTGGCCCTCCATGATGCCGATGTGCATGGGCGCCGGCTCGGGGACCGGCCTCTGCCTCTGGGAGGAGTACCGCTTGGCTCTGCCCGCGCCCACCCCCTGGACAGGGAGAGAGAAGACACAGCAGGTCAGACGCCACACTCCTGCAACCCTGCAGAGAGGAGCAGGGGGGTCCCCCCTCTCCTGCAACCTTGCGGAGAGGAGCAGGGGGGTCCCCACCTGGGGGCAGAGACAGGTTGCAGGACAAAAATCAGGAAGCTTTGACGCCTAGAGATCAGCAGCACGCAAATCAACCCTCTCACTGGTCATCTGCCCCGGCACAACTTAAAGTGGATGCATTAGCCGTGCTTTCAACAGTGGATCATGCTACAAATAACCAGAAACCACAATCTGATCAGGTGTCCAAAGGGGAACCTCGCAGACAAAGATTTCTTTCTTGACCAGGTTTCTTCCAGCCTCCGGGAGCAGGCCGTTCCCCCAGCTGTGCTCCCACGGGACACCGGTTCCACGTGGCCCGATGTGGACCTGGTCCAGGAGAGGCCTGCTGCAGGACCCCTCTCCCGGGCCGAAACCAACACGCGACGCAGACCAGCTACTCACCAGCTCCTCCATCCTGTTGTACTGGGGAGGACCCCCTCCCATGTGCAGCGGATTCGAAATCCCTGGAAAACAAGGGGGAAGAAAGTCACTCCTGCGATGGGACTCAGGATGAGTACAGAACCAGAGACAGGCCGACCCCACAGGGGCAATAATTGAATATCTTTTCAATATTTAGCCTGTAAATGTTGTCATTTGGCTGCAGTACTAGTAGACTTTTCCTAAGCAGGCAGTAAGGCGACCAGCTGTCACAAACATCCAAACTACACCAAAGAACACAGCAAGGACACAAGTTCAAAGTCCAAATTTGAGAACCCACTCTCTCAATACCAGGCTTTGAGGTTAATTATCAAGGTCGTCTGGGGATTGCCAAATTTGTCCTTGTACATTTAAGGATGATCAGGTCCACCAGTGTAAAAGGTACACAGGACTGGAGCCTGGCTCTGGTCGCAGCTCTTCGGCTGGGCACACTGGGAGAACGAAAAGGCAACAATATTACTAATATTACTAGAAGGGTCATGGATTCATCTGGAAGAAGAACCAGCGGAGTCCTCTGGGAAGTTGGGGAAACTGGGGCAATGAACTCGGTTCCCAGAAGCACTTCAACTCACTCAAGAGACCCCACAGCTTCACAAACAGAACGCATGATGCACGGCCAGGAGCCTGGAGGGAACTAATTAATAAATACAGAACTAAATATAAATCTAATCATATAAAAATGAAAAAAGCTACAACGCGCCTGGTCATGCACCATCCCCCACCAGACTAAGCACAAGCAGAGAGCAGTTTCGAGAGAGGTTTGCTGCCCTGATCCTCCATTAACTCAGCTGGAGAAGCGCGTGGCTCCCCCACAGCCACCCACGGCTGCAGGTCACGGGGCAGCTCTCACTCCACAGGCGCCGCCCACCCCAACTCTGCGTTCGCTCAGAACTGCGGGGGAGCCGAAAAGAAACCGTTCTCTCTCTCTAAAGATCTTGGGGGGGAGTTTACCCCCCCAACTAAGGGGAGCGCTGGCTCTGTGGCTCAGGATCTGTGCCTGTGGCTGGAAGGTTGCCGGTTCAAATCCTGCAGCTGGCAAAGGAATCCTACTCTGTTGGGCTCCTGAGCAAGGCCCTTAACCCCAACTGCTCCAGGGGCGCTGTATAAATGGCTGACCCTGCACTCTGACCCAAAGCTTCTCTCCCTGTCTGTGTGTCTCATGGAGAGCAAGCTGGGGTCTGTAAAAAGACAAATTCCTCATGCAAGAAATTGTATAGGGTTAATAAAGCAACATTATTATTATTATTATTATTAACAAAGGACGAACAATAACAAACACACAAGGGGGTGAACTCTGGGCCACGTGGCTCCAGCTGAGAGGTGAGCACCAGTGCGAACAGGGGGTACTCCCCTCCCCCCATCACCATGGCGAGCAAAGAAAGCCAAAAAGCTCACCCCTCATTTCCCCGGGGAGGTAGGAGGGCGGGCTGTGCGCCCAGTTCTGCCCGCTCAGGCTGAGCCGGGCCAGGTCCTGGTCCAGCCCGCTGCCTTCCAGCGGGGGCTCCCAGCTCTCCGTCTTGACCGGCCCGTGGGGCCCGGCCCCAGGCGCGGGCGGCTGCTTCGGCGTGGGGCTGGCCGGCCGGCCGGGCTGCGCGGCCGCGGCGGTGGGGCCCGGCGCGGGCGCGGGCGCCGGCGGCTGCAGCGGCGCCGCCTCCTCCAGGGAGGCCTGCTTGCCCAGCTCGGCGGCCCGGGTGCGAGTCCTGCGCGCCAGCGAGTACGATTTCTTTTCCACCGTCCTTTCGGGCGCCGCCTGGGCCGTGGGCGAGGCGTCCCGAGCCGCCGCGGCGTCCGCGGCCGAGTCCCGCTCAGGCTTCACGTAGCACTCCTCCTCCTCCTCGCCGCGCGCACCCGGCGCCGCCGCCACCGGGGGGCCGTGCTCGGCCTCCCCCCGGCGCCTGTGCGCTGGCTCGCTCTCTGCATACTGGGGCGCGGGGGGGCCCCCGCGGCTGTAGCTGCTGCCGGTGTGGTGGTTACTCTCGTCGGAGGGTTTGTAGTTTGCGCGCCCCTCCTTGTAGGAGGGCGGGGGCCTGCTGTTCTGAAAGCCGCGGGCCTGGGGGTGCGAGACGCGCCCCGGCCCCCCCGCCGAACTCCTGCCGCCGAACGTCCGCGAGGCCGGGGCCCCCTGCTGCGCCGAGAGGGCCGGGCCGGCGCTGTTGGCGGCTCCGTGCCAGGAGGCCCGACTCGGCTTCTCCCCATCTCTCCAGCGGCGCTCACGGCTGGGAGGACTGCCGTACCTGGAACGGCAGCACAGACAGCGGTCAGCACGTGGGAGCGCGGGCCGGCGAGCAGAGCCCCCCCCCAGCCGGGGGCCTGCTTCCCTCAAGACGGGCTCAAGTGTCACAGAAGGAACCGCTCGACTCAGCCAAGACTGCAGAAGGAGGTTTCTGAGAGGTGGATTATGTATATTAGCTAAAATCCCCATCGTTATGTTTTTGGAAGTTTGTGATTTTTTTCTTCACCCTTTCCCCCGTCTCAAAATGCAAAAGAATGATAAAAACAGACCTCACACTCATTTATATTTGGAATAATGGAGGTTTTGAGATGACTGGCAACTTTTTTGTTATTATTTCCGATGACCTTTATACGGGCCTGGCGCTCAGCATACCTTTGTACGTTCATACAAAAACGAGACAATATAAGTAACAAAAAAACACCCCCGACCCCACCCCCAAACCTGAACCCGAGCTCCGGCCCGCGGCGGCTGTACCTGGGCTTGCGCGAGCGGTTCGGCCGGCCATCCGCCGGCCCGTTGGCGTTGCGGATGTCGTAACCGTACAGTGCGATCAGCTCCTCCCGGGACTTCGGCGCCTGCTCGTCCTCGCGGAACTTGTCGTGTTCCCAGCGTCCCTCGTCCTTCCACAGCTTCCTGTGACGCCCCTTTGGCCTGCAGAATGGGGGGGGGGGGGGACAACAGGACAGAGGTGAGATGGAGGGGAAACACCGAGTCACGACGCCAAGCAACGCCAGCAGAGTCTCGCTCTCCCAGCAGGAAGAGATGATTCAGAGAGAGCAGCACACAGAGAAGCAGGAAAAAAGACTCAAGCTACTTCACAAAGTCCTGAGGAGCGCGATCCGGCTTTGGGACAGAACCCTCTTCCCCCTACAGGACTTTAAAAAGAGTTGGAGTCGAGATGACGACAGCACCGCAAATCGACGCTCATCCCACCGCACAACAGCCCCTTGGCGGCAGCCCCGCTCCTGCTCACCGGATGTCGTCCTCCTGGGCCTGCCCGCGGACGTCGTGCTCGAAGAACAGCCCCTTGCGCGGGATGTAAGCGGGGTTCTTGCGATCCTCGTCATCGTCCAGCTTCTTCCCGGGCTTGGCGGAGGACTTGTTCTCCAGGGTGTCCGTGCTCTCCTGCCGGGACAGGCGAGGAGTTGGCGAAGAGGGAAGGAGGAAGGGTCACTCTGGGCATGCGAGAGCTCGCAGCACAGAGAAGCACATGTCACAGGCTGCAGGCGGCCCCACACCACGCATGCAGACTAAATGAAAGTGCAATCATTCTAATTACAGGACCCCTGTTCCCAAGACTGGAATTGGGGGAATTCAGAAGCACACAGACACAAGCAGATGGTGTGCACTGTTTTTTTCAGAATGCCAGCAAAGGGCAGGGTTTAAAATACAACACAAAAAAGTACAATAAAAACGAAATTACTGTTGGTTTCAGACACGTAGGACACTTCTGCTTCCCTGCAATGGTGAAAATAAAAGTGATAATCAACAGAGCTACAGTACCTGCCCATCCCCACTCTGCCTCTCCCCTGCCAGGTTCCCCTTCTCCTCTGACTTCACCTCTTTGCTCCCTCCTCCTTCCTCCTCCTCCTCCTCTCCAGCCTGCTCATCCTCTGACGGTTTGGGCTCGGCAGGGGGCTTGGAGCCCTCTTCTTCACTGAACCCTGCTGCCTCCTCTTCCTCCTCCTCACACTGGGTGGGGAGAGAAGATGGGGGAGACAGAACACAAAAGCGTTTCTTCCTCATCTCCTCAAACACTCACAATTGGCTGGGACACTTCTGACAACCACAAGCCATGCAACACAAACCCCGGGCACCTGAACACACTGCGCAGTGCTGGAGTAAACACCCCAAACTTCACGGGCGCCAGTCCCAGGGTTTTGCACTTTAATACGGTCACATTCATTTCTTTATCGGAACATTTGCACTTATGTAGGTATTTGTTTCTTCGTTCTGTACAGTTGTGAGTCCATAGCTGGGAAAAGAAAGATACCAAGTCACATGCCTGCCGCTGCCTGGGGTGGTAAGGGGAGCATTCAGAAAACGCTTGTTGAGTTTCAGCCCTGTGTTATCTGAAAAATCTGAAAATACCTACAGTGCTTTGTGGAAACCCTTAATTAATATGCCAAACAGGTCTATATTGTGCCACGTAGAGTGACTGACAATCACAACAGCACAGGTTGTAAAACAGGGGAACATTACACCCACACGCATGACAGATCAGCAGAGACTGAGGCTAAACTTCATGAAAACAAAAGACTGCTCTTAATGACATGTAGGCACTGGATGTACAGCCCCTGAAATTTATAGACATAGCTACGCTATAATTTCAGTTACAAACATCCGAGTTTTTCTCAGAAACCTCAAGGCACATGGCCAGGCCGAATCGTGTGAGGAGGAGTTACTTTTCCCTGCACCCTTCTGAAAGCTTGAAGGATCTCAAGCTCCTTTAAGGGCCTGGTTTCTCTCTTAAAGGAAGAAAGGCATCTGAAGGAACTCAGAAAGAAACAAACCTCAGAGTGCGAGCAGTTCTCTTCTGGGTCCGCACTTTCATAATCTGACAGGATTGCTGAGGACAAAACAAGAACATTCAGAGACTCTACATTTGCTGACCCAGCATAAAATAAGCCCTGGAAGACTGCAAGCAGCAGGCTGTCTTGTCATGGTCTCATTAAATCACCTGAAGGATGGACAAGGCCTTAAACAGCAACTCTTTCCCTCTATTTAACAAATGATGATCAGAGAGAGCTCGACAAGCTGCTGAACCGATGTCATTCAGGGCTGGGCCTGGGCTCCCTGCAGTCACTCATGACACACAGTGCATCACCCATGTGACAACCCCAGTAAGAACAATCAGTTGTGCTAAAGATGTTAGACTCTAGATATTAACTGAAAGGTAAGGCCTCCAACCCAAGGCAGCACAAGAAACTGTGTATTAGATGTTATACAATATGAGCTAAAGGCCTGTCCAGAGCTTTACTCTCCTCAACCCATCCCCGTCCTGCCCTACAGAATTTCAGATAATGTATATATTTCTCCCGCAATACTACAGGAAGTCATAATAAGAGTCCTACTCCAGTTTGCAGGCATATATCAACCCCCCGTCTACAACCTCGTCTTCACTCACTAACTCTGGTTGCCTGGTTTTGCCTGGAGACCTGCAAAAGCAGGGTCAGAGCCTGCTGACTAACTGCACAACACACTGAATGGGCCACATTTGCAAAAAGCCAGGGTAATGACGTTTTACCGCAATTTAAAAATGAGTCGCAAAGGAAAATAAAACCAGCTTACCATCGCCTATTCCATCTTCGCTTTCCTGCATTACGACGAGAGAAGAAAAACAAGTGTTAGTTGGAAACCTTATCGCAAGAAAACCGACTCACGTTATTTTCAATTATGTAATAATAAGAGCAGCAGTGCAATGTAAGTGCTAAACCGCAATTAACAGTTTTCTAGCAAGGCAGGAACCCCAGCTCATTTTCTCACAGTTACAGACCTGGTCCAATTATTTAATTTCATAACTGTGACACTTCTAACCCAGACTCTGAGGTGTTTAATAAATAACTATCTTTTAATAAAGTCAATGGTTTGAGGAAAAAAAACAAAAGAAAGGTTAACTACTCAGGTCGGAACAAAAAAAGGATACCAGGCCATCCAACAATGGAGTCCTGCAGTAAACATTATCCCTGGATATTCTGTTCATATAAATCCATTAGGAAGCTGAAGGGATTTTCCTTCACTGTATACATTCTACAATTCCTTTTCCAACATCCATGCCATGCCTTGGAATGAGTTACCACTTCCTACATTTTCCAGGATCCCTAGAAAGCAGACTTATTTCAAAAAGAATTTCAAAAATGTGTTTATGAGTTTTACTTGGTCTTTCTTGGTACATACTTTGTAAATCACTGCGAGTCAAGCACATGAGCTTAAAAAAAAAACACAGTTCCATTTGTTCCTATAGCACTAGTGTGCTTAAAACACTCTATATTCATGATTTCTCTTCAGATGAGTTTGTTGAATATTTATTCCACCAGATTTTCAGAAAGGCAGTATTGTTAAAGATAAAATATTTTACTAGAAACAGAAAAGGCTGTTAACGTTACTCAAGCACAGCAGTTTCAAATTCCTCCCTCAGTGAGAGCTTTATAGTGACAGATTCAGGAGACATGTGAGCTCAGGCAATGACCATGCTGAGCAGATACACAGACTGTGACCTCTGCCTACAGCACCAGTAGGGCCATTTTTCAGGAAGTCTGTACAGGAGCTGTATTCTCACTGCCCACCGTTCCCAGGAAAGAAACTAAAGAAAGGCTTCCTGTGATTTTTAGGGAAAGGTTTGCCCTAGAAGAACACTTCTCTAAACCTCGGACAGCACATGTGGGAAACAGGTTGGACCGCACCCCCAATACACACCCGGGGCATCATAGCACAGCAGATTCCACTCATGGAAACTCCACTTAAAAGAACAGACGGCAAAAAAGGGGTAAAAACCCCGGCACCCAACCCCCAACTTGCATCGCACCATACACACTCGAAGGCATGGCGATTCACTGAGGCTCCCCAACACTCAAATCTCTGCCGGGGCGCAGGACATCACACACGCCGCCAGCGACGACAGTAACTCGCACGTCAGGCCCGCCTTTGCCCCCAGCACGCCACAAACCACTTCAGCGCCCACAGGGTCTCAGCGGGTTAGCGTTTCTCTCCCGCAGCCTCAGCTCGGTGCCGGGGAGCCGTTTCCTGGGCCAGAAAGGCAAAGGGGCCGCAGCAGAACCCGACCGCTCGCTGTTAAAGCTTGACCTGGGGGCGAGAACCCGTTTGAGCTGCGGTGCGTTAGCGGGGTGTGGAAATAAAGCACCGCTAGTGATCCCCACCCCTGGACCCCAAAACTCTCTCTCCTGCAGGCTGTCCGGACTCTGGAATCTCATCACTGACTTAAGAGCAGCTTAACGTTAGCGTTAAGCGTTTTTACTAATTAAGCATTTCTTGGGTCTTAAGATGCTGTGAATTAAACTAAGAGACCTACAAACCCAAGAGCACTTGGGGTATCAGTGTATAAAGCGCAGGTCTCAGCACAACCCCACTGTTTTCAGATGTCAACAGGACAGCGTTTAAGACCCCGCCATCGGCCAGCTGTGACACAGGAGGTGTAACAAGGTGGGCAGCACTCCGAGCCCCTGGGGGTTCGAGTCTCCACTGCAGACACTGCTGTTGTACTCTGAGCGAGGTGTCGTACCCCAGCAGTGCTGCTCCCCACTTCTCCAGCTGCTGGGGGTGACCCCTGCCATGGAGTGGCGTCCTGTCGGCGGTGGGGTGGGGGGGTCCCGTGCTCTCTCCTGCCCATGGAGACTGGGGGGAAGAGAAGGGCTCTGGCCCGTGTGGCTCAGGTATGGAGACTAGGCACCCAGCAGAGCAGCTCTGAGGACCCCGCTCACATAGAGGAGCCCATCGGCACCTCCCGTGCTCACGAAACTGGGTGCCATAGGCAAAAAGAAACTGAAAATAATACAATCCTGGCCAAGCGATTGTAAATTCACAGGCCTTGAGCTCTGTGCTCCAGAGGATCCGATCTACTCCAGACAGCCCATCACTACCCCTTGGAGTACAAACCCCACAAGCCCTCCGGGGCGGCCGGGCGGAGAGGACGCGTGTCCGTGGGCACCGAGTGGACCGTGAATTCACGCCCCTGCCTCTCCCCACACCAGCCCAGACCACCATTCCACCAACCAGGAGAATAAGGGAGAGGTTCCGATCTGCTCTCAGCATCCAGCTGGTAGCTTCCTCCAGTCGGCAGGGGCTACCGTACGCTGCTCAAGCGGTATGGAGCTGCCGGACCGTGAGGCTCAACGCCTGGACCCCGGTGTAACCCGCACCGACCGCCCGGCTCCTCGCCGGGACCCGCGGCTCCACGGCCTCCCTCCTGGGCGCTGCTGCAGCGCTAGCCCGAGGCCGTGCGGCCTGAGAGGAGCCGAGCAGATGAAGCCCATTTTTAACTCCCCAGCTCAAAGCCGAGAAGCGGTGAGGTGGGGGGGGGTGGCGACGAGAGACTCACACACTCCGACTCGTCCTCACTCTTCTTTCGCACACGGACGCTGGGCAGCACCGCGGGTTCGGGAGCCCTCGCCCGGGGCTTTCCTCCAGCTGGACCCGAATTCCCGCTTTCGGTGCCAGAACCGGACTCGTCCTCTTCCTCGGTGTCCTGGGACGCGCGCTTCCGCCGCCGCCGCCTGTCCGCCATCTTGGGAAATGAACAGGGGAAAACTTGCGCCTCCCGAGGGCTTATGGGAAACGTAGGCCAAGCACACGTGAGGAGGCGCAACGAAGCCATCGGGAACACTACAACTCCCATGAACCCTCACGGTCATGACTCGCGAAAGCTCTTTATGGGAAGTGTAGGCAATACTTACTGAAGCAGTGTTTGCTACTACAGATTGTCCGTCAGGTATTAAATTATTTCGGATTTGCAGTAAATGATAGGGTTTTTTTTAAACCGACGAACTAAATGACAAAAAAATAAACTACGCGACAGAACCCCTACAGCTGGTTATATAATTTACACAAAGAGTTGTGGGAGTCTAGAACAAGTGGCCCAGCTGTGCTGTCGAAACATATTTAATCTTTCAAAAACATCTCTCGCATGAAATTGGTTTCATTTTCCAGTTAGTAAGGTGTAGTAATTTTACCAGAGTCCAGTTTCTAGCCCCCAGGGTACTGACTTCGAAATCTCGTGTTGATGTGCTTTCAAAAGCAATGAGGCTCTACCGCGGTCTCTCCAATTAATTAGAGGGATCATCGCGACTAAAAACGTACTTATGTACCAGGCTGCGTTCTTCGGCTTTGTCTTTGGAAGAGATGAACTACAGTGCTGAGAGTGATCAATGAGAAACGTCAACAGGTCAAAACGTCAACTGGAACAACCTGGTAGAAGCGCCTGAAGCACTTCGACTCCACTTCGGTAGGCGCCTGCCACCTGGTGGAAGAACTAGGTACTGCTCAGCTCTGCGCCGGATCAGGTGCAGATTATAAAGTATAGGTGTAACGTTTCTATGCTGGAAAACGCCCATCCATAAAATAAGAGATGAAGGGCTTCGTGGCATCAATAGAGCAGGATGTCTCCTTCCCCATTTGCTGGATCATTTTTACAATTTCCTGTAACACAGGACAGGCTTCCCGTTTTCAGTCCTAATTCACTACCGCCTTCATTTTGTCACTTGTGGCCTCGGGTCCTTTTCTCACTGTTGGTCCTGAAGCAGTCCCTCTTGGATGACTTATAAGGAGGCTTCTGTACATGAAGGGTGGCAGAAGCAGGAAACAAGCCGCATGCCGCGTTGTGAAATGGCTCGACTTGGTCCTCAGCTTAATTAGCTACCAACAAATAACATTAGGTGGGTGGAACAGTCTCTTTGCAAACCTGCAGTATGTGCTTTATCAGTCTTCATTTTATTTACACATAAGCATATTCCAGATGAAGTGTTACCAAGAGCTTTTACTTGCCTAGACTTGACTTGTACAGATTTCACTCTATATCCTACTACTGTTGCCTGACTCCCAACAGGACACACCTGAAACACTGCATTTTTATTTTTAAGAGTGGAATTAACCTCTACTTGCTCCTTAACACACTGTTACACAAGTAAGATTCCTAACTAAAGAGCTAAATCTCACGGCAATTTGGGGGAAAGCGGGTCCCATTTCTTAGAAACACCAAAAATAAACGCAGTGCAAGCAGTGGCCCGTTCCTTTACTAACTCCAAGAGGGAGAAAGCAAAGTATAAATATCCCATCGCCCCTCAAAAAAAAACGGCATTCACTCGAGTTTGTGAATTTTATTGAAAAACAATTCCACTTTGTCAACTTTTTCACACTGAAGCATGTTTTTTTTTTTCAGAATACCAATACTGAACGTTAACACTCAAGAGTGAAGTTGAACTTTAAATAAAAATAACAGCCACGTCGTGCTTATTTACACCTCGTGTGCGTTTCTGAAAGCTATGTACAGAGGCGGTCAAATATACAGTTTGGGATTTTGTCGTCTCCCGCTGGGGAGGAGAAACGGAACCAGAAGAGGACAGAGACGCAACAGAAAACAGGGACGACCAGAGAGAGAAAGAGCCGCGCGTCTCGGGGCCTTCTGATCACGGCTGCCTCGACACGGGGCCGAGACCGGCAGGTTTCTCAGAGCTGTGGAACATGCACGAGGAGCCGAGGAGCCGGTCAACATCCCAACCTCCGTTACTCGTTCCAAACAAGGTCTGAAGCACAGGCGAATCACGGTCCACGTTCTATTCTATGGCAGGCTTGCTTTTTAATAGTAAATCGTCACTTATTTTCGTTACTCCTTCCCAAAGTGGAAGAGGCCATCAGATTTTTTTTTTTTACACCTCTTGCCCGGTCACTACCAGTAACCCAGGGCCCAACAGGAGGGGAGCGCCCCTCCCTGATGCCTTCTCCTGCCTGCAAGGAGCCCAGGAGGCCACAGGGGGCGCTGTGTTGTCAAGCGTTGCGAGAGTCCTGACTGACCCCCCCACCACCACCACCACCACCACCCTCAGCAGGGGGTCAGTGACATGACCCAGGCTCGAACCCGTGCTCAGACAGGTGCCTTGACCAGTCACTCCACACGGGGGCCCACCATGAGGCTTACCGTTGGAACTGGCTGGGAGAGGACGGCATGAGAACGACAGCCGGTAAAAGCAGAATTCCAACATCAACACAAAAACGGGGTGAAAGACCGAGGCGAGGCTGAAAGAAATACTCTCATTTTTGTTGTGTTGCGCCTGAACGTGCACGACCAGCACAGAGGGGAGAGTGGCGAAATGCGATCAACTCTGCGGGCAAAGAAGCAGGAAGAAAACGCAGGGCACAAACCGCCCAAAACAAAACGGACCACACTGACCTCTGACCTTGCTGCCGGTCAGCTGGACACCCCTGCAAGCAACTCAGCCCCCCTGCAGCACCGACAGCGTCTCGTCTTGCATTTCTGTTTGTATTCCAACATTCCTGAAGAAAACCAGTCATCACCTGACCAGGGTGCCTTGGGATCACACCGGCGCCAGGGATGTGAGGAGTGGACTCTGGAATCTTAACCTGAGAGGCCAGGGGGCCAGAAGGTTTTCATCATGTACAGCTAGGGTATTCCAGCTCAAAATAAGAGATCGACACAGTCGTGCTCCTCACTAACAGCAAATGCTCCTGGAAACGTGTAACCCCACACAATGTACAGCACACAGATCCTGGCTCTGTTTTGCAAGTGTTTAACAAGCGGGGTACTAAGCAAGGAGCTCAAGGGGTGTGCAGCCTGTGGGCACTGGACATGAGGGCCAGCTGACAAGGCGGACAGAGCTCAGCTGTAAGAGCGTGTTTACACAGAACCTGACAGGACGTAAAACTAACAATAAAAAGGGTAAGAAATACAATCCCAAAAATTTTAACAAAAACAGCAAAGGGATTAAAATACCTCCAACTGAGGAACATGCAGAAGATGAACATTTAAAGAGGGAAAACACAGAGCAAACCCCCTCTCCCCTCCTCCAGAGGGACAGAGGAACAGCTACATGAACCCACTTTTACAGACGAGTTTTCCTCTTTGTACAGTTTATTTTTACAGCATGCGCCTCTTATGCTTTTCAACAGACAATCGGGGTAAAGCACCACTCCTGCGCCTGAAACAAGCGGCAGCACTCCGAGGAACCCCAACACGCGAACTCCCACTGGACACCGCCGGGGGTTTGGGACAGCGAGGACACAAGGACCTCCAGGGTCCTGAACCACGAGATCCAGTGCTGGACCACCACCATCCCAATGCCTTAGGAAAGTCCTATATTTCCAGTGAACAGAGAAATGGGAAAACATGGCAGCTCCTTCAGATGAAGCCACTTGGAGCTCAAATCAAACGGGCTACAGCTCCCCAAGACTTCTCTGAGCTCGAAACCTTTTACCTTCTCCTGGTCGAGAGAGGACGCCGATGTGCCTCGGAAAGGGTGGGCCAGCCTGTTCATCCAGGTTCACCCGGGAGGTCCAGGCACCAGCTGCAGTGGGACCCCTGGTATTCATTCCACCTCCGACGCCAGTTACTTAATTCAACCCATTTGGATAGGATGTCTTTTCCGGGGGTGGGGGGGGGGGCATAGAGAAACGCAGATAAACCCACAGGTTTTGCCCGGTAGGTCTGGGGGTGCACAAGACGGTCCGTCCCCCCAGGCTTTGAAGGGAACTGTTCTGAGACTCAGGATAGCCGACATTCGAACAGAGGAAACGGGGTGACAGCCCTGCTGCCCCCTAGTGTCACGGCAACCAGGAGAAGCCCAAGCCCTCCAGATGCCATACAACACCATCAGCCGATCAGGCAGCCTTGTGCATCGTGTCAGACTGAGGTCCTGTTACAGTTCAAATGAAAACCCTCTGTTCATAATCAGCTCAACTTCCTCGGGGGAAGAAATACCGGGACCTCTTTGCTGAATTCTTGTTGCACAGCCTTAAGACATCCAATTCATTCCAAGCACAGTCCCTATAGAGATTTATAGGCCCAGTGAAAAGCGCTGCATTTCTCCAGTTAATAAACCCACTGTGTAATCCAGTCTGGAATTGAGTTTTAAACCCCAAATTCAACAGTTAAGGGCTGATCCAGACCAATTAAACCAAGTCATTAAAAGCTGGAGCACGGTAAGGGGCAGGAAGATCATATCTCTGGAATTCCAGGGCCGTGCAGTAAGAACTGTATCCGTTAAACAAACAGCACATGGCTCAAGTATGTTTTAACATTCTATAAGTACTATTATTTCTAGTTCCTTAATAGGCTTGGGTGGGTAATGTTTCATCGAACACTGCACTTCAGATGCTCAGACACAGGGAACTGTAGGAGACTGTGCGCCAACCAGGCACAGGGGAATGAGCAGGGCTCCTCTCCCAAAACTAGTGACCAGGGATCTAGACAAGGGCTCTTTAGGCCAAACCTTTTTTAAGGGGCCACAAGCAATTACAAGCAATTAATGGCCTTAGCAATTTTACACCACTGAACTTCAGCTATGTAACCTTACAAAGTCAGGATATTAACCTTGAAACAATGGTGTACCCTTGCGCACTGATCTGGTGTGCTGTTTATTCCTCTGAGAGATGCAGCTGTGCGCTCTTCACAGACACAGCTCAGTTATGAGTTTTAACCTTTTTTTTTTCAGTTCTCGGCTTAACAAAAAAAAGATTTTAAGGGGCTCCCGTGTGAATTGTGCTGCTTCTGTACAAGCCCGGAATTCCATCTGCGCCCTATGGAAACGAAAGAGCCCCCACAGCGGTCAGCTGTACCCTCTCCCTGCGTCTCCCCCTCCCAGCCACGGGGCTGGGGTTCACCCCCTGCAGAGGCAGGACCCCCCCTCCCCACAGACAAACACGCACCCCCCCATCTTGAGTCTCTCCAGCGCTCTTCCCAATTTCCAGCTCCTCTCTCAATTAACGAGTCTAGCCCACAATGGGACTCAGAAGATGCGCAGTCCAGACCTTGCTGTCCGCAGTCTCCAGGTCTGAAGACAGTCAGGGGATGTCAAGATACCTTGCAAGGCTCTCAAGGTGTGGAGCAGGCTGTAGAAGTTTAGGAGCCCAACAGAAGTACGAAAGGTATCGTTATGCTACAAGAAGGCGCGAATAAGAACTTGATTAGGATCGACGCAGGAAGCTCTCCTCTCCGGGCGGATTCGGGCAAGAGCAGCACTTCCCGCGCTCGGCCGAAAGCACCGCCAGATCCACACTTCGCGTTCTCGCGCGGCATTTCTCTCCGTTTCCAAAGCGGGGGGGGGGGGGGTCAGTCTCCCTCCCTCCTCTGTGCCGGCTCGGAAGGGGCGGGGGGGGGGGGGTGGGGGCATGAGAAATGGGGGCAGGCAGGCGGGACGGGGAGGGAGGCGGGCGGGCGGGCGGGTGGGCACAGCTCACTTCCGGCAGGTCCGGTGCGGCGTCTGCTTCTTCTGCATCTCGATGCGGCAGCGGCTGCGCTCGTCCAGCCAGGGCAGCTCGAAGTTCCTGCCGGGGGCAGAGAGAGAGACTGTGGGTGGAGCGGGCAGGAGGTGAAGAGGGGCAGACGCAGGCCCGCCAGCCCAGGAGGAACCGACCACAGCACACAGGAGTTCACACGCTGACGCGCTCTGAATGCACTCACACAGCCACTCTGCCAGCTTCCCTCTGGCTAACGGTTGTGGGTTCCCAGATCAAAGCAACAAACATTCTTTTGCTCACTTTATCTAGTCACCGTCTATGAATTGGCTTCATCTCTCTGTTCTCCTCCCCACTGAGAGCTGATGTGTGGTGAGCGTTCTGGCGCACTATAGCTGCCGTCGCATCATCCAGGTAGGGCTGCACATTGGTGGTGGTGGTGGAGGGGATCCCCATTACCTGTAAAGCGCTTTGAGTGGAGTGTCCAGAAAAGCGCTATAAGTGTAAGCAATTATTATTATTATTAAAGCAGTGAAGACAAAGAAATGGCAAGGGTAAATGCCACTGCGGCAGTAAAAGCCAATTATGCTGTAACAGACTACGCATGTGCGATATGCCATGACTATATGCTATGTGTAATGTTTTGTGATGTATTTAGATGTACCGAAGCTCTGCGTCCTTAAAGATTTTCCCCAGGGGTACAATAAAAGTTTCTCATCACATTATTAAGCCGCCATCTGGACCATGCGCTAGCAGGCGAGGAAGCGTAAAGGAAAGCCGCTGTCACAGGGAGCACGGTGCAGCAGAACGTACTTGCATTTTGAAGACAATGCTTTTCTGTGTCTCCGCCAGCACCTAGCTATCATCTTGAAATATATCAATCACAAAACATGCGGCAGTTCGGCTGAGGCCTCGGGCGCACACACACACGCGCACACGCGCACACGCGCACACACACTTTAAACCGTCACCTCTCAGCCACCCCAGCACACACAAACGGAGGTCAATTCCAGGTCAGCGCCCCACCCCCACTTCCTGCAGAGAGGGGGCTGGAGAAACACACACCCCCGATCTGCTCGGGGACACCAGCCTTGCTCCGAGGTTCATGAATGGGTTTGTGCCTTCCCAAACTCTGGGTCATATTAGCGACGTGTCTTGAGGCTGATGGCCATGTGGACCCTTGTGCATTTTACAATCCCACAGGTCTACAGTTCCTATGACTTAAGGATTTTAGCCCATAAACCGCCGACGAGTAAAGTCAGCTGAAAGTACCAGCAACTTAACTTGGAAGGTGGTTTATGTTTCCAAACACAGCTGGTCGAGGCCCTGGGCTACAGCCCCGAGCAGGAGACGAGGCAGCTGGGGTAAGGGGTACCACCACCCCACCTTTGGGCAAGCACTCACAAGCCCTCTTTAGTACAATTTTTTTTGCTTAGCGATCCAAGCTTTGTTTCTTGCCACAACAAAAACTTTTGTCAATAAAATAACTGCACACACTGGCTACAATACTTCAGACTCCCCTCACCCACACCCCCTGCGAGAACACAGCGTGCACTCACGGGGCTCCACAGTACCTGCAGCCCAAACCTCCGCCCAGCCGGAGCGCCCCGAGATAAGGCCCGAGGGAGTGGTTTGCGATGGAATCGAGATCCGAGGAGAGTTCCGTCCACGGACAGCCAAGGCAACAGAGCGACCCTGCAGACTCGACCGCAGGCTTTCTGTCCCTCACACTGACATTTACGCGACTGAGAGTCGCCGATATTACTCCAGCCAGTGACTGGATCAAAGGTATCGACCGAACTAACGAGTATCAGGAGGAGCGCAGGATACAAAACGCTCGCCCGGGGGAGCGGGACACTCACTGCTGGGTCAGTTTCGGCAGCGGCCGTCCGAAGGCGACGACGGGCAGGAAGGGTGTGATCATCAGGGACTCCACTGCAAAGGCACGGGGAGAGAGACGTCAAAGGCAGGAAAACCAAACCGCCGGGTTCTCAGCCCGGGGCCCGCTGTCGCCACCTCCCGGGTCACCCCGGTTTTTGAGAACGGGGACACCGCGTCCTGAAGCGCGTACCGTCGTCGGTGTCGGGGTAGAAGGAGGAGACCTCCGGCTCGCTCTCCTGGATCCCTTTCTTCTTGTACATGCGCTGCTGCAGGCGCTGAAACATGCGCTGCTCGCGGATTCGCTGGATATCCCACCTGCAGGCGGGATGGGGGAGAGAAGAGTCGGTTTAAGCATGAATGCTTCCTCCTCGCCTGCCTGCGTTTTGCCATGTTTTTAGGAAAACAGCCTCTCTCCTCCTCACCTCTTCCTCCTCTTCTCATCCAGCTCCAGCTTGGCGTGCCGTTTGAGGAACGCGCCGTCATCCAAATTCTACACACAGGAGGAGGAGAAAAACAAAGAATCACACAGGTGGCTCGCTGCACCCCACACAACCCCGGCACCTGAAAACCTAACGCGCGTTTACAGGGGAGACGTCAGAATTTCCTTCAATCTGCTGCTCATCCTCGGTGGGGGGGGGAGCAGGGAATGTCCCCCAGAAACCGCAGCCCTGACGGGGAGCTCCTGGGGTCTCACCTCCGCGATGTCCGACGCCGTGGCCTCTTTCAGGGGCTCGATCGTGTTCTCCCTCCAGGAGGGGACTGAAACAGGCCAGAGAACAGGAGGTCAGAGGAGCCGCGCGCGAGTGCAGGCGCTGACGCAGGCGACAAGCTGCCCAACTCCATTCACACTTCCTGCACTTCGCCGCCCGCAGCTCCGCTTTCTGAACTCATTCCTAACAGAAAAGATGACTACAGGACAGCGCAGTGTTCCACATTCAAGACCAGGGAGTGGAAATTAAGAAGCACTGTTTTTAAGACTGAACACAATATGGACTTCTTCATGCAAACCAGGCTGGTGTCGGGAGACGTATTTTTAGAGCAGATTTGCTGTGATCCTTTAGGACCCAGCTGGACGAGATCCTCGGATCATTAGGCTACTAATAACCAAGCAGGCAAGACGGGCTAAACAGCTTCGGCATTTTCAAGCCCTTTTATTTTCTTAAGTCAGGGATCTTCAGGGCTTCTCCGGGAAGGCTGGATCCCATCCCGGTCCTGGGACCTCCCCCCCGTGGCCTGGTTCTGCCGCGGTCCCGGGACCGCGACCCCCCCCTGCGGCCGGTACTCACTGGCCACGACCTCCTCCTTCTTGGGCGAGGGCTCGCGCAGCGGCGAGGGCGGCGGCTGGTGCCAGCGGCACAGGTACATCTCCGTGGTGGCCATGTAGGGCAGCTCCTCCATCTCCACGGCGGCGCCGCCGGGCTCCTCCCGGGGCTGGGGGGGCGCCTCGCCCGGCGGCCGCCCCCCCACCGAGGTCTTCTCCGGCGTCTCCTTGCTGCGCAGCTCCCGCTGGCAGGGCGAGCCGCCCTCCGACTCCGACTCCTTCTGCGGGGACAGCTTGGAGGACTTCCCTCGGGATTTGGGAGTCTTCTGGGAGTCCAGGAAGGAGAACTTTCTAAAGTGGGGGGGGGGGGGGGGGGGGGGGGGAGAAAGACTACCGTTACAAACAAGTGCTTAAATAAACACAAGTACCAGGACTTGACGCCTGGAGACTCAACACCACCCCTTTAAAACAGCTCTTCCCAGGAGCTCTCTCCAGACGCGTGACGACTGCCAGCGTGACTTCCGAAGAGCCCCGTGGGCAGCGGGTGCGAAGGCACAACCGCAACTGAAGGCTCATAAAAGAACAAACAAAATGGGTGACCACCAAGATAACACTGCTGGTTTCAACGAAAACCAGTTCATATGCTTACCTAATTAAAACAACAAGGTGTCGTTAGCAGTATGAATGCAGCACAGCGGACTATGAACAAAAGCCAGGCAATCAGAATGCACAGAAAGCGACATTGTACATCCCTTTTTTTTTAATAAAAAAAAAAGTGCTTTTGTTGTCGCACAAGGTTAAAATGCATTTTGATTTTCCGTTTTCTCTACCGGTACGTCTTCTAAACTGTGCTATAAAAAGATCAATTGCTGCTTAAGTCCTGTTACCCCTGTTTAATAGATTCAATTTGAGTAATTCCGAGGTTATTCAGAATTCCCTGTCCCTAATAAAGCATGTGTAAAATGCTGTATTTTATTCATATTTCTGAAAGAGTTTGTACAGGCACTGGTTTTGCACCTCAGATTAACAAGCAAAAACCAGCCAGGTCAAAACAGACATTTGATCTCACCTGGCGAGAAATCTGTTTTAATAGATACCTGCAGAATACCTGTCAGCATCAGACTCTTTACAGGAGAAATACAGACATAATTATGGGCAAAAGTTACACAGTGAAAGCAGCAAGTACATCGCAGTTAGCTGTTAAGTCCTCGACACCAGTCCTAGAGGGCCACAGTTAGCTCGTATTCCAGGTCTAAGCCCATCCAACAAAGGCTCAGCGCATCCTGCTTCCAAGGTTGGGATCGATAAAAGTCCCACTGCTCTGTGGCCCTGACGGGGTGGACTAGAGGCCAGGGGGGGCCTGCTGCGCTGTAGGCCTGCTGGAGTGGACTAGAGGCTACAGCCCCAGGGCGGCCCTACCGTTTGGGGCCCTTGATGGCACGGCTGAAGGGAAGGGGCTTTGCGTTGTGGATCTGCGGGCTCTCCGACCCGCCGCCCTCCGGGAATTCCTCTCTCTCGGGGGTCTCGGCCTCCCCTCCCTGGTCCTCGGAGTCAGGGGACTGGAAGAGCCTCTGCTTGTCGCGGGAGTCCTTCTTCACCAGCTGCATCCGCCTCTCCATGCGCTCAAGCCGCGCGAGCAACTGCGCACACAGACATAGGCAGGCGTTAACCCCGCACCTCGCCCACCGCCGAGCCGATCCTCTGGGCAAACCACGCAAGGAACGCCCTCCGCTTCCCTGCATTTTTCACCCTGGTGACAAGATCGATGGAGGAGAACATACACAGCTAGAAGCCCAAGCCCTGGGACCCAGCACCTTGAGCAGTGCTCTTCAGTTCAGCACAGACCCGGCAAGGATCTGGAATTACACTGGAGAGCTCCTGCTGGCCTTAAAACAGCAGCAATACAGCTGCTCTGAGAACCAGCACCTGAAAACCTTTTATTACCAATCTTGTTGATTAAAACAAGGTGTACAACGTGCATCTTTCAGACTCGTACACTGGCAGGGCTCTTGGTCTTCCTGATGCAGTGAGACAGGGGACAGCACAGCCTTAAGAGGAGGGGCTGGCTAGGCTCACCCTACACTGTTGGCCATCCACAGCGGCCACCAGGGCACGGCAAGGCCAGGACACCCTGCCTAACTCTAGCCTCTGGTTCAACCTGGCCAACTGACCATTCCCACTGGCGGGAATCCTGGTCAGTCAGCTGCGGACACTGTGCAAATCTCTGCTGAACTGCACTAGCCCCGCGTGCTTCACAGCAGCAGACAGAACTGGAGGAGAGGACTCATCCCCGAGGAGAGGGAAGAGGACCAAGGCACCCAAAACGTTCTACATTTTGAAGACAATGCAGACATTGCATTGAAAACCAAACTGCAGGCAATCTTTGAAAAATCCATAATCAAACGGGCAGGAAAAATTATATCCTTCACACATCCTCAACTCTGAATATAGACTTCTTCCTTCTGGCAGACGTTTTAGGGTTCCCAAATGTAAGTCAAACAGATACAAACACTCCTTTGCTCCACTATCCATTAAAGCTGTCAACGCAAATGTCAAGGATAAACACAATTTTGACTCTTACAACCCACTTGAGTGCGATATGTTTTTGTGATGCGTTATAAAAGTGCAGTATAACACATAACATGTAACGTGCAATAGAGTGGTGTGCAATGTTTTTCTTTTCTTCTTTTGTTTGCATTCTGTTTAAAATGTACATGTGTGCTGGGTGTCCATAAATAATTTCCCTCAGGGGACAATAAATCGTATCATCCGATGTGCCCCAAGCAGCAAGTTTTGGAACTGGACACTGCCGCTAACAGACTCGTAGATGCACCCCGAGACGTGTTCTGATCCCCTCCCTTCAGCTCGAGAGAGCTCCGTCCTCAGCCTCTCAAGTAAGGCCAAGGAAGGCAGCTCTCCCGGACCCCCCCGCCCCCAGCCCGGACAGGCAGCAGCAGTGGTGGAGCCAAGCGAGCTCCCCTGGGCCTGCGACAGCCCTGAATTAACAGGCCTGGCTGCTGGGCCCATGTCCGTGCGCGACTGCAGCCCAGCACACACCCCACTGTACCTCCCAGGCATGAACAGGGTGACACTCCCAGCAGGGACTGAGCAGCGTACCTGCACTGAAGCCTGTACAAACCCGTCAGGCTCTCGGGAATCCTGCAACACCAATCCTCAAGCAATGTCCCCCGGACCCTGAACTGGGGAAAGACTAGGAAATGTGTCCCAGTGACAGAGCTATAGTTACACACTGTGCTTTATGAGCTTTCCAAGAAAAAAAATACATCAGTGCAAGTGTCAAACCTGGAAGAGAAATCATCTTTTTTTATCCCCAGTTTAAAAGAGTTTCAGTGATGGCTAAGTATGAGACTAAAGCATGCAGTGAATGTCAGAACTGTTGTTTCACTTTCTGTCACTGCAATAGCACAGCCAGCGTACGTCTTCAGGTCTGGTCTCACAACGAATTTGAAAGGCAGCAACAGCACAGGCTGCAAAGCAGAAAACCAAATATGACCTCAAACCTCAGATTGAGAACTGTCCATTGCAAAGTTGCAGCAATTAACTGGTCTAAATGGAGGGCGGCACTGTGACGCAGTGGTCAGCACTGCTGGCTCGCGGCACTAGAGCCCAGGGCTCAATTCTGGACCCAGGGTGCTGTCCGTGTGGAGTTTGTACGTTCTCCCTAGCATTCACAGGGGTTTCCTCCCACAGGGCAAAACACACACAGGAAGGTTAACTGGCTTCTGGGGAAACTGGCCCTGGTGGGAGTGTGCAGGTATGTGGGTGCCCTGCGATGGCCTGGCGTCCTGTCCAGGGTGTACCCCTCCTTGTGGCCGCTGCTAGCCGGGACAGCTTCCGGCTCCCACCCCCCCGGGCTCTGTGCTGGAGAAACCAGTCAGAAAATCGACAGAATGTCGCCTCAATGGCCAGATCGCCCGTCACCTGCCCTTTCAAATGCAACAGCGGCTCACGGGAAGAGGTGCAGGAGTGGCGCCCCGCCCCCCCCCCCCCCCGCGAGGCGCCCAGCGCGGGCCGGCCCCTGCGTACCGTCTCCTTCTCGGCCTTCAGCTCGTCGATCTCCTTGTCCTTGGACTGCAGCTGCTGCTGCTGCTGCTCGATCAGGTCCAGCTGCAGCAGCAGGATCTGGCGCAGGCAGGTGGCCTGCGTGGGGCTGTGGCCAGGCGCCTTCCGCCCGCTCTTCCACTTGCCCTCCGCGCCCAGCTCCGGCGCCCCCCCGGCCGGGGCGGGGGCGCCCCTCTCGGGCCCCTCCGCGCTCCTCCCGGCGGCGTTGACCGCGGGCGGGTCCGTCTTGCCCATGGAGCTGTGGGTCTGTCCGAACAGGGTCTTGCTCTTGGCCGGGGTGCCCTCGCCCCCCATCGGCTTCCCTGGGGCCGTCAGCGCCCCCAGGCTGACCCAGTTCTCCTCCTGCCCCACCGCCGCCCCCTGCGCCTTGTTCTGCCCAGCCGCCACGGGCGTGCGGGCCGCCTTGCTGGCCTGGGCCTCCCTCAGCTTCTTGGCCTTGCTGCCCGGGTGCGGCTGGCCCCCGCTGTTGCGGATGTCCCCCAGGACGTCGGGGTGCACGTCGGCGGCGAAGTCGCGGGGCTCCCTCCTGACGCCACTGCCCGCCTGCAGGCGCTCCAGCTCAATCTTCTCCGCGTCCAGCTTGTAGCAGCCACTGGCGAAGACAGTGGATCTCATATTCATGGCGCTACGCAGACATGGAGACACTCGGGCTCGGCGCTTCCCCCGGCCCCTGCAGAACCCCCAGGAACACGGGTGGGCTTCTGTCCGGGGGGGGGGGGGGAGATCTGAATAAAAACGTATCGCGGGGGGGGGGGGGGGGGGGGACAGACAACGATGCTGTAGCAGATCTCGACCTGGAAAAGACAGAAACAGAGCGTGGACACGAGTGCTCTTCGGTCGAGTTGAAGACGCTCAAGTCTCAGACCGGCGACCCTGGTCCAGGCGAGCGCCCGCTGCACTGACTTACCTCTCGGTTCGCCCCCCCCAGGCGGAAAAAAAATAAGGAGGGGGGGGGGAGTGAAACAGTCCCTCAGATGCACTTCAAAATCCGCCCGCGGGTGCCAGCTGCACTGTCCTTCACCGGCTGGCCTTCGCCCCGCAGATCTGCAAGCGAAAGTACGCGCACCTCTTAATTTCAAACCGGCCGCGGCGAAGCGGACCCGACTCCCCCCCCGCCCCCCCGCTGCGCCCCCTCGCACCCGGGACACACGGCTTAGCGCCGGCGGGGTGCCCCCGACCGCCGCTTTCTTCCTCTCGGCTTACGAGGCAATCTCTTTCTCTCTTTTTTTTTTAAAGGAAAACCACGGACTGGCGAGAGCCTGCAGTCACAGCTCCTCCATTTTAGATCTGCAGCCAAGACGAAAAACAATAACAGTCACTCCAGCGGGCTCGCTGCTCTCGCTACAAGGCGTCTACGGGACACGGGGGAACGCCATTTTAAAGCCTTGAAGGCGGCTTCTCTCGGTTTCTTTCGCCCCCCGGGGTTTTTTCGGCGAAGGTTACGCGATTTCTCGACAATTTCTCACCGCCCCCCCTCCGTCCGTCCCGTCCCCGGGCCGCCTCTCCGGCTCACCTCTCGCCTTCATGTTGAGCAGCTCGAGACTCGTTTAAAGCGCCTCGCAGCGCGCCTGCGCAGCTCGCCGGGGCTCCGCTTCCGAGTTAAAGGCGAGGGGGGCGGTGACGTCAGGGAGCCCGGCCGCGCTGCGGGGGTTTTTTTTTTTCTTTACCCCGATCGTTTTGTTTTTTTTAAACGACCGGAGATTAAAGGGGAGTAACGAGAAGGCGCGCGCGTGCCAGGTCGCTGGCTGAAGCGAAGGACGGAAGGGAAGAAGCGCGAGACAGCGGAGTTTCCACTAGAGCGACAGGAAGAAAGAGTGGGAAAAAAGGGGAGATGAGACAGAAGGAGCTAGAATAAGGAACTGAAAAAGAGCACGGAGCTAACGGCCGGAGCTCACTGTAATCTTGTCGTACCTTGTTTAAAAATATCTCCGCGTCGTCCCACACGCAGCAGCAGGGACCGCGCCCGGTGGTCCGGTCTGGAGCGGCTCTGTCCCCGCAGCGCCCTGAGGGTCCCACGCAAAGCTCTCGGGGTTTCGACACGCTGAGCGCCCAGGTCGCCCAGCGGCGCGCGTTTGTCTCGGTTTCTGCGCAGTGGAGGGCAAGAGGATGTAAGATGGTGGCAGATACGTGGTGGCTGAGCGGCTGCTACCGCTTGATTTCATGGCATCTGTACGGACACCCGTCTGCGAGCGCGGGTCGGCTGGGGGGGGGCTGTGTGAGACGATAAGGCGATGAATGAATTACCGCGCCGACTCACACGGTCCCGCCGAGAGCACCGTCTCCAGCGGGGGGGTCTGGTCTCCCCGCTCAGTCCCACGCGTGCCGCCACCGTGCGTGGGCCACCTGGAAGAGTGTCCCAGCAGTGACACGTCCACACGGGAGACAGACTGAAATCGCGCGGGATTGCAGGGGACATGTGTTCCGTTTTCTTAAAATATCTTTCATGCCTTTAGTGTCAACAGATTCCGAGTGGTCCTTCACTAAGTCTCTGGGTTTGGAGTTATCTGTAAGGTCATCTGCTGCAGTCTCTCTTTAAAAAGCTACAGCTTTTATTTCCAGACATCGTAATAATAATAATAATAAATTAATTATTATGATGTTGCTGTTGTTGTTGTTGTTGTTTTATAGCACCACACTCAGAACGCCCAGCGAGCATTATTACAGCGTTGGTAGTGCACTATAAGACAAATGCACTTTTTTAAACGATCTCCACAGCGATTACATCGACCTTACCCACACAAGTATGTTGCCCAGAGACACCTCGGTGTTAAACCGAGAAATGTACTGCTGTGTGTTTTTGTAGTTTTGACACCCGACTAGTGTCGTCACTGGGACAGACGGCTCTTACAGGTGACATAACACTTGAATTTAAACAGTACGCCAAGAGTGTATGTTTGAATTCCCCGGTGGGAAAATGAGGTTAGTGGAATTTGACCAACTTTTGGTTTCAAGAAATAATCCTTCCGGGAGACCGGCGCTGGAGAAGAGCTGTTTTTCTCGCCCGGAATACCGACGCACCTGAGTGCAGAGCGGGAGCTCTGAGCGGGAGACAGAGATCAATGCGCACGGCCGCGCTCCGGCTTGGAAGCCCAGCCGATAGACTGAAGCGCGGGGGCGATGGGAGGGTGGGGTGGTCGGAGCCATTTATCATAATATAATAATAATTACTTACACTCATATACTGTAGCTCTTTTCTGGACACTCCACTCAAAGCGCTCTACAGGTAATGGGGATCCCCTCCAGCACCACCAGTGTGCAGCCCCACCTGGATGATGTGCCGGTACCCTCCCCCCACACACCAGCTCTCAGTGGGGAGGAGAGCAGAGTGATGAAGCCAGTTCAGAGATGGGGATTATTAGGAGGCCTTGATTGGTAAGGGCCAGGGGGAAATGTGGGCAGGACGCCGGGGGAACACCCCTAATAATAATAATAATTGCTTACATTTATATAGCGCTTTTCTGTACACTCCACTCAAAGCGCTTTACAGGTAATGGGGATCCCCTCCACCACCCCCACCAGTGTGCAGCATCCACCCCTACTCTTTTCGAGAAACATCCTGTGATTTTTAATGACCTCAGAGAGTCAGGACCTCGGTTTTACGTCTTATCAAAGCATGGTACCTTTTTATAGTATAGCGTCCCCGTCGCTATACTGGGGCATAAGGTCCCACACAGACCGCAGGGTGAGCGCCCCCTGCTGGCCCCACTAACACCTCTTCCAGCAGCAGCCTCAGCTTTCCCAGGAGTCTCCCAGCCAGGTACTGGCCAGGCTCACACCTGCTGAGCACCAGGGGGCTGACAGCTGTGAGCTGATGTCGCCACTGGCAAACTTTTGTCAAGCTAGGACCCAGGTGCGGGACTCCAGTAGGCACTGCACAAGTCTTCAAATCACTGATCGCCGCAGGGCTCGGAGAGAAGCGTTCAACTGGTCAGGTCAGCGAGGGGAGGAGCCCAGAGGGGACGAGGAGTGTCACTGGTGTCCCAGTTTCCTTCACGACACAGCTAATTAACCGCACAACGGCCTGGCCTGGCCGCGGCCTCTCTTACATCAATAATAACTGCTCACACTTATATAGCGCTTTTCTGGACACTCCACTCAAAGCGCTTTACAGGTTGTACAGGGCTGGACTGAGCGCCGGCTGCCCCTCTCTCCTTCGGGCTCCACGCCGCGAGGCGGCCAGAGCCCCTCGTCAATCTGGGGTGCAATCAGACAGTTCGAGTCCGACAGGGTCCCCAAGACCCCCTTCGCGGGAATCCATAATAACCCTGCTTTACTGGACTGGGAGTCTTTCCCGAAATCCTACATTTCTCGAATAAAATACAACTCTGCCAACATCTTAATCACTTAAGAAATCGGAATAAGGTGAACGTTTCTCGATATGACCAGCACGTGTCTGGTTTTTTTTGCGCTGACGTGATGTTCTCAAAGTCCCCTTCCACTCATTGTGTACTTCGATGTGAACCCCCAGGTGGCACTTCGGGACTTGTCCACGACTTGCTTACCTGGCTAGCCGCTGTATGGCCGCGCATGAGTCACCAGGTGTTCTAAAACGCGCAGCGCGGTATCGACACGACAAGCAGGGCTCGACACAGAGGAGGCTGTTCTCTGTCCTGTCCGCTAGAGAGCGCAAGACGCTCACAGACAGGTCGGGGACTGGTCGACTGGGCTCGGTTATGTACGAAAAGCGACGCTAGGTTTCCAGGTAAAAGCCGAGGGATGTTCTAAATATCCAGATAAGTGCTGCTGCAGTTATTTCAGTTCACGAGTCACATGCACGTACCGCCGGACTCTGCAGAAGCGATCCTGACACACTTTTCTAATTTGCCGCTCTGCCAATGAATCACACGAGTTTATGAAACAGCACTGTTTTCCCCGCGGAACGCTTCCTACAAACCCCGGCCAACTACACACGCAGCCTCGGAACAGAAACAGGACTGCTCGATATGTAAAAACAAAACGCAAATGAGCGCCGATGACAACGTGTTTCAAATTACGACCGCTTTGCCACAACAACTGCCGGGTTTTGGCTCAGAACAGCAGGTTTTGCATGAGTAGTTTTAGAGGTCCTGTTCGATTTAAAAGGACCGGATACGTCCCGTGAAAGAGCGCTAGTGACACGGTTTCAAGGCGGTGCACGCTGCACCACAGCACCTACAGCGCTCGGGAGTGTTTACAACACGGCCCTCACATGGACGCGCCATGTGACCGCGCACAGCCACCGCAGGCCCGCGGGTGACGTCACCGCCCGCTCACGCTCAGAGCCAGGCGGCGCGGCGAGCGCCTGGCGGCTCGCTCACATGGCACGCGGGTGCTGCGCGAGTGCCACTTGGCTCCAGTCAGTTTTTTTATTACTTACAGAGAATTCTGGTGGAAGTAAAACCCACACAATAAATCAACGCCTCACGTGATTTTGTTTCAAATGCCCGTCTTTCACGTGACTTCCACTGTTTGGCGCTGAGCTGCCACTATATCTGCTCTATTTGCACAATGAAACGCAGCGAAACAGTCGTTTATCAACAGATTCGTGACTGTGACTGGGAGATAATTCGGAAAAAAACACTTGGGTAGTAAAATTAATTGATGCATCTGACCGACATGGACCTAAATAGATCTACAAAGAACAATGTGGTTTAAAGTCGGAAATATATTACAGAATGAGCAGTCATGATCAATTCCTGTCTGTGTCTCCTGGAGAGCAAGCTGGGGTCTGCGGAAAGACGAAGAGATTGTATAGGGCTGACAGAGTGATGTTATGTGTTCCTCCCTTTTAAGTCGACGATCAGCCATCATCGGTGACGGTGAATTAGAGAGCAGGCAGCGAATCCAAAGGATCGTTTGCACCCCTGTTTGTTTTTTAAAAAATAAACGTTTATTTTGAATCTTCAACGGACAGGTATTGGAGCTTCTCTCCCTGTCTGTGTGTCTCACGGAGCGCAAGCTGGGGTCTGCGAAAAGACCAATTCCTAATGCAAGAAATTGTATAGGGCCGATAAAGTGATCGGATCTGAATGTATTATTGGGTCAATTGCATCAAATTCCACCCCAAAACAGCCCGATCGGGAAGTGGAACTGAAAAATGAAATCGTTAGTATATGTACACGGGGCACGCAATCCAGAGCACATTTGCCGCAGTATTGACCTGATCTGCTGTCTAAACTGTCTGATTTGGTTTGGTTCCCCCGCCGCCGCTAGCCCTTGCAGACAGAGGGCGACGCCGACTTCCCTGACCGACATGTCTGAGGCGCGTGAGCGCACCCCTCCCCTCCGAGGCGCGTTCGGAGTCACGCGGACAGTAGGTTAGGAGCGCAAGCGGTCCGGCCTCGCGACGTGACCTACATTCCACTCACTCTCAGGCGCGCGGCGGAGCCTGTACAGCACGCGGAGACCCGAGCCACAAGCAGACCATAAAAACACGTTTTTTGGTTTTCCTTTGCAATGACAGGGAAGAGCGTATTGTATCCGTTTTAAGACATGCACGTTTTCAGGCGAGCAACAAGGAACTGGGAGATAGTATATATCTCAGGACTGCTGTTGTCCAGTCAGCAGCTCGGGTTCTCAATACTGACAGTCAGCCCCGCAGATAGTACGATAAGCGCACGGTTATTTTTTCCTAAACGCCGCTGGGTTTCCAGGCGAGAAGTCGGATTTAGAAGCTAAAACCACGGTGCAAGAGGGGATCGAGGCCAACGCAACTGAGACTGCACCAACGTGCATTCTGCATTGCTCCCTGTATATCAAACAGAACAAGTAAAGGTTTGTTCTACGCTGGAAGAAATGAAAACAAACAGCGGTTCGGCTGTGGAGCTTCTTCAGGTGTGACACGCGTGACGCGCGGAATAAACATTCACGTGTTCCTTCGCAGCCAGCGCGTGCAGACGCAGCGCCCTGCTCGCGATGATTAAAACAGAATGCCCACACAAGTTCAAGTTCACGTTTATTCGTCATTCCAGCCGTATACAAGTATACAAGTATACAGTGGAAGGAACTATCGCTCCTCCTCGTCCACGCTGCAAATACAGGCAGGACAGACAGGACACTGATATAGACATTGTAGACAGGATACACATAGTGCCAAGTGCATATAGTGCAAATTACAAGGCAAATACATAATACAATATACACAACCCACTGGGGGGATTAAAACCCTGTTTCTGGAATTGGAGTGGGTGCAAGTGCAGATTTAAAGAGAATACACGTCCGACCTGGCGTGCAAATCTGTATCTGTGTTTGCAGGAACTTCTGGTAACATAAATATTCGAACTACTCTTCCCTCCTCCGGCCCATTGAAACTCCACGCTGGGTGAAAGTCAATTTCGGAGAAGGCGCCTTCGGGCTAATAAAACACGCGCCCTGACCCACAGCCGAGACTCGCCGCCACCTGGCAGCCCCGCGCGGCTCTCCGGACTCGAGTTCCACGTGTGTGGGATCTTTTGCGGGGGGGCGCCTCTCGAGCGGAGGTCCCTCCCGCCGGTCCGCCGTCAGCACTTGGAGCGTCTTCTGCTCTGCCGGCTGGCGATAACTACTGAGCGCCACCACTTCGCCATGGCCCCTGGCACACTCAAGACCCGCAGAAGGCAAACTCTTTCGTCAGAAACCGCGCTTCGCGAAGCGACAATTCAAAGCGGATTCCTGCTCGATGCAAACATTGCAGCAATTATTTTATCATAAATATCCCAACCCCCTCAAGAGTCTCTGTGTTATGCAAAAACACAGATGCAAAAAGAAGCACTTGTATCTCTAATGAGATCGCCAGCAGTCTAGGGGCTGTGTCGGAAAGGTTGAAGATATTTACTTTTTATTCACAACGATGTCCCTGTTGTTCTTGGGGGTTTTTTTCCACCCACGATTGGCACTGAAAGCCAGGAAACATTGATTCTGTCGTGGTTTCTGTGAGCTCTGTTTCATTATTCGTTCTTACCTCAGTTTCCCATAAAATGCTTTGTGCTTGGCAAGGCGCTGTTTATGTAATTTGGAGGCAAGAGCGAGGCTGCTGTTGTGCTGCACGCGGATGCTGGAGGATGAGGCGCGGGCTGGGCTCGCGGATTCCCTCACGAGGATGGCCACGGGCCCCGAGCTCGCTCGCTCCGCAGACCGCGCGCAGGCGGCAGGGGGCAGCTCGCCCCTTCGGACGCTTCTCAACTGTACCCGGTGTTCATTCAGCTGGAGCAGTTTGTCTCTAGTCACCCCCTTTTTTTTTCGCTCAACCGATTTATTTTTCTGAAAGCGGATATGACTTAAAACGGGGAAAACAACGTCGTTTAGCCCTTAATTTCGTGTAAAAAATAAATGCATGACCACACACAGTTGTTTAACCTCACGGGATAATGTTAATAAGGACACACCAGTGTGTTTCTCATTTAAACAAACTATACAATACCTGTTGGTGTTTATAAAAACATAAACTCACTTGAGGAACATATATCTAAATATTATGCGGCGTTTTAGAACAATCAAAGGGAACATCGTGTAGTTACTGCACACAAGAGCCCATTCTTTGCATTAATCGACAAATTACATGAAGATAAAAGCCATCAAAGAAAGACCACCAGCGGAAACACGACCACGGCCATCACGGTCTGTATTTGCGGAGCGGTGCGCTGATTGGCTGGCTGGCTGGCCCTGGCCCCGCCCCCCGGGCGCCCTTCCTCGTGGTAACCGGGTAGGTAATGTGACGATGAAACGTGAAGGGTTTTTAAACACAGGGGGGAGAAGGAGGAGAGAGACAGTGTTGCTGCTCCACTTCTGCTGAACCTCCCCCCCAGCAACCTGCTGCACATTCTGCAGTCTTCCGCTGCCCCCGGCCCCGCCGCTCCTGAAAATCAGCGGGTACGGCGTTTCGGGTTATTTCAGGAAATGGCTCAGGATCTGCGCCTGTGGCTGGAGGGTTGCCGGTTCAAATCCCGAAGCCGGCAGAGGAATCCTACTCCGTTGGGCCCCTGCGCAAGGCCCTGAACCCCAACTGCTCCAGGGGTGCTGTACAATGGCTGACCCTGCGCTCTGACCCCCAGCTTCTCTCTCCCTGTCTGTGTGTCTCATGGAGAGCAAGCTGGGGTCTGTGAATAGACAAATTTCTAATGTAAGAAATTGTTTAGGGCCAATAAAGTGATGTTATGTTAGATAGCAGCTCCGAGCCAGGAGGATTGCGAGTCAGAACACCGTGTGCTTTTTAAATGTCAGGAACCCTTTCAAGTGTTAAAGATACCAGAAACGGTCACAAGCAGAAAGAAGCCCGAGTTCACTCTGGGACCCTCAAACCAGGACACCCACCAGCTGCATCAAGGCGCTGAATAAAGTACTTAATGAACAGCTGAAGAGCCCGACTGGCTGCGGGCGCATCACTGGTGGGGGTGGAGGGGATCCCCATTACTGTAGAGAAGCGCTATACAAGTGTAAGCAGTTATTATTATGATTAAAAACCAAGGACATTCAGAGTTCCGTGTGGCGTCGATTCATCTTCATGCAAAACAGGTTCTGAAGCTGTACCCCCGCACACACACACACACGATCTCGGTTCCCCACAGAAGCACGGGGAAGTCGTAAAAGGATACAAGCTAATGTGTAACGCGAGGTGATAAACATAATCGCCTGTAATAAACCCGGCCGCTCAGGTCACGTGTATAGAGAGCGCTGACTCGCGTGAACGCTCTGTTTCCGTGGAACAATAAACATGTGAGCCAACAGGTTACTGTGCTGTTTACTGTGAATACCGGAACACGCGAGCCGCGCGCAGCCGGCTCGGCGGCTTGTCTCCTCGTCAGGACAGACTGGGGTTCTGTCAGGTATCTATTTGGCGGGATGTGGGGCGGAGGTCGGGAGGTGTCAGAGGAATGACACGGAGAGCGGGCGGTCAGGAAACAGCTCGGTCAGGAGAAGGGCCTCCGTGATTAATAATAATAATAATAATAATAATAATTATTCCTTACACTTCTATAGCGCTTGGTAAGGACCAGGACACCAGGGTAACACCCCTGCTCTTTTCGAGAAACGTCCTGGGATGTTTAATGACCACAGAGAGTCAGGACCTCGGTTTTACCTCTCATCCGAAGGACGGCGCCTGTTTACAGTATAGTGTCCCCGTCACTATAGTGGGGCATTAGGACCCACATGGACTGCAGGGAGAGCGCCCCCTGCTGGCCCCACTAACACCTCTTCCAGCAGCAACCTTAGTTTTTCCCAGGAGTCTCCCATCCAGGTACTGACCAGGCTCACACCTGCGGGGCTCCAGTGGGCTGCCAGCTGGGAGCTGCAGGGTGATAAGAGCTGCTGCCGTCAAGCTCGCTTTATAATTAAACTGTATTCGAGGGAGCTGGTGCTTCCCGGCAGCCTCTCACTGCTTATGTCGGTGTTTTAAGTGCTCACCAGTATGATAACTCCGCTGGGAATCGGCACAGGAGAGAAAATAGCGGAGGAGCGGAGGCGAGACTGTAAAAGCAGGTCACAGCAGCGGCGCCAGTGAGACGGAGCACTTAGTTCTGCATTCTGGGCCCGAATGAGATCGGAAATAGAAAGCCAACAAAACTGACATATTTCCCCTTTTTAGGTCAAGCACGACAAGGTGTTTTATATCGGTACAATAAAGTCCTCGTCGCTATTGTCCTCCGTCAAACAACTCGCATGCAGAAGGCGGAGCGGCGCTTAGAATCGTTTGAAAGCTGCGGGGCTTGATGTCGGACATCTGGCGTGAAAATAAACAGCATCTAAGGCCCGATCAACACCTGGCCTGGGGAGAAACAGGGTCTCTCTGGAAGAGGGAGCTCTCTTTCGCTAAGGCTGCTGTCTTGACTCTTATTAAAAACCCCGTGCGTGCTCGCGCGGAACAGACAACTGACCCCCCCCCCCAGTGCCCTGGGTTGACCAGACTTTATGTAGGACATCCCAGCGAGCATGAGCTCCAGTTTCCCCCACCTGGGGGTATTAATAGCGCACCTGAAGTGTGGATGTCCCGAGCGAAGTGGGCCGCACGCCTCCTGCGATTGTCCCGGCAGACACGCCCGCCGCCGCCCGAAGCCGCCAGGAACGTGTGCGGAGCTACACCCCGGCCGGGACGCTCCCAGGCCGAGCGAAAGCGGCCAGATTGTCCATAATCCCAGCCTCGCGGGGATAAGCGCCTTCCGAGTTTATTCCCCCCCTCCCCCGAGAGACACACAGCTCTGTTTCTCGCGCTTCTCCCGTCGGTGTGATGCAGAACTGCTGTGTACATTTTCAACGACACAGACCTAAATACCGTCTCCTTTTTTCTTAGCAAGAAAATGTATATTGCTAATAAAGTGATCTTAAAAGAAAAAGAAAGCCCTAAGATATTCTACACGTCTGATAACAGGGCAATTAACTTTAGCAAACTGTCTGGAACGCGGTTTAGTTTTCCTCTTGGTGCGGTTTTGAAACCATCATAACTGTTGAAGTCTAATTTGTAGGTGATCTATCGACTGCGGTCAGCATTGCTGCCTCGTGGCACTGGGGCGCCGGGTTCAATTCCCGGGGGGGCTGTGTGCGTGGAGTCTGTATGTTCTCCGTGTGTTCACGTGGGTTTCCTCCGGGTGCTCCAGTTTCCTCCCACAGTCCCAAGACACGCTGGTGGGTTAACTGGCTTCTGGGAAAACTGGCCCTGGTCTGTATCTGCCCTCTGATGGACTGGCGTCCTGCCCAGGGTGTATCCTGCCAGGATAGGCTCCCGATCCCCTGTGTTATCGAGTAGATAACGCGACACATCCCCTTCGTTAAATGTCCAATTACTGAAAAAAACACTTCTGAACCTGTTTAGAAGTTTTGTAATTAACTCATGTCAATTATTCATTGAATTCACGAACTAAGATCTGAGTTACACGACAGGACCGGGCCCTCCGTTTCAAGCCTCTGTGCCGGCTTGTCAGCTGTGCAGGAGCTTATAGGTCACAATTTAAGAAGGGAAAACGTGTTAGTTTTGCTTCATTGCCATTAATATATTAATACATGTATTATTTATTACTAATCTCACTCAAATGGAATCGATAAAGCAACACACATCGCTGCAAATACGGTGTATCCAACATCCCGAGCTGTAAGAATGAAGGCTTCCCTGTTATTAAGAAATCTGCGATCATTTTTTGGAGAGACGAATTCAGTAACAAACTACAATTCCCATCGCTGTCCTCGCAACCTCCTCCCCCCCACGTGCGCGAAGATGAAATAAAAATAAATAATGAAATGAGCCGCAGAAAAAAGTGTGTCACTGGGGCACGAGGCACTCCCCGGGGTCACATGGTCCCGTTTTCAGCCTCGTGCGGGGCAGCTCCAGCGACGGGGAGGCGGGGCCGCGCATGCGCCGCGGGGCCGTGCGCCGTTCCCGGGGACGCGGGCAGGCTGAGCAAAACCTGGCCGGCGCGAGCGCTGCGGCTCAGAGCCACCCCGACCGCGCGAGAGCCCGCACCCGCGCACGCCGCGTCTCGCCGCCTTCCCCGAGCGAGCTCCTGTGCAGAGTTCCCTTCCCCGCGCTCAAGCGCCGCAGCTCTCCTGTCAGCCGCCCTGCGAGACAAAACACTTTTTTAATTCGTTTTGCAAGTTGCAAGTCTCAGCTACAAAATGGCAAAGTTGTGGTAGATTCTGTGTCGCATAGATCTGACCCGAAACAGCCAAGGAAACGTGAAGCCAAAGCAAAGCTCAGGGGTGTCTGCTTGTTCACACATACCTGCATGACTCTTCTGGCTTTTCAGATGACAACGACCATGGACACGAATAACAACAACACAGGTAATTACCGGAGTGTGTGAAGCCGTGTTTAACACCTTCTTTCATTTCAAAGTTCTCCATTTGCCTCCGATTGCGTTCAGGGGGCTTAGTGTTGTTCCGGTAGTGTTGTTCTTGAACTGCTCGCATGTCACAGGAAAGTCTTCCTGAAACTGGAGTTTATGGTTTGGGGATACAGGAGATCCGAATGGCGGAGGACAGTAACCTTTGGATTGACGGATCGTGTTAATTCTAAATTCCGGCCGCAGATATTTCCGTGCTCACAGAGATTTGGGGTCAGTTGAACACGGGCGCAGTTCTGATAAGCGCCTGACTCATTCGTGCATTGAGATCTAACTAGAATAGCGGTGTTTAGGAGCTGTAGAGCTTTCACGCGGTTTTATGTATTAACCCAATAGCGAGCGATTGCAGTTTTATAATAAAAGTAATGCAAAAAGAACTGAAAGTCTTTATGCACAAACCGTCTGTTAGCTGTAAAGGTTGCTGACACATGAATGTGCGGTGATGGTCTCAGCCTTTGTGATTCCGAACCGAACCGGCTAGGCGGTGTGATGACCGACATTGATCGGCTAATCTTTGCGTTTCACCTGCCGCACGGAGAGCCGCCGCTCTTCAGCTGCCCGGTGCTGGGGTACCCTCCTGTGTGTACGCTGGGTCTGAAAAGCGCTCTAGCAAGGCAAAGCGATCATTCCGTGCGCCAACGCCTCGTCCGCTTTCTCTGGCAGTCTTACAACGGGGTGCAGTGAGGACTGGAAAGTGAGCCGACACAGGTGAAGGATCTCCGTTTCCAGCAGTTTCTGTATCTAGGTCAGGACGTGAAAGTCAGGTGTACGGAGTTCCAAGCCCTGTTGAACCTCACATGGCTCGCGCAGGCTAGCCATGTGCGTTTTGTTTTCATCCTGAGCCCTACTTCCTCTCCATTGGCAGGCGGCTAGCTCATTACATAAGATTACGTCATCCACCCCACCATCTCCCCGCCCACAGGGCTGGGCCGGCGCGTGACGTCAGGCGTCCGTGCGCTCGGTGATTGGTTCCTGCGGGAGTATATCATGAAAAGGGCGGGGCACCTGCGGCTCCGGCTCTCTAGAAAGTGGAAGTTTAATTAAAAATTAACCTAGAAGCGAAGAACTGTGCAGAAATAGGCGGATTGGCAGGTTGTATGCTTTTTAATAAACGTTTACATATGGAAAATCAGTTGGAGCGGATCACAGATTGAATCCTATTTGATTTGAAGATATCCATGCCTGTTATATTTACTAATAAACTGTTAAGCCATTGCTTTCTGCGATAACGGGGGTCTATGGTGACGTTTACTTCGCTTGTGCTTTCTCCGGCAGCCCAGGCTAGCGGGCTGATCTCAGAAGACAGCTGTGTCAATGTGTTTGGGAAGGGGGGAGGGGGGCCGGTCTCGTTGAGGAGCCTGTGGTTTGGTGGCGCACGTGGAGCGGGGGTGTGACTCCAGCTGATTCACACTGCAGCTCCCACGCACGCGGGCTGTGGTGACCCCTTTCTCCGGCCCTGTGGCCGAGCGTGGCAACAGCACGGGGGGGGGGGGGGGCACTTGGTATCACGTGGTATTGCGCCTTTGCTCCTCAGTAGACTTTTAGTGTATTTAAATCAGCTGAAAAGTCTCACAGAGAAACCTGTTGCCTGGTAACCAAGCCTTTATTGCCAAGCTGTTCTATCATGGCACCAGAAAGCAGACAGCTCGGCGGTCTTTAGGGCATGCGCACTTACACAGGCGTACGTCATACGTGCACAGTGTATTTCAAACTTATAATACAAAAAAATATATATATAATACAAATTTACAGCAAAGCACCTCTGGCCCCGCGCAGTAAGGGGTTTGTATCCTCTGTAGGGCTCCCTGCCTGCTCCCGGGATCATGCGGGCGTGACGCCGCTCTGCAGGGCCAGTGGCCGGCAAGCAGGACGCACGTGTGGACGCTGCGGTTCCACCTGACACAGTGACCCTGTGACCTTTTGTTCCCCGCGCCGGGGATTACGCAATGCGCCCGTGGGCACCGCGCGCGACACAGCCGGAGACCACAGACACGAGAGAGGAGAAAACACGACGCTCGGTCTCCACTCACAATACCGCCTCCCTTCGCGCTGCCGGTGTTCTTGGTGTGAATTGTTAGAAAACGCGGGATTTTAAGCGAGGATGTAAAAATAAACCGAGCAAAACAAAACATTTTTTTTTTGTAGACAAGGCATTAGGCCTGCATTCACATCAATAGTTAATTAAACGTTTAACCGAATTATTTTCTTATTTAGCTTTATACATGTAGGAATTATGGACTTTTGTAGTTGATTGCTCAAAATATCCACCCTATTAGATATCTTACATATAAAACCCCAGAGCGCCGACAGAAGAATAAAAAGTAAGCATTTAATTAAAAAAATAGATGATGGTGAGGGCCGGGGTGAGAGGCAGGGGCTGCTGTTTTCATTCCTCTGTGCAGTTTTATAACCTGTTTTCAAAGCAGTGCCAAGGGCGTAGATCTGTGGATCTGTTAGTGATTAGTGATTAGCAGGGGCAATCTGCAGGTAAAAACGCAAATATTTATTGTGGGTCTGCAGTCATATGACCCTCTTATGGCGTACTTGTGATTAAGAAGTTGGCAGCAGGCAGTGTTGTTGTTGTAATTTGAAAGAAAAACAAGGTGCAGTGCTGAATAATCAGTTTCGCTTCACACAGTGTAAATTCAGTGGAATATCTCCGGGGGGAGCAGGGGTTTTCACCGATGTGATATTCTGCAAGTGCGGCAGGTTTATCCAACAGCGGGACCCGTCCGAAACAGGGCTTGTCTGCCCGTGCGAGCGGTGCACCGCAGGCTTCACAGTGTGCGCAGGGGATTCAGAAACGCGCTTTCTGAAACCCTGACGTGCTAGTCTAAGCCCAGCCGAGGCCGTCCGTCTCGGGTATCAACCCCACCGTTCAGCCACGTGCCGCTCCTCGCCCTGTCCCCGAGCCACGTGACCCGGGACCGAGAGGAGCGGACAGTCCTGGCTCCGCGCAGCCCAGGACACTCCTGATGGGTGGGGGGCCCAGGTGCTGCTATACAGTCCCCTCGGTGATTGTGTCAGCAGTGCAGGGAAATTCCACAGCCTGTCCCCTCCTGACGCTGGAGAAGCTGTAGACAACGTGTCCCTGTGTTTCCTTGTGCACAAACCTCACTGTCTTGTGATTCATATAAATCTAGACTAGTTCATAACACCGCCCACTCTGTCACTTAGCACCATATTCATTTTAAGTTCAGTTAAATAATATAATATGATATGATGTGGAATCAATAACTAAAAGCATGAAAACAGCTGGATAGGCTTCACTATTATTAACGTTTACTAATCTAAAAACTAAATATCAATCTTATACGTCTACAAGCTTATAGTCAGCTTATTCTCTACATTTAAGGAACTTTTTTTTACCAGAGAAGTATCACAGAACAGTCAGCTGCTGGTGAACGAGAGTTCTGGTGTGGTGGAACTCCTGCTGATCTGCGCAGATGAGAGTTTTCACAACGGCTGCTGCATGATGTCCCCCGGTCCCCTGCTCAGAGGTCTGCGCAGACCGTGTGCAACAGCGCAGCGTGGTTCTGAGAACCCACAAGAGGGGGCTGGGAGAGACCTGCCTTCTCGCCCCAGGCATGGTTCTGGCTTTTGTCCGAATCCAGCATGGTCCCCAGCGGCCACAAGCAGCACTGAAAGCTGCCGTAGTGCGTGGCTGCCCTAGTGCCCAGCCAGGTTTGGCTTCTCTTCTGCAGCCCCCAGCAGGGGGCACTAATGCAGTAAGGGGGAGCTGCAAGGCTGTTTTCATGTGTCGGGGGTTAAAAAGAATCAACAGGAATGAGTTCATTTCAGACCACAGTGAAAGTAAACACCTCCAATTTCCATCACGAAAGAGCTTCAGTCTCCAGGGGTGCACTGCACTATATTCTGTGATTCAGAAGCAGGCTTGTAAAGGAACAAGTAACAGGTTTGTTCCACGCTGAAAAGAGAAGAGAGAAAACAACGTTTCGGCTGTGGAGCCTTCTTCAGGTGTGAGAAAGACGGGGCAGACAGTAAATATTAAACAGCACAGAAGATCAAAAGCTGGGAGAGGGGAGGAGGCAGTGTGGCAGAGAGGCC
The DNA here is from genome assembly GCF_055471065.1 of Atractosteus spatula. Classification (NCBI taxonomy): domain Eukaryota; kingdom Metazoa; phylum Chordata; class Actinopteri; order Semionotiformes; family Lepisosteidae; genus Atractosteus; species Atractosteus spatula. The sequence goes on along the minus strand of NC_142731.1, from coordinate 9,958,740 downwards.
ACTCAGGAAGTGCAAAGTGGAGAGGGGTGAAGTCAAAACCTGCAGGAGAATTCTATTAATAATAAACCTAGATTTTATACAGAAGAAACCTTACTTGTTGCTTTGCAGAGTACGCATGCTGACGCAGCTCCCCGCCTGGACTAAAGCAGACTTGTGACTGACGCCTCCTCTCCCTCTCCCTCTCCCCAGGGGGGGTCATCTCCTACATCGGCCCCGCGGGGGGGTCCCCGAGCCGGACGAGCCCCGTGTCGCTCTACAGCGACTGCTCCAACAGCAGCGTCCAGTCGCTGGCGCTGCCCTCCCCCGGCGGCTCGCTGTCCCAGGACTCCTCGCGCCCGTACCCTGGCTCCAGCGAGGACTCGGGCTCCCCCGCGTCAGGGGGCTCCCCGCTGGGCCGGGACGAGGGGGGCCTCTCCCGCACCTCCCCCAGCAAGGCCAGCGCCAGCATCACCAGTGAGTACAGCCAGGGTCCGGGGAAGGGTGACCCCAGTATTGCAGAGTAGGTGACTCTGTATTGCAGATGGGGGTGGGTGACCCCAGTATTGCAGAGTAGGTGACTATGTATTGCAGAGGGAGGGTGACCCCAGTATTGCAGAGAGGGGGTAACCCCAGTATTGCAGAGTAGGTGACTCTGTATTGCAGAGGGGGGAGGGTGACCCCAGTATTGCAGAGGGGGGAGGGTGACCCCAGTATTGCAGAGTAGGTGACTCTGTATTGCAGATGGGGGTGGGTGACCCCAGTATTGCAGAGTAGGTGACTATGTATTGCAGAGGGAGGGTGACCCCAGTATTGCAGAGAGGGGGTAACCCCAGTATTGCAGAGCAGGTGACTCTGTATTGCAGAGGGGGGAGGGTGACCCCAGTATTGCAGAGGGAGAGAGACCCCAGTATTGCAGAGGGGGGAGGGTGACCTCAGTATTGCAGAGGGAGAGAGACCCCAGTATTGCAGAGGGGGGAGGGTGACCCCAGTATTGCAGAGGCGGAGGTGACCTGTGCTGCTGTTTGCCCCTGCAGAGCTGAACGGAATGGTGCTGCTCTGCAAGGTGTGTGGCGACGTGGCTTCGGGGTTCCACTACGGAGTCCATGCCTGTGAGGGCTGCAAGGTGAGCCCCCCACACACTTTACACCCCAAACTCAACCTGACCACCCCCACACACACTGCACACCCCAAACTCAACCTGTACACCTCCCCACACACTGTACACCCCCCCAAACACTGTACACCCCAAACTCAACCTGTACACCTCCCCACACACACTGTACACCCCAATCTCAACTCCCTGTACACCCCCCACACACTTTACACCCCAAACTCAACCAGACCACCCCCACACACACTGCACACCCCAAACTCAACCTGTACACACCCCACACACTTTACACCCCAAACTCAACCAGACACCCCCACACACACTGTACACCCCAAACTCAACTCCCTGTACACCCCCCACACACTTTACACCCCAAACTCAACCAGACCACCCCCACACACACTGCACACCCCAAACTCAACCTGTACACACCCCACACACTTTACACCCCAAACTCAACCAGACACCCCCACACACACTGTACACCCCAAACTCAACTCCCTGTACACCCCCCACACACTTTACACCCCAAACTCAACCAGACCACCCCCACACACACTGCACACCCCAAACTCAACCTGTACACCTCCCCACACACTGTACACCCCCCCCCACACTGTACACCCCAAACTCAACCTGTACACCTCCCCACACACTGTACACCCCCCCCCACACTGTACACCCCAAACTCAACCTGTACACCTCCCCACACACACTGCACACCCCAAACTCAACCTGACCACCCCCCCCCACACTGTACACCCCAAACTCAACCTGTACACCTCCCCACACACACTGTACACCCCAAACTCAACCTGTACACCTCCCCACACACACTGCACACCCCAAACTCAACCTGACCATCCCCCCCCACACTGTACACCCCAAACTCAACCTGTACACCTCCCCACACACACTGTACACCCCAATCTCAACTCCCTGTACACCCCCCACACACTGTACACCCCAAACTCAACCTGTACACCTCCCCACACACTGTACACCCCAATCTCAACCTGACACCCCCACACACACTGTACACCCCAAACTCAACTCCCTGTACACCTCCCCACACACTGTACACCCCAAACTCAACTCCCTGTACACCCCCCCCACGTGCCCCCGGGGCTCAGCCACGCCCTGCAGGGGCACCTCTGTCTCCCTGCCTGTCGGTCTCGGCCCCCCTCTCCTCTCTAACCCCCCTCTCTGCTGCCCCCTGCCTGCAGGGCTTCTTCCGGCGCAGCATCCAGCAGAACATCCAGTACAAGAAGTGCCTGAAGAACGAGAGCTGCTGCATCGCGAGAATCAACCGCAACCGCTGCCAGCAGTGCCGCTTCAAGAAGTGTCTCTCCGTGGGCATGTCCCGGGACGGTGAGTGGCCCCCTGCCGCGCCCGCGCCCGTACCAGGGGCCACTCCGCCCGTCCCGCCTGCTTCGCTGATCCCAGGAGCTCCTCCTGGGAGCAGCGGTCAGTGTTAGCGAGTGACCCCCCTGTGCAGCGGTCAGTGCTGGCGAGTGACCCCCCTGTGCAGCGGTCAGTGCTAGTGGGTGACCCCCCTGTGCAGCGGTCAGTGCTGGCGAGTGACCCCACTGAGCAGCGGTCAGTGCTGGCGAGTGACCCTCCTGTGCAGCTGTCAGTGCTGGCGAGTGACCCCACTGAGCAGCGGTCAGTGCTGGCGAGTGACCCCCCTGTGCAGCGGTCAGTGCTGGCGAGTGACCCCACTGAGCAGCGGTCAGTGCTGGCGAGTGACCCCCCTGTGCAGCGGTCAGTGCTGGCGAGTGACCCTCATGTGCAGTGGTCAGTGCTGGCGAGTGAATACCCTGTGCAGCGGTCAGTGCTGGTGAGTGACCCTCCTGTGCAGCGGTCAGTGCTGGCGAGTGACCCTCCTGTGCAGCGGTCAGTGGTAGTGAGTGACCCTCCTGAGCAGCGGTCAGTGCTGGCGAGTGACCCTCCTGTGCAGCGGTCAGTGCTAGCGAGTGACCCTCCTGTGCAGTGGTCAGTGGTAGTGAGTGACCCCACTGAGCAGCGGTCAGTGCCAGCGAGTGACCCTCCTGTGCAGTGGTCAGTGCTGGCGAGTGACCCTCCTGTGCAGCGGTCAGTGCTGGCGAGTGAATACCCTGTGCAGCGGTCATTGCTGGCGGGTGACTCCTGTGCAGCGGTCAGTGGTAGTGAGTGACCCCACTGAGCAGCGGTCAGTGCCAGCGAGTGACCCCCCTGTGCAGCGGTCAGTGCCGGCGAGTGACCCCCCTGTGCAGCGGTCAGTGCCAGCGAGTGACCCCCCTGTGCCCCTGTGTTTGTGCAGCTGTGCGGTTCGGCCGGATCCCCAAGAGGGAGAAGCAGCGGATGCTGGCGGAGATGCAGAGCGCCATGAACAACATGGTGAACAACCAGCTGCAGAGCGAGCTCCAGCTGCCCCCCCTGGCACTGCCCGTCCAGGCCGCGCCGCAGCTCCCGGCACAGCCGCCCACCCCCACGCCCCTGCCCCCGCTCTCGCAGAGCCCCCTGCCCCTGCCCGCGCCCGCGCCCGCCCTGCCGCCCCCCTGCCCCAGTCCCGGCGTGGACCACACCATCGACGTGGTCGCCCGGGCGCACCGCGAGACCTTCGTCTACGCCCACGACAAGCTGGCCCCGCCCGGCCCGCGGCTGCACAGCGGGGAGGGCAGGGGGCTGGACAACTGGGAGGCCAACCTGTGCTCCAGCGGGTACCAGCTGAACGGGCTGAACACCATCTATCACCACGACAACAACGTGCTGGCCCGCAACGGCTACGCCGGCCCGCCGAAGAACGGGTGCCACCTGCTCTCCGCCGGGCCCTACGCCAACGGGCACGGCCACGCCTTCCCCCACCAGAACAACGCCAACGGGCACCGGCTCTGCCACAGCAACCTGTTTGTGCCCGCCGCGCCCCATGCCCACGGGGAGGAGCCCAACCGCGTGCCAGCCAACGGCCTGCAGGGGCAGAACTGCCCTTGGAAGAGTCGCCCTGATGTCCTGCTGGTGAGTTGTCGACCTCACACTTCACAGCCACTTGATCCGTCAAGCTCCACGACTGAATGAAACCAGACACTGCAGGAGCGGCAGATGGCGTCGGTAAAAGATTAAGGAAACAGAAGGAACCCGGATCTCTGTGTGATCCGGGAGACCTTGGCAGGAGTGTTGCTGCAAGGCATTGAAACAGACCTCTCAGTACTGACTCATTTCAATACAGTGTTTTTCACAAGCCGCAGCAACAGCACGGTCAGAAAGGAGCCGTCTCCGTTTCAGGGAAAAAGACATTTTCATGCTGTCCAGGTGAAACCCCTTTCAGAAAGAGAACTTTTCGGCTCTGGCTTGATGGCTCACGGGATAGATAGATACTTTATTGATCCTGTGAGGGAAATTGCAGTGCAACAGCAGCTTAACACAGACACAGTGTAACGAATGATTCAATAATAATAATACAATACATACAATACAATCAGTACAGTGAGAAGTGCACTAAGAAGAGTTACTCACAGAACATACAAAGAACAAACCAGAACAGAACAGTACACAAAAGTCGTATAATTCTGTTCAAACAGACAGCTGCTTTGCTGGTGATACAGGTGATGCAGATCAGTAGGGTCAGGGAGCCCCACAGACAGGGAGGAGGGGAAACACTCCCCACCTGCAGCCTGTGGTCAATCAGGAACACACACCCCTGCTCGGAGAAGCTGAGGGGGCTCTAGTCCACAAGCTGACGTGCAAGTGTGTGTGTGTGTGTGTGTGTGTGTGTGTGTGTGTGTGTGTGTGTGTGTGCGCGCGTGGTTGTTACCATCCAGGCTCTTTGACGCTCTGTGCTCCCCGCAGGCCTGCCCCATGAACATGCACCCCCACGGGGACCCCAGCAAGTCGGCGCAGGAGATCTGGGAGGAATTCTCCCTCAGCTTCACCCCGGCAGTGCGCGAGGTGGTCGAGTTCGCCAAGCACATCCCCGGCTTCCGGGAGCTGTCCCAGCACGACCAGGTCACCCTGCTCAAAGCCGGGACCTTCGAGGTAGGGCACCCCGGGGGGCAGCCATTGGGGCTACTTCGCCACGGAGACCCGCCACATTAGAATGAACACCCAGCGCGCGCGCACACACACCCACCCTGACAACAAACTGGGCACCACAGCTCTTCAGAAGCCCTGATTAGCCTCCCTCTGTGACCTGCAAGGCCAAAATACACAAGACCCATTTGACCAGAGTTTGCATCGTTCATTATTTAGCAATATTACCAGTTTGTCTTGGTGCACTTTGTGTCTGGGTTTAATTTAACAAGCGCAACACAGATAAGTGCTCATACAGGCGGTGGTGGGGACAGGATTTACTTTTAAAAAGTATTGCATTACAATTACAAGTTACCTGTGTAAGGAGTAACTGGGCATTAATAAAACAGCAAAGCAGCCGTCTGTTAAAATCCAGCTGTGCGGACAGGCTGGCATTTCTGCCCCCAGTGCGCTCACTGTGCTCTCCGGCGCCCCCTGGCAGGTCCTGATGGTGCGCTTTGCCTCGCTCTTCGACGTGAAGGAGCAGACCGTCACCTTCATCTCCGGCGCCACTTACAGCCTAGAGGCCCTGCGCGGGATGGGCATGGGGGAACTCCTGGGCGCCATGTTCGACTTCAGCGAGAAACTCGGCAGCCTGGAGCTCTCCGCCGAGGAGCTGGGGCTCTTTACCGCGGTTGTGCTGGTCTCTGCAGGTGAGGGTTGCCACACAGGCAGGCAGGCTGGCTGGGGCAGGTTCAGACAGACACGGTCTGTCTTATCTCCCACGGTGGAGGTGCTCCAGGTAGACCAGAGCACCAGACAGGAGGAGACAGGAGGACACAAAACTTATGCCAAAGCATGTGCCAGGTGAGAGGTCCTTGTCCAGATCATGCTTATGGATGATAAGGATGCTTTAAGTTTTGTGTCCTCCTGTCTCCTGCACAAGTTCCTAGGGAACGCTGATCTCCTGAGTGAAGTATCCCTGGGTTAAAAACGGCTTCTTCTGGTCAGTGGGTACAGTTTGGCATAGGGGGACAGGTGCCCATTAATTTTGTGGCATCCAGGTTGGCAGACAGAGAGATTTAACCGCTGGTTAGATTTTATTTAGTTCAGATGGTGGCTTTACCTTATTCTGGCCTTTGTAGGCATTAAGAGTTGAAGACCTGGCAAGAGTCTGGGTTGTCCTGGGTGGTTAGGACGTTACGCCTCTGGGATGCCTTGTTTGTAGTCTCGTACTGGTCACCTGTGTGCTGTGTGATTTTGACACCTACTTGCCACTTAGTACAGATCCACAAGGATAAGCAGACAGGCAGGTCAAACTCCAGGAGTAACTGTGTAACTCCACTGTAGCGCAGTCCTGCTTTTGTACGGGAGCAAACTACTGGAATGGGGGCATGTTGTAGTGCAGGACAGCGCCACCACACACTGACGGCTCTGCCCTCCGCCCCCAGATCGCTCCGGGATCGAGAACGTGAACTCCGTGGAGCTGCTGCAGGAGTCCCTGATCCGCGCGCTCCGCACCCTGGTGACCAAGAGCTGCCCGGGAGACGCGTCCCGCTTCACCAAGCTGCTCCTGAAGCTGCCGGACCTGCGCACGCTCAACAACATGCACTCGGAGAAGCTGCTGTCCTTCCGCATCGACGCCTGAGCGCCGGGACCCCGGAGAGCCACTTCCGGACAGAGCCAGCCTCCTCGCAGGCGCGGGGCCGAGCCGCGGAGATCACGGCGCAATGACCGACTTACTCTCTGGCTTGCGGTGGGCAGGGGCGAGGGGCGGCGCCTTTTCATTCCACTTTATCGATACTTTTAGAGGGCCGCGGCCCTCGACTGGCAAATCCGCAGGACGTCACGAGCGCCTGTGGCCCTCCAGGGACTGGCAATGGAATGGAGAGAGCGGCTCTCCAGAAACCAGGCTCAACGAGAGCCTGCACGTGAGCCTACAGTCAACGTTTCGAGTTAGATCGCGAGCCATCTCTTTATTTTTTAAAGGGAGGAAGGATGGCACTTGATGATCCACCCCAAAAGATCCAGGTGCTTTGGTGCTTACACTAAAAACACTCCAGCAGCGCCTTGACCTGAACACTGACACACTGAACGCTGGAGGTCTTGCAGCATCACAGGAAGAAGAAAAGCCAGAAAACTGAATACTGCTGGAAGACCCAGGATCAAGGTACAGGGTGTCAGCTTCTGGGAAAGCTGGACAAACTGCCCCCTGCAGATACCCCACAGTATGGGAAGCCCTCTCCACTAACTTTGTTGCTGACAAAGGATTTGTCCCTTGATCCCTGGAAAAGAAACGATTCCTGTCAGCGTCTGTACTACTGGACCTTTTGACAGGCTGTTGTGTCCCAGTACATTGTAAATGCATGGTTATGTAAATGCTATGAATGATGTTTATACAGTGTGTGTGTATATATATATATAAATAACTAAAACACAAAAATGCTTTTTCCCTATAACTTTACATTGTACATACTTGTAAATATGTATAAATATCTAAATACTGATGTTTGAAATTGATGTACCATATATTTTTTGGAAAGGAAAAAAAACTGCATTGCATATCACATAAGAGTGTGTGTTTATATGTAGATTTCTATAATACAAGTCGGAGGAGAGAAAAGAAACTAAAAATATTCAGACGTGTTATCTGTAGTCTGCTTTCTAATGTATGTGTAATTCTGATTTTTTGTTGCTAGGATGTACATATTACTTCGTTGTAAATATGGTGTGGAGGGATGCCTTTTTAAAAAAAAATGTATATGTAAGAATTAAAACAGAACCCCCAAAAAGGGGCTATATATCAGATGACAGGGTTTGTTCCTAGCAATGGGTCTGCTTTATTGCTTGCTGTGCCAAATAATAAGTAATTATTTTAGTTTATTCCATACTGAAAATAGAAGAAACACAACAGTGGCTCCACAGCCAAAACATTGTTTCTTTTCAACTCTTTTCAGCATGGAATAAACCTTTACCTGTTCCTTCCTTGTATTAGCTCAGTGCTCTTCGTCCCCAGGGACACCCCAATGCCTTACATACAGGAGGGGGCTCAGCTCCTCTCGTGCTGCCGTGCAGCCCCACCAGGGTGACACTCGGCAGACATTCATTCTCCTCACCAGCGCTGCAGAGATGGTGGATGGAAAACCGCCTCCCCAGTTCGGTTAAGGGGGAAACTTTAGAGGGCACGGCTGCCTCCCAACACTGGGGGCCTGGGTTCAATTCCCGGAGTGCATTCAGGGTGGAGTTTGCATGTTCTCCCCGTGTTCGTGTGCGTGTCCTCTGGGCTCTCCAGTTTCACACGTGCGCTTGTCTGTGTTTGTGTGACCCTGCGATGGATTGGCGTCCCATCCAGGGTGGAGCTGTTTTATATACTGCCTTAAAAGGTAGCTTCACTGGAAGAAAGAAAAGCTAGCAAGGAGCACAATTAGCACAATCAGAAACTAGGGTTTAGGATGCAGTTTACACCCCTGCTCTTAGTCAGGACCTCAGGTTAATCTCTCATCTGAAGAACGGCAGCTCCTATAGCACAGGGTTCTTGGTCACTATACTGGGGCACCAGGAGGGCATTCTGCTCCAGAGGGAACAGCGCCACCTAGAGGACTGATCGACAGCAACCTGGTGTTCCTCAGAGGTCCCCCTGCCCAGTGGTGAGCAGGCCCAGGCTTGCTGACCTCCTGAACTAGGTCAGGCTGGACAGTGGTAACGCTGCTTTAATGATTACAAATAAATAACCCTACCAGTTCGCATACCTGCATTTACTTTTACTTCTATTTAAAAAAAAAACACCTTTAGCAGCTCCAGTAAACCTGCAGGCCTTGGTGTGTGTCTCTGCTCCCACTGCCAGCACCACCCCACAGCAGACACAGGGGTGCATCCCCCTAAAATCCTTTGGGGGCAAAAATATACTCCATATGATACTCCATGTCAGGACTTGGCCACCTGTTTGCTCCAGAATTCCCCGTGTCTTATGATTTTCACACCAGCAAAGCCAAACAGATCCAGATCAGTCTCCAGCTCTATATAAACAGCAAGATTTTAAACGTGCTCTTAAAATGTATGCCACGACCAGGCATGTCCCAGACCTTTTGGGTTGGAATGGTTTCATAAAAGGCTTAACTGGTTAACTCAATTAATCTTGGAGCCAAATCCCGAAAGCACAGGGGAAGGAGCTCCACTCTGGAGCGCCCCCTTCTGTTAGATAGCTGCAAGCGCAGGAAGGCGGGGCTCTGGCCACCCACACATGGATAGCACTGAGTACCCTGCCTCATCTCCTTGCTGATTACATACATCAACTGGAAGTGAGGTCTGAGGTGTGGGGGAGCAGTATTTAGGCCCAGCTAACCTGGGAGGTGTGGGTAGGAAAACAGGAACTGGGGGTACAGGGTGTGAACCCCAGACTAAACTATTCTAGTCAAGCAAGGAAGTTGCCTGTTTAATTGGCTCTCTGCAGAGTTACCTAAGTCAGGAAGGAGAGTGTCCCTTTAGCCCTGCTGCCTTTCAAATCAACAACTGTTACGCAACAGGGGTGGAAAATGCAGTGCAGAGACAATATTACATGTTTTGAGCATGACTGGGGAAAACTTGCACATGAGTATTTATAAAAAATATAGAATTTACTCAGTTAAAGCTGATAACGTATTGTAGCTAGTCAGATCACATAGATGGCGTGATTCATAAAAACACAAAGCAACCAAACGCTTGCAAATACCCTAAGATGTTTAGAGCTATAAAAAACTTTCAGTTTCAAAACCACAGTTAACCAAAACCACTTGTTTAAACTGTTGTGTAAAGCTTTTTCTGAAGAGCTGAACTTTTTAAATGAGGTGGGCAAGTGGGCAGGGCTGTGTTCACAGACCCCATTGGCTGCTCTGTGGTTCAATCAGAGACAGCCCTTTCATCCCACAGGAGCAAATCAGAATCCATTCCCTGCCTTGTGTAATAGGGGAGCTGCCAGGGGACATGAGTGCCATAAACAGCTGGTGTCAGAGATCTCTGTGCTGCATTGTTTTTTAAGGAACGATGTTTTGATCTGGAGATACTTCTCTAGTCAACACATATAAGTGTTAAAGATTCTTTCTGAAAGTCTACTGTTCCAGGAAACAAGGGCCCCAGCATTCTTATGTAAACAATAAAAGAAAAGATCTTTGAGAAACACTGAGGAAAACCAGAGTATGCCATTTAAACTGTGCTGTTATGCAGCATTAGTGTCTGACTGGATGATGCACAGCACAACTGAGCTTGGCAACTTCATTAAAGTTGTAGCTTCCCTCCAGCTTTCAGCTAGGAGCAATGCCATTCCTGTGTATGACAAGCTCCCCACGACAGACCTACAGGACGAGCGTGCAGCATATTTGCCGCATTCTCTACCTTGCCACCAGAAGAATAATTTTAGCTTTGACACCCCTACATGATGGGAGTTTAAAACATTAACATGTTTCTGTAAGATGATATAACAGCCACCCTGTGAAAGGGGATCCCTGTCTGAAGGGTCAGCCAACACCACCATCTAGTGGACAAACAAGCTACTGCAGAAATTTCCCCAAGGTACATGTTCCCTGAACATTGTTTAGAAACTTTGTTTATAACACTGTAAATTGGGGGGTTTCCAAACCCTGGTACTGGAGAGGCTCTCCTGAATTGGGGGTCTCCTGCCCTGCCTGGGGAGCCCCAGTTCAGTTAGTCTTACAGGTCATCCTAAATCACCAGCTTAGAGATGGTAAAGACTGCAAACCCCTTGGAGGTTACTGAGTGATTAAGCACATTAGCTTAGTTAAGGCAGCCCTTGAGGAATGAAGAGTCTTCAGATTGTCTGAGATTATCACTATTTTACTTAACAAATCTTTGAAATGTGAAAAGTGATCACTGTTCGATTGCTCTTCTCTGTAGAAGTGATAATGATTGATGATTAGAGAGCCCTGTCGCAAAGGAGTCATCGTCTGCACGCTGCAGAACAACCGCGATCAGTTGGTACCCTTTGCTTATTTGTAAAGTAGCAAGATCATTTTATTTGAAAGACATAAGAAAAACAAAAAACAATCAGGCAGAAAGGAGAATATTTACAGAGTACTGAGTCCCCTGGCTGTGGCAGGTCAGAGGTCAGGACAGCAAGTGAGGAACTCCAGCCACTCAGTCAGGGAAGGCTTCTCCAGGGGAGGCTGGAGGGAAAACAAATGAACAGCACTTAACTAACCGAACTCACGGAATCCACTGTTAACTTTATGTTCCATGGTACAGATTTAAAACTGAGGGTTTGTAATCACACCTGAAAAACGTTCACTAATTGAATATAGTAAGACCCAGAATTGCCCAAAAGATGCAGTAGTTTGTTTTGTGAGACACAGTAACTACCCTTTAAGTGCAGGTTAACTGTCCTGCTACTGACAGTTTAAACTGCTGTACAGCACTATAACATATTACCCATGGAGCTAACATTCTGTAATACTGGTCAATTTTGTGCAGCTGCTTTGGCTCATCTGTATGGTATTAAACAGCAGCTCACCTGCAGTCCAGCGATGTTGAGAGACTGGGGTCCCCCCTGGACTGACACCAGCTGGACCCGCCCACTGGTGGGGTACCCCTCTTCTACAGACAGCGTGCACACGATGGAAGCCGTCTTCAGGAACACCAGCTTCCTCTCCGCAGGCCGCCAGTCGATCGCAAATCTGTGGAGACCCACAGGGCAGAGCCTGGTTCACTCTCCGAGACAGCGCCTCCTACAGGCCTGTGACTACTCGACCGAGCCTCGTTATTTTCAGAGAGAATTTGATTTGTAACCGTCCTCCCTGGGGGAAAGGCGCTGGACAAAAGCAAAGAGCTGTTGATAGAGAAAGCCAGAGCAGAAAGGCAGGAGAAACGTGCGTCGGTCTGACCTGGAGTGCAGGCGCTGTATCTCGGCCAGGAGGGAGCCCTGCTCCACGTAGAGCTGCATCACCTCCAGCAGAGCGGACCTTGCATCTTGGAGGGGACGCCGGGACGACACGTCCTCCAGCAGACTCCTGCCTGCTGAGGACAGCTGCGCACACAGAGGGAGAAGGGAGAGGAGGTCTGGAAATGCCAGGATATGAAAAGAACCCAACAATACACACCCCCACCACTCTTCCTGTACAGTACTAAACTCAAAGTAGCAGCCTTGGCACGTACACATGGACGATACCTCAGAGAAAAGACACTAGAAAAAAGGACAGCTTGGCCTCGTGCAGCATGCAGGGTCAGACGCATACGGTCAGGAATTCAAGGCTGATATTTAGACCAGGCGTGTGGAAAACTGCCTGTTCCTCCAGGTCTTCCAGGAAGGGATCATGAGAACATGCAGGACAGTCCCTGTCTGTGCACGTTGGAGACCAGACGAGCACAGAACAGCTCAGACACGAACATGCTCCTGTGCTGCCCCGTGTGATCACACGAAAAAACACCCATCATAAAGCTGTTCAGAACTGGGGGGGTGGGGGGGGTGGGACTTGGGCACCTGCAGAGTGAAGAGGTCATCGGAGGTCCAGCGCAGAGAGAGCGATAAGGGCAGCAGATCCAGGGAGGGGCAGAGCAGCCTGGGACTGAGCTCCACGTGCAGCTCCCGCTCGCGCACGGACAGCACGCGCACGCCACTCAGCCCGTCCAGTCGCTGCAACTCCAGCTGCAGCCTGGGGAGACAGGGGCGCAGTGGGGGGGGGGCAGGGCAGGGCAAAGGGAAGAGCAGGAACAAAGCAACGGGGTGAACAGGATGGTTGGGGAGAGCAAGTATAAAACTTAACCTTGCAACAGCTACAGCACGATTGCAAGTGAGCGTCTTTCTGCTACTGGGGCGGAGCAGTGGCTCTGTGGCTCAGGATCTGCGCCTGTGGCTGGAAGGTTGCCGGTTCAAATCCTGCGGCCAGCAGAGGAATCCTTCTCTCTTAGGCTCCTGAGCAAGGCCCTTAACCCCAACTGCTCCAGGGGTGCTGTACAATGGCTGACCCTGCGCTCTGACCCCAGGCTTCTCTCCCTGTCTGTGTGTCTCATGGAGAGCAAGCTGGGGAATGCGAAAAGACAATTCCTAGTGCAAGAAATTGTATAGGGTTAATAAAGTGGTGATGATGTTATGTACTGTAAGCTGTCCCGACGTCAGTCACCACGTTAAGAACACAGCAGATGAAGGGGAAACCTCTGAGAGCTCGGGGACCGGCAGAGCGGCTCTGACCTGCTGTGCGTGCAGCTCCAGGCGTCCAGACTCTGCTGGGCGCCGCTCAGCTGGGCCTGCAGCTCGGACACGCGCTGCTCGCTGAGCCGCAGGCCGTGCCGCCCGCGCTCCAGGGCCGCCTCCAGCTCCTGCACCCGGGCGCAGACCCGCTCGGCCCGCTCCTGGCACGGCACAGGGGGAGAGGGGTCAGAACCGAGCCCGAGAACCGGCTGCAGCAGAAAACAGGGCGACGCGGAGAAGGGACCCTACCTACCCTGGCCTTCTGCTGTTTTCCTGCTTTGATTCGCTGTTTTTCTTTGCATTCCTCCTTCTGCGGGAAAAAAATAAAATAATTCCGCACAAATTCAAAGACCTGTGTGCTCAGATAAAACCGGGGCTGGTGAGGTTGCTGGCGAAGGAGCTGCTGCTCCATAAGAATGCATTTTTTGTGCAAGGGGCTGAATCAGAGCTTGGAATCAGATGCTGTTCTGGAAAGCACCTCCTGAGCCACACTGGGGTGGTACAGGAGGTACTCTCGAGAAGGAAATGAGATCGCCACCTGCTGCTCCAGCAGCGGCAATGCACTTCAGGGCCTGTTCCAGTTCCTCCTCAGCCGAGGAAGGGTGGGGCCGGACAGGGGTGGTTAATACAAGTCACGGGAAAGCTTGAGGACTCATGGTTATTGGATCAATAATCACTCCCAAGTCATACGCAGCATGAACCACAACACTGGTCAAATATTTTGATTTTCGGTTCTATTTGCGTGATTTTCTACTAAGAACATGACTACTACTCGCAGGGTGAAATTCAGATGGAGAGGTTCATCCCCGTTTGCCAGTCAGGAGGCAGTAAAGACACCCTGGCGGAGGGTGTGGCGCCCCACCTTCTGCTCCAGTGTGTGCAGCAGCTGGCACAGCGCCTCCTTCCTGGACAGAACCTCGTCTACCTTCTCCTTGAAGACAGTGATCAAGGACTCCACCTCCTGGGTCTCGTCCTTGTACTGAGATTTAAGGGCCTTCCATTGGTCCCGATCCTCTGTTCCTACAGACACAGGCGGGGACACAGTCAGAGACAAGGACAGACAGACACAGAGAGACACACAATCACAGACACAGAGACACAGACACACAGAGAGACACAGAGACACAGTCAATCGCTGACACACACAGACAGACACACAATCACAGACAGAGAGACACACAATCACAGACACAGAGAGACACACAATCACAGACACAGACACACAGACAGACAATCGCAGACACACACAGACAGACACGGAGAGACACACAATCACAGACACAAAGACACAGACAATCGCAGTCAGACACAGAGACACACACAGACAGAGACACAGAGACGCACTGACAATCACAGACATAGAGACACACAGACTCTATCAGACTCTAACACACATCGCTGAAAGAAACAGAGACAGACCACCACAGACAGACACACACAGAAGGTTCATGGCAACACAACTCTTAGGGATCACAGCTGCCCAGTTTACCTCAAAACAGTAAACACACAGTCACAGCCCTAGAGTACGGTGAGCAAGTGAAGAGTGTCTGAGTGGGACAGAGAGTGAGAGGGGGGTGCCTCTGCCGGAATGTGTGAGATACAGGGTCCTACATTGCCGGCGAGGTCAGTGCATCTTGCCTGTGTCCACGCTGCTGCTGCGGCCTTCTGACAGGGTGGACGTGTCCAGCGTCTCCAGCAGAGAGAGCAAGGAGTCGAGCACCCAGAGCTGGCGGACCAGCACCTTGTGTTTCTCCCGGCTGTCCTGCAGACTCGCGGAGAGGGAACAACACCAACGGGACACGGGAACACCGAGGGGGAGAAACAGGACGGAATAAAGAAGGAGAGAGAAGAGAGGAGAGAGGAAAAAAAGGATTGGATCACAGTATAAATATCTATGACAATATATGAGTATTCTGGAGTTATTGTATAAATGTAAACTCCAGAAAACTCATATACTATAAACTCCAGAAAGTCATCTTAAAAATACACAATCCCAGAAAGATGAGCTTCATAAAAATAAACCTTGAATCTCAGCCTCATGACAGATGTGTCCTTTTTGTAATGTTAAGGAACTGTTTTCTCCAGATCAGAAAGACTAATGAACAAACGTGCTTGTTTGCAAAGGTGTCACACTGACTCCAACAGCTGTCTCCAGATTGAAGAGACAGAACTGACAGACAGGAAAAACCAAGTTAGTAAATACGCTTGCTAGTTAAACAATCCACACCAACACAACAGCACACCTTTGTGCAATATATGCCAGGGACCTGTGCAACACATTTTTATTTATATTTATATTGTGCAATACAACTTTTTGTGTACTGTTCTGTTCTGGTTTGTTCTTTGTGTGTTCTGGACTGTGAGTAACTCTTCTTAGTGCACTTCTCACTGTACTGATTGTATTGTACGTATTGTATTATTATTATTATTGTATCATTCGTTACACTGTTGCTGTGTTGACTGTGTTAAGCTGCTGTTGCACTGGATCAATAAAGTATCTATCTTTCTCCTCTAACAACTGAGAGCGAAAAGGATCGAGAGGGACAGGGATTCTCCAGGAACAGGGGCTGAACGCAGGGGTCAGGGGGAGGTCAGACAGGCTCCACTCACCATCAGGAAGGGCACCTTCACGGACGCGGGCAGCTCCAGCTCGTCCTGCCTGAGCAGCTCGGGGAGCGCGTCGCCAAGAGCCGCCGCGCATCGCTGCAGCACCCTGGGGAGCAGAGGCAAGCGCCCCGACTTCACTGCTTACTCCAGCACACATCTCAGGGGCTTTCAGGGGAGCCCCGAAGTCGGCCGGCATCCATGTCCCCTGAGCCCATAATCACCACTGATATCTGGTGCCTGGATCTGCCTGCTCCATCAGACTTTATTTTTGGACATTTCCAACAATTGGTCACATTTCAGCTGACACACATGTGAATGAGGGCAGCTCAGGCCCTAAGTAACTAGTGAAGGGTTGACATCAGGTACAAAACCCATTCAGCTTTTTAACAGCTGTAAGCAAATTTAACGAAGGCCTCAAACCGAAATTAAAACCAGAGGACGCAGGGGTCTCCCAGGGCCAGGACTGAAAACCCCAAGGATGTGACAGAAGGATCTAGCCATATCACATTGTATGTGGACCCAGGGGAGTCCCCATTACCTGTACAGCGCTTTGAGTGGAGTGTCCAGAAAAGTGCTACATAAGTGTAAGCAATAATAATAATAATAATAATAATAATTGCTCACACTTATATAGCGCTTTTCTGGACACACCACTCAAAGCTCTTTACAGGTAATGGGGATCCCCTCCACCACCACCAGTGTGCATTCGATCACGGTCCCTCTGGGACTCAGAGTGGACACAGCGCCCCCCCCAGACAGTGGCACAGTTCTGGAATGGGCCAGGGGCTGGCGACCTGCTCAGACACCGCTGTGATATACTGTGATGAGCGCTGGTGTTTTTTAGTGCCAGCAGTGTGAAAAGACAGGCTGGAGAAGGTGCTTACACTGTTTTGCCCTCGTTATTGCCCTATTATTTACACAGTCCACCATGCCTACCACAACAATAAGTGTAAATACGTATTGTTGTGTCAGATTGTCTTCCGACCTGTATTTTACAGAAGAGGCGACTGGTGTGAGACTTGCGGACGCTTGACGTGCAGTAAGGAGTCTCATTACTGCTCAGCGACGCTCACTAAGACGAGATTCAATTCAAAATACTTTATCTATCCCTAAGGAAGGCAATTTAAGGATGCGTGGACAGATAATGGCCGACAGTCGTCGTGTCTGTGCACTCCGCCGTGTGTGTTTTGCAGTGTGTTTAGGTTATGCAGTGCAGTAGGGGTTGGAATCTCTGGCACCTCACGATTCGATTGCGATTCAGGGTGCCACGAGGCGATTATAAATCGATTCCCGATGCTTCTCGATTTTTTTTTTAAATACATCATGATTTGGGGGGGGAGCGCTCGCTGAGAGGCCAAATTGAGTCCGTGAGCATAACATCTCACGTGTAGGAATTTAGCCGGCTGTGCAGCAACAGCCAAGTTAGAGGCGCTGTCAGTCGCCACAACGAAATCTTTCGTCATGAGCGGCCATTCCTCTGCAACATTTCAGCCACGTTCGCACCCGTAGGGCTCCCATACATTGCTGTAGTCTGGAGTACCCGGGACACAAGCTGCCATCCATCGGTGACATATTGCGCGCTAATAGTGATGTAGGATTCCGTTGCAAAGGACGTCAGCGCATCACAGGTTACTGACACCCTATTTGCTTTCTTCAATGATTCTAAACTTGAGGTTTGGTGTCATTGCACAGCGTTGGTAGTGCTGTTTAACTAAAGTGACTCCGAGTCGGTATGTTGTACCTCGGCTCCAGTGTTTGCGACATTAAGCGAAAGCCCGGGTTTTCAAGAACGGCGTAGGGGCGTACCTAAGCGCGTTCAGAGGCTTCAAATAAAATGATGCTTCTTGTCATCGTAGCTTGGTCTAAAACCTCTATTTTTACGCCATTACACTTAGGTGAACGAAACCGTTCACGACATCCTAATCAGACTCGTATTATAATCCTCCATATTTCTTGCAACATTTTTAATAATTATTAGAAATGACAAACTTACTGTCTCGCCTGCTCCGCCGCCATTTTGCCTTTTCAAAAACCGCCGGGCTGGTGGCGTCAGGGCGAGCTCGCCCCGGGATTGGATACATTTCAGCCAATCAGCGTTGTCAAACCGAGCTGGCGATGACGTCAGAAACCTGCTTGGAGCGCTCGGTGCGCCATTTTGAGTGTACAGGCACATCTTTATAAGCAGATACCGACATTGGGTGCAGCCTTACTTTCTGTTTGAAAGAGAGGGCATGAGGGAGTTTAGGTGTGGGTACAGAACTCATGTTCCAATTATGTTTGATTTCTTATCTGTTTGATTGGAAATTTATTTTCCTTGAAGCACTCACAAAGTTAAAAACAATTTAAAAAGGTGTGAAACCAGCTGGAAAACGTCCTGAAAAGTCTAGGAAACATTGGTAAAACATTAAACCACCAGCAGCCATGTCACCCTGCAACTATCAGCTGGCAGCCCACTGGAGCTCAGCATGTGTGAGACTGGCCAGTAGATGGATGGGAGAGGTGTTAGTGGGGCCAGCAGGGGGCGCTCACCCTGCAGTATGTGTGGGTCCTAATGCCCCAGTATAGCAACGGGGTCACTATTCTATAAAAAGGCACCGTCCTTCGGATGAGACAGAAAAACTGAGGTCCTGACTCTCTGCGGTCATTAAAAATTCCAGGGTGTTTCTCGAAAAGAGTAGGGTTGTAACCCCGGCATCCTGGCCAAATTTCACATTAGCCCTTACCAATCATGGCCTCCTAACAATCCCCATGTATGAACTGGCTTCATCACTCTGCTCTCCTCCCCCCTGAGAGGCGGTTGTGTGGGGAGTGTACTGGCACATCATCCAGGTGGGGCTGCACACTGGTGGTGGTGGAGGGGATCCCCATGACCTGTAAAGCGCTTTGAGTGGAGTGTCCAGAAAAGTGCTGTATAAGTATAAGGAATTCGTAGTAAACACTGTGGCAGACTACACTATGCGTTACCCAAACGCAAAAACACACAACCCACTTTCACCCCTGTCCCATGTTCCCCTTTTGAAAGTGACTGAGAAGAAATGACTTCATTTTACTCAAGAAGATTGTTTGTAAGGAGCTGGGAATCAAAGAACGGTGTTCAGTGGGAGAGTGCAATGTGTTCCACATGTGGGGAAGTGTCTTGAGTGTCTGATAGAATACCAGCCTCTGGCCCAGCATGTCTCTGTCAGAGAAGATGATGGGGGGGCATTAGGGGTGATGTCATTCCCCTGAGATTCTGCAGTGTGAGTCTGGTTTTTGCTTTTCACCTTGCAAAGTACATTAACTATAAACAGAGAGTACCTCCACTATATACAGATAATCTGTACCGCAGTTACATTTTGAGGTTTTTAACATTTGTGTGCTGTTTATTCCAAATACAGTACAGAGACCTTTATCTTAAAGTAGCACTTAAAATGGAGTCCGTTTTCCTCTTTCCTTAAGGACAGTTACACAACCACAGTGTAGCAAACTAGGTCCATATTATGATGTTCAAGCCTTGTTAAGATTCCAAGATCTATACTATAAGATGCCACCCACTTACAATTGAATACAGAAACTGAGCCAGGCCTACTGACTCATCTAGGATCCAGTAACATTCCATAGGCGCACACAGGGCCAGTTTTCCCAGAAGCCAACTAACCTACCAGCGTACCTTTGGACTGCGGGCAGAAAGCAGAAGATCCAGGGGAAACCCGTTACCCATACAAACTCCAAGCAGACAGCAGGCAAAGTCCAGAATTGAACCCGGGGACCCAGAGCGCTGTGCCACCCCTCCCATTACCATATCAGCCTAATGAACCCAGTGCTTCCATGTTGCTCAGGGGCCTGTTTTGGGCCAGAATGAGCAAGACAGCAATGTGTTCTGGACCTGCAGTGGCCCAGCCTTGGCCTGCTGTCAAGGACGGACGGTCAGCCAGCCTGCAGGCCGCAGGGATCAGGTGTGTCGTGTTGCATTGCGGTGTTGTGTTACCGCCGCGCAGCCGGTGCGCGCCTGTGTGCGTTTCATCAGCAGATGTCAAGGAAAACACACCTGGACGCAGACTTCCGTTTTCTCTTCTTTTAATAACACATTCATTTCTATGCTGTTTGTTTACAAGGAGTTAAAAAGTGTTGATAAACTAAAACAAAGGGGTATAAGTCCAGAGATGGCATGAGAGGAGGGAGGAAACACACCACTGTGTTCTCACCTCCTCACTATCAATCTTTCAGTGGATCTTTTTAAATTAAATTTTCAGGTAAGAACATCATGCTGCTTTGAAAACAATCTGCAGAATATTAGTCTCGCAGTTCACAGAGAAAGAATCAAATGCATCCAAACACAAGAATTACAATCTCATGTCACAATGTTAAAAGCAATTCGAAAACCATCAAAACAAGGATCTGAGGTTAAACTTAAAAAGAGTCTAATGAGGAACTGAGTAATTAAAAAAAAAGTAAATGAAACAGTTCTCTTTAAAAAGGTTTTCTAATTTTATTCTCTTTTTAAAAATCTTTGAAAACAATTACTATCAATGAAGAAAAAATCATCTTTGGAAGAAGTATTTTTTAGACTATAAACTACAGTATATGGAAATACCACTACCCAGTTTTTATTAGTTGTTTTTGTAAATTTTATTTTTTTTTATTTTTCGTTTTTGTGGTTTTTTTTGCTATTTATCCTAAGAGGTAGATCAACAACAACAACAAAAAAAAAATCCCATGGTTACGGATATCATGCCCCTTGATTTGAGGAGCAGGGACAGGGCAAGCAGGCAGGGGGGGTGGGGGGGTGGGGCAGGATTTAGGAGGCAGGGATGCTGAAAACGCCAGCGAGTCGCTGTGGGGCAAGAGACTACTGCTGCCTGTCTTTCACACGCGATCCTGTATTCCAAAACCAAATATGACTCTGCATGGGAGGGATGCAGAAATCTGACTTCCAGAGCCCCTTACTTTGTGGGTTTATACTGTGACAGATATATCATATGTATTTTTGGACGTGTTCTAAAACATGCAGTTTGCACATCAGCAATTCAGCGGTTTTTCTTTACTGCAGTTTTACTGTCTCTATGAACGACACATTACTAATGTATTGTAGGTGAACACGATGTTGAGGCATCAAACTACTGTTCAGTTTCGAATAGCCAGAGCTCTGCCTCAACCCATTTGATCTGCTCAACACAGGAGGACTATGAACTGTAAGATGCGAATTCTATTCAAAAGCCCAACAACAGTTTTTGCAAGTCCATGTTGCAGTTCATTTCGTTAGATCGACTTGCCTGTCCCGTGTTCCCTCCTCAGCTTCGCCCCTCCCCCACAGCGCCTCCTACAGGGCCGACTCCTCCCCAGGACACCAAGATCCCTGCCCCCCCCACACCGCCTCCATTTCACACCCATCAGTCCTTACAGCCCCCCGCCCACCTCCCCCTGCTTCTTACAGTCCCCGCTCCTGAGCCGGAGAGGTAACAACTTAAAAATTAAAAAAAATAAATTAAAAAGGATGTACTGTAACACGTAACAGCAAGGAAGTTCCTGCTCCGTGTTCTGCCCTGCTGGAAAGAA
This sequence comes from Atractosteus spatula, assembly GCF_055471065.1. Taxonomy (NCBI): domain Eukaryota; kingdom Metazoa; phylum Chordata; class Actinopteri; order Semionotiformes; family Lepisosteidae; genus Atractosteus; species Atractosteus spatula. The sequence continues at coordinate 9,937,348 of NC_142731.1, read as the reverse complement.
TCTTATGGCTAAGAGATGAGGTAGCGTTCCTAGTTATGTGTTCTGTAGCACCTATCCAATGTCAGTCGTCTGAAGAGGGTGAAATGCTGTGCCCAGCTTATATTCTGCGTTTGTGTAACTCTGTGTTCTTCACTAGTGTCTTCACCCAGCAGTGAGAACGTTGCCAACACTGCCGAGAGCCACTGTTGTTCTGTCAAAACCTCCCCAAGTTCTCTCCGGGACCAAACTCACCCGGAGTCCCACAGTTCCCACCCCCGCCCACCCCCCAGAGAGGCACCCCACCAGGAGCCAGGCTTCAACAAGACACTCGACCGCTGGCCTGCATCCTTCTTAAAGGAGCAACTTCCGCCCCAGCAAAACCTCTGTACCCTCCTTCTTGAGAGCACGGGGTTGCCGGTTCGAATCCCCGTTTGGGGGGGGGAGTGGGGCTGCTGTCGCCACGAGCAGTGGAGTGACTGGTTCACAGCCCGCATGCCTGCCGCCTCACTTCCTGTGGCAGTTTTTAATCGAGCGGTGGCTGTTCGTTCGAACCCTAAGCGGAGTTCGCCCCCCTCCCACCACTGCGACACGAAGATTAGAAAGCAGGGAGCAAGCGCTCCCAACCCCGACCACTCCCGATTTCTGCAGTCCGCGCCGCCTCGCCCTTGTGGAAACAAACAAATGTAGCTAACACGTGGAAAACCCCTCTTTTCCCCAAAACCTCACGAAAAGCAAAGAGGGAACTTTTCCTCTCGGTGGTCGGTGGAGCTGCGAAGTTAGTCAGAGCCGAGGAAACGGCAGGTCGATCGCAGAGAACTGTACCACCTGCTGCAGTACCAGTTCCAGATCACACTGCTCTGAAATAATAATCGCCAACAACGCAATGAAAGAAAAGGCCCATGACCATTTGTACTGGATCTGGAAACCTCTACAGCCAGGGGCTTTTCAGTTGGCTGATGGTTCATTTTTGTTAGCTTTCACTATGTCCTGTACGTAACTTTTTTAAAACCATCTTAACATCCCTTCAAAGTGAATTCTATAAAAAGGTATGCGAATGTACGCGACTCCTTAAGTAAACCAGAGGATTGAATATTCTCTATTCGTCTAGTAAAGGTAATCTTTCATCTTTTACTGCACATTGTTTGGCACTTTTAAACAATTATGGATTGTTAGTAAGTCATTTGTTAAGCAGTTACGGAGATCTGTGCATCTTAAAATATCCAACCTGTCCAAACAAAAGTCATTTAAAATAATAATAATGATGATAATAATAGAAGCGATCAGAGAGAGACCAGAGATGGGATTATTAATAGACCCCAGCTGGTGTTCCAACTCCTGAAATAACTGACCCAGAACGAAACCAAAAAAAAACAAAACTGTGTATATATACAAAACTCCTCTATCTTGCCCACTGTGTTCCAGAAAGAAGGTTTTAGAAATCCAGAAGTCGGGCAGTAAACGCTCCTTGTGTGACTAAAGAGGGTGTACTCGTGCATCAGTCTGTCTATTTTCCCTGCGAGAAGCTCTCCCTGCTGGGAAAATCCGACCCAAAGCAAGGTTTTCCAGGACAATCCGCCACTCTCCTGAAGCTCTCGGGGATGAAGCGAATGGACTATTTTATACTGAGGTTTCTTTTGCAGCACATCTCTGTGCGACTAACAGACCGGCAGTACAGACAAAACCACAGAGAAATAAGGGAACTCCCCCACCAGCTACAGATCAGTCCGAAGTCGCCAGCAGTGTAAGCTCTCTTGCTGTCCTGTTGTTCCTGGGACACACAAGGGACGCCCCCAGCACCCCCCCCCCCCCCCCTTCAGAACCCACGTCTGGGTCATCTATTCGAGTTCTAGAACCCTGTTTTTCAAGTCCTTTTTCTCCCCCCCCCCCCAAATTTTGGTTCATGAAACAGTAAGTAACCAGATGTCATGTCCAAAAAAAAAAATACATGCTTGCTGTTAAACAAAGGTAGCAACGAAAACAAAATTAAAAAATAAAATTAAAACAAAAAAGAAAGGCCGCAGTCTGAATAAATGAGTTTGCCTTGGAGTCTGTGAACAGAGCCCTATGGATTTCAAGGGACAGAAACTCTTTTAAAACATATTGTTCTGTTCTACACACAGATTATAAAGTTTACATCATACAGGTTGCCTGCAGGGAAAAGGCAGTGCTCATACAGGCAGGTTCTGGAGAACTTTGCTGATTTTAAGAGATATGAGACTAACAAGCACCATTTCTGCAGAATACAAATTGCACAACTTCTGACAGCAGTTTCACGTCATCAAAACAGGCACCAGAGCACCTCAGCATAAGCTTTCACTACAGAAATGTTCTTAAACATGTAATAACAGTAAGACTGGCCAAAAAAGCATGTACAATTAGTGTTGTTTTCAATTGGTCTGGTTTAGAAAAAACCTTTTTTTTTAGAAAAACTTACAGACCATGAATCCAGCCCAGCTCCATTTTGGGTTAGACGAGGGTCTGTGCAGTACCTTCAGAGGTGAGCTAACCATTAACCATAATTAGATGGTTAACTGGTTAACCAGTCCGAAGGTGTCCAGGCTGACTGCAATGCCTGTTTTTATCTCAGCCAGTGCCCTGCTGTAACTGGGAACTTGTTTTTGACCCAAACCTGCCTGTACAAAGTCCTGCCTGAACTGAAATTCATGGACAGGGGGAGGCGGCAGTATTTTTGCAAAAGGTTGTAGCCCCTTGTCTGTCCGGTGCCCCTGTACCACAGTTTGGTGGTGCAAGATGGCATTCTCAAACATCGACAACAGGCTGCTTGCTTTTAAGAATTTCATGGTCTGTTTTAATAATAATAATAATTGCTTACACTTATATAGTGCTTTTCTGGACGCTCCACTCAAAGCGCTTTACAAGTAATGGGGATCCCCTCCACCACCACCAGTGTGCAGCCCCACCTGGATGATGCGACGGCAGTCATAGTGCGCCAGTCTGCTCCCCACACACCAGCTCTCAGTGGGGAGGAGAGCAGAGTAATGTAGCCAATTCATAGAGGGGGATTATTAGGAGGGCATGACCTTACTGGCGCCGACACAAGCGGGTCGTGCCTGTTGCCTGGCCTGTGTGTGACACACACTCAGACAGGGCTGTCTTTCTGCCCGACAGCTGGATACAGGGCCGTACAGAGAAAGCAGGGCACCATCGCCCTTCACGCAGACAAGGGGCAACAACGTTTTGCCCACATACAGACGCCTGGGCTGTAACACCCAGCACAAAGGAAAAGGAGAAACTGTCCCTCTGGGAAAAATGTGGAGACGCAAACCGGGATAGATCAGCTGTGGATCACGGGGGCAGCAGCTGTCGGAGCCATGAAGCAGCGGATGGACTCCGAGACCAGTCAGTCTTTGTATCTTTCCTTTTTTTCCATTTTTTATCCATTTTTTTAATTTAAAAAATACAAAACTTTTTTTCTTCTCTTCTTCTTTCAGCTGCTCCATTACATTTTATATACAGGTTTGATCTATTTAATTTCTTTTTCTTTAAATTTCTGTAGTTTGCTCCCATTTTGACCCCCCTCCCTCCTCCCTCCCACTCTCCCGGCTCAATTTCATTTACATAAAAAACTAGCACTAAACCGGGACCAGAGTTTCTCTTTCTACTTTTTTTTTCTCCTACCCTTGTTGTCTTTTTTCCAAAGATTTATTCATTACAGAAAAAAAAAGAACAAAAACAAAAGATCGTCAGGAGGGGAGAACAGATGAAGGGATCTGGCAGCCGGCACCTACGCTAAAAATATTTCTTTACACTTTGACCTGTAAGGGTCACCCTAGCCTTCAGGTGACTTGATCTCAGTGCAGACATGGAAACTCTCACTGAGGCAGGAGAGATGGACAGTACTGTGGCCCAATGGAGAGATGGACAGTACTGTGGCCCAATTTAGAGGTGGACAGTTCTGTGTCCCAATTTAGAGGTGGACAGTTTTGTGGCCTAATGGAGAGATGGACAGTACTGTGGCCCAATTTAGAGGTGGACAGTTCTGTGTCCCAATTTAGAGATGGACAGTTTTGTGGCCTAATGGAGAGATGGACAGTACTGTGGCCCAATTTAGAGGTGGACAGTTCTGTGGCCCAATGGTGAGATGGACAGTACTGTGGCCCAATTTAGAGGTGGCCCAATTTAGAGGTGGACAGTTTTGTGGCCTAATGGAGAGATGGATAGTACTGTGGCCCAATTTAAAGGTGGCCAGTACCGTGGCCCAATGGAGAGACAGACAGCATTGTGGCCCAAGTGAGAGATGGCCAGTACTGTGGCCCAAGGGAGGATTGGACAGTATTGCAGTCCAATGGAGAGGTGGACAGTACTATGAGCCAAGGTGACCCAAGACGGACAGAACAGCGGCCCACCAAGTCCCCTTATCTCCTGGAATGGATCAGCCCCCTTAGGTCCTTAGCCACAAGCTGTTTCTCTTCTCTATTCACAGTGCTGAGGCTGTCAAGCACCTGAACACAGCTGCAGCATCTGAAGAGCAGGAGAGCTGGAGTGACGACACCACCGTCATCACAGCAGGTGCTGTTTCTATTAGGCACAGTCCAAACTGTCTGGTCGTGACGTTTCTCTTAATCCAACTTATCTGGCAAATATCTGCGAGTTACGCCCGTCTTACACGTTCTCCTGTTCGCCGAAATTCATGAAGTGCCTCTGTAGAAGGCATTCATTAAATGGTTAATTGACTCAGTGTTAATTAACTCCGAAAAGACAGCAGCTCTTTCATCCGTTTTCCCCGCTGACAAAGACATTGATTTTAAAAATCAAATCAAACACATCAGAAGAAGCCAGAGGAAACTACAAATCTTACAGCAAGCCCTCAAATATCCGTGTATTATTTTCAGTCAGTAAACCATGCCGAACGATATTCGTTGAACTGAAATCGTTAACATTAGCGCCCGGTTTCGTACCAGTCCGGACCGATTTTCCTTTCTGCTCCACTGGCTTATTCTGATGAACTTGTACACACAAACAAAAACAAAGCAACAATGACAACACCTCCCCCCCCCCCAAAAAAAAAAACAAAAAATACTTCTTTTTCTTAAAAAAATAAAATATTCAAGACTATCAGCTTTATATAAAACACCAGCAAGCAAAAAAAAAAAAGTCAGAAACGAACACTGAGGTAACGACACCCTGAGGTATAGGATTGTTCAGTCTCGTTGTCGCAACGTTCCTGCTTGCCTCTCGGGGGCGCTGTCGGGCAGGAGCGTGCGAGGCAGCGCGGCCGGGGGGCAGAGCCGGCGGCATTCACATCCCCTCAGCTTCACAGGAAATCCAAGGCCAGCCACCCACCCAGAGCCGGACCGCGCGGCGGTGCCTTCCTGGAGCCAGCAGGGCTACAGTGTGGCGTCCAGGTGTGGTCATATGACAGGCAAGCACTCGGCAGCTCTGGAATCGCCACAGCTGGCCAAACTGCACAGAGGAGACTACCGAGGGCCTCCATCTGAAGAAGGCAGAGGTGGAAGTGCGTTTAAGGCTGAGAGCTGGAGGCACTACTTTACACAAAGGAGTGTGGGAACGTGGAACAAACTGCCACACCATTGAAGCCGATACCCAGGCTTCCTTCAGCGAACAACGGGATCCGTTGTTCCCCATTATCAATCAGCTGCTAAAGACCAGGCAGGATTAATGGGATGGGTGGCCTGCTCACGTTTTTAACCCCAAACGAAGCAAAAGGACCGCAGGACCTAATTCCCAAATTATTCAGGGTCCCAGCCTCCTGATCTCTTCATCTAACCAGAATGAAGAGAACGTGGTGGCCTGCTCACGTTTTTAACCCCAAACAAAGCAAAAGGACCGCAGGACCTAATGCCCAAATTACTCAGGGTCCCAGCCTCCTGATCTCTTCATCTAACCAGAAACTCAGAGGCGTTAGCCTGCACTGTGGGGAATATTCTCCTTTGACCTCCATTATGGACTTGCTCTTGCCTTCTGGTAATTCACTGGACGCCTCGGAGACAGGAAGACAGACAGATCACCCTGCACACCCCTTCTCGATTTCTGCGTTAGAGGCAGGCAGCAACAGCCCCTTGCTGCCCATCAGGACAGCCGGATTATGGCGGGGCCAGCTGGTCACCCAGCGACACCGACAGCAGCAGCATGACTGCCTGCCGTGCATGGGGGTGAGGGCAGGGGGCGCCGGCGTGCCCGGAGGGGAGCACCAGTCACCGTGTGCAGCTGCCCTGGGAGTAAAGGCCTGCTGCTTCCCAATCTGTCAGGACACAGATCTGAATTTCAACAGCTTGAGCCAGCAAAACCCAGTCTCCGCCATCACCTTGTAGCCTGGTGAGAGGCCTGTAAATGCAGGCATGCTGTCTGGGCTGAGCCACAGCGTTTGGGTACACTGCTCCTCTGAGCTGCAGTCGCTGTTCTTCAGAAAAGACACCGCCTGTACCTCCCAATGTCACAGCCAGGGGGCAGCACCTGGTTAACTCATATACAATATATATAATATATATAATATATGCCGTTTGTGTACAGGTCACACATCAACAAAATTGCTGATTTTTAAAAAACTACTCACAGAACTGGCACCTGCAATACAACTGCAAGGCCACCTGGGACCTGTACAGAACTGTACCCTCTCTGCAGAGGCCGAGCTCGGGCTCCCTGCTTCAAGTCACACAGAAATAAGAGCCGGGGACTAGTTCAGAGAAGCTCCTTCCTGTGCAACTTTAAATGTGCTTCCAGCAATCGCATGGAGCATCTTCTTTTCACATGAAGATTATATTTACAACCTTAAGTTTTTTTTTAAATTCTTTTCAGTTCTTCTGTCAGGTAATGAAAGGAGCTGTGTTAACCTCTATGGCCCTGCCCCCTGTCTCTGATTTGCTAGGGACTGGTCACGTGACACGGTCTGGACTGGGCAGAGGGCACCCAGGCCACGGTGACCTCTGACCTATGACCTCGGGGATGTAACGCCTGCCCTGCTCCCTTCACTGCGTTCCATAAGTTTCCTCTCTTTATATAAAATTTATTTTAAAAAACCACCCTTGATAACAAGACTGACTGGAAATGAATACCAATAGCTTTTTACTTTTAATTTTGGAGACTCCAGCAGGCAGGAGCTTCCTTCCTGATTTCCTTTCCTGTGTGTTTTGTTTGCGGCCTCTGCACTGCCCTGCTCGTCTGGCACGGCCTGCCAGCCCTGCCCTGGCTCAGCCCAAGCTGAAGCTGCGCTGCGTTCTTTCCTCGCACGCTTGCCAGGAGAACTACTCCCTCACTCCACTGGTCAGCAAAGCAAACCTCTCCCCACGTTAACCGCTAACTTGTTTTTACTCATTTCGCTCATCTATTCATTTCCAGTCACTCTCACTGGCCTGGCATCTGGTCTCTGTTTTCTATCATTTTGTTTTCCTTTTTTTTCTCTGTTTTTCGTATTTTCCCTCTCTCGCTCGGTTTCTCTAGTTACATGCATCTTCCCGTCTCCCGCTGGGTCTGCGCTCCTCACTCTCTGCTGCTCTCCTCCCCGCGGATCGGTCCACGCGGGTGGCTCACTTCCTCCTGAAAGGCTGGGGTCCCTGCGCCGGTGCCTGGGGGGCCCCCTGTTCTGCTGGCGGCTGCTGGGGCGGCCCCTGGGGCGCCCCCACGCCCCCTTTCTGCTGCTGTTGCTTCACCTGCGTCAGGATGTCCCGGATCTTTCTCTGCGCCAGCTGATGGACACAAACGCACACAGACACACCGCCGTCAGGGCACAGCGCCGAGCCAGGCAAGAGCAATCGAACTCTTTTCGCTCGGGGCTTGAGCTCTGCGCACAGACCAAGAGGAACGATTTGGCACAAGAGCATGAAGCGCTGGGCATCAGTCTTGGTGATTACAGTCTACAAAATGCAGTATTTCTCACAAACCTAATGCCAATACTTTCAAGGGGAACTGCAATCCCAATGATAAGTCTCGGTAAATAAATTCATTGACGTTATAGAAAAACTTCACAGATTTGGAATTAAGCACAAAACTATGAACTTCCAGAAGTACTGTTAAGTCGCCATGTTGTCGCAAACCACTGGTCTTGACACGGGCGAGACTGAGAGCTCACAAGAGTTGTGGCGTGAGACACTAGTCTCTTCCTGCTCACTAGTCACAGCGATGACTCATGTACTGGAATAAGTACAGGTGGTGCAACAGAACATTTCACCGCAGAAATGTGCCAACCTGATCTGCGTGCAGAGATGTATTAAGTTGTAAGTAAGCTGTATTTGTTGGCAAAACCGTATTGAAGTTGAGAGCAGTATTTATAGTGGATTAAAAGACACGTCTTCACAAGCCTGCCTGTTTACAATGCAACAAAGCCACAATACATCACCAGAGGTCCTGCTGCCTCATTCTGAACTGCAGAACATGGCGCTGCGCAGACCCGGACATTTTGTGATGTAAATTGGAGGTTTTACAAGTTACTGTGTGCATTGGAGGGCTGAGTCAGGTGACTCTGAGGGACCTGCTGTGACAGCGCTGAGCCGCGCGGCCTCACCTGGCTGGCGTAGAAGTGGCCGATGATCTTGACGATGACCTGGTCGTTCTCGTCTGGGGTCTGGTCTCGCGGGACCACCACCTCCGCGGCCGTCAGGTTCTGCAGCTCGTTCACCTGGGGGGGACCTGAGGTTATCAGCCTGTGGGTGCCCCAGCCGTCCGCGTGCACCCTGGCTGATCACTCCGTACCCAGACTCCCCACACGGCGCTCATGCCTTGCAGATGGACACCACACTGTGCCCATTCCCCCGCGCCAGGCCCCTGCCCGTCTTACCGTTTTGCCTCCTTTGCCAATCACTCTGCCAGCGGCGCTAGCTGCTACTTTGATGTGCGTCTCCAGTTTCACCTCCTCTTTGGGCCCAAAGAAATTCTCTTCCTTCAGCTTGCCGTAGATCCTGCCCTGGGCCTGAGAGAAGCACAGACGGGTCAGACCAGAGCCAGGACACGGGACACAGGACACAGGACACAGACAGTGCCCGGCTGATCTCAGCCGGACCGGATCTCAGACTCCTCGCGCTCCCAGTCTCTCTCTGTCGTGGGGTCACGGGGGCTCAAGCGTTGACCTTTTACCTTGAACTGGGCCTCGGGGGGTCCTGTGATGATCACCATGCGCATCTTGGAGTCTGGCGCTTCAGCAGGAGCGATCTGGGGGGGTCAGACAGGGTGGGGGGGGGTTCAGTGCAGGGTTCAGGGGGTTCAGATACGGCAGTATCTCCTCTTACACATCTTACACGCAGAGCGGAGCCCGGGCACAAGGCACAGGTGTGGAGACTGCGCTGCGCTGAAAGCACCTGGAGCCCAGGTGGGCATGTAGGAAGCACAGCCCTGTCGAACGGGTGGAGCCGACCTCCTGGAACCTTTCAGAAACAAAACAGCTCCTTGCAGCTGCGACCTTCCGTCTTGAAGGGCCGATTTCCCCCCCCCCCCCGTGCTGCATTCTGCCGGTCTTGGGTGGCCGAGCGCCTGTGGCTCTGCTCCGCCCAGGCGTCTGCAGCCTCGGTGCTGCAAGAGGGGAGGTGGGGGGGGAGATGGAAGACCTATGGTCACGCCTGCCTGTCCGAGCTGCTCGTTTCAGAAACTCCCAGCGATCGGCAGGCAGGACGCCTCCCACTGGCCGCCCCATCCACGGGGAACCCCAGTCCCACTCGGCCCGAGCTGCTGGGGAACCCCAGTCCCACTCAGCCCGAGCTGCTGGCAGCGGGGGGCCCCGCACTGACCTTGATGGAGGCTCCGGCGAAGCGGCTCAGCTGCTTGATGTGCTGCCCCTTCTTGCCGATGATGGCGCCTACGGCCTGCGCGGGGATGTACACGTGCACGGTCTCCTGCTCCGGGGCCTGCTGGGAAACACGGGGCGGCGGCGTCACGCAGGGGGTGGGGGAGGAGGGGGGGTCACAGTGCAGTGCTTCCTGCCCGCTTCCCCTTCACGAGGGCCACATGCACATCCCAAAGCTTCCTGCACAGCTGAAGCACGCACTACCAGGCTGCTGCTGGAGGAGGTGTTAGTGGAGCCAGCAGGGGGCGCTCACTCTGCGATCTGTGTGGGTCCTAATGCCCCAGTATAGTGAGGGAGACACTATACTGTAAAAAGGCATCGTCCTTCAGATGAGATGTAAAACTGAGATCCTGACTCTCTGTGGTCATTAAAAATTCCAGGGTGTTTCTTGAAAAGAGCAGGGTGTTACCCCGGTGTCCTGGCCAAATTTCCTCCTGGTCTTTACCAGTCATGATCTCCTAATAATCCCCATCTCTTAACTGGCTTCATCACTCTGCTCTCCTCCCCACTGAGAGCTGGTGTGTGGGGAGCGAACTGGAGCATCATCCAGGTGGGGCTGCACACTTGGGGTGGTGGAAGGGATCCCCATTACTTGTACAGCGCTTCACTGAAAGTGAGTGTAACATCTACAAAAGTGCTAAACCCGCAAGTGTAAGGAATTATTATTATTATTATCATTATTACTACCACCACTACTACACAGGATCAAATGCATTTGCTTTACTGCTTGTTGAAAACCTCAGATCCCTACATTTTTACCTGGTCACAGACAGGCACAGTAAGAAGTACAAGAGGCTGTCAGGGATGTTGTGCAGCTATATGCACTTCCTGTTCAAATCCTGCTGTCCGGCTGCACAGCAAAGGTCAGCAGGTGCACTTACCCCATAGGAGCCATAAGGGGCGACAGCGGCCGAGTTGCCAGGGGGAGGAGGGGGCATGGCAGAAGAAGGGGGGAACAGCCCCAGAGCGCTGAGGTTCAGCCCGGGGATCAGGTGAGTCTGTTGCTGGAGTGAGAAAGAGTGTTAAAACTCGCACCCCCCACAGCGCTCAGCGAGAACGCGCCCCGCCATCGCTGTGTGCGGCCCCGTGCTCACTCACGTTCATGGCGGCGATGTCATTGTCGTAGGCCTCGCGCACTTTCTTCATGATCTCCTGCTCCGCCTGGCAGCACGCCTCGATCGAGCCCTTCACCGTGATTGTCCGCTCCGGGTTGTACAGGGTCAGGTCCTGCAGCCTGGGGGCACAGGGGCGGGAGAGGAGCGTGAGGGGGGAGAGGAGGAGGAAGAGAGAGAGGAGAGATAGGGAGAGGAGGAGGAGAGCGAGGGAGAGGAGGAGGAAGAGAGAAAGGAGAGATAGGGAGAGGAGGAGGAAGAGAGAAAGGAGAGATAGGGAGAGGAGGAGGAGAACGAGGGAGAGGAGAGATAGGGAGAGGAAGAGAGCGAGGGAGAGGAGGAGGAGAATGAAGGAGAAGAGGAGGTGAATGAGGGAGATGAGGAAGAGAGAGAAGAGGTAGAGAGAGAAGGAAGGGAGCCAGGGAGAGGAGGAGGAGAATGAGGGAGAGGAGAGGGAAGGAGAGGAGGAGGCGAATGAGGAAGAGGAGAGTCAGACAGGTGCAGAGGGAGTCCCTCACGAGAGACTCACGGGGAGATGGTGATCTTGGTGTCCGTGTCCTGCTCCACCTTCTTCAGGTTCCGCCCCTCCTTCCCAATCAGACGCCCCACGAAGTTATTGTGAGCCAGGATCTTCAGGGGCACCTCATCCGCCCTGAGGGGACACACAGCCCGTCAGCTCTCACACACCTCTGCACAACAGCCGGCCACTCCCCCACCAGCATCGCTCTCACAGCCCAGCGCAGCTCCGCACTCACGTCTTGGTGTCCTTGGCCTCCTGGTGCATGATCTCCAGGATCATCCGGCAGGCAGAGGAGCAGCCCTCCGGGGCGGAGTGGATGCTGATGGGCTTCTCAGCTGCGCCCGCGTTCTCCTTGCGGTGGACGTCGATCCTGAAGGGGGGGGGGACAGAGAGCATTGGCGACAGTCGGGCGCCGGGAGACCATCGGAAAGCAGGAAGCAGGTTATAGACAAGCTGAGGGCACAGGACCCCACGATCAGTCACAACGGCCACGCCCCCTCGGAGAGCGGGCCCGGGACCCTCTCAGGGAATACTCAGCCGAGCTGGGAACAGGAAACTCCAGCCCAATCTGAGCCCAATACAGGCTGTCAGTCTCAGATCGTTGTTTTGAGTGCATCACCCCTGTGTCAGCGTGGTGCATGATCTCTCGTCATTGACCAACAGCTTCAGAGCCCATCTGTCTCTCTCCACAGGGAGAGATGTAATGATGACCGTTCTCGAGAACGAACAGTTTCTTTATCGTTAATTAGCTCATATTTCAGTATCAGTGCCACTTCCATTTGTACCCATTTATAAAGTCAGAAATTTTATTGGAGCAACAGGACCCAAGTATCTTGCTTTATGATACAACAACTGTGCCCCATCTGAGATTTGAACCTGCAACCTTCCAATTATGAGTCCAGAGTCCCATGTAGTAAATTACAACCCTTCTGTAGACTCTGGGTCCCTGCTTCGGGCTGGCAGGGATCGACCTGTAAATCTCACACCCAGCTTCTTCCAATCCCTTGTTTCCACACATGTACCACCAGGTGGCGGTGCTGTGCTGTTCATCCGGCTCTGGGAAGCATCCCCAGCCCTGCTGCCAGGGAACCTCCAGTCCAGCGCGCCTTTAGCGCAACAGGTAAATCCACGGTTTTTAGAAAGGGGAAACAATTGAACTGTAATGGATCAGCTCAAAAACACAATAACGGCCCTCCACCATGAAGGAAAAGCATGTCTGTGCTGTAACAGGCAGCCAAGCCACACATGTGGAAAGCCCGTGACCTTCAGGAAACTGCTGCACAGCCTTCAGGGATTGTTCGGGTGCCACACGGGCAGCCGTCAGAGCCCCCCACCCCCAGCGGCCCCCCCAGCGCCGCACTCACTTGCTCTGGGTCTGCTTGGTGATGTTGCGGATGGTGGCGCCCTCCTTGCCGATGATGGCTCCCACGTACTGCGTGGGCACGAGCAGCCGCAGAGGGATGTCGGCGTGCTGGTGTTTGGAGGGTCCTCCAGCGCCCGGGGATCCCTGCCGGGGACCCCCGCGATTGCCGTACCCCGAGCGCCGCCCGTTGTCGGGGCCCTGCTGGCCCTGGGAGGCCGACTGCTCGTCCGGGATGTAGGAGACGCGCAGAGCGTTGTTCTCAAACTGGTAGCCATTCAGCTTCTGGATTGCCCTGCAGACGGGACGGGGTGAGAGGGTTAGAACACACCTTCATCCTGCAGAACACTCGTCACCTGCACTACTAGACACTATTGCACACACACACGTGTGCACAATCGCATTCGCGCACACCTCACAAACAAGCATATAATCACATTCATGCACACAATCACATGCACACACATGTAATCCCACACACAACACTGGCGATTTAAAAACACCAATTAGCCTTGTAATTGGCGGAGCGGTGGCTCTGTGGCTCAGGATCTGCGCCTGTGGCTGGAAGGTTGCCGGTTCAAATCCCGCAGCCGGCAGAGGAATCCTTCTCCGTTGGGCCCCTGAGCAAGGCCCTTAACCCTAACTGCTCCAGTGGTGCCGTATAAATGGCTGACCCTGCGCTCTGACCCCAAGCTTCTCTCCCTGTCTGTGTGTCTCATGGAGAGCAAGCTGGGGTCTGCAAAAAGACAAATTCCTAATGCAAGAAACTGTATAGGGCTAATAAAGTGATGTTATGTTGTAGAGTTTGTGTTGTGTCTTTTATGTTTTTTGGTCACACATGGGAAAGCAATAAAAAAGTTAAAGGTTAAATCAAGGAATGTCAGAGCTTGTAAGACCTCATCTAGAATGTTGTTTGGAAGTTCGGTCATCGTGTGATTAAAAATGCTGCTGCTCTGGAGAAGAGCAATGAACTGTATTCCTCTGCTTAACGGGGTGTTCTTAAAGAACCTGAATCTCTTTAGAACTGGAAAGGCACACAAAAAAAATCTCGAACGGACTGACAGTGGAAACAGGAGCCCCAGAGCACAGGTGGGCAGGAGAGGAAGGAGCATGTGGCGCCTCTCGACACCCTCGGCTCAGCGACCTCCTCCCCTTCACACTGCTACCGTTCTTTGTGGAACCCGTCGCCAAAACGTGTCATAACAAGGGGCTGCCTCGACAGTACCAACGCATTGAAAAGGACAGCAATAGTTCTTATCAAAAGACGCGACGTGTCGCAGTTGGCGCAGCGAGAAAGCGCAGCCCCGCGCCCACCTTGCTGTACGCGGAGACGCCAGCAGGTGGCGCGGCTGCTGCGCGCTCCCGGCAGTGGGAGGGGTCAGGTGTGCTGGGTGCTGACGCAGGGTCTTTTAATTTTTTCCTTGCATTTATCTCTAATGTATCATTCATCTCCGTTCTCTCCTCTGAAGATTTCCCCCAATATTTTAGCCTCTCCGTGTGAACCACGACCTCACCACACCCTTTGGTCCGCTGTAGCCAGCGCCCATCAGAGCTCACCGCAAGGGCTGCTGCTGTTTTCGGCGTAAACGTTAATGAGGGTTACCGCCATGTCGGCTGTAAGGAAAAAAAAATGGCGGCTCGTTTCATCCTCGTCTCTCGGGCTGCCAGCTCGCGCAGCGGAAGCACGCGAGCCGCCCGCGGACGCGCGGGTCCCGGATGAAGGGCGGGGCGAGGGGCTTACTGTCTGGCCTGCTCCCGCGTGCCGTACGTGACGTTGACCACCGCCGTCTCGCTGTCCGTGTTCACTGAGAGAGAGAACAACACGTCACGACTCGCTCAGACCCCCAAATAAACACACCTCTGAACCCAGGTGCCATCGACTGGTTTGTCCTCCATGTCTTTAAGGGGTCACTGACCAGCCACGTTTTCCAGCAAAAAGCAGAATGTCCACATTGATTCTTACTGGTGTTTTTTGGCACTAGCGTTTATGGGCTTAGTTATAAAGCGCTAAACACAAAGGAAACAGTCACTGCGATGAGCCAGCGTAGTGGGGTGACATTATTGGGGGAACGTGTCACCCCATCAGAAGGGGGCTACTTTTCTTGGTTTTTAGGGGCGCCAGTCCACCCATCGAGACCAGTGCTCCTGAAGCCGCAGTATCCAGCAGCTCTATCACCCTGCAGCTCACAACTGGCAGCCAGCTGGAGCTCAGCAGGAGTGAGCCTGGCCAGTACCTGGATAGGAGACTCCTGGGAAAGCTGAGGCTGCTGCTGGAAGAGGTGTTAGTGGGGCCAGCAGGGGGCGCTCACCCTGCGATCTGTGTGGGTCCTAATGCCCCAGTACAGTGACGGGGACACTATACTGTAAAAGGGCGCCCTCCTTCAGATTAAGACATAAAACTGAGGTGGGGCTGCACACTGGGGGTGGTGGAGGGGATCCCCATGACCTGTACAGCACTTTGAGTGGAGTCTCCAGGAAAGAGCTATACAAGTGTGAGGAATTATTATTATCAACAAGTTCAGGAGGTTCATGGCGTTCACAAGGGCTCGAACCCGGGTACGAGAGATGGGGAGGAAGGGAGAGATCCTACCTTGTTCGCAGTTCTCCACCGTGCCGTACTGGGCCAGCAGCCCGTCCAGGACCTGGAACAACACAGAGGCACGTGGGTGAGCGGGGGGGGGGGGGGGGGCAGCACCTCCGTTTCTGAGCCCCTCCCACGACACCCCGCCCCCCTCCCAGGAGCGATGCGCGGGTCGGATTCTTTTTTTAACTCACCTCCCACTGCAGATGGGGCGGAATGTTTCGGATCTGGATTTTCCGGGTCCTGAATGAACACAGAAGAACAAAGCTCGGGTCAGAGAGGTGGGGATGTGGGGCGGGGATCCGGGGACAGGCTGCGTCCCTCAAACAGGACGGCAAAGGCACAGGAGAAGCGCTGTTCCCTCCTGGAAGAGAAGGGGCACAACCTTTCGGCTGCGGGTCACCCGAAGAAGCTCCCCGGCCAAAACGCTGCGTCTCTCTCCTTCGCCTTCCAGCAGGGAATGAACCTTCCCCTGTTCCTTCGCAGGTGCCTGCTCGAAACCTCTTAAAGATCAGAGAATCACAAGGCGGCCGGTGTGCAAGGTGCGAGACAAGATCGGATCACTTTATTTACAATTTCTTGTATTCGGAATTTGTCTTTGCGCACATTCCGATCACGATCGCCCTGGAGGTGACAGGTCCCGGCACGATCAAATCTGCCACCGAGCCCCAACAGAACAGAACCGGGGACCCCGGCTAGGGTCCAGTCTCAGACCACTCCCGGCGCAGCCCTGCCACGGCTACAACACAATGCCGTGCACAAAACGGAGCAGGCACAAGCACACCTGAGTGTGGGGTGCAGCTCAGGTGATCCCGAAAAAACGGTGCGATATTTAACACAGTGAGCAGTGGGGGAGTTTGGCGAGGGCAGAAACTCACTGATCTGAGCCACACCGACACCTGCCCCCCCCCAGGACAGCACAGCTACAACAGCATAGATCAGAGTCACAGCACAAGACAACACTGGGAGTCACACACACTACACACAACACACAACCACCCTCAGGAGAGCACAGCTAAACACAACAGATCAGAGTCAGTCAACCCATCACAGAACAAGACTGGGAATCACACACACTACACGCAACACACAACCACCCTCAGGAGAGCACAGCTGAACACAATCGATCGGAGTCAATCCATCACAGCACATGACACAACAATGGCAATCACACACTACACACAAATAGCCTCGGGAGAGCACAGCTACAACAGCACAGACAGCACACTGGTCGAGCTGGAGGAGCGGAGCAGAACAGGAGGGACAGAGGGAACGAGGGGAAAGAGAGAGAGAGGGACAGAACCCCTGTGTTGCAGTGCGGGCACATCTTGTCTTTTAATTAATTAAAAAGCAGCTCACAGCCAGAGTGACTCCCTCTCTCTGCTGCAGCTCTTCCTGTTGGCTGCCGAAAGCACAGAGCAGCGCAGGCATACACTCGCAGGTGTATCTGCGAGACGGCGAACGGGACTGGACCGAGCCGTCCCGGGGCCACTGGTAAGGACACGGTCCTCCACAAGCAGACAAAGCCATGAACACCGTCAGTACCGGACAGCTCTCTCTCATGTGGGGGAAGAAATGCTCTTTTGCTGAAGGAAAGATCAAGCGCCTCGTTTCAACACTTGAAATTTGCAAACCCCTGGACAGGGATAACTCCAAAAAGATGCAGAAGACAAGGTCTTCTCAGAAAATATTGTGAAAAGTGAGGTACAGAGGGGACTGCAGTATGCGGTTTGTGCAACGGGCCGCTAATAAACTAATATAAAAAAAGGATTGTTTTATTTAATCCTTTCACAGTTTGAAAAAGTATCCAGACTGTTGGGGATCAGGGAGCACAGCCTGCAAGACACAGGTAAGCAACATGCTGTTTGACAGTGCTGCGCAGATCTTCAGAGTTGAACACGCTTTCCAGGCATTGAATATCCAACACCAGTTCTTCCCAGAGAGAGATCAGGCAGTCAACCCTCCTCCCCCACAGCCTGGGCTCTCTGGTTACCTCCTCCCATTCACAGCCCCAGCTGCAGGGACAGCTCAACCACAGCTCTGTGACTGCGGCAGCTTCATTCATCCCAGCCTCCCCCCTCCCTCCTGCTTCCCCACAGCTGCGGGGAACCAGGAATCCTCTCCAGCATCTGCCAAGAAATACCTGCGTCCTTGGTGTGTGCGGCCTGCCAGCGTTCCAATTACAAAAGCCCAAACCTCACCCTGCCTCCGAAAGCCACACACAGACGCACTGTAGTAAAACTGCAGGGAGACAGACAGACAAGGCCAGGAGCCAAGAGGCGCAGACACAGCCTCTACAAAATAAACTCCATGACGCACAACTGGAGCACTCCTTCTGCACACGCCTGCTTGCCCCCCACACAAGCTGACAGGAGTGCGCGCACACGCACCCCAACAAGAGTGTGCACACTCAGGGCACGCACACACAAGAGTGCACACGCAGCCCGACGAGAGTGTGCACACTCAGAGCGCACACGCACCCCGACGAGAGTGTGCACACTCAGAGCGCACACGCACCCCGACGAGAGTGTGCACACTCAGAGCGCACACGCACCCCGACGAGAGTGTGCACACTCAGAGCGCACACGCAGCCCGACGAGAGTGTGCACACTCAGAGCGCACACGCACCCCGACGAGAGTGTGCACACTCAGAGCGCACACGCACCCCGACGAGAGTGTGCACACTCAGAGCGCACACGCACCCCGACGAGAGTGTGCACACTCAGAGCGCACACGCACCCCGACGAGAGTGTGCACACTCAGAGCGCACACGCAGCCCGACGAGTGTGCACACTCAGAGCGCACACGCACCCCGATAAGAGTGTGCACTCAGAGCACACACACACCCCGACAAGAGTGTGCACACTCAGAGCACACACACACACGAGTGCACACGCACCACGTCAAGAGTGCATACACAAGAGTGCACACACACCCCGACAAGAGTGTGCACACTCAGCGCATGCACACACAAGAGCACACACGCACCCCAACAAGAGTGTGCACACAGGCACACTTACCCAGACAGACACTTAGACAAGCTGACAGGAGTGCGCGCACACAGTGACAAAGAGTGTGCACAATCAACTCACACACCAGCAAGAGTGAGCACGTACAGTGCACGCAAGCTAAAACAAGAGTGTGCACACACACGCACAAGAGCCAAGAGCACCGAAACCTCCTCAGTCAGACGCCCAGTCAGACGCAGACAGCGGTACAGACACCACACACAGACATGTGCCATGAAAGAGCTCCCGCACTCTGCAAGAGCCCCGTTGGAGGGGTGGGAGCGTATGTAGAGGGGGAGGGAGGGGTACGAGTTTGGTCTCTGGGATAAGCAGGAGACAGCGTGTCAACCACATCAGAGCACCCGGGAGCCTCCTCTCTCAAAATGAGGGAGACAGAATATCTCCACCCAGGGAAGACGACAACATCCCAGCTCCCAGCTAGTGATCAGGAAAGGAGCAGGAAGAAGAAAATCAGCAACAACAAGGTGCTGTTGCACACTAAAAGAGATCCGATAGATGGTGGGGCCGAGTGGCCTCTGATCTCTGCCTCTGTGTAGCCAGGTGCTGCCCCATCCTGAGCCGACCAGCAGATACCTCCCTGTGACCTCAAGCCACTCGTCCTCGCACCCAGCCCCTCCCCAGAAAACCTCCACCTCCACAGTCAATTCCCCCTTCAGTGCAGACATCACACTTGAACCTGCTGCCCAACCTCACCTCCTCGTGCCCAAAGCCGTTCGGGTCCGAGGCCCTGAAGGTACCAGGACTGAGTCACGGGTCCCTTTTTTTAAAAAAGGGGAGGGGGGGGGCCTCCAGAGTCCAGGCACTACACACACGCCAACCCAGCTGCCACATCACCGCGCTGCACCAGGGCGCACCAGAGTGTAGGACAGCTGGCTGAGCTGCAGGATCAGCAGGGAGAGGCGTGGAAACACACCAGACAGACCGGGTGTGAGCAGCTCCAGAAAAATGCACCGGGGCTGGGGTACAGTAAGACGCAGCAACTTTAAGAGGGACTTATGGAGCAAACAAGATGAGAAAGAGGAAACCAGAGACCTTCAAGGTGCTCGTGCTCGAGACAGGGCTCAGAAAGGGTTAAGTGGAAGCATGTGGACTGCGTGGGCCTCCGAGCTGTGCAGCTCACACCCACTAGCGGAAGCAAGAACAACGCCTCCTGCCCGTTTCACGCCCTCTCCTCCAAACCCTTCAGCGCCCATCTTTCCTCATTACCGCCTCATCCGCAGATCCCTAAATTAGCACAGCCTAATCAATGGTCTTAACCCCTGACCCGGCCCGGGCCTAATTGGACTGCGCCGCGCTGGAGGTGCTGAGCGGTAATCTGCCAGGCCGGGAGCAGCTGCCTCAGTGGGGAGGCCGGAGAGAGCTGGGAATCCCGGCGCGGAGCCCCTGCAGCGGAGCACGGAGCCAGCAGCCCCCCGGCCCCTTCCGCACAGCTGTCTGGGCAGTCTTCCTCGCTCTTCAGTGTGCTTCCCGAAAAGAAGGAAATTAAATCACAAAAAGAACATTTAAAAACTCCCTCTGAGTTTCAAGCTATATCTCTCCCGATTAGTATTTTCTTATTTGCAAATGCCCAGATCAACTGCTCTTTGGATCCTGTTGATCCACCGGATCTCTTGGGATCCCGTTTTACCCGTTGGATCTCTTGGGATCCCGTCCGCCCTCGTTTGTACCCGCTCTTGAAAGTTCTAAAAGGTGGGCACGAAATAACATGTCCAGGTTCAGCTCCTGTCGTGAAAAGACGGGGGCGATTTCATTTTACTGTCGAGAGTCGAGACTAACTTTTGAAAAAATGAAAAATTCAGCCATTCATAAAGTTTGCCTTTTTAAATCTTTCTGTCGCTTGACCTCAGAGGGCACCACAGAGAGCTGAAGGGGGCGACTCACGAAGAGACCCATAAGCTCACATTACCTTCAGCTTCGGTACAACTAACCACTCAATTATCAGAGCCGTACAGCATCTACGCCCTGTATTACTCATATCACATTTCCACAGGTGCAGAATACAGCCCGACCAGCTCCGCTCACGGAGAGTTTGTGTGGAACCGAACGCAAGAAATAAAGTTTGGACTTTGCAATACAAGCACGGCTATTTGCGAATTATTTTGCAGGCGAACAATTATCCTTCATCTCCCTTGTCTTGATCTGCAATGAGTAACTAAAATCAGACCCGGGTTAACAACTACATTCCACTGTATCATCCCAATATTTAACCTGCTGTTTCTTCTCTAAACAATAGCTAATAGTTCAATAGAGTTAATAGTTCATTGATAAACAGGCCTGCCAGCACATGGGGGACTTGGCCCGCCCCTCCTCCCCAGTGTTGCAGTTTCACAAACAGGTCAAAGGTACAGGGGCCGGGGGGTGGGGCGCAGGCCAGGGGGCGGGGGATCCTGCTTTTGTCCCGGGTGGTGAAGTTACGGATGGGAGCCGGGGTGTTGATGGGGGTGGGACAGGAGAGAGGGGTCATCCTTTTCAAAGCTCCCCCCCCAGCCCTGGCTTTGTTAGCACAATGGTGAGAGAGGTGAGGGGGGTCACCAGCGCGGCACAAACTGCTGCTGCAGATGGGGAAGGGGGTGGGGGTGGACTCAGCCCGCTCCACCAGGGCTGCGCCAACTCTCTGCCCCCCCCCCGCCCAGCCAGGACGCCAGCACCCCAGCACCCAGGGGAGAGAGGAGGGTGATAAGGCCACGTCCCGAGGTTTAAGGATAACTCCCGGGGACACGTGACATGCTGGTAGCTGGGAGAGCAGGGATCATGTGACTGTCAGGGCGTCCTGTGCCGGCGCGGAGCTCCCCACCTTGTTCAAACCGCCTCTCCTCTCCCCCTCCTCAGCATGACTTCTGATTACACCATTTCCTGTGACCTGTGACCTGGCCGCCCCTCCCCCCTGCTCTCTCTAACCCTGAGGTGGGGGAGGGGAGGGGAGGGGGGGGGGGGAGTTGGGACTTCAACAGTCACTCGCCCCCCCCGCCCCACCCCCACTCCCCTATTCCCTCCATCCCACCCCCAACACACACAACCGCACAATAGAGATCTACCACTGAGAACGTGGCTTTCACCAAAACAAAACTGCCCTCAGAAGTTTTCTCTCCCCCACCCATCCCTGTAACAATGCTAATTTCTACTGCAAAATAGAGAGATGTCTCCTTTGCATAAGAAAAGCACTTATAGCATCCCATTATAGATCAGAGAAGCAACCGGTCTCGGCAGGAGCACTTTCTTGCTAGAACAATGAGCTCTCTCTATGGTGGGGTGAATGCACACCGCAACACTGGGAATTAATCACACTCCTGACAAGGGGCAGCTCCGAGCACAGGGGTTAGCAGACAAACTCCAGTTTCCAGCCTTCTTCAGATGTCCAAAAACAATCCAGAAAAAAGTGAAACGTACAAAAAACATAATACAAAAAAACAACAACAACACATTACAGGGGCTGTGCCCTTTCCTGCTCACACTTGAGGCCCAGAAGCCAGGACAAGCGGTTAACGAGGCCAGGATTTTTTTGGTTAATTGTGGAAAATTATTTTCACTGACTTACTAGCCATGCTTCGTGAATTAAGCTTTTTCTGTTGTTGTGGGAGCAAAAAAGTCAGCTGAGTTAAGTTTTCCGCTGAAGGTTTAAACAGCTCTGAAACATCACCCTGTTTAGCGACGTTAAAACTAGAGAGATTTCTCTCTGCGGCTGGAGAAGGAAGAAATACTGACAGGAAGAATGAAGAAGAGCAGGGCTGAAGACTCTCCCTCGTTAACCATGTGAGGCCCACAGCTCGCGCGGGGTCAGAGGTCAGGCAGGAAACGTTCACAGGAAGTTAACTGTGCATATTTTCCATTGCAACTTCCTGTCACTTCTCTAGCAAGCCAACCAGAGGTGGAGCAAACAGATCTTACAGAAAAAGAGCGAACAATAGGATTCCTTTGTTGCAGAGACGCCGGATTGTGCTCAGAAAACCGGACCTGGTTCACACCGTGCAAAAGTGACTGCGGAGCACCAGGACTGAACGCTCACCAGCACGCCTGAGCCTGAGCTGGGGGTCCTGGAGGAGAGATCAGGCACTGCAGGCCCCCATTCTCACATGGAGGGGGCAGGGGGGAGGGGGCAGGGCGGGAGTGTGGGTTGGGAGAGGGAGACCACAGCGTGGCCAACGCAACACTTTTCCGAAGCCTGATTCTCCGTCTAAACACAAGGACAAGGAGGGGATCCATTTTTTTCCCCGAGTGTCACGCTCACCCGTTTGAACTGAGCAGGATACAGGAAGAACGACTGTGCAAAGTGAGGTGAATGAAAAAACTAAACAGGAGAGGACATTTCAGCTCCCCTTAGACAGGCGAGTGGTCACCAGGGCAGACGAGGCTGGTGCCGCACGCACGGCCCCCTCGGACCAGCAGGGGTCCCATTCAGTTTACCGCACGCCCACAGAGAAACCCAAAATAACTACAGAAGTCTTTATATGAAGGGAAATTCCCCAAAGCCACTCTTAAACTCTCTGGCTGTCTTGGAAGATACCAGCACAGTCTTAATGACAGGCACCAGGGTCTTCTGATTTCAGGACGAAAACTCTTATTGTTGATCGATCAGAGTTTAAGAAAAAGTTTCGATTTCTGCCCCCCCAGTTTGAAATCACCAATTTGACAATGGCTGATCCGTTAAAGGGCGCACTGTGCTAAATGTCAAACCCAGACCGGAACACTGTTCCACTGTCTGTGGGAATGTACATATGTCCAGAAGTTCTGGTGGGAGGTATGTAAAAAAATATCTTTGATCTTTGTAATACAGTTAGATCCTCATCCTCTCACGTGCATCTTAGGAGTCTTGGCAATTCAGCTGCTGAGCCATAAAGAAGTAGTCTAGCCTGCCCTGATGCTGGCAAGAAAGGCAATCATGACCAGGTGGGCGGGTGATGAGCCTCCCTCTCTAGCCCTCTGGGAATTACTAATAAGAGACTTGATCTCTTTGGAAAAGTTAAGATTCATCCTAAAAGGTGAACTGGACTGTTTTAAAGATTTGTGGGATAAGCCTTTCAGAGCGCTAGGTTTAAAAGAGGAGCTCAGTATATACTCCTAAGCCGTTATATATAATTATGCTATAACCTTTATGCCTTTTTATGGTAAACTCTGATGTAGCTGTGACTGTACCTGTTTTTGTTTTTTTCGTTTTTTTTCCTCTTTCACCTTTTTTTCCCCTCTTAATTCCATTCTTCATTTCTTTTTCCGACATTGATCGTTATTCTCTTAAAAGTGTAAAAATTGATGTCTCTGCTGTGATATTCCGGGTCGAGGAGGAGCGAGGACTGCCTGCTCCACCCTCGGAGACACGAGCCCCTGCCCCTGGCCCCTGCCCCAGCACTTCACTATCCCGGGGAATAAGGGCAGGAACCTGCGACCCGAGGCCGGGGCTAGAGCACATCACCCCCCGCAGGCGCTGGGGGGGAACTGCAGGCTCGTGCTAGGAGGCTGAGCGACAGTATCTTACAGCATGACAGTCTAATGGCACTCTATCTACTCTTTGAAGCTGGCTAATATTCCACCATGCTGCATTTGAGCCAGAGTCAAAAGTATATGTGACTAGTGGAGATGCTTAATTAACATTTACTTAGATAAGTTGCCACTTCATTTATCGTGACCATAAATATTTTACTCTGGCTATCTAATAATGAACCGCAGCACTTGTGAACGTGGTGCCAAGAAATTCGCAAACCTCTGTCACTGATATTTCTTCGACGACTGATAAGGTCGGGGGAGCGGTGGCTCTGTGACTGGAAGGTTGCCGGTTCAAATCCCGCAGCCGGCAGAGGAATCCTACTCCGTTGGGCCCCTGAGCAAGGCCCTGAACCCCAACTGCTCCAGGGGCGCTGTACAATGGCTGACCCTGCGCTCTGACCCCAAGCTTCTCTCCCTGTCTGTGTGTCTCATGGAGAAAAGCTGGGGTCTGCGAAAAGATGAATTCCTAATGCAAGAAATTGTATAGGGCTGATAAGGAAACATTACATTACATTAAGGTCCTGCTATGACCCTTGAGCTAAAAAAATCATTTTTCAAAGTCATTTTTTTCCCTTACTGAATCCATTTCCCTTTCAACACAGTAGAATGAACCCTTGTAATGGCATCTTTCCACAACTGGGAACAATTCAGCCAGGGGAGCCCAGGACTCACAGCATTCCCAAATAAACAATACTCTGCATACCACTGTAGTCAACTCTTCCCCACATTTATCCACACCAGGTTCTGTCCCTCTTCCTCAGCGGAAAGTCATTGACGACCCCTCCCACCCTCTCCATTCCCATTTCCATCTGCTGCCTTCCCGGAGGTGGTTCAGAATTCCCAGAAAGTATCAGAACTCTGCTGTTCCCTGTGCAGTTGGTATATTAAACGCAGCTAAGTGACCGCTTCCTGTATGAAGCTACTGGATGATGTGGAATATGGGCCAAGGGTGACGTGTGTGTAGAAGTGTTTTTGCACATTTAGGACTACTGTTTAGTTTTTAACGTGTATTTATTTGATTTCAAGTGTTATTTGTTTCATGCAGTTTTGTATAGTGATGCCAAAGACACAATTCCACCCTTTCAGATGGACAATAATGTTATACACAGTTCCTATCTCATCGATCATTACTCAGAAGAGCCCTGAAGAATGGCAGAGAGGGGGCAGGAGTGGAGCTGCAAAGCTAACAGACCTGTTTAGCAGCAGATGCAGAGGAGGACGGGCAGGGCTGCACTGGCTGAGGGGTCAGTGTGTCCTGTAGGGCGAGGCCCCTGCGGGCCGAGCTCAGCTCTCTACCTGCTGGTCCGGATGCTCACAGAGACCCTTGCAGTGCGAGCACACTGAGCCCATAGGACACGGGCGTGCCAAAGGTACTGGAATACCCCCAGGGGGTGTGTAGTGGGTACCGGAGTACCCCCTGGGGGTGTGTAGGAGTGGGTATCAGAGTACCCCCAAGGAGCGTGTCGGTCAGACCCCCAGGGGGCGACTGGAAGGGTACCTAGAGGAGGGGGAGCAGAGCGGGTGGCCCAGAGACGCCCCTCATGTCGGTCAAGGCCAGAGGGAGAGATTGTTGTGGCAATGAGCAGGTCACGGTTTGAGTGACTGACCTTGTGCAATCACACAGAGGCGCCTGGCAGACTGGGCTCGCATATACACCCTGTGAGGCGGCAAAGAACCGCAACTGGACACAGCGCAAATCAGCCCGCACGCATCAGACCAGTGTGTCTTTGCCTGCAGGAACGGATCCACACGCACCACCTGTTTTGTTGGAATTTCCGGCGGTGTGGTGGATTGAGGGCTATGCCTGCACAGTACAGTGACGATTCTGAAAAGGCGTCCCGGAGCACCGAGCGAGCCGCGCGCCCCTCTGCTCGCCAGCCGCTGGAAGAGCTCTGCGAAGGGAAAGGCGGATTTAGCGTTTTCCCACTTGTCAGGAACTTACTCGCACACAGAGAACACGTCTCCATATCAGGCACTTGCCTTCGAACGAGAGGGAGAGCAGAACTAAATAGAAAAAAAGTAGAAATGAAACCAGAACTAGGGGGAACAAACAGAGGCTCTTCTGGATAACCAGCGAACGTTCACCACTGGAGAGGAAGATGGCGTATCTAGAAAACGTGTTTTCGAACGTGCATTCCAAACGTGAACTGAAACACAAAGCACAAGAGGAAATTTGCATTTGAAACCAGGCAGGGCAGGCGGGCACAGGGCTGCGGGGACCGTACTGCTGAAGCCGATACCCCAGTTTCTCTCTCGAGGAACAGCTGGATGGGGGGGGGGGGTTCCGTTGGGTCAGTTTGGTACTAACTAGAAACTGGGCTCTCGTTTACGACCTGGCCTCCTTGCCTTTTCCAAACGAGAAAAGACGGTCCAGATGAACTCCTCACTCGCAACCTTTCGAGGCCAAAGGGCTTGGAGAAATGGGAAATTATTGTGAAAAGAAGGAAGTCAAATGCACTGAAACAAACGTGTGGGCGTCTCCATCGCATACCAGGAGCGGCTCCCTCAGCTCATCGTCGGCCCCCTGTGCCTCCACACACTCCGCATTAAAAATAAAAGAGACCCCACCTAATCAACAGCTAGCAGCTCACCGGCCCCTCCCCCACTGCCCTGCAGCACCCCCCCCCTCCCCCTCCGGGGGTCAAAGGTCACCACACAAGCAGGCGGTGCCGAGCTGACGTTAACCCTTGCTCTGCCAGAGAAGCTAGGCGTCTTGCTCGCCGACGTGCTACAGCGTCTCGGGTGCTATGTGCTCCTTCAAACTCCTCTTGCACTGCATTATGATCAGTTTCAGGGCTTACAAGATGCAGGCTATTGCAAAACCTGAAATCTGATTGTATGCTGTAATGATAATATTAGTATTAAATTTACTCAATGTAGGTAAGAAACATTAACTCTTGGTGGTGGATTATACAGAAGAGGAAATAGCAAAACCTGGAACGGTTAAACCTTGTGTGCAGATGGGAGTCTTATTCACACTAGCTTCGTGTGCAGATAAAATCAGCAAACACAAAAACATGATCAAAGCTGGATGACAGGAAATGGCCGGGGGAAGCATTTTACTGCTGCACCAGTTGAGGTTTGTAATGCTTCCTTCTCCAGTGCCTGTGTGCATCGGAGCTAGGAGAATCTGCGGAAATTAATTGTTTCGCAGAACAATTTACAATGCTAAATTAGACGAACAACGCCGGAGGGGTGCCCAGAGCACAGCTGCAGCACTTTCCAAGTAAAACAACTAACATGAACATTCAACTGATGTAAA
This sequence comes from Atractosteus spatula, assembly GCF_055471065.1. Classification (NCBI taxonomy): domain Eukaryota; kingdom Metazoa; phylum Chordata; class Actinopteri; order Semionotiformes; family Lepisosteidae; genus Atractosteus; species Atractosteus spatula. The sequence continues at coordinate 9,910,279 of NC_142731.1, read as the reverse complement.
CCACTCACACTTGACTGAACTGCAGAGATATAGAAATGGCAGCACAGAACAGGGTTACGTATATGCAATCAGGGCACATATGTCAGAATTGAACAGGCTCAGTGAATTACTGTAAACTGTAAACGTACTTGTGGTTATACCCTAGGTCTAAACTATTCAAAATATTTGCCCAGCTGCAGTCTGGTAATAAATCATAAACTGTACAGTGAAATTAAAAGATCAACCCACTGCTCCCCTTTTATAAAGATGGACAAGTGCTATAATATACACTACTGAGAGGCAAAGGGCTTGTAATAATCACCAAACACTGCGACTACACAAGGAGACGAAGAAACAAGGAGAAAGCCTGACAATGTATTGTAGTCATAATATCAATACCATCACCGAGAGAAGATGTAAAAAAAAAGGAAACAAAATTGGCTAATAAAATTTTAATGGGGGCTGTCCAAGCACCAGAAAGCAGAAAAGTCCAAATAAATATTTAATCCCTGCAAGAAATCAGATCACATACAAATCTCAGCCCTGGTGCTGAAGCAGGACAGAGATTCAGGACAAGACGCACCTCTTCACCAGCACAGCTACCCGATGAGAAGAGAGCTCTTAACCAAAGTCTTTCAGCGCAGACATCTGCACAGAGCTCGTCCTGGTGACTTCACTCCAGAGCAGAAAATAAGGGGCAACAATGCCTCTTTCAGTCAATGCTGACGGCCCATAGAAACACAGCAGCCTGTGCTCTGTCTAAAGCTCACGGCCGGCATGGTTCAGGCTCGTTATTAATGAATTAATCCAGAGGATCAATACAACAAGATACTGAGCTCAGGTGTTCCAGAGTTTCGGATTTGAGAAAAAAATGGTCAAAACGCAGATAAAGAATGTGTATAAACAGCCAGTCAAAAAGATGTGATTTTGTTAAACGCAGGAACAGTGAGAGACCTGACCGTGCACTGAGTGACACCCCCCCCCAGCCTGGCACGGAGACTGACTGCAGCAGTTAGGGCACCCCTATCTCACTGCAGGCTGCAGGAAGAAAGCAGCACCCTCACCCCTTTATTCTGAGCCCCAGCAGCCTGACCTGCTCCCTTAACTTCACGCAGAAGTACCAATAATAACAATAATGTTGCTTTATCAGCCCTATACAATTTCTTGCATTAGGAATTTGTTTTTCTGCAGACCCCAGCTTGCTCTCCATGAGACACAGACAGGGAGAGAAGCCTGGGGTCAGAGCGCAGGGTCAGCCATTGTACAGCGCCCCTGGAGCAGTTGGGGTTAAGGCCCTTGCTCAGGAGCCCAACGGAGTAGGATTCCTCTGCCAGATGCAGGATTTGAACCGGCAACCTTCCAGTCACAGGCGCAGATCCTGAGTCACAGAGCCACCCCTCCAGCACAGCAGGAACTGCCGGCACCTCATCGGAGAAGAGCCTTTTGTGAACCAGCTCCACGGTGGAGCACATACGGAGTCTTGTTTTGCAATCAAAGGCCAAGATCAGGTTCTGAGCTCCGTCTCAGAACTGTGGAGCCATCTGATGATGTGGCTGTACAATGAGCTGTAACCTAACAGAGAGACGCTGGAAACTGACAGTGGTGGGGCTGGAGTACCTGAGAACACGCACAACGCTAGTTAGGGAGCTGCATGACCACCCTCTAGCCTGATCTTACACGCAAGGGACGTAATAAGATCAGATCACTTTATCAGCCCTATACAATTTCTTGCATTAGGAATTCATCTTTTCGCAGACCCCAGCTTGCTCTCCATGAGACACAGAGACAGGGAGAGAAGCTGGGGGTCAGAGCGCAGGGTCAGCCATTTATACAGCACCCCTGGAGCAGTTGGGGTTAAGGGCCTTGCTCAGGGGCCCAACAGAATAGGATTCCTCTGCCGGCCGCAGGATACGAACTGGCAACCTCCCAGCCACAGGCGCAGATCCTGAGCCACAGAGCCAGCGCTCCGCCCCAATCAGATGGGAATTCCTCTAAAAGGAATTCAGGCTGCTGCTGGGAGTGGTGTTGCGGCATCAGGAGATGGCCTTAATTCCTCTAGACCAGAATTCCAAACCAACGGCACAGTAAGGTGACCGCAGACGTTCTTCTGAGGGGAATTTTACCCAGGTCTGGACTAACTGGTCACTCAAGACCCTGTAGCAATGTCTCCGAGAGCTGGCATTAAACCCTGATTTCCTTGTGCAAGTCCAGAGTGGAATTCAGCCCATCTAACAACCCTATAGTTCCCCTTTCATTCACCCCTCCTCTCTGACCGGCTGTGCAACGCGGCTGCTGGTACCCATTAAGATCGTTCAGGATCAAAGGTGCTAAATGTGAGAATTAATTAATCCGTTATTTGGGAAAACAAAAGGGAAAGACTCCACAGCAGGCTGCGTTCACAGATCATTTCATTCTGAGGTGTATTTCTGAACGTTTGTTTTACATCTGAAATAAAAGGGGGGGGGGATTCCTACACAGGCCCCCTCTTCAGAAATGTCAAGACGTGAAAGATATTTTGAGACTTTTTCTAAAACAAAAATCTTTGCTTTGCTGTTGAACATGCTCACCGAGCTGAAGATGAAGAAAACAAGCGTATTCTTGAACACTTTGCCGTGCTAGGAGCTCTTCGATGGATACATCCAGTAATTCATCTTCTCCTCCATCGGTCTGGCCCCTACTGTGGAACTACAGCTTCAATACCGCGCAGATTAGTGGCATAATCTAGTTTCAGCCCCACAAAAGAGCCCTCCTCTCCTTCAGAAAAGCCCCGGACACGGATCATTAAAAGCAATTAACAGGACGGACTCGGATTTTATTAGAAATGCATTTAATATGGTTATGGAATGTTAAAAGGATTTATCAGGGGAGTCTTGTTACATAACAAAAGCTCCAAAATGGACTCTGGGTTTATCTGAACCGAGATTAAATTCCATACTCATGTGGGGGACACAGTCCTCACAGACCCCAGCGCAGACACAGGCGTGAAAGCAGAGGCTAACTGGGACGAGTTCACGAGTCACCAAGCGACCCGACACAGTCCGAAAACGCCGCCTGCAAGAACATACGAGTTTCCGAAATGAGAGGAGCCCACTTCCTCGAAAAAAACCATGCGTATCAGCTCCCGCGTGGCAGCCTGCTCCACCGTTCCAGCAACCTGAAACTGTGAATTTGAAAGGTGTCACTCCTCCCCCCGACCTACTGAGATGGGGGTCGGCTGCTCCAAAAAGCCCACTGAGATCCTTGGGGATCAAAGGTGCTACATGCAATCATTTATGAAGGTATTATTGAGGCATACAAAATGACAGACCCCACAGCAGACTGTTCACAGTTGACATGTTGGGACGTTTTGATGTTACTTTATGCTTCCAAGGCAAAAAAAAATACTATCTCAAATGCAGAATTAAAAGGCTAGGTTTTGATACCGTATGAATAAAATAATCAATAAGACAGCACCAGCCCAGTTAGGCTGCATGAGAACCTTGTGTTGTAAAAACGTACTCCTGCACCATAAGATTAAAGGGCAATTAAGAGAGAACTACTGACACCAAAGACCCCTGCACATGCACACAGGGGGGGAGGTCTTTCAGTCTGATTGACCTTAAGGCAACTATAGCAAGTCCTGCTTCCATTACCAAGCTGGCCCACCAGAACTCGGGTCCGACGGCTGAGGCCAGTGACCGGCCACAGCGAGAAAGATGAAATAACGGCTCAGGCACCCCGCCGCCAAGCCATGGCAGGCTCCAGGAAGCCAGGAGGCAGAGTCTTCTTCCTCGTGTGCCTGAAGACAAGCCTGGAAACGTTGGCCGCTGAAGCCGGAAGGGCGGGGGGCAGCCGAGGGGAGCGCGGCTCTTCCTGCCGGGGAGCCCTGCGGACTCGGGAGGGCAGAACCGGCGGTAGAGCTCGGCCAGGCGGCTCCGGGCGCGAAGCAGCAGGAAGGAAGAACAAAAGGCCAAGATTCAACCTGCACAGGCCCATCAGACCCCCACCACACACACACACACGCGGGCCCAGCTCGACACCCCCCCTCCACACACACACACATACATTCCTGGGACTCCCATCTCCTACCCCCCCCCCCAGCGCCAGGATAATTCCCAACGTCCCAACGTCTCTCCCTGCCCTCTGACCCCGGCCAGGATTAGGAATGCTCGGGTTACTGGGCTGAAAAGGGCCGGAGTGGGGGGCAGGGCACTGAAAGGCTGCCAGTTTGGGGGAGAGGGCGAGTGGGGGGCGGGGAGGGGTTCAAAAGTGACCAAGCCTCACCGATTACACCAGGTTAGGCGTAACAAAGCAAGACAGAACAACACTCAACTCCTCTAACCTTAAAACGCAAACCTCGATAATCTACCACGCCATTTACATACTAAAAGAAATATTTTTTTTTTAAAAAAAGATTTTTCCATAATCTGCTTCACGTGAATGTGCTCTTTTGCATCTTTTAAGAGAGATCTGAGGAGCAGACATATTCATGAGGCAGAGCCACAAGCCCGGGCTCTGCGCAGGCGCCTGCTGGAAACACGCCGCGTGTGTGAAGGCAAATTTGCACAACGCGCGTGCGGACTGTTCCCTTTTCAGAGGATCCTGGAAGAGGTGGGGTCGGTGTGGTGGGTGGTATGGAGGCAGAGATGGCGAAGAAAAACGACGCTGGAATCCATCTGGCAGGGCACATGACGTGTCTCTCCGCTCTGGGTCAAAGTTCACGCTCGGCTCCATGCTAACCGCCCCAGTTAAAGGAGAGCCTTCATTTTGTGCGGAGAGAGAGGAGAACCCGCGGCCGAACCAGAAGGGGGAGGGTCTCTCCAATCGGGGTGGCTCCAGTATTGAAAAGGTTATAAATAATAAAACAACAACAACAACAACAACTCAGCCCAGCCCCGCTGTTGCTCTTCCACCTGCGCGCACTCACAAACACCGACCAGCTCTCGCCGCTGCGCATTTTGTGGAAGTTGCCGCAGTCCCCGATAGTGGGGTTTCCGGGCGTGTGTGCCCCCTCCCTCGGCAACACGTTGACGAAGGACGGGTTTTTTTTTTGAGGGGGGGGGGGGGGGGGAGCACACGTCTTGTGAGGGAGGGGGATGTGTGTTTGTGTGTAAGGGTAGCCCTATTTGTGTGTTTCATTCATAAAAACACCCCCATGCGCGCCGTCCCTGCTCGGCCGCTGGCGCTGGGGGCGCAGGCGTCTCTCCCTTCCCCCCAGACCCGCGCCCGCCCTCTCGCCGTGCTGCAGGGAGGCGGGAGAGACCAGGCCCAACTCCTTCCTTCCTCGCCGTGTAGCGGGGGGGCTGCAGAAAAACACACCGCCTTTCCCTTCCTCCCGTCCATTGAAGACAGCAGAGCAGCAGGGATGAGCCCTTCACACGTCACGGCTCCCGTGGCCCAGGCCGCGGTCTTCTCGCGTGCGAAATAATGTTGTCGTGAGGAAAGCATGGCGTCGCACCGAGCCCACAAAACACAGACCCTTGCTTCCCACCACGACAGATACTAAATAACTTCTTGTTCCCCAGTCGTCGCCCTTAACCGACCATTAGGTTGTGTGCGGAATGGGTGCTACATACAGTGTAACAGATTATAGTGCCAGTTCCTGAAAGGTCGCATAATGTTAACACGCAGAGGCATTATTTTGTATTCCATATTGCTTAGTTTATTTACATTTACGTCGACAGAGGTTTTCACTTCGGCACAAATGCATTCGGCACTTGGTAAGTCTTGTAACGACTTAAACTACAAGCATCTAGGTTTGAAATGACTTCGGGTTTAAAGCGCCTGTTTTGAAAAACGCCATCGGCTTCAGCAATTTTATTTAAAAAAAACAGCTAGGAAGGCTAAATCGGGTTGTGCACTGCCTGGCGTACGTGCGATTTTAGAAAAATATACGTATTTGAGAAAAAAACAACAGAAAACACGAGAAAAACACCAAATGTACAACTTTCTGCATTCGAGCACACGGCCCGAAACAGCCACCTTGAACAGCGAGTGTTCTGAACTCGTGCAGTTCTATTGTTACACACGGCAGGCTTTTGGAAATCATGGTCGGTGTGTTTATGCGCGTATTTGCATACGATCACAAATGTACAGAACATTTAGAAAAAGAACATTTTTTTTTACCAACCAACTCATATCTTGATGTAAAGGGCGATAACAACGGATCCGGGGGGAAACCGGTTACTCCAGAAGGTTCTCGTATTTGCCTGACGCATTTGTACATAATTCTTAACACGGCGAATTCCTTTACCAACAAAGTGCGAACTGTTGGCTCTTTGGGGTGCACTGTACCGGACTCTTAAATATACCCAGACCGGGACAAGATGGAGCTCTTCAAATAATAGTTTTTAAAGACTATTCTACTCCCCTCGATAAAACGGAATTTAAATAGTAAAGGACTGAATTGACACCCCTCTCATCGTCCTTGACATTATATAAACTAAAAATAGATTCGGATTAGCACCAAGTGTGGATGTGTCAGAAATACTCTCCGTGTCAGTGGGAAAACTAACCTCGTGGGTGTGTACGCGACAGTACACGAGTGGTGGTGTTTTGTTTTTTTTGCCAGGTGTAATTAGAAGTTTTGGTTTAAATGACAGGTGTCCAGCACGCTCAACTAACAGTCCCCTCACCCCAAACGAAGTGCGGGCCATGTTGCTTTCAAAAAGGGAAAACGGCGGATTCTCTAAAAAAACAAAAACAGATCTCCCGTTCCACAAATAATACGTTACAAAAAAAGCAAAGGAGCTCAGCATGGAGAATATTCCATCATTTCACGGCGGCGAGAAACTTGCTCAACAACCATGTTTTCACTACGCCCAGATTGTAACACATACGCGTTTTGCTCAACACAAAAGCTCCTGTAACACGTCTCTTTGAACCTACAGGCGTGTATTATGTATAGCACCCAGCAGTAACCAGAAACTTCTTCACAATATGGAGACATCCCGCTTTCCGAGAATTCGAAGACAATTTCCTGTACGGCGACGGATAAAATACCCTCACCCTGACCTCTGCTATTCTGAGCAAAAGGTATTTCACAGGAAAAACCTTAATAGCGTCATCTTGAAAGGCTGGTGGAGACGATCGCTCCACAGATCTTTGTAGCAGATCAGTAAATGTGGGTCTAGAAATGCGCGGTTTTACAACCGTGCAGCTACAAGAGCAACACGACGGGGGGGGGGGGGAGACTCCCTCCGGGGAGCGACCCGACGCTCCGGGTCGGAACATGGTGGTGGGCTTTATTCCGGATCATCGCAACACGCGTTCCTGATCGGTGCCAAGTCACGCCGCGGTCCAGCCACCGGCGGCGCGGCAGGCCGTGTATTTTCGAGGTGACAAGTCGAGCGCTTTATCGCTGTCCCAGCTGGTCGCCGGCGCAGCCCGAGACCGTCCGGGGGACCGGGGCTGTCAGGGGGCTCCGAGGCGGCCGCGTGCTGGGGGGCTGAAAACCCGGGCAGAGCGGAGCGCTTATTGATCTGATTCCTGGCCGCACGGCGCGGGGACAGAAACACAGCGCTTGCCAAAAGATAAACAACCACCTCTAGAAATGCTGCCAGCCTCGACTTAAAAGTGAGTTTTCTGTCACTCTGCGCCCCAGAAGATACGACTGGAGCAGCGGCCGCAGCTTGAGAGTAAAGAGGGGGGTGGAAGAGGGGAGGGGAGCGGAAAAAAAAACAAGGACCGCACGTGAACATTTCTGTTTCATAATCCGCACTGGAGACTCGGTGCCGCAGACTCTCCTCCTTCGGCTGGTTCGTGTTGCAGCTGCCAGAAACAGGCTCTGGCTGCCCGTCCCCCTTCCCCCCCCCCTGCCCCCGCTACCCCAAACCAACCAGCTCCGACACCCTCCCCCCAGCGCGCACACACACACACGCTACACGAGCGGGGAGTTCTCGCAGCCTCGCAGCGGCGGCGGGGAGAAACCCACCTTCATTCATAAAGTCGGTAAACTACTCGAGTACTACAGCGCCGGGCGGGAGGCGGCGTCTGCAGCTCGCGCCCCGCCCACGGGGGAGAGTGAGCGCGAGGGGGGGGGGGGAAGCTGCACGAAAGCGCGCCGGACGCGCACGAGGAGGAGGAGCAGTAGTAGTAGTAGTAGTAAGCAGTTGCACGGGGACACGCCGTTTCACTCAAGATACTACTGTGGGTATCTGGAGGGGAAAACAAGCCCCTTAAACAACAAACGCGCCCAACCGAAGCCCCCCCGTGTCCGTGCGCTCTCTCTCCCCCCCCACCCCACCCCACAGCGTGGGCGCTGCGCCCCAGTGAACAGCCCGACTCGCGCACTGCGGCGCGCTCCCGAGCCCACGGCGCGAGAGCTCTCTCCGCGACCGGACGGCATCGCTGTCGATATCGCCTCGTCCCCCGCACCGTGCAGGACGCGCTGCCTTGTACAAAGCCAAAACAGAAAACGTAAAAAAAAAAGGGTCAGTCTGCTTAAGAGATCGATGGATTCGACTTGACTTACATCTTTTTTTAATGTTTTTTTTTCTTAAGAAAAAGAGATCAATTCCCCCTTTTCTTAGCCGGACTGTTTAAAAAGTTCTTGATAATAATCCATCCTATATTAAGATATATATACACCTACAAATCAGCATGGTGTATGAATACATTATCCAGAAACTGCCTTCTGTAACTGCAGTGTGACTTAAGAATCGACATTTTTATCCCACATGCAAAGAGTTAATACTCCACTCCAAAACTTATCAACCTAGACGCACAAAAATACATTCGACCAGGTGGGAGATGAAAGACAAACACGAACTTTTTTTTTTTATTTGAAAGAACAACCGTTTCTGTTTAACTAAAAAAAATCTACAACAGAAATTGTTCTTATTCTATACTGGTTTGGGACAACTGATATCTCTTAGCCAGTAGGATATCCGTTTACAGAAAAAATCAAATGTCTTTAAAACATCTGTTTTGAGAAGAAAAGGCTGTCAAAAATGTTGCAGTTTGTGACCATTTCTGCACATCTTCAGAAGAAAGCAAGAAAAAACATGAACAGGAGTTTTCATTTCCAACAAATGTTTTTTTTGTTCAGCAAGTTCTTTTATTACATTTAATGATAAATCTGAAATCTTTATAATCTTAAAAAGCTTTAGATGGCCACAATTATAACTCAATAACAGAACAATTTTACCAAAAAGAAACCAAATCTAAAAGCAAGTTCTAGAAGTAAGGTTTTAAAAATGGTTTTATATATTCTTTCCACAAAAACATTCTGCAATCAAATGTTCCGCGATTATTAAACTGTTTTGTACAATGGGCATTCCACTTACAATTTTAAGCATTAGTTTTATGTGAATGTGTATAACACCAGCTGTTTGGAAATTTATACTTTTAAAATTTTCTTTCAGTAAAAACAAGGAACCCAAGTTTATTGAAGATTTGACACCTCAGAAATGTCCCAAACTACACTTGTTTAAAAATCAATCCAATCTACATACTACTTGTTTTATTTTGTTTTGCAACTTAATCTGTTTTCTGAGGGTATGTTTAAATACCCATTTCACAATTGTTTTTTGCCTAAAAGTGAAACAAATTTTGTAGTTTAAAATGTGCTTGTAGCATTGTTTTTTTAAAAAAACTAATAGGTGTGGAACAATTTGATTTTTGAATTAAGAATGTTAGTTTTTAGTATTTTCATAAACGGAATTCTACCTTTTCAAGTTCATACTATCATATCAAATAATGTTTAATCAGAGTAGTTTAAAAAAGAAGCTTATTTACATTGAAGTAAACCTTATTTAAAAGAAATGTTTTCCCATCTACTTGTAATGTTTCAAACAGGTTGTTCATCACATTAATGTACGCTTTGTGTTGAAAATAAAGAGTTTAGAAGTTTAATTTGTTTTGGCTTAATAAAAAATAAATGTACAAAACTAAATTTCTGAAAATTTAAACAAATTGTACACCTTCCTCTTAGTTAGAATAAAAGAGGAACTTGGAACTCAGAAATATAAAAAACTGTTTAACGAGCTTTTCAAAGTCTTGTTTTAATTCCAGCCTTTCAGATTTATTAATTTAAAGGTGAAAGACCCAGATATTTTGTGAATGTTTTACAAATTTGCTGGAACAAATTAAAGATTTCTTTCAGATCTTTAGTGAATTAAAAAAAAGTTCTACAAATACATATTTTTTTCTATTGCAAATTTAATTTCCAAATGTTATTTTTGAATACAGCTCTCCCTTATTTTATAGTAAGAAAGTATGAAAACAAGGTGGGGTTTGTGCACAGTGTAAAAGCAGAGGAGCCAGAACTAAATAACTATCATCTACAAAACTTATTTTATTTACCATAATGTTATAATTTAAAGAGTCACAAATCTGACTCCCAGTATTTTATCAAGCAAAATAAAATGCTTAATACATGTAAATTACAGCACAAAGGCTATTACATTACATGCATCACTGACATTTCAGGATTATACACAGTTTTTTAAAACTGTTTTTGCAAAACAGTTTGCTGAAGAAAACACTTCTGGATCTATATCAAGTGGTAACAGTGGCTCTCAGAGCATGGCTGGTCTAAAGGCATCAGAGTGACCCAAGCAATGCACCTGCATGACATTTTGATTCCTTGTTTCAAAAGAAATTTCCAGTCCTGACAACCTGGCACACAGAATAGGTGTGCAGAATTTTTACCAACATTTCCACATAACCCAAACTCTCACACGAGCACGGTCTTTAACCTGCGTTTGAATTTTAAAGTGTTTTTTTTTTTTTAATCGCGCTGCATATTTGAACTTTGAAGACGGCACTTTCTTTCTGAAACTTCTTTTTGCGTGATAGATATCTCTGACTCGGTGTTGTCAGTGAACACAAAGTGTTCGGTGTTCATTAAATTAAGCAGATGGCACAAACACCTTGTTTTTACAGCATTACAATGCACTAACTTGCCAAATTGAGTTTTCAGCTGAAAAAGCTGAACCTGAAACAAATTAAGTTAAAGATTAGGAAAACATTTCTCATTTTATTCCTCTGTTGGTTGAAATGAACGAGTTGGTAACAAAACTGGGATCCCAAGAGTCCGTGCTCTTTAGGTGCAGAATTGCTCTCTTCCAGATGGAAGGAAGTACTGTTTTCTGGACAAAGGCATTCAGCCACAGGAGAGGAACTAAAGCACCTTCAACTTAAAGCTCATCCACCCAGCCCCTGACTGCACAGAACCAGAGTACATTAACTATAAGGAGGAAATGTCAGTCTATGCAACAGACACTTTGCATAAAATTTCATGTTCATTAAAATACACACCGAACAAGCAGTATGGGACCATATATAAAAAAAGAAAAGCTAAGAAGAAATCACCTTACTGAGAAAACAGCCACCTTATCCTTCCACTGGTATAAATTATTAACCATTTAATTAATTAGCATTAGGCTACGGATTTGTGCGAGACGAGCCACGTGGTCTTTCGGAATAGTCTCTAGCCACTCCAGGGGAAGTTGTTTCGAGAAAGAAATCCGTTTTTTTAAATATCCAGCCCAAGTATTTTGTTAGCATTCCTGTGCATGTTGTTACCAGCCTGAAAAGGACAATTTATTCTTTTTTTTTTAAATGAAGCTCCACATTCAGATCAAGGAGGGCTTCTCGACTGACTTTGGATCTTTGCAATTAAAGAACATCCACACTGCAACATCTACAGAAACGGCATCCAGCAGAATCCTTTAGGAACAACCAATGTTGTATTTTACAGATTTCTTTTTTCCTCCTCCCCATCTCCATGAGAACCCTGAAGGCTATTTAAAAGTTAATACTCCTGTGATCAAGTATCTGTTAAACATCGCTTATAAACACACCCCACATTCTTCATAGATTGAAAAGTATCTAGTAGCAAATCATAGTTATGTAAGAGATTTGTACGCTATCTCAGGATCTAAAACTGTTCACATTTATGCAACTACGGGACTTGGCCAAGAGAGAGAAACTGCTGCTTCAGCCGCAGGGCCACACAATTGCCATTTAAACCACCGCGTTTGTGAGCTTGGCGATTCCAGCAGCTGACGAAGGAGGAGAGGCACAGGGATCTCAATTTTTTTCCCCCCAATTCAAGGTGCTCTATTAGCATGACCGAAGGGTACAATCAGTGTGGCCGAAGCAAATACAAATAATCAAAATTACCACGAAACAAAACAAAAATGAGAGAAAAATAAAATCCACTCTCAGCGGAGACCAAGAGTGAGAGCCCTTAAAACTGGGACTAACCAACACCTGTATAGCTTCTTCCCCCCGGCTAGAACACTCTTTCTCTGGGACTAGTTGAACATTTATATTTTACGGCACAAGCCACCACTATTTTTTGCAAATATATGCAGTACTCATTGAGCATTTAACTATTCAACTGTGTATACTTTCAGGCAATGCACATCACCGAGACGTGTTTTTATCTGTGGGTTTTTTCCTTCTCTTGGAATGTATGCGGTCACCTGCACCAGGAGAAATCCCTGGTATATTTTGTCCTTGGTGGAGGCTCTCTGGAGCAGCCATGTTGCTGACCTGGTTGGACCAGGGGCTTGGCTCCATTTTGACCAAACCCTGCTGAGGCTGTGAGAGAGACTCCCCCCCCCCCCCCCCCCCTCCCCCAGGCACTGGCAGTTCTTATCTCACCAGAGAGGTCAAAGGTAACCGAGCAGCCAGCACACTGGTGCACAGTGTTTGGTCACGCAAACACAGAGCTCTGTACAACCTGCTGCACAGGGCAGCCTGCTTTCAGCACACAGCAAACATGGAAGGATCTCAGTCCAGTCTCATTTGCAGGAGCAACAGCTTCACGTGATCTCCTGTGATAAGACTGAGGAACAGGGATTGAGCCCGGCAAATGTATCTATTTTTCAAGTGTCTATAATGTTTTTACTGTAAACGCGCCTAAATGTTGTTTTTTTACATTGTTACTGCTTTGGCAACAGTCATTCAACAGTCACGCCAATAAAGCACTCTGAATCAGCCGAAGTAAAACAAGCCTTTCTTTTGCGACTTTTTGTCCCGTAGCGCTGACAACGAAAGGGCAGAACTGCGTGCTTTTACTACGTTTTTGCACGATTAAAATCTAGTGCTCAAAGTTACAACCACTTCCAATTCATTCCTTCTGACCGATGGCATTTTAGGAGTCATCAGATAGTTCTTGATAGATAACCAGCATGGGGCTTCAGCTCTCAAGGTTTTTCCCAGAGCGAAAACGAATTCTTTTCCGTTCGGAGAGGTTTGAGCCTCCCAGCGCCCCGCCATCCTACAAGACCTTCACAGGTCCTTCACAAGAGCCCCCGCTGACCCCTCGTCTAACTGGACCAGCTGGCCCCCGGGCACAGCAGTGCTCACTCAGAAATCTCTCTAGATACTCAGGGCTAGAAAGGAAAAAGACCAAAAAAAAACCCCCAAAGAAACAGGGGAAGATCTTACAAAGTGGACGTAGTCAGGGAAGATCTGAGGACAGAGGGGTGGCCAGGGACACGGGCTTGGATCAGCAGGGTTTAGTGGGCTGTGAGAGTGAGGACAGACCCCGAGAGGAACCAGGAGCAGAACCAGCGTGAAACAGGATCAGCGGATCGCCCTTGTCCGGCCAGGGTTCTGGGCAGTGGTTCGGCGTCCAGCAGAGATGGACAGTCCCCGGACCCGACGCCACTCGTGCTGGGCGGGAGAGCGCAGATCTAGCTGGGGGGCGCGATGTAAACTGCATCCAGTTCACAAGTTCAGGGGACTAACTGAGCCTCGCTGCCAGAAACCTGAACAAGGTTCAGCGACTTGAGGTCCAATACTGAAGTAACACCACTGGAGTTTGACGATTTTTTTACAAATGTATTTTCTGACAAACTGCCCGGGAAGAAATGCCGCAAACTGGACAAACACACCAGCCGGTGGGGGGGGGGGGGGGGAGACCCTCAGTTCAATTAGCTACCAGCAGCCACAGGAGTTAGACAGGCCACAAACTTTTTATTTCAGGGCAAAAAAAAAACAACAACCTAATAGTTCTTACAATCGAGGGGGAGACTCCATTTTAAAATGGAAAAAAATGTAACTCCCACTCGTTCGACATCCAAAGCACAGCAACAGCTTTCGGACAATGACAGCACCTTCAGGTGGGGAAAATCGAACCGTCGCGCTGTTCAAACACAAGGACCTCTGGTGACGTTCAGGCAGAAAGCACGGAGCCCGACCCGGAGACATGTCTGGGGTTAAGACTAGCCTCGGTGCGAGTCGCGAAACCAGAGGGCTCCTGAGCTAATGTGGAGATCGCTGGCCACGCAGGGAGGGGGGGGGGAGGGGGGCGGGGGCAGCGCAGGAGCTCGGCGAGAGGAGGGGCCGCACGCTGGGGGAGGGGCGCCGCGCTGGGGGGGAGGGGCGCCGCGCTGGGGCTCAGCCTCCACTTCAAGTTACAAGTCTGTCACAGCGCCTTGGTCTGCGGTATCCAGAAGAAAAAAAAAAACAGGACGAAGAAAAGTTGTTGGCAAAACTTTTTTTTTTTTGCCAACTCAGAGGACATTTTCGAACGCCAGAGACTCCCATTTTTTGAAAAGAGAAAAACCGCGCAGCGTCCAAAACTAGTTTTCCACAGCAAACCAGCGACAGAAGGAGCAGATCGGCAAATTAAAAAAAAAAAGAAAGTGCTCTTAAATTCACAGAGGTTCTCTTCAATCTCGGGAACCAAGAAATACATAACCCAACGTCGTTTCAATAGGACTACGAGTTTCACCGAACTGCAGTTAGTAATTAAAAAAAAAATTAAGACGAATTTTAACACGGCTTTGAAATTGTTTTCTGGTCAATTTAAGGGTATTCTGCACTGCAATTGTTTCCAATCTGTTGAAATCGTTTCTTTTTATTTGGACGTAGAAACTGTAAATATTTCTGAACAACGTCTGCCTTAAAGGAATTAAAAGTAGTTCACTGAAATGAAATAAAATCTGTTCAATTAAATCTAGTTTCCTTATAGGTTTGATCCTGCTCAACTGCTCAAACGCAGTTTGTACTTTACAAAGAATCATCGAGAAACCATCTTTTTCTCCTCCCAGAATTACAGAAAAGCCCCATCTTACAAAAGAGACCGTAGAAATAAAAAAAACAGCTTTGAAAGAGCAGTAAATCATACAAAACTGAACTGAAAAATGATCAATGTATTAAGTAGACCTTGCTACTATTTTTGGACAACTCATCTGTACAACAAATTTATTTAAACAAACAACAAATTTAAAACTCTTGAGGAAAAAAAAAATCTTTCTTGAGCAACTTCTAAATATAGCTGTAAAACATCAAATTGTGCCACAATAATATAACTGAGAACTCACCCAGTTGACATTTTAAACACATCTTTTATTTATACATACAAAGTGTACCCAGTTCCTGACGAATATTCATCACAAAACAGAGTTAAACATCTGTTACTTCTGTAGTGTAACCGAACTGCTTCCAGGACACTCAAAGGGTGTCAACTCCAAAAGAACTCAACAGGTGCAGAAAATAAAACTAAACGTTCACCATTACATCTGGAAAATCACAATCCAGATTCATTTTTAAAGGTTAGAAAAATGTAAAAAAAATCCAGCTCAAAAGACACTAATGTTATAACACTTGAAAATCAGGACGCTATTGATGACCACACTGTAACAAATAGCATCTTATTTCTGATCAATACTGTGTGCAAAACTAACATCATATGACCACGTTTTTTCCATCTTTGAACGGAGGGGGAGTCTAGCTTGATTCCTTTTTCCAGTGTGACAAGCTGATGTTGCCCCCCCCAACAAAAAAAATAAAAATCAGCAGCAACAATCTACAAATGTTACAATGAACAAGTGATTCCTGGGGGCCTTTACAGCCGACACAATTATTCTGTTCTGCTTCCTGCAAAGCAAAAACACCTCCGAGATCAAAATAACGCCAAAGAGGTTCTGTCCCTTCCTCAATGCACAGAACTGATAGTCCCTACCAACAGCATCATTCACCTAACCGGCCGCAGCTCTCTTACAGTTCCAGCAGTAACTGCGCAATAAATCCTAAAATGATTCAATAGGCTGTGCACGGGGAGTGCACCATCAAAGTCACAGTGCAGGTGACACTGAAGAACCCTTCCAGCACAGTCCCTTATTTTATGCAAACATCTGAGCAGGTGTGCAAAGCCCGAGGCACAGCTGATTAAAGATTTTGCACAGAGGTGGAATTTGTGCGGTTTTTTTTTAATTTTGTTTACTTTTGTTTTGGGAAAAAAAAACTTCCAAGTGCGGCGCCATCTGATTTTTTTTTTGCATCTCCGGTGCACAAGCTCCGTCTCAACTGGCACCATAATCACAAGCAGTTCACTTCAACCTGCGCTGCCAAACCCAGCAATCTGCCCCTTTTTTGTTTTTTAGAAAGAAACTTTATATAAAAATGACAGACTTTCAAACGATCACCTAAGACTTAATGTACATCTCAGACATTACAATGCATTTCTTCCATCCCTGCGAATCAGAGCTCACCCCCAGCTGCACTACTTAAAGTTCCTCTTTAATGAGCTCATGTCAAGAGTGAAGTTTTTTTAAACCATTTTGTCAGGACTTTTACGTGCTGGTCTCAACCACGGGCTCTGAGTCAGGGGAAGAGAATGGAACACCAGTCAATGTTTTTCATCGGACCGCTCCTCAACCACTCTTATGACTTTCGACACAGAAACCGCCACTGTTTTTCAGACTTTGGGATTACAAAGGAGCACCCCGATAAATTCACTAAAACCTGGATAATCTCAGTCACCTTTCAGGCTAGCAAAGCGGTCTCTCACTGCCACTTGATTCTTTAGCTGTTCAGATCACAGGTCTTGATGTGCAAAAAAAAATAACCGCATCTATTTGATTGCTTGCGTTAAAAAAAATTATATTAAGCAGAGCACAAACGGTTATCAATTGTCGCTTTTTTAAACTGCCGATGTTGTGCCTTTAATCCTACAGTCCTCAGGTGTGTGTAAGTGAGAACTCCAGGTAGTATAAGTGATTTATTAAGAAGGAGACGGATAACACAAAAACAATGCCTTTTAATGTCTAAAAAAAAAAAATGTAGACATCCAGTTATCATTATTAGGATTAATTTTTTACAACCACGGACCACAGGTCCGCAGCAAAGCAAGACCAATAAACCGAAACAGGAACAAACTAATGTGTTTTTCCTTTGCCTTCCTATTGTAAAGCAGATATTCATGAAATTTGCATGGGAGGGTGACAAGTTCTGAAGACTTGTGTGGAGTGTTCATGTGCTGAAAAGATTACTGCTACAGATATGCCCGATAAAACTTCATTTTACTATTTTGCTGAGGCATGCCCTCCACTATCACAATGAAGGAAGAAAGTCGTTGCTCTTTAGGTAGGAAACCCTACCTACCAAGGCTAGGAGGGCCAAAAAGAAAAACACTTGATTTTTGAGTGAAAGAGATTTAGACATCCATGACTGATAAAGCACAGGTACCTTGTGTTACAGAGATTCAGTTTAATGCAGTGAAGTGGAGTATAATGCCTGGAATGAAGAGGCTACCATCTTTAAATTTTCTTAGGGTGTGGGGGGAAAAAACTACCAGAAAAATTTAATTTTCAAGAAAATCAAAATATTCTGCAACTCCAAAATGTAATGCGATAAATAAATTTTAATCCAAACTGTTACACAGGAGAAACAAGAACTTATTAAACATATTTCTTAGCAGTACTCTTCAAATACCAAACATATCTTTTCACAGATCAAATCTCTAAACAAAAAAAAGAAACATTCAAAAGTTAACATTAAATCTTTGCAAGGCTTAATGACCTTTTACATTTTTTTTTTAAAGAAGCGTTAGGACTTCTGGTCCTATTAATTCCCCTGAAGGGGAATATCCTTTTCAGATATGGCTCAAATCTTACAAAGAGAAAACTTTTTTTTTTTGGTCCTCTGGTTAAGTGACTTAACTGTCTAGTGTGAAGAGAAGAGACTTGTAAAACCCAGCAAACAAAGCATGAAATTTTCCCAACGATCAGAAAACCAGAAAATGTCTGCTTTTCAGACAGGTCGTTTTGGTCTTAATTTCTGTTTTACAAACCTTTTTCTTCCACTAAATTTTACTTTTTTTTGAGGCCAAGGCAATGCCTCCCTTTTAACCATTTGACAATGAAAAGAACTACAGAAAGCCAACTTTGGCTTTATACAAACTAAATTCTATGTATGATTATACAAACAGCAAAAAGGAAAGCACCTTACCAAGTCAAAATCCTCCTGTCTTAGAATCAACATCCCCAAAAACACAATGGACCATCGATAATGATTAAACCAACATAACTTACATGAGCAGACAACAACATTTATCAAGAAATTAAGAGACCGATGCATCATCACATTCCTATGTATTTCCAGCTAATTTGGCCATAATCGTTTTGCATTTTAAAATTTGCACTGGGACGTTTTTCCAAACCAACCTTCAGTGCGCTTTCCTAGGACAGAAACGTTAAGATGGGGTGGATTTACGAATTTCCAGCAATTTCAGCTTCCAGACACGCAGCACGCCAGTAATCATCACCTTGCAGTGTTGCAGTCTTTCATGTGTCGCACTTTTATCTCAATTTTAAAACAAACTCTTGTGCTCCAGCAAGATTTGACCTGTTTCAGAAACTGCAAGAAAACCTTTCTTGTGTACGTTTGACTGGGGAGTGCGAGTGTGTGGCGGGCGAGATTTAACACAGCACTCGGCAACACTATCCTCACACTTTACACTTTATTTAAGATTTTTACATTTTTTTTTTTAGATAGATTTTTTTTTATTGCCAGAACTTCAAAACATGTGCTGTTCGTGCACCGTTTATGAAACGTTGCTTTGACTTTTTATTCATTTTTTTAGCAGGGATTGCACTCAAAGAATGCAGTCAGAAGGTTTTGTCTCGAGGAGGGGTGAGGGGAAAATAAAATCAAATTGACTAAACATCTCAGCTTTGTTGCAGGAAAGTATCCATTTGTAACGGGCTCGTCTAAGCTGGTGACAGTGGCTCACGGATGGCTCACTTGCGCCGAAGCCCCACAGATCACTCGAGATACAGAAACTCAATGAAATGCTTCTGCGCAAACAGAAAACAGTCAAACCTGGAGGGATTTCCCCCCTAGATTCTTAAGAAAAACGACAAGAATTTCCATAGTTGTTTTATACAAAAGGCGTTTACAAAACAATTACAATTCTTTTGTGGAAACAGTCAGCTACAAACACACACACACATATATATAAACACACCCATCTAGTCAGTGCTTTAAGCTTCTATGAACCATATGAAAATAAATATTATTGTTTTGCAAACATTTAGGCAATACAGCACAAAGTACAATTTTCACTACGATCTGCAGTTCAGAGGAATTGAACTGAACGCAGGCCTCTTTAGATAAAAGGCTCAGAAAACAAAAATAAAAGGGAATCATATAAAAAAAAAACAGCCCCCTCCCCCTCCCCCTCCTCTCCATCAACAGTGTGCATACTTCACCTTCGGTTTTGTTTTTCCTGGATGATTTTGGGGAGTTTGGGAAACCGATCTCGAAGGCAGCACCCATTTGCGCAGACAAGTTGCTGGGGAAAAGGTGGCGTCTGTTTGGACTCGCCGCGTCCCAGCTCGCTGCGGACTGGCAGCCTGCTCCCAGCATGCCACCTGAGTGCAGGGGCAGTCTGCTGGGCGGCATCTGGGCACCCGAGCCACAGGAGACTTTTGCCAATTTGCTCACAAACCAGAAGCACGCTGGGGGACCAGACAGGATCTCCAGCGCCCATTTGAACTCCGAAAAACACAAGACCCCGATGGCTTCCAACCAATATCGGTACATTTTCCTTCAACCAGCACATGAACAAGTGCCCTTTATTTTTTTATTCCTGTGCAGGGCATTTTTTTTTTGGTGGGGGGGGGCGGGAGAGGGGACTGAACTGATATTTAACCAGGTCAAATATTCTGAAATGTGTCTTTTGTATCCCGAGTGCCAGTACACTCCTTCGGAGACTCATCCGGACGTCTTCCCAGTCTGCCACTCAGGGGCAAAAATTAAGAGCAGAACCCCTCCTTCCACTTTTTCTGCCACCTGAACTGTCATTCTCGAGGGGCCGTGAAATGCCAGTGGTGTTTCACCATCTTGGGTGTAAAGTTCACCAGTCGGAGCTTCTTTCCACTCAAACAGCAGGCTGGTAATAAGCACCTACACTGGAAGACGCCCCTTGCTTCTCTGAGGCTGCTAAAAGGCTGTCTTCTTGCTACTTGGATATTCTACACTCAAGTGAGATCTGCCTTTCCAGAAGAACTCAAAGAGGGTTTTTTTTTTTCCTTCTTCCAGGTTGATGGGCGAGACTGGTGTCACCCCCAGCGCGGAGCAGAGGGGGGTCTCCAGAGCTGTGGCTACTGCAATAGCACATCTTCTGCTCTGGGAGAGGGGGGTAGGTGAATGGGGGCTCTTCCCCTTTAAAAAGCAGACAGATGGTTCGAACCAGAGTGAAGGAACAAGGCATCATCAGGCCTGGGGGGGGGTCTTAAAGAGACAGCGCTCTCAAAATCTGCCAGTGTCCACAGTCAATAGACACCACCTTCTCCCCACAATGCTGCCCTGGGACTACAGGGCCAGGACAGGGCTTGAAAATGCTTGCAACGAGAAACACGACAGCTACACTTCCGACTGCTGGCCTTTTCTGAAGCACGGATTTCTCAAAGCACATTTTCCTATTTTTTTTTTAAAAAAAAACAACAAGTCTTGCAAGCAACACTATCGAGATTCGAATCCTACACACGCTTCCTCTCTCCACAAGCACACCTTCTTCCTCGGCACATCTGCGTCTCGAAACACAGCCCCTTCGGGCGGCAACTCCATTCAAAAACCACAGCACAACTTCTACACAACGCTGCACAGCCGCTCCTCCTCCCATTAAAAAGCTAAGAGCCAAGACACTGCAACAGTCTTCCACTGAGGGAGGGACAGACTTCATACAGCGACTTACCTTTTCAACTAGAGAAGAGAGACAGCTCAAGGCACAACCAAATCAAAGCAGATTTATGTACATTTAATTGCATTGCAGTGCAGCACATGGCTAATTAATGACTTCTGCACACTTACTGAAAAAATATCAGCCATTAAGGGTCATGTTAGACGGTTGGGGGCAAACCGCTGCCATTACGACATGCTTTCAGCACACAGATGCCTTTGCTGTACAGCGGCGCACGCATGAAGAGGCCAGATCAGGAGAACTCCACACTGGGGCCGGAACCGCAAACCAAGCAAACCGTGAACTGAAACATGGAACGGCTGTAAGATTCCGAACAACAACACCGGCACGGGTTTCGCCGAAAAAAAACTGAACGATACAAAATACAGGGTATCTCCCCGGTGCTCCGCAATTTATCATCACTGGGCCGGATGACTCCTGGTGCATGCATTCCAAAGAGTCGTCTGGCACAGCCCAAGTGACCTTGTTTAAAGCCCACGAGCCCGGGGCAGGCACCCCGAGGTGAACGAACACCCTGTGCAAAGAGAGAACACCCCAGCAGCCTCTGCTCACCAGGCAGCCTGGCAGAGAGGAGCAGATACTACCCAGCTACGCCAATTCCTCTTCCCCGGCAGCACAGGAGGCTGCTCACTCACGCCTCCCGAGCGGTGCGGCGCAGATATTTCAATTTCGGACGGGTTGAGAATTTACTCCACATCGGTACGGTGACACGGGGGGGGGGGCGCTTCGCTTCTGAACCTGCGCCAGAGCTCGGCACAGGCCGGGCACGTTCCCACACCGGTTACACCTACTCCGCCTCCTCGACCTCAACCGCTACAAAAAAAAATACCCCAACGGCACGCATCTCGAACCCAAGGCAGTTCCCGCCCCAGCTCCTTCCAGAGCAGGAAGAGCCCAAGCGCAGGGGGACGCCAGCGCAGCACACAGCTGGACAGACGACGGGGAAGATCGCAACAGCCTCATTTCCACAGCCCCCTTCCCCGAACTCATTCCCAGCGATAGATCACAGGGGCTTCCACTGATTAAACCTCCCTGAAGGTTCGGGGTATTTGTAGGCAAGAAAAATATTAAGATGGCAGGGAGTCTTGACACCAGGGTGGCCAGTGAATTAAAGCCGTCCAGAATAATCAGTGTTTTAACACTGTTCCGACACCACAAATAAACACTGGAAATTTACTAGACTTAGTGGTCTGTATTCTTTCTTTACAGCAGAACGGCGAGCTTATTCTGTCCTGGCAGCTTCCTAAAATTAACATAAGGGATCACTCATGGATGTCTGTAAATACCAACCAATTTCCCATCAAATAAAGGTGACTTCTTTTGATCAATGAAACTATGAGCTTAGAACTGCCGCTGTCTTAAACAATGTGTGACTAAGACACCTCAATTAATATTGTTAGCATTTTAATATAAAGCATAGGGTGAGAACAGGTATTTCAAGTGCTAGGCAGAAATGGGTTCAGCTCTTCTGACATTTACATTTGTGGTGTTGATGACAGAAGAGGTCTGCAGGTACATTTCGACTGGATTCCTTGCCAAAAGCGAACTCTCCAAATCCTGCCCTGCAGGTGTGAGGTCACAATCCCCTCTGTGACATCACAATGACCCAAAGCCCCACCTGGCGACACAAGGATGTGTGGCCCATTGTGCGAGATAATAAGTTTTACAACCGAACCTCCAACACTCCAGCGACAAACAGATCTACCCAAACAAGAGGCGAATGGGAACATTGCATTCAAACCAATTTTTCGCCACCCTGACCCGTTTCACGTAAATGTTTTGGTTCGGCTTTTGTCTTGTTTTTTACTGCGATTTCCATCTTTTGAAAAAGTCCTGATTAAAACCGACAAAGGCCACATTCTTCTCACCCCCAAGGAGAGCAAATTCACCACAGTTTGTCAGGAAGTGTATAGGAAGTGCTTTAATAACATGAAAAGCCCTAACATACCAAGTCACACGTAGAGATGGCAGAAGAAACAGGGCCTGTTCACAACTGCATTCCTATCCCAAATAGGATCCGAGTGTTACGCCAGCATCTCAGTCAGGCCCTGCCCGAATTTCACCACCACAATGCAATTACACCCATCTTCACAAACAAAAACAAATCACACGTTTGAACAAAAATTGAATCAGCCCGTTCAAAACTATGATTGCTATACATACATACATGCAATATGTACTAAATCACCTATATATGTGCATTCTCTCTCCTTAGCCGTTTGTGTATGGAAACCTCTTTTTATAACCAACCTCCTACAAAAATTAGCCCTCTTAAACACTTCAAGAAAAGATTTTTTTCCCCAAACCATTTGCAACCATATCTTGCAACCAAACTGGAAAAAAAAAAGCCTAGGAAATTTTCAAGCAGTCTTGTAGACCTAGGAAGGTTATTTTCACTACTCCTCTAGGGACAGCTTCAAAGATCTTCCTGAAATAATACACTGCCCCTAAGAACAGTTTTCCCCTCACACAAAGCAGACTGTCGCCTTAAAATTGAAGAGTGTGAAATCTCGCAATTCTGTTGTAAATACTTTTTTGTCTGCAAGAATTAAGAAAGGTGCACGGGATGTACGTCGTCGTATATATGCCTTATAAGAGGAGTAGCCATGTCATACCAAACCAGACCTGAGAGACGCCATTATTTTGTGGCGAGTGACGTAAGCGGGCCCTGTACTGCGAGAGAAGCACGTGTTTGGAGTCACGATTTTTTTTCCCCTTCTTTTTAAAAAATATTAAGTTGAAAGTTTTGTTTTTGTTACTTGTTTCATTTCTTTTATTCCTCGAAGGCGTTTTGATGAAATACGTGCATATTTATCGTCAGCCACCACAATGATAGTTTAACTGACGCATGGAATTAATTAAAATAAATTAAAAATTTGTAGGGAATGAAAGGAAAAGGCGCACACTCCCCTCGCTATAATAATGTTATTGCCTGAAATTGAAAAACATGTTGCTGCTGCTGCTGCTGCTGCTGCTGCTGCTGGAAAATTACTTTTTTTTTTCAAATAAAGTTTTGGACTCTTCGCCTCGGCCTATAATTCAGATCAATGTAAAAAGGAAGACATTACACGTCGAACACGTATTTCTCTTCGCTGATCATAAACAGCTTTCCATAGCGCGTATACAGAAATCGATTATTGCCACTACTGACAATAATTCTCCCAATAAGGCGGAACAGACCTGTCTGATTAAGACTACGCCATCCGCGTGGCTTTTATTTAAAAAAAAGAAAGATTAAACCTTTTTTTTATCCTAAAAGCCTCCATTTTGATTTACAGTTATTTTTTTTATTTAAAAAAAAAACAAACTTGCGCTCTGTTCGGTAAAATGTTCAATGAAATGCTAACAGGCCGGGGAAGACATTCTAAAACTAACAATTTAAACAAAAACACCAAGAACCCCCCCCCCCCCCAGTCTTGCGGCCTGGTTTGGTGTGTTCGAACAACACATGGGCCCGGTCAGTGCCCGAACGGTTCGGTTCTTGTGGTCCTGGCCGGACCAGAACGTCGTGCTAAAGGACAGGAGGGGTCCTGATCCCCAATGGGTCACCCCCACCACCCCACGTTTGGGGAAATATGCGCTTTGGGACGGGGGAGTGGCTGAGGCCAGCTTTGTAAAAACTTGTTTTGAACACATTTTAAAATTGGGGAGACAGAGGGGAGGAACACCTTTATGTTCTACTAAGCAGTTCAGTATTTTACAGACCCAAGAATTGCACATTTGTGCTCCAACCCCGCACCTCCCCCGGAACCCACACATCCACACAAACTCCAGCGACCGTAGTGGGCGCCTCGATTTTTTTTTTAAGCGCCTTCAGAAAACAAGCTGGAGAGGGGAGTTTTAAAATGTGCAGCTGTTAAAACGGCAACCGTCTTCGAACTGAGAAAGTGTCCAACCGACGACTTCTGCGTTCAGGGGGCAGTTAATGCACAGAAAGATACTGTAGCTGAGAAGCCAAGATGAAGATTTGAACGTTTCACTAGCACAATGCCAAAACAAAGGACACCGCTTGAAAGAATGTTTCTACTCCACACAAAAGGCACGGCAGATACTCCCCAACAACATTTATTACCGTTTTCCAGCCCCAAGTATCTAGGAGATGAAGTTAAGTTGTATTTAATATTAATAAAACCTCTCCAATTATTTCCTTACTAACAAATGCATACTTTTTTTTAAAAAAAAGCGAAATATTTCAATGTAAAAAAACTTTTTAGCAAATTTGCGTGAAATAATTTAGTAACCAGTTCTACAGATGCATAATCTTTGTTCGCAAACACACCAGGTTTCTCGAAGCACAGGTAAATTAAAAAAAAACTAGAAGCACAACACCGCCTCATTAACCTTCATGACCAGTAGGCCTTAAACTCAAAACCTGCAACTACTACCAAGACATTCTTATCAGAGCTGTTCACTAACAAGCGGTCCCAGATTCTCCACAAAAAAAAAGACATTTTCTCCTCTTTTCACGTGCATGAATTTCAAGATGGCGAGAGAATGAATTGAAATTTTAGCAAACACTAGGTAATTTCGTGCAATTGACTTCCAGAGTGTTCTTTTAGCGAAACGTCTGGAAAAGAAGTGAAAATGTATTTGATTCGGATCGAAAGCAATCCGGCATTTTTCTGGGGAGGGGGGTAAATTACGAATAGCCTAAATTGAAGTTTGGCGTGGAGAGGGAGTTGGACTTGAAAAAAACAGGCCCAATTCGAGAAATAAGAGTGAGGAAGGAATTCGTCACCCTGCGAGATCGGAGCCGTCCTTTACTGCACACCACTGAATGCAACCACACAAAACTCATTCCAGGCCATCCGGAGCTCAAGAAAACTCGACACCCCAAATAATTCGAATACCCGAAGTACCTTTGCTTCTTGGGTACAGAATGTTCGACTTCCATGCGCTTCCCGTGCAACTCCACTTTACCTGAAAAACAAATCAAGTCGTGTTTGCATTAATGTTCCCCTTCCGTCTACTGTCCGAGCAGTTTGAATTTTTTTAAGGGGGGGGGGGGGGGTTTAAAGCATTTTCGTTCTCGTCTCAACATCTCGTGACATCGGTCACGGCTGGCTTTCACAAAATGGAAAGAGTGCCTAGCTGCTGCAGTTAGAAAGTTGTTTTTTTTTTAATTGAGGAAAGATCCGAATGGGTCCCACATTCCGCAACCCTGACGTGGTAGTTCAAAGATACATTTATTTTTTTGTTTAATAAAAAGGGTACAACTTCATACACTGGATACTCGATGTAAGAAAAAAAAAATTGTAACAGGCATGGAAGGTGACATATCAACACACCTAAACATCTGCACGGCGCCTTTCGTCTCTGTAGTCGTGCCCCAAGCTGTAGTGGTCTTCGTTATAGAAATTACTGGGCAGCGGCACGACTAGGGGAACTTTTACAGCTTTTGTCTTGTTGAGGTGTTGCTAACTTTTTTTTTCCCCCCCTGCTTTTCTGCGGGGTCACAAGTTTCCCCGGTTCTCTCGGCGTGGAGCCGTTTAACTATGACGAAGGAAAACACAGTCGCTCGCCGCGTTCTCGTAGTGCGACTATAGCCGACTCGCAACCAGCATGGCGACCTTCGCGCTATAGGGAACATCACATGCTATAGGGGTAATGTACAGAATCGGGAAGATTTATTCTTTAAAAAAAGGACCGAAAAACTCGCAGACGATTCGCCTATCGCCTGTAACCGTACAACGGTCCCTTCTCTCCGGTTATCTGAGAATCACCTCTAGCTTCTTTAAATCCATAAGGCATGTTTGACCTAATCACCGGCTATTTTTGTACAAACAAATTCAATTCCTCTTATCTATAATGGCCTATCATGAAAAAGGGGGAGGGGATCTGTTCGTATAGCCGAGCCCTTATGTACAGACCAGAGCAATGCCACCCCTCGGAGTTCTCTCGGGGAATGGGTTCCCAATTAACGTTTTTTTAAAAATTAAAAATAAGAGGTCCAGGCATGCCTGCCTTAAATAATAAAATATATCAATAGCAACCTGTTTCATGGGGGACACATACCTCGTAAGGCACCAGTTTGCCACAGACCATTTTTAAACTCCGCTGCCGATTCGACTCTCCCCGTTTAAAAGTTAGCTTTCGGTCAGCGCAGTCGGAAGGTTTTTAAAACACCTCCGAAACGGAATTAAACGGAATGACCGACATCGGTTGGTTTTCAATCAGATAATCCCCCCCCCCACGACACCCCTCCCCTCTCCAAACAAACTCAGTGGATTCCGAAATTCGAGTGAGAGAAATGTACGGAGTACGCGTTTTTTTTTAATCCACATCCCCCCAAAAAAACACCTCACACTTCGTCGTAAATTGTGGAAATACACCACTCTGGTTCAAGAAAGGTCTCGTTACTTTTAAAGAGCTTACCAGAGAACGTTTCGATCGCCTTCATCGCCCAGTGGTCATCTGGACAGTCCACAAACGCGTAGCCAGTTTTCAATAGAAACTGCCCAGAGAAAGGGATCTTGCAGTCCTCAAAGACTTTCACCAAGTCCTCCGAAGTCACGTTTTCACTCAGATTTCCAATATACAGCTTGTTCATGTTGGTGAAAAACACAACTGTACCGGTCCCCCAGGAGAAAAAAAAAAAGAAATAGTTTTTTTTTTTTACAACCAAAAAAAACCAAGGACCCGAAATAAAAATTGGAACCCCCAAAAAAAAAACAAAACGGAAGGACGAGAAGGGAGAGCAGCTACTCGGAACGAAGGAGAAAATAAAACGGCGCCTTGAATTTAAAATCAAAAAGAAATCGGGGTGAATGGGGGGGGGGGGAAAAAGTTGTGGGTAAGTGGGGGTCGCCGCGGCCGGGAGCTGCCGAATTCGGATTCGCCGAGCGAAAGCGGAGACGTCAAGCCTGCAGCGCCGCGGATCGCACGCACTCTCGGCGAACTGGACAGGGGAGAAGATTGTTGCACAGGCGGCGATGGTGCTGTCGGCAGCAGCAGCAATAGGAACAGTGCGATGGCGCGATCAGGGGGGAAAAATTGCTCCTCTATCTCTCTCTCTCTCTGCCCCTAAACCTCGAGTTATACCCCCGCACCGTCACAGATCCTTCTGCCTAGCTGTGGCACCGCCTCTAAAAACCGACCTGAAAAAAAAAATTGCCTCAATTTTTTTTTTCTTCTTGTGTGTGTGTGTTTGCAAAGAGGAAACCACGTGGTCTCGGAGTAACGAGAGCGAGGGCCGGCCCCTCGCGGATGGGTGCGCGAGACAGCCCGGGCCTTCGTGCTCGGCGCTGATGTTGCCGAGGGCGCGCGCATGTCACGGTGCGTGTGTGTCTGTGGGGAGCGCGCGCGCGCGAGCACGGGGGGCGTGTGTGTGTGTGTGTACACCCCGCGCCGTCGCGGGTCAGCTCGACACACCCGCTTTGGGGCACCAGCGATGGCGATGGGCGCTCATCAGCGCTAGAGTGAATCATTTAATCGCCCTCTCGGTCACTTGGCCATGCACACCTAACTGGAGCCCCCTGCCGTTGGGGTTATTGTATCGACAGGGGGAGGTCGGCGAGCGAGGCGGATGGGGGGGGTAAATTGTGACCCCGTGATCCCGTCAGCCTGGTGTCCCTGCCCGAGCGGGCTGCCGCGGTATAGGCCATAAGGGCGGGCTGCCCGGGAGGTTTCTCGGCCGACACGTCGAGAAGGGCGGTGGTTTTGCGAAGCACCAAGCCGAGCGGGTGGTCATGTCGTCGGCACAGACCATGGCGAGCTCCTCCCGGGCAGGCGCGGCGCAGGGCGGACATCCGTTCACAACGAGCTCTCCGGAGCGCGCGGGGGTCGCCCTCCACTGGCCCCGCGGGAGGGAGGGGGACGGGGGGTCGGAGCGCGCTGCGCAGGCGGGCCGCTCCCACTCCCCCCAGTGTCGGCTACACGGTGGCTCCGCGGGGCCGGAGACCCGGAGACAGGCAGAGCGCGAGTCGGAAAGCGGCGCCCGCTCCCCGCAGCACGAGCGAATACAGCGCCGAATCGCTTTCCCGTCTCTCCCCCCCCCTCCCCCGTGCCGCCGCCCTCCTCGTCCACTGAGCTGTTGCAGGCCCGCGTGTATCGTGTAACCACGACAGGACGGCAAGCAGCACGACTCGCTCTCCCTGGTTTCTGTTTCTTGTTTCAAAATGGTGCTGCCAGGCACTAGGCCTCCAAGCGCAGTAACTGCCGTCGGGAGTGGATAGGCTGTAGCTCTGTAACAAACACGTTTCGTTGGGATCTCTTCTCTCGCACCCCTTTTAAATAAACATTTACCAGACCTATATGGTGTAAAAGAAAACACCGTTCTTAGAGTAACGTGTCGTCCCCACAGAAAAATAAACGCAATTCATGGGCCACCCTAAATGTAGTGAAACTGTGAGCAGTCGAAATGCAAAATCGTCTTTCACAAGTTAGTTCTTTGTAACCTTTGAAATCGATCCTTCCTGCTGTTTTTTTTGCACGCGAAAACCCGCACACAATGCACTTACTGACTGGGATCTTTAATAAATATACACAAAGTCTGACCACCCCCTAAAATCAACGTCAGGGGACACGGGAATGCTCAAGTGAACTCGGTCGAGGTGGAGGTGGGGCGTGGGGCGTTCCACGCACACGGAGGAATTCAAGTTACACGTATCGCGTCCGAGTCGTCTTTTTTTTTCCTTGCAACAGTTCTGTATTCCAGACGGGTACATATTCGTTACTTGTAACACGCGTTGTGGCCAGATTCAGCTGGCTGCGCGGCGTGTATGATGCAAGATCGCAGCCAGTATTTTCTTATTGAATTTTTTAAATTTACTGGGTCGCAGATAGGGGCTCCAGCCTCTGGACTCCGGACTAGAGGGTTGCGGGTTCATACCCCACGTGGACCGCTGTTGTTGTGACTTTGAGCAAGACCGTTCGCTCAGATAGCGGCAGTTAACGCCCAGCTCTATAAATAAATCTCCAGGTCATTGTTGCAAAAGCGAATTTGTTCTCGATTGGCTCATCTGGTTAAATAAAGATCAAATTAAAGTTATTCTGCAGTAGTTGTCCAGCTTTCTTTTGACAGTCAATGAAACCTATGAGCTGTAAGCAAGCCGAGATATAAAAGAATCTAAAAATAATGATCTGCAGGCATTTTACAGTTTTTGATTAAAATGCTTGTGTTTTCCTAAAACACTAAGGAGCAGTTAAGCTGCACGAATAAATGAGACTGGCACATACACACAAATCCAAACTTTTTTTTGGGGGGTGGGGGGAGAAAAATGTAAATGGTAATAATTTGTTTAGTTTGCAAATCAATTACAGTTTTAAATCAACACATCTTAGCCAAAGTAAAAATCTATGCCGTGAAAAAAAATATTTCCAATAACATCTCAAACAATATTGCACTCCTTTATATTCTATTTCTAATTGTATTCCATTATAAATAAGAACAAATCAGAAAAGATCTGTTGAACATGTCTTCTACACAAGTAGTGTAATTGAAATACACGATCTCCCCCCTGCAGCTAAAAGCTTTACTGGTTTTGTGCTCATTGTATCAGCGTTGGCTTTCCTGCTGAAGGAATGGAAGAGTGGGCACTGTCAGGTACCCTGTTCCTGCAGCCTGGACAGGAGACAGCCTCTCTGTCACTGTGAGGCCATTCTTACTGATGCTGGTTTCACCTGCCCTGGCTCAAACTCTTGGCAGAACGGTGGCTCTGTGGCTCAGGATCTGTGCCTGTGGCTGGAAGGTTGCTGGTTCAAATCCTGTAGCTGCCAGAGGACTCCTACTCTGTTGGGTCCCTGAGCAAGGCCCTGAACCCCAACTGCTCCAGGGGTGCTGTACAATGGCTGACCCTGCTCTCTGACCTCCAGCTTCTCTCCCTGTCTGTGTGTCTCATGGAGGGCAAGCTGGGGTCTGCAAAAAGACAAATTCCTAATGCAAGAAATCGTATAGGGTTAATAAAGTGATGTTGTTGTTGTTGTTGTTGTTATTATTATTAACCTCAGGGCGTCCTGTGAAGCAGGGAGACGGAGGCTTAAAAAGAAATGCAGTGCCCATTTGTCAAAGATGAAGGTGACCCAGTGGGAGAGTAGCTGAATAACACCAGCGCCCACCTGGACAGAGACCCGTTGTGTCAGCCATGTTGGCGGCCCGGGCTGGGAGACTGGCAGGGGCCAGAGGCCTCTGTCTGGAAGAGCCCAGCCAGAGCTGGACTCTCGTCCCCAGGTCACGTGCTGGCTCCAGTCGGCCCTTCCTGGTCCCTGCCGGAGAGCAGAGTGACTGCTCAGGACAGACGCTACCTGGCTGACCACACAGCCTCCACGGGCCTTTCAAAAAAACAGCGTGCTAACCAAAGCTGTCTTTCACGCATTTTTTTAATTATAAAAGCAAACAGAGCTACTGCTTTAGAAGGGTGGGAGGGCTGGTGGAAAGTGCTAAATGTCACCCTTTATCAGTTGATCTGTGTGCACATTTCATTGTCCCTCAGGTGCGTCTTACTACTGGGGAGAAGCTGGAGAAGTCTAAACCCGTTCAGAACAGGCGAGCTCAGTGCGATGGAGGAGAGGGCTCTGCTGTAACAGGGAAGGGCTTGGACAAACAGCCAGAGCGTCTTGACTGTCCAGCCCTCAGCTCTGGAAGATCTCCAGGTCCAGGAAAGGTCTCAGACCTGCCCTGCTCCCAGACACAATGAGCAGCACGTTTCCAACAGACCAGGGGCATGCTACAGCACACCGTCCTCGTGCAGCGTCATACACCTGGAATCTGTTCATCGAGGATGAAGACAGGTGTCTGTGAATCATGTTCATCTCTGTACACATTCCTTCGCAAATGTAGACCAGCACTGTGCAAATGTACATGAATTACATCACTAGACCTTAACAACACCCATTCATCCAAGCCAGTGGTATCTGATGCCCCCTTTGTACACTCATTCATCCAGTCTGGCTTGGATGAATGAGTGTGCAAAGGGACATCATCTACAATTAGGGAAAGTTTAAAACACACAATTAGTTCTGACTAATTATTGTCATTAAGATGCAGGATGGTCGTTTCCTCTCTTTCACACACACACACACACACACACATTCTCTGCAGGTCATATGAAGTTAGGCATGGCTTCTCTCAAAAAAAAACCCAAGTATGGTGTGAAGTAATGAGCTCTTATTATGCTGACTCCCTCTCCCATCACACGGGAGATTGCAGAGACACACTGCGTTCATGTTTGAACAAAACATTCTAGCGTGCACCAGGCTCTAGGCACCATGGTAACGTGTTTTGGTGAACAGGGACTGGATGAAGTTAGAAAGCTGCTTCACATGGAGGTCTTTAACATGGAGGTGTATTTGAAAGATAGAAGCAGCACGGCATCGGTAACTGAGCTTTCTTAAACATGCGCTGTGGTCTTCACTGCGCTGAACCCTAAACTGGGGGGGGGGGGGGGGAGCAGTGGAGGGCTGGGTGACACACACTGCAGCTGCCCCTGGGCTGAAATTCAGAACCTGTTCTGCACGGGCCAAGTTTCACAGCAAACGGACCCAGGATTTTTGCACGAAAAAGAAAGAAGAAAATTTGGTTGTCACTCTGCTCCCTGCACCCCACTCTCCTTCAGCGATTTTGCAACCACCTGACGGACTGCAATGTTTCTTTTCCAGTACATTTTTTAGAGTTGATCCCAGTCCATTTGGTCGGAAAGCCACGCAGGCAGGGAAGCAGAAGAGGGTGTTTTTTTCACCTACGACCTGGGTTTAATCCGGTTACCCCCTTCAGTGCAAGGACCTAAAAGGATAAAAGCTATGAAATCAGATGTCAAGCTAAGTGTCACCTGAAGAGCACCTTCACTATAGACATTGTATTGGTCTGCAAAAAAAACCCAACCATAAACATGGTTAGCTGATGGGCAATTTTCAAAACATGCGATCCCACAAAACTACCATTAAAACCATTGGACAAAGCAGCACTTGACATGTGCCTTCAATTTGCCCCAGCACAACCAAAACACACCACCAGGTCTGTGCATGTTCAAGAGTTTGCAGTAGAACATGCTGCTGGAACGTCCTGCTGCTTTGCTTCATGATGTTTTTAAAATGAGTGAAAACCTTCGGCACTACCTTTTATTTTTTTAAGGACAGTGGACTGAACTTCATCTAATACATGTTAAATGAAGATTAAACCAAATATTTGCATTTGCATAAATGTATTATGTACAGTACTTCAGGTCTTCAACTGCAAGAATCACATTAAAAAAAAAATCTTCTCCATTACTGTTAAAATGAAAAGGAGCTGTCTTGAAGATATGGGACACCTGAGGAAAAATTGACGTAGATTCTCAAATTCTTAGCTGAACAACAACAATTTCACATTTGTAAGGTGTCTGCAAAAACAGACTGCTGGAGAAAGCTGTTTCTTTCATTTCTCAAGGTAACACTTGATTTTGACTATCGGTAAAGACTGATCTTAAAGGTCACACAGAAAAAAACGTCTGAAAGAGATCTATCTTCTGGTTAATTTTTATTGTGAACAGACAGTGCATTTAATTTCAGCCTGAAATATATATATATATTTTCTTGCAGAGAACAGTTCAGTGGATGTGATAGACAGAATTACACCACAGCACAAAAAGGGTTTAACTCATAATTACTTACATGCTACTTGTGTAGGATCATCTTTAGAAAAGATGTGGTCCTTGCAGATTTAATTCATTATCCATCCCCCCTTCACAAAACCTCTCATTAATCATACAACCATGTATGAAATAATAAGACACTGTCACCAGTAGAAACAAACAAGGGGCACAACTGACTTTTAAGTAGCTCTTTTTTAAGACTTCTGAATTGCACCTAACCTGAAAAAGAAATATCCAGGTTGCCTAAAAGCAAACAGCTTTTGTCAGGAAGTTTTACATCAATCAATGTTCTATGAAGGAGCATGAGATCCAGATTTAAAGAGCTTTCGATTTTGTTCAGACATCTTTTATCTCATCTCTCTGGCCGAGTACATAACTGCACATAGTAAGCAGTCTACCATATATTACTCAACAGTCATGTTTTGTTTATTTGTGAGTGTTTGTTTGCAAGGCGGTTTGCCAGACTCTTACAGCGTGATCCTTTGTGTTTTTCAAAGCAGTTCAAAAATGCCAAAGTGCCCAGTCATTTAAGTGACAAGCCTTCAAACCAGATTAGCAGTGTGTGAGCTCCTGACTGCTGCCTCAACAGGAACATTAAATAATCTTCCCAGTTAAAGGCTGCTCTTAATCCAGATTAATTAATCTCAAATGCAAAATTTAAAACGCCAATGCTGTCAGGTCCTGCAAGAAGGTGTCGTTTTGTAAACCAATGCACGTGCTGTATTGAAGCAACAAGTATGGAACTAAAATTGTTTTGGGGCTTTTAGAGCCACTTGGGAAATCATTAGATCTGTTTTATACACTCTCGCACCCGGAAAAAGCTTTTGTGACGAGGTTCCCCTCCCTGCAGTAAGAAGAAACATCACTTGATCGGCTCGGGCGACAAATGTGTCTGCAGACTGCTTCCTCTGCTCCTGGGTCTGGGGATGGGCGAGCTGCTGAGAGAGAGAGGGCTCAATCAATCTTTATTGACAGAAAAACAAAATCCAGAGTTTAAATCTTGATTCCTAGAACCCCACTTTAAGAATTAGAAAAATAATTGTAATATCAATCTTTCACGGTTCACAATCTCGCACAGGATGTTGTCGAAACGCCAACGCTTTTCAAAAGTTCCGAGGTTGTGAGGGGATTTATAAAACATGAATTCTAACGATATCCTGCTCTTCACCAACCCTTCAAACATCCTCACCAAGTCTGCAGACCCGGAACCAGAGATCTTATTTTTCCAAGTGTGAGCTGCTGAGAGGCAGAGGAAGAGTGAGCTGACAGGCATGGGGAGGTGTGTGTGTGCATGTGTGTGTTTGGACAAGTTGGCGTATCATGGGAGAGAATGATCTTATATAAAAGTGTCTCTTGTGAACATGAGGTATCTTCACTTTGCAGGCACTCTGGATGTGCTGTATGGGCACTGGATGTATTGACTAGCTGGATCTACCTCATTTTATAACTGTTTACTCTTTTCAAGAAATGAATGTAGGCACAGTTTTTCCATCTGAACATCTCCCACTCATTTGCAATTAGGACCCTGCTTTTGCATGTTTTTCCCTTTGTGAACTGAATTCCACCATCATGTTCTTTTACAAGACGTACACCACAATATCTTCACAAATGATTGCATGTAAATACCTTTTTTTTCCCACCAATATGGTGTGAAATGTAACATGTATCTATGGTCTTAATGATGGATCATGTTTAAGAACTGTCCATCTCACTTGGTTTTTTTTAAGATGCCTCTATAAAATTTTGTTTAAAAACTTTAATAACAATGCAAACACTGTCTTTAAAATGAGTTATTTTTCCCTCCATACTTGATGTTTTAGACAGCTGCATTAATGCTGAGACTTTCAGCACATTCCTGTAACAGCATTCCTAAAAATCCCTTCTCTTGTGAGATTTTAACAAAAAATCTTCTATTTTAGATTTTATCCTGCGACTTTCTTATTTTATTTGGGTTTAAACATTGGACTTTTGTTTCCGTACTATAATAGTTTAAAATAATCTAATAAGTCAATATATATCTTTTAAAAATATACGTACATTTATTGTAGGATTTTAATTGTGGGTGTTTCATTGTATAATGCTGAAATAAACGACCATAAAATGCATTGAACACATCAATGTCTCCATTTGCTTTCTAAATCACAAAATCTTAGATTTGTCTGCATCTTGTAGAAACAGGGGACTTCAGAGAAAAATGGACATCATTTCTGCGAACGCAGATACTTATGTGGACGACAAAAAGATTAAGTCACCTGATCAGCTACAGCGGTCGATTTGACAACACAGGTAAACCAAAGCCTAAAACATAAAATCAAAAGACGTGAATTAAGACGCAATTCCTACATGTGCTTGCACGCACAAAAAGAGTATTTTTTCTCACATTGTAGAGCTACAAGCGGCCGGTTATCAGAAAACCACAGCACGGAAACAGGATGCTCCTTAAGGCATGTTACTGGTGTCCGGGAAACCCGAGATGCTGCACGGCCGAGTGGTGTCCGGAACCAGTAGGCCCGGGGCTCGTGATTCGGGGTGCGCGTTGGCCGGGGGGTTCGGGACCAGTGCGGGTCTCCTCACTCTGGAAACACCGGCTGGACAGCGGACTGGTCCGGATAGCCACCGGCCGAGGCGGACAGCCGGTTGAGGACAGGAGTCAGACTTTCAGACCAACCTTAACTACATATTCCTGCTGGTCTTTTCCCTTAAGTTTCTAGATTCTCTACACACACACACACACACGTGCCTCGACGTCTTGTTGCCCAACTGTTCAAAACCTTAAACAAAATTTCTCAAAGATTTTTTTTTAAAAAATAAAAATGTAGTTGCCTTCATTTTTCTTCTACATGAATGAAGTGACACCATTTTGTAGCGCCGTCTTTTTTTTTTACGAGCAAGACAAAAACAAGCTTTCTGAACTCGACACGGGGCACTATGTAAGCTTAAAACGCGCTGTGTGTTGATATTAGAATTTAAATCGATTGAAAACAATTGCACATAAAAGTTTTGTTAATGGTATGCAGTTCCTGTTCCCCCAACAAACAGCAACACATTCTGCTCCTGAAAACCGCCATGAACGCGCGCAAGCGCACAACACCCACCCTGAAGTATGGCGCGCGCGCACGCATTCCGGTGAAATGTATATATCTCGTGCACGACATAAGAAACCGGAGATAAAAACAGAATGGGTTTAAAACCCATCAAGAAAAAAAAATCGTTTTAATGATAAAAGGGGGCACCACAATAAATGAATAAATAAATTCAATAAATAAATAAAACAATAAATGAACTTGATTTTCAATTCCCTCTTTTCCCCCCCATGTAGCCGTGAGTTTAAATTTCAATTAAAAATAAATATGTATAAAGCGCTAATTCAAGCCTCGCGTCTGAAGGCGCTATACAGGACTACAAATGAAAACACCAAAGCAGAAAATGAGTTAAACAACAAAAAGATGAGTTAAAAAAAAAGATTGCTCAAAGACCATATCCGTTATCGAGTTTTTAAAAGTTATTCTCCTCACGGACACGGGCAAATCCACAGTTTATGTGCACCGAAGGGGGTCGGTCCCCTACACAGCCAGCCAGCAGCTGCGAAAACCAAGTGACGCTTAAGTCTGACCGCAAGATTGTGGAAGCTCTGTCAAATACCACGGGGCAGGGTACGTAAAGCCTGGTAAATTCACAGTTGTCGGACGACAATTTAAGCGAACAAAAGCACAGGAGATGCAGAACGAGGAACGTATATTTTGGATACTGAAATGCCGGGGACGCAGTGAAAATCGTATTACTGCGCAGGTTTAGGGTTAAGACATAAATCGTAATGGGTAGTTTGGGACGCGGGGCGACTTCTTGAAAACCGAATCACTTTAAGTACCTCGTGGAAGATCCATGAATGGAACTTCTCAGAAAGTTTCACCGAGGGAGACAAAATCACTGTCGGTAACCAATCGCTTGCGAGTGCTGCCGCCGTGTGGAGGGATCGGGCGGTGCAGCCGGCGGGCGTCTGCCCCCCCCCCCGACCTCGCCGCCTTCCGCTCAACCAACGATAAGCAAGGTTGTGGAGACCACGCACAAAAGATACTTTGCTTAAAACCTTTCTCTCTCCCAGAACAGAGCGGGTCGTCTCGTCTTTACTCGTTCTTCTCGTGTAATTCACTCCTCGCTCACAGTCTCGGCACCCTAGTTCCCCCCCCTCCGCCTAAGCCACTCTGCTGCCGCCTGTCTTCGGCGTCTTGTCTGTGCCTACAGCCCCCTCCAACTCCTCCTCTTCCGCCAGGCTGACTGACAGACCCGCAGAATCAGCCGCACAGACGCCGGATTCGTCCAGCCTCGGATCGGCTGAGGACTCACCTGCGCCCCTCGGCAGAGGAAATTATAATCTGACATTGCATTACACTGTAATCAGTATCAACATGGGCCGATATTTCATATTTAGAACACGCCGCATTCCCGACGCGTTAGAAGAAAAAAACAACAACAATAATTTGTTCAAATGTGTTTGGTTCAGTGTCACGCCCACCCGCGGCTCTTCGTGATAAAATGATCAGGCGTTCGGACGGAAAGCACCCAGGAGACTCTTCAGGAAACAGTCTTAGGACCCCGCAGGCTGGAGACGTTGGAAACAATATGTTTGAAGTCCGGGTGTCAGAGAAAACCACGTGCAAAAAAACCCAAAACAAAGTTTAAAACCAGCAAGCAGATCAATTTGAGAAGTAACAACTCGCGCGGGACAAAACCCAGCGGACAGGAGGGTCCAGTCTGACCGGGACCGAGAGCTCCCGTGATTGCTCGGCACCTGTTCGTCCTTCAGCCCTGGTCAAGCAGAAGCGTTTAATCCTCCGAGTCCAAGCGCTTAAAACACAGCGATCGAGCGGCGCGTATTCTTACTCAATAATGCTCTCGGGCTTGCTTTAGAATAGTTTCCCTTATACTTTGTAAAAGACGTAAGGCAAAAGTTGACAAACATTTTAAATCGCCCCTGGTGATGATAAGAAAATCAACTTTTTAATCCCGGTCAAAACCTTTCATGAAAAGATCGTGACTCTATTGGTTGCGTGTTTCTGGTAGGTCTCAGCTAAAATCTACAGACGTACACGCATCATGAATTCATGCGTAATTGATTTTGTTAATTAATAAATAAAATATTATTTGTTACAACCACAGATAGACTTAACACACCCACAGTCACCCATGTGTCCTGTTTTTAAATTTGTTTTCGTGAAAATGCCGTTTAATGATGTGGACGACGACTCACTCACCGAGATTAAAAAGCGATGATTAACAAACAGGCGATATAAATCTTCAGTCGGTTCCAATTTTTTTTAACTTTATTTGTTGTTTTCAGCTGCTAATGCCCACCCCCCACCTCTCCACAATAAAGAACACCCCTCCACATGAACAGGACCTCAATCGAATTTGATTTAACAACACGAAACATTTGATTAAATCAGAGCGGGGGTATTTCAAGCGCTCTTCAGATTCAGAAGAACTATCAAAAGCGCAGTCATAGTCCACCCTAGCTACACCCTACAGTCTTAATTCTGTAACTCCCGTGAGAAATTTAGGGTAAAGAAACTTAATTAGCAGAGTATCTCTGAGAACCGGCAGTTTAATCTTCTCACCAAAGTCACCGCGTCTTCAAAGCTCCCCGCACTAGTGGACACAACGAAACCGAACCACCCGAACCCGAGGAAACGGTTTCATAGTCTCCCGCGCTCTTACCGTTGAAGAAAACACGAAGGTGTTAAAAATGTTCTACTTCCAGAATATAACGATACACCCCGAGCCCATGGTAAAGATGCAACTGGCTGGATGTGTTTAATATTTACGTGCTGCTTATAATTAAATTTCCGCGTCATTTCGTATGGTTTTGTTTTTCTATCACGTTTTAAAAATGTCTTGGTTTTCGTTTAATCACACTAAAAATGGGAATTCGGAATGAACTTCAAGCACAGCGATTCGGTGAGAAATAAAGTCTCTACAGTGCTAGACTGCCCAGTTGATCGGGCGATGTGTGCTTGCAACTTCAGGTGGTGTGTCGAGCATGAACAGCGATAAAATATATCACATCATCCATTCAGTTGCCTGTTCCGAACCGAATTTTAGAACAGGTTAACTCGCATTATATACAGGTGGACGGCATTTATGTGATA
This sequence comes from Atractosteus spatula, assembly GCF_055471065.1. Taxonomy (NCBI): domain Eukaryota; kingdom Metazoa; phylum Chordata; class Actinopteri; order Semionotiformes; family Lepisosteidae; genus Atractosteus; species Atractosteus spatula. The sequence goes on along the minus strand of NC_142731.1, from coordinate 9,870,659 downwards.
AACGTCTCTTGGTAGGAGCATCTGAAAATAATTTGGATTGGACCTAATCTGTGATCGCGCAGGGTCAACACAAGTTTTTCGTTTCGGTCCAGCACACAGAAACGACAACCCTGCTGTGAGCTGTTCAGTTCGACGCCGAAAGGGAATTTGCGTTCTTGAAAGTCGAATTGTTTTGTTCGATTCGGATTCTGGTGGACTCTTCTTTCTGACTCCGAGTCGGAGATGAGACGAATGCAAATCATGCTCTTTAATCACAGGGACTTGTGCAGAGACTTAGCGTGGACAGAAGGCGATTTGCGAGATCAAATCGATTGGGTTTCACCGGATAAAATTCTTCTCGCAGTGCGGCGACACGGTGAAGTTGAGTGGAGCTCGGAACCGCTCAGTTTTAAAACCAGACAAGAATATCTTTGAAAACTGGTCTGCTGAATACAGATGGTGAATATATAAGAGTTGTTATATATCGCGCGTAAACGAAAATGTAAGGATGTCGAGAGTTAAGCAGATAAAAGTCACGAAAAGGTGCTAAAATATATATTTTTTAAAATTTGGGACCGAGAGAAGGGCGATCCAGAAATTTAATGTAAAGAGCTCGAATTACTACTGCAAATCAAGCCCAGACACACACAATACACACATACTGTAAGTCTGACTGAACTTCCACAATCTTTATTTGATGATCATGACAGATGTCTTTAAATTGGACAGATCCATTTTAAAACGCTTTTGTAGAGAACGATAAAAAAAAGTACTCATCGTTTTTCAATCAAACCTTCGTCGAGCACGCCCTACAGGAGAACAAAAGATCAAGAGGTTTTTTGTTTGTTTGTTTAAATAAAAACAAAACATTCCCAGGAAAGCCGGCGGGTGTTTTTCAAGGTGCGCGACATCGCGCGGCAGGTGAGGTGAGAACTCGAGACTGGAGCTTTTACCCCATGCAGCAACACTCAGGGTAATGGACTGGAAACACGAAGGACCAGAAACCGCAAATTATGAGTCAGCCGTGCTTGGCGAGCCCTCGGATGAGAAGAAATACGCCCCCGTAACTCGGAGCAACCGGAAATACCCGTATCATTTCATATTCCAGTCATTATAATTATCCCGTAATTATATTCCGGCGGAGGCTGAGGCGCTTCGCTGCCGCACTTCCGCGCTCACACCCTCTCCCGCCCCGGTGGGACTCGTGTACACACGCAACACGCACCGGGCACACGGTCAGGAGAAAAACTCGGGACCAAGCGAAGTTGATTCCCTTGTCGTGTCACTCAGAGATCAGCATCTAAAACACAAAACCAATTGCAGAGCAGGGAGAAACGGGATGGGTGTGCTTGGTGGGTGGGTGGGGGGGTCTTGTCTGGGCACCTCTCCTTCATGACAACCTGCAGTTCAGTTACCATCCACAGACTATATTTCTCACTAGTCATTTTATACCTTCTAGATATGCTTAGCAGTCCTTACTCCAGAAAGTCCATGCTTTAAAACGCGGTACTGGAATATGGAGAGTCGGGCAGACTTATTTAGTAAGACGCAGAAAAATATGACGCATGTGGTCTAAAGAACGATTTAAAGAAGGCTCCACAGCCGAAACGTTGTGTTTCTTCTCTTTTCAGCAGGAAATAAACCTATTACTTGTTCCTTTGCAGCCGATGCACGCTGGCGCAGCTACCTACTTGAACTACAAGGAATTAAATCCAGCAGCCTGTTAAAAGACAAACAGAACTGTTATTGAAACCCGTGTCCTTATTTCTGAGCCCATTAATGTTCCTAATGGAGCGGAACTAAAGTGTTTTTCTCCTACTAGGTTTCCTGCTGTGATAACGGGGGCTGAGCCATGCACCCGTGTCTCTATAAATTGGGGAGCTGTGCTGCTCCACTTTCAGACGGACACACTAGGGATCGACCCAGCCCAGACCAGCCAGGAGATCGGACACACAGAGCTCTCTGTACAGGTGTGTTAACTCTGAGTCCTCTGTGTACAGGTGTGTTAACTCTGAGTCCTGTCTGTACAGGTGTGTTAACTCCAGTGCTCTCTGTACAGGTGTGTTAACTCCAGTGCTCTCTGTACAGGTGAGTTTTCTCTGAGTCCTATCTGTACAGTTGTTAACTCTAGCACGCTCTGTAACTCTGAATTCTGTCTGTACAGGTGTGTTAACTCCAGTGCTCTCTGTACAGGTGTGTTAACTCCAGTGCTCTCTGTACAGGTGTGTTAACTCTGAGTCCTATCTGTACAGGTGTGTTAACTCCGAGTCCTGTCTGTACAGGTGTGTTAACTCCAGTGCTCTCTGTACAGGTGTGTTAACTCTGAGTCCTGTCTGTACAGGTGTGTTAACTCTGAGTCCTGTCTGTACAGGTGTGTTAACTCCAGTGCTCTCTGTACAGGTGTGTTAACTCCAGTGCTCGCTGAACAGGTGTGTTAACTCTGAGTCCTCTCTGTACACGCTCACAGACGGACCATGATGAAGGTGGGAAAGAGCTTCCTCCTGCTGTGTGTGGTGGGAATGGTGCTGGCGCAGCAGGAGAGCAGGTGAGAACTGGCTGGGGGGCTGCAGAGCCTCTCTCACTTGAGCAGGGAGTTCTGGGGCCAAACCCTGGGGAAATTACTATCACAAGATGGACAGATATTAGCTGGGTTGAGGGATGCCATTTTTCTTGGGCTTTTTTGTTTTCTTTTCTGCTGTAATTTTTCCTATGCCAAAATTTAGGATCAATTTAGTGCAATTGTCCGTTACTTATGCAGACATTAAATATTTAGATGGGAGTCCTCAGTCCTGGTCCTGGAGGGTGTGTGTGCAGGGAGCACCAGCACCTGAAGAGCTGGGAGAAGCAGATAGATTGGCTCCCCTAGTTTAGACTGAACCGCAGCCACACATGAGTAGAGATACTTTCCTGTCTTTCACTGCTCTACTGGCACATTTTGGTTGTGCTTGTAGAGGACTCCTCTATGCAGTCGTTGTGTTTGCTGTGTAGGACGCTTGTGATGTTGTTTGTCTCATGTATTGTGTGCATTTTGTCCTGGGAATGTGTGATGGGTGATGTAATGGCCATGCCCTGTGTGCGTGTGTGTATGTGTGTGCATGTGTCCGGTGTGTGCACATATCTGTGTGCTTGCGTCTGCATGTGCTCGTGTCTATGCATGTGTGTCTGCATTTGTGTGTCTGTGTACGTCTGTGTGTGTGCGTTTGTGTCTGTGTGCATGTGTTTGTGCTTGCATGTGTATGCATGTACGTCTGTGTGTCTGTGTGTGTGTGCGTCTGTGCATGCATGTGTGTCTGTGTGTGTGTGTGTGTGCGCGTCTGTGCATGCATGTGTGTGTGTACATGTCTGCATGCATGTGTGTGTGTGTATGCATGTCTGCGTGCATGTGTGTCTGTGTGTGCATGTGTATGTGTTTGCGTATGTGCGTGCATGCATGTGTGTGCCAGGCTGGAACAGGAACCAGGGGAGCAGAGGCGGGCTTTCGGGAGACGCTACGCCGAGTCCACCCTCGCCAGCGACATCAGCAAGATCGTGGACTCCATGGTGCAGAAGAACTTTGTCAACTTCCTGCTGACCAGGCGGGAGAAGAAAAGCGAGTGAGTGTCCGGGATCCTGAGCTCCTCCGCTCCTCCGCTCCTCCACCCCTCCGCTCGCGATCAGGTGCTGATCCCAGGTTTGCTCTCCCAGCCGCAGAGGCGAGCGCTCAGCTGGGGGCTCCGAGGCGCTGCAGCTGCTTAGTGACCTGGTGAGGCAGGAGCTCGTTGAGTCAGCTCTCAGGACGGCCAGCAAAGACAGGTGAGCTGCATCCAGGCCGGACTCAGGGGAGCTGCGCCCAGGTCATCTAACATCCAGATGAGGCAAGCTGGGCTCCAACACACCAGAGCTTCACATGCTATGATGTCCAACAGATGTCTGAGTGGCAGTTACCTATGCTCTGGAATTTCACAAAAATAAACAAAGGGAAAACGTATGTTCTAAGGACCAAAGGGAAAACTGGGGTGAGTGGGGGGGGGGTAGTATTTCAGACTGAGAACATAAGGCAGTTCATTACACAAAGGGTTGTAGGGGTCTGGAACAAACCGCCCGGAATGTTGAAGTGAATATCCTGGGATTCTTCAATAAACGTCTAGACGTGATCCTTGGATCCATAAGCTTCTGGTGTCCAAACAGAGGGAGGATGCCTCAAAGAGACTGCTCTCCTGTGGTGACAGGGCTGATCCCTCCTTGGTTTTGAGTGGGTGTCTCCCTTTCCCTTCCAGGACCCAGTGACGTCACGCCGACGGGCGCCGGGCGGAGACTGGCGGAGTCGCCCTGGAGAGGATATGGCGGCGTGAGCCGCCTTCGGTTTCAGACCCGTCTGTTAACTCTCGTGTAAATCCATCGCCGCGACGCCAATAAAAACCTCCGATGAAATAAACACGTGTCGTGATTATGAACAGATTTCGTACTTGTTTTAAAATGGCCAAACGTGCCTGCAGTGTTTTACAACATAAAAACTGCTACAGAAACAACCTACTACATGCATAAATACTGTAGTTCTGAAGTAAGCTTTTACACAACAAATAAAAACAACAAATGATGTCGGTGGGCAGCTGTGTTCTGACGGTTGTGTACGGTGTCTCATACAAAACAACACGAACCCCGTTCACTTTAATTTGAGTGAAAGAAAAAAACGGGACAAAATACAACGACAGTCTTTTAGATTTTGATGATAGATCTTTTCAGATACAGTATTTATTGGTAATAAAGGCAACACACGCGTAACTGCTTGGAGCATGAGAGCACTTAAAAAGCAAACAGCCAACAGGAGGCGTGCTTGCAAAACTCATCGAGGATATTTTCAGCAGCCCTCTTTCCGGCGGCGCAGGCGGAAGTAGTCATAATATACTTCCTCTCAGTCTCACGGAGGTAAACCAGGAAATGTTGTTACTGTTGTAAGCCTGTTCGGCGGATAATTTCTTGAAAGTCAATAATTTTAAATATATAATATTTATGTGCAATGCGAAAAAGAAAGGAGATAACAATTGGACAGTAGCCCATGGAGCAAGAATGAGGTAACTGGCGCCCCCACAGAGCTGCAGTTTCTAGACGCTGAAGTGTCGGTTTGCAAAACAGGAGCCCAAGTCTCTTCGCTTTGTGGAAGGAAAAGTTTGTTCCGCCAACAGAAATGCACAGAAGAGCGGTGGGCGCGGGGGCGATTGCCAAAAAGAAGCTTGCGGAGGTACGGAAGCGGTTTGAACCTTTTTTCCCTCCAAATCTGTGCTGCATTTGCGGGGTCGTGTCTTCTTTACTAAATTAAAAAGAGTAGTGGTGGTCGATTGCGAGGCGCACGTTGCACAGAGTCCGCTTGTAACAGCAAAAGCACGGCGGTGCTGCGATCACCGGCAGGACAGTCGAATAATCGGCACCCGTCGAATACTCGAGCCGACTTATTCCTCTGAAGCAGCAGAAGTACAAGCGCCCATTTTACGTTCGTGTACCGGGATCTTGCCGTGTCCTCTCAAGATTCTTGGCTCGGGGGCATTCTGAGTTTTTATTTTCGCAGCGCCCAGAATATCAAAATAAAACGCGAGCTTTAAATACAAATACGTTATTATTTAGATAGATACTTTTATTGATCCCGTGAGGGAAATTGCAGTGCAACAGCAACAGTGTAACGAATGATACAATAACAATAATACAATCCGTACAATACAATCAATACATTGAGAAGTGCACTAAGAAGAGTTACTTACAGTCCAGAACACACAAAGAACAAACCAGAACAGAACAGTGCACAAAAAAGTCGTATTGTACAATATGACTATAAATATAAATGTATTGCACATGTCCCTGGCATATATTGCACAAAAACGGTTTTAAATGGGAAAGGAAAAAGAACAGATGTAGCAGTTAACTGTTCAGTCCAGAAACAGGTCACTGTCAATGTTGCCTCTGCCCAGACGCAAGGTGGATGCGTTGTACAGTCTTATGGCAGAAGGCAAGAATGACCTCCTGTAGCGCTCCCTGTCGCACTGTGGATGAATCAGTCTATTGCTGAACGTGCTCTTCATTTCTACAAGCCTGTCATAGAGGGGATGGGAGACGTTGTCCATGATGGCCTCTAGTTTGGACACCATTCTCCTCTCAGCCACTACCTCCAGGGGGTCCAGGCCAGACCCAATGACAGAGCTTGCTCTCCTGATGAGCTTGTTCAGCCTGTTAGCATCCCCTACGCTAATCCCAGAGCCCCAGAATACCACCGCATAGAAAATGGTGCTCGCTACCACCGACTGATAGAACATATGTAGCATCTACCCGTTATGCCGAAACAAGAGCGCTGTTAAAAAGTTCTTCTCCTTTTAAACCCACTGTGATGCATTAAGACTAATTGTTGATAAAACGTTAAGATTCCATTTATTTCCCTACTGTACCGACATGCAGATCATAAAGCCGGCACCAAAAAGGCTTTATGAAAGCAGACTGTTTTACTGCAGTATTTACCGTGCAGCAAAATATATGGAGTGCTTTCGAAACCAAATAATTATGGAAATAGCAAGTGGCACTATAATCCTGTGGAAAGGGCAGGTGTTTTACTTCTAAAATGAGTGACCATGCTCTGTTTTCTTCACGGCTGTAGGCGAAGTATAAGGAACGAGGCACTGTTCTGGCAGAAGATCAGATCGCCCAGGTGAGCACTGAAATGGAATTGATTTTTTTCCCCCCAGTAGTTTAGGGGGAAAGCAGACCTGTGAGTGCATCAGTAAGTTACTTTGCTCCTGTTTTTTTTCTTAATGCGTTGAATTCCAGATGTCGAAGCAGCTGGAGACCTTCAAGACCCACCTGGAGGAGTTTGCCAGCAAGCACAAGCAGGAGATCCGCAAGAGTGCCCAGTTCCGCCTGCAGTTCCAGGAGATGTGTGCCACCATCGCCGTGGACCCGCTGGCCTGTAACTGCGCCCCCTCCCTCTGCCCCATGTCTCCTGTGTTCATTCCCAACCACTACCACATCATCGGCAGATAACATAACATCACTTGATTAGCCCTATACAATTTCTTGCATTAGGAATTCGTCTTTTCGCAGACCCCAGCTTGCTCTCCATGAGACACACAGATAGGGAGAGAAGCTTGGGGTCAGAGCGCAGGGTCAGCCATTGTACGGTTGGGGTTAAGGGACTTGCTCAGGGGCCCAACGGAGTAGGATTCCTCTGCCGGCTGCAGGATTTGAACCGGCAACCTTCCAGCCACAGGCGCAGATCCTGAGCCACAGAGCCACCGCTCCGCCCCAATCCCAGAGCCACGAAACTCATTTGTCGCCCTTGGAATTCCAAACTTTTAGATGCTGTTAACCAGGCTTGTGGTTAACCTAGTAACCTAGTTGTGATTAAGATACATCGGCGTGCTTCTCTGTTCTGCCTGAACGGGCACAGCTGGGTGTCTCATTCGCCAGCTGGTGGGAGTAAATGGGCCACCTTCTGCACGTGTTTCAGCGGGCAAGCGCAGGGCTGAATTGCGTGTTGGATGGGCTCCCAGATTAGCTTTCCGGTAAACTGTGGCAGTGATGTTAAGACAGAAGCAGCACAGGCCTTGTGCTGGAACTAGTTCAGGCGATTTTAACTGGGGGAAAATTAGGAAACGGATTTGGCCAAAGGAGAGTTGAAAAGGACACTACTTGACAAAACAAACACTGAAAATGTGGGCACTGTGCATGACAGAGCAAAGCAGACAAGAGCAGCTAGTTCTGATCTTGTCATGTCAAACACACTCTATTAATGCTCATTGCCCACCCTTTGAAAGGAGAAGCCTCTTCACAGCTTGTTTAATCTTTTTACCGGGGAGCCTGTGTTCACCCCTTTACGCAATTGTAAATATACTTCATGGAATTATAACCGTGTTATAAAAAAAATTCGGGAGGAAGGTTAGATCCAAATTTTGCTCTGCTGCTCACCTGCTTTTGTAAGTCTCGCACCCGGGACTCCCCGTTCTGCTCGTACTCCTCCTGCCCTCCCATCTGTACCCCACACAGCCCGTGATCTCTCTGGCTCAATCCTCTGCATATCTAGTCTCTCTTGTCTTTATGAGGCTCTAAACAAACTACTGAATTTGCATCTGGAGTTTGCTAATTGTGTGTTTCTGTGTACTGGCTAACGGTTCAGTGGAATCCATTCAGCGTGTCTGAAGTATGGCGTTTCTGTTCCCCTGTGCAGCTGGGAAGGGCTTCTGGTCGGAGATGCTGGGCGTGGGGGACTTCTACTACGAACTGGGGGTGCAGATCATCGAGGTGTGCCTGGCATTGAAGCACAGGAACGGGGGTGAGTACTGGCTGGTGGGGGGGGAGGGCGATTCACTGCTCATGATGCACACCTCCCTCCCTTCAGAAAGGCAGTTAAAGCACAATTAAATTAAAACCTGGCAGAGCACCAGAATAATAATCTTATAAATGGGTAACTGGCCTGGACCATAAAGGTTAAAATAATTTACAACAACGCACTGTGTGAAGTTGCACCTGTATTTCATTTCATTATATTGTCGACGAGGTGAGGACTTTGTACTTTTGTGAAGAATATAATAACGGCAGCATGCTGGCCTGACGCAGTGGGAAATATCTGTGTCAGCAAAAACATGAAGTATAATGGACTTGGTCTTGAAATGTAATGATGATAATGCTGTAATGATGGTGGCTCAAGAGCTCTGGTTGTCTGTCTGCTTGTCAGGACTGATCACCTTGGATGAGCTCCACCAGAAGGTGCTGAAGGGGAGGGGCAAGTTTGCCCAGGACGTCAGTCAGTGAGTATGGCCACACCCAGCAGGGGAGGGGTCAGAGGGAGGAGAGGACGCTGGGAATGAGAGGGCAGCAGGACCTGCTGGAGTTCCTTCAGTCTCCGAGCCCTTCGTCTGACACTTGGAGTCACTGTGTGACATACAGGCCCTCCGAGAGGGCCATTTCACACTGTGAGGCCCCCTCATTGTTTGGGAAGAGCGGTAAAAAATATGTGAATGTAAAGAATGGCATGATGGGAAGAGTAAGGCAGGCATTTTGAAACTCTTAAAGAATGGTAGATTCAGCACTGAGAGGGGGATGTGTTTTCACTTTTACCATATACTGTGATTCTCAACTGCCCCCCCCTCATAGGGTCTGGTGATATAGGCTCAGCTGGAAAAGGCACTCGCCTGTTGATCACAGGTTTGAGACTGTCAGGTCACTAGATCCTGTAACCTTGTCAGCTGTGGGGTAGGCTCTTTGCTTCCAGTGACACCTGTGCCCTGTCCTCTCTGAGGGTTGTGGAGAGATTGGACCTGTAATATCGGCCTGTGGTGGAGAGTAGCTTGAAGGTGAGCAGATGGGAGGTTGAAAGGTTTTTCCCTCTACCCCTCATCACTGTCCCCTGAGAAACCCATCATTTGCTTCCCCGAAAATGATGAAGGTATAACAAAACACGACTGGCGAGGCATTATGAAACAGAGACAGAAGCACGTAGCAGCATATTCTCTTCCTAAGCTGGCAGTGAAACAGTTATCCTAATTGTTTGATCGAACATGTACAAATTTCATAAGTGTCTTAAGGTCTTTTATTCACTAGATTGAAGGTGGGGCTGCCGCTGATGAAATCTGCTCTTTGGCCACTGGGCTGCAGGCTGCTCACAGGCCCCTCTGCCTCCTCTCTCTGCCCAGGGACGACCTGGTCCGGGCCATCAAGAAGCTGAAGGTGCTGGGAAACGGGTTTGGGATGATTCCAGTGGGCGGAACGTACCTGGTCCAGTCGGTCCCGGCTGAGCTCAACATGGATCACACCGTGGTGCTGCAACTGGCAGAGGTAGAGCACCAGAACCGGACCCTCCGAGTCTGGTTTCTGAAGGCAGCAGGATCTCTTGGTTTTGCATGCACTGTTGAATTCGCAACTGTGTTTTCCTTTGGTGCCGTTTGGGAATGGAAAACCAGAATGAGTGAGTGTGTGAACATTTCGAATTATTCATGTGTTCTACTGGGCTGCATATTGGTGCAGTGGCAAGCATTGCTACCTCACAGCTCTGGGGCCCTGGGTTCAATTCTGGACCTGTGGTGCTGTCTGTGTGGAGTTTGCATGTTCTCCTCATGTTGATGTGGGTTTCCTCCCACAGACCAAAGACATGCTGATGGGTTAATTGGCTTCAGGGACAGCGGGTCGTGGTGTGTGCGCGTGTGTGTGCGCCCTGTGATGGACTGGCGTCCCGCCCAGGCTGTACCCTTGCTGGGACAGGCTGCGGCTCCTCCGCGACCCTAGCTAGATGAAGCAGTTAGAAAATGGATGGATATGTTCAACTACGCGATCCTTGTCGGGAGCAGTGAGCTGATCATTTACAGGGAGGTTCCCTGTACCTGGTAGGATGTGGACTTGCTGCGCTAGTAAGGGAGGTGGTATATGGAAGGTCGTCTGGTGGGCCTATTGCTACCAAATAAACAGAAAATGAGGCTTAATGATGACATCGTGAGCCCCCTTTCACTGTATAGTGAATCTGAGCTAAATGGAATATCACTGTTATGTCACTGGAATGATGGAATAAATGGAGTATACCTTTGGAATGGAATGTCTTGTTGTACTTTGTACAGTAGAATGGTACAGTGGAATTTGCTTGTTGCTTGTTGCTTGTTGCTTGTTGCTTGTTGCTTGTTGCTTGTTGCTTGTTGCTTGTTGCTATACTGTTAATATCACTGTTATCGCCCTTGTTGCACTCTTCTGTGCAACGTTTTACAGTTTAAAATAAAAATCCAAGGAGTCCTTGAAGCCAGGCACTCCACAAAGCCCCAGGGACTCCCTTGTCTCTCGGTTTCTTTCGTTCAGCGTGTCTTTATACGCCATCAGCACGGGCGAATTTGAGTCAGAGCCTGCCGGGCCGTTGAGGCCAGAGGCGTTCTTGCTGCCGCCTGCCCTGGTTGGGGGGGGGGGGGGGGGCAGAGCTCTGCGGGTATTGTCAAGTCACCAGCTCTCCGCCGCCCATGCCTGCGTGAGGGCAGCCTGGGATCTGGGTCGCCACTGTCCGCTCCAGCCCAGCGGGCGAGCACCCCTGCGTGTGGGGCAGAGGCTTCGGGAACAGGCCATTGCACCCTGGGAGGGGTGCCTGGTGCCCTGGGCTGCTGACTGACCCGGCTGGTGTCTGCGTGTGTGCTCTCTGTCCGCAGAAGAAGGGCTACGTGACGGTGAGCGAGGTTACGGACAGCCTGAACTGGCAGAAGGAGCGAGCCTGCCACGTGCTGGTGAGTGTGCCTGCCCCTCGTGTGTCCGTATCCGCGTGTGATGGGAGTCTTTTTCTCTCTTGAGTGGTTGGGTGTTAAGCTGAGCGTAACCAAACCCGTCTCCCCCCCCCCCCCCCTTCTGTGACCTCTGACCCCTGGCTGTGTCCAGGACCACCTGCTGAAGGAGGGGCTGGCGTGGCTGGACTCCCAGGCCAAGGGGGAGCCGCAGTACTGGCTGCCCGCCCTCTTCTCGGAGCTGCGCTCTTGTGATGTCACCCCCGAGGAGGCCAATCAGATGGTGCCGTGAGGCGGAGGAGGAGCAGGAAGAGGTGGTGCTCTGCTCATGTCGGGGGGGGGGGTGGACAGACGGACAGTCGGTCACGCAGACGCATGGGCAGAGTCGCTCATGACCGCGGGATAAAGAGCTACTGTAGAAAGTGGAGTTGTCTCATCAGTCACAAGGATCCACTTTATTGCAGTGTGTTTAGTACAGTGCAGATGTCCTTGTAATGTGTGACAGGCAACCTTGTCAACCTGAACCTCAGACATTGTAAATAAACTGTTGTAATCATGGAATAATCCCTCTGTTTTTAACATGTCATTTATTGGTATCTTATAAGTACAGCTGGTAGCTGTGTCAGCATACATAGGCTGCAAAGGAACAGGTAAAGTTTTTTTTTGCCTTTTTTTTTTATGGAGAACAAACCAAATGACACAATTGCATCAACACAGGGTAACAAAGTAGAAACATCAATATAATAAAAAAGGAGACTGATTCAGGTGTGAAGAAGAAGCCTCCAGAGCCAACGTTGTGTCTCTTTTCTTTTCCTCTTGGCATGGAATAAACCTTTACCTGTTCCCGTTTTATCATTGCGTTTGGGTTTGCAAAACCGTGTCTACCATGTTTGCAAAACGCACGTATACCCGTGCGATTGAGAAACGCCAGTGAGTGCTACTGCGGCCCCTGTGCTTCTCGGGCAGAATCGGGACCTGCGCCAGCGCTGCTCTGGCATGCCCCTGTGCCCTGCGCCACAGTGCAGAGTCTGCAAACCGGAGTCCTGCAGGTGGGCACGGCTGCATTCTTCCACCAGGAAGTCAATCCGCTCCCACCTGGCAGACAGAGGTGGGAGATGTGATCTCTTACAGAATATCCCGTAAACGCTCGACTGGATCTGGTGACTGATGACAACCTCGTGCTGATCAAGCCGTTTGGTGATGCGTGGGCGAGAGCTGCATCCTCCTGGGAGACACAATCCTGCCAGGACGGGTTGGGAACCCTGTGGGCTTCTGTTCCGATTTATTTATCAGCCAGTATTTGATCAAAAGGAGCCTGTGGCTGTCTTGGCCCCCCCCCTGTGGGAGCCTACATGAGGAAGTCGGAGCTGACCTTCACTGTAGCGGGAGCTCAGGGCTGACATGCTCTCTTTGTCTGGCTTTGCAAATGTGGGCAGGTCTGCGCTCTCTGAAAGGTGGCAACCCCACTGTGGTCTCCTGCTTTGTTGGGGGGGGGGGGGGAAAGCTGAGACTTTCATTAGCCCTAATGGAAACAGTGTGCTATAATCCGGCAAAGGCTGAAGGTGGTGGGGTATAAAGAAATGGAGACTCCTGTCTTCCGGGTTTGGGACATGGCATGGGCTCGTGATCGGACCAGCTGCCAGCTGAGGAGGCCGTGTCTGCCCTTCGCTCCGACCTCGTCCCTCTCTGCAGACACGTGCTGCTGTGTCCCATGTGCTGCTGTTTTTAGAAGGTGATTTCTCTCGCACTGCAAGCCACTGCAGTGGACACAGCACAGCGACTTCTGTCTGTCAGTGCACAGGATGAAGGGGGAAACGTATGTCCATTTGTGTGTTTTCTTTAGAATTGAGCTCTTTCTGTAGAATAAAGAGGTGTGAACAAAGCAGAGCGCGTGGAGAGGGGGCACGAGAGTCTGAACCAAAGTGAAGGGAGTGCAGATCAATTCATGCCTTAGTCAAAAAGTCACCAGTATTGCTTCAACGCAGTGCAGGAACCTGCAGAAAGCTCTCTCTCCTGCAGCTGCACAAGGGTAAGAGTGAATAGTCCTATTCCCGCGCAGCAGTTTTGCCAGGTCATTTGAATTATGTCAAATGACAACTTTTTGGATTTTTAAAAAATATTTAATTGGGACCGTGATTTAGAACCTAAATCAATGCATTACAGCGCGCCCGATTCCTTTCTGCTCCTGCCAGGGCGATTCCATTGTCCCGCTGTGTCTTCCCCCAACCTGCAGTTTATCTACAGTCTCGCACCCGTGCTGCAGTTCTCTTGCGTCCTCCCAGCAAACGCCAACCGAATAATCAGATGCCCATTGCGGGACCACAGGGGCAGGCTGTGCACTGCTCCAGCCTTGCAGAAACGACAGGAAAACAACCGATCTGTGACAGAGGCGTCAAGATATAAGAGTTCTGCTGGCTTCAAAACAATAAGATAAGAGATCAGATCACTTTATTGGCCCTACACAATTTCTTGCATGAGGAATTTGTCTTTTCACAGACCCCAGCTTGCTCTCCATGAGACACACAGACAGGGAGAGAAGCTTGGGGTCAGAGCACAGGGTCAGCCATTGTACAGCACCCCTGGAGCAGTTGGGGTTAAGGGCCTTGCTCAAGGGCCCAGCGGAGTAGGATTCCTCTGCCGGCCGCGGGATACGAACCGGCAACCTTCCACCCACAGGCGCAGATCCTGAGCCCCAGAGCCAGCGCTCCGCCCCTGTACTCCATACTCTCCTCGATTCAGATCACTCCGCTGTAAACTCATCTTGCATCAAATTAACTACTGTAGTGCAGAGGGAAGCACAGATCAGCGCCAAGAGGGAAAGGTGACTGAGCACTGGTTGGGATTCCAGACACAAGTGGGAAAATAATTTTGAGAGAGGAAAGGGGTTCTGGCAGTGGGCATGAAGGAGAGGAAGTGAGCAAACGTACCCTTTGACCTTCAGAGGGGTTGGGACCCGCAGGAGACTCCCAGTCACCAAAGAGAGTAAGAAGCTCCAAGGGGAGGTTTTGAACATCTTGAGAAACAGCACAGTTTTCAGCTCTGCATTGCACGCTTCAGTCATTTGCAACAATGTGGGCAGTTTCCTCACGTGTAGCGCAATAAAAAGGGAGGTTGGAACCCTATCAAAGACAAAAGCCTCGGACTTTGCTCTGTAAAATGTGGCAGCTGCAAGGACAGCTCACAGGCAACCATGTGTTGTTTTATGAGTGACAGGCTCCTGCTCTCCCCTGCCCATGTATTGGATAAAGTGGTTAGAAAAATAGATGTTTAGATCATTTTTAAGGCACAAAATAATCCATTTAATGTTTCCCCATCTTTTACATCCGGGTCTGAGCACAAGCTGGGTGAAGCCAGGGTGCATGCAGTTTTATCCACCCACCCCTAGGTGGCAAACTTCCCAAAGATCCCAGGGCCACAAGCACCAGAACATCGCGAACAAGATCATCAGGGAGGCCTGATGGGGTTTTTTGAAACCTTAAGGCATGTTTTTTTTATTTTTTACTACAAAAAAAATGCTCTGTTACAACAGAAATTAGTATACATATTTAAGCTTTTACAATATTTTTTTTGCATCATTTTATTACCTTATTTTGATTTGGTTTTTGTTTCATAAACCTTTATAAAATCAGTAATGATAGGATTTGGTGGATGTTAGGAAAAAGGGAAAAAAAAAAAAAGAAGCAACAGCCCGTGGCCCTGTGCGTGTCTCTCTCTCTCCCTGCTCGTCTGCGTCACAGTTCCACAGAGAGATCCATCTGTTTCGGTTCTCATCCCCGGAGAGTATCTGCTCTTTGGTCTGCTGGAGAACTCGCTCTCCTTTGCTCCTGGGCCTTGCAGCTGTTGGGTGGCATGTTTCCCATCATGCACTGCTTTCCTGCTGGCTGTCACAACAGGCGAGCTGCACCCCCCCCCCCGCTGAAGACCTGTTCCAGGACCCCAGGTCCGGCACTGTCGGTCAACCCCCCCACATCCCTCCCTCCCTCAGGCAGCGCAGTAAATCGCTAAGGCGGACAACACACAGCAAGCGCCCGACTCCGCAGAAGCTGTCTGGAAAGCAGAGGCTCCATGAAATTTTGAGAATGGTTGCCGGTTCGGTCTCTGTCCCTTCTGGAACACAACTGGAGGGATCCAGAGCAGCGCATAGCAGGCCAGAACCCCCCTCGTTTGTACAGATTTTATTTCTCTGCTTTTTACAATCCCCCCCCCCCCCCTCGTCAACTCCGTTGAGAATCCGCAGAAAGAACTTTTAAAAAAAAAAAATGCCCCTCTCCTTTCTCGGTTACTGTGGCGTTGTCCTCAAGCGGATCTCCCCCCCCCCGAACCCCGACCCCAGCCTCCCTGAATCACTCCTCCCGCTTCAAGAAAACAGAAGCGCTCTGAACCCGAAGGTCCCCCATCCGCGGGCCGGAGTCTCCCGGCCGGAGGGGCGAGGCGCCTGCAGTCCGTGGGGGCGCGCCGCCGCCGCCGCCGCCGGCCTACGGCTTGGAGCTGCCCTGGCTGTCGGGGTCCGTGCCCGAGGAGCTGGTGTCTGAGTCCGAGTCGCCGGCGGCCTCGTGCAGCCGGCACCTCTCCTTCAGGCGCAGCTGGATGGCCTGCAGCCGTGCCAGCAGGCTCTGGTAGTCGAAGTGCCCCCTCTTCTCCCCAAACGGATCCTGCAACGAGGAGGGGCTCAGTGTGTGTGTGTGTGTGTGGCGCTTTTCTGGACACTCCACTCAAAGCGCTCTACAGGTAATAGGGATCCCCTCCACCCCCACCAGTGTGCAGCCTCACCTGAATGATGCTCCAGTCCTCTCCCCACACACCAGCTCTCAGTGGGGAGGAGAGCAGAGTGATGAAGCCAGTTCAGAGATGGGGGGTTATTAGGAGGCCATGTTTGGGAAAGGCTAGGGGGAAATTTTGACCAGGACACTGGGGTAACACCCCTACTCTTTTTGAGAAAAGCCCTTGGATTTTTAATGACCACAGAGAGTCAGGACCTCCGTCTAACTTCTCATCTGAACGACAGCGCCTGTTTACAGTATAGTGGCCCAGTCGCTATACTGGAGCATTAGGACCCACACAGATCGCAGGGTGAGTGCCCCCTTCTGGCCCCACTAACACCTCTTCCAGCAGCAGCCTCAGCTTTCCCAGGAGTCTCCCATCCAGGTACTGCTCCAGTGGGCTGCCAGCTGTGAGCTGCAGGGTGGAAGTGATTCACTAATTTCCTGCTGGTAAGAGCTTAGGAAGAGTCACCTTCATTGGTCAAGGAATGGAAAATTTGACAAGAAGTCTCCTGGATGTCTGGCTGAGTGCTGATCTGCTGTTAACGACGTGAGCGGGCTATGGTCTGCTGGTGCAGGAAGCTTCCTGGATCAGTGGACAAGGTCAGGATGCTCCCCTGCCTGAACACTGAATACCAGGAGCAATCTGAGCCAGACAGCAGATAGGCGAACAGGAGCAGACAGGCTTCACCTTTCTGTGTTCTGAAACAAGGGTTCGCACAGAACAGGCATTTTTCTCTGCCCCTGAGCTGGGGTTCGCTGCCAAAGCACCCAGAATTGGGCTGCTCCTGAGGCAGACGTGTGCAGCAGGCTTTTATGAAACTTGCTTCCTTAACTCGCATGCAAACCTACCTGCCTGCAGCCAGCCACCTGAAACATAGAGGAGCAGCAGAGCAGCGCAGAAACGAGACCCCGCCTGCTTTAAATATGGGCCCGACCTGCAGGAGCGCCATTGCGCCCCTGTCACCTGAAACTCACCGGGCAGGTTTTTACAAATGCGGCTCCCGAAGAACGTTCCCAGAATCCGGTCGGAAAACCGAGGTCTGCAGTACATCGGTTTCCCGAGTCCACGTACCTGCATGGTCTGGCCCTGGAGGTGCAGCCTCTCCTTGCAGGAGCCCTCGTAGAAGTCATAGTACTCCAGGAAGGACTTCTCCATGACACTCCTGCAGCCGAGAGGGACACATGCGCTCAGCCAGGCCCTCAGTCCCAGGAGGTGCACACAGCTGTGTGACCAGCCTCCTGCTGGGTCAGTTCTAACTCATTCTTTATTTTATCTGCTAACTGGCACTCTGTCGCATTACTCCAGAACTGCAGAGATCAGGACTTGTTTCACAACAGTGACAGGGCCAGGCTGGGTCAGAATAAGAGTGCTAGAGAGGGGGTTACAGTGGTGCAGTTTTGGGGGTGTGGAAAAGGGTGCCCAGCCACGCTGTTGAAGCTGACAGTCCCGGCTTCCCTCAGGAGTGAGCTGGATGAGACCCTCAGCTCAACCCAAACAGGCCAGGTGGGCTGACTGCCTCCTCTCGTTTGTGACAGTTCCTTGGTACAGTGAGAGGATTACACAGAGCTGCACAGGGAGTGTGCCACAGTGAGAATCCTTCAGAGAGTGCGTCACAGGGAGTGTGCTATAGTGAGGGAGCCACAGGGAGAGTGCTATAGTCAGGGTGCTATAGTGAGAGAGTCACAGGGAAAGTGCATAGTGTATAGGGACGATACCACAGGTAAGAGTGAATATATTAATTTTCCTGTGCAACAGTTTTGCCAGTTAATTTGAATTATGTTAAATGAAAACACAACATGCAGCTTATCCAAGAGTCTCGCACCCGTGCTATAGTGACTGTGCTATAGTGAAAGAGCCACAAGGAGAGTGCTATAGTGAGAGAGCCACAGGAAGAGGACTATAGTGACAGTACTATTGTGAGAGAGCCACAGAGAGAGTGCTATAGTGAGAGAGCCACAGAGAGAGTGCTACAGTGAGAGAGCCAAAGGCAGAGTGCTATTGTGAGAGAGCCACAGGGAGAGTGCTATTGTGAGAGAGCCACAGGGAGAGTGCTATTGTGAGAGAGCCACAGGGAGAGTGCTATAGTGACAGTGCTATAGTGAGAGAGCCACAGGGAGAGTGCTATAGTGACAGTGCTATAGTGAGAGGACCACAGGGACAGTGCTATAGTGAGGGTGGTATAGTGAGGGAGCTATAGTGAGGGAGCCACAGGGACAGTGCTATAGTCAGGGTGCTATAGTGAGAGAGTCACAGGGAAAGTGCATAGTGTATAGGGACGATACCACAGGTAAGAGTGAATATATTAATTTTCCTGTGCAACAGTTTTGCCAGTTAATTTGAATTATGTTAAATGAAAACACAACATGCAGCTTATCCAAGAGTCTCGCACCCGTGCTATAGTGACTGTGCTATAGTGAAAGAGCCACAAGGAGAGTGCTATAGTGAGAGAGCCACAGGAAGAGGACTACAGTGACAGTACTATAGTGAGAGAGCCACAGAGAGAGTGCTATAGTGAGGGTGCTATAGTGAGAGAGCCACAGAGAGAGTGCTACAGTGAGGGTGCTATAGTGAGAGAGCCAAAGGCAGAGTGCTATTGTGAGAGAGCCACAGGGAGAGTGCTATTGTGAGGGTGTCACAGGGACAGTGCTACAGTGACACTGCTATAGTGAGAGAGCTATAGTGAGGGTGGTATAGTGAGAGGGCCACAGGGAGAGTGCTATAGTGACACTGCTATAGTGAGGGAGCCACAGGGACAGTGCTATAGTGAGAGAGCTATAGTGAGAGGGCCACAGGGACAGTGCTATAGTGACACTGCTATAGTGAGAGAGCTATAGTGAGAGGGCCACAGGGACAGTGCTATAGTGACACTGCTATAGTGAGAGAGCTATAGTGAGGGAGCCACAGGGACAGTGCTATAGTGACACTGCTATAGTGAGAGAGCTATAGTGAGAGGGCCACAGGGACAGTGCTATAGTGAGAGGGCCACAGGGAGCGTGCTATGCCTTGATCTTGACTGACTGATTGACTGACTCACCACAGGGCCTCTGGGCAGGGGCACTTTCCATCCAGCATGTCGCACACAGCCACCCGCATGGTCTCGTGACGAATGCACTCGTTATAGTTCTTACTGTCACCGGGGTGCCTCTCCTGCCAGGCACACACAGAGACACAGGACCGCCATCAGAGAGCACAGCACTGCCTTCGGCCCACTGGAGCGCCGGCTGGCAGTGCATGTGAAACAAGGAGCACATCCAGACACGGGGCCTACCTGTTCGAACCCGGGTTCATTATGATAGGGGTTCTCCGTCATCAGAGACTGGATGGAGATCAGAACCGAGGAGATGCTCTGGGCTGGGCTCCAGGCTGGGCCGGTCCAAGTCCTGCACAAACAAAGCCGCTTCAGAACCAGAAGCACAGCACAGCTGCACCTATCGCCTGGGTAGTACAGAGAGTTATTCCAGTTATCCCAACATTAGCCAATACAAGACTCAATCACACACTTGTGGCACTGCACTACACACTAACTGGCACTGCAGGCGTCCCGTAGAGGAATCACTCTCTCACACACACGTTGCAGGCGTTCCGTAGAGGAAACACTCTCTCACACACACACGCTGCAGGCATCCCGTAGAGGAATCACTCTCTCACACACACGCTGCAGGCGTCCCGTAGAGGAATCACTCTCTCACACACACACGCTGCAGGTGTCCCGTAGAGGAATCACTCTCTCACACACACACATGCTGCAGGCGTCCCGTAGAGGAATCACTCTCTCACACACACACATGCTGCAGGCGTCCCGTAGAGGAATCACTCTCTCACACACACACGCTGCAGGCATCCCGTAGAGGAATCACTCTCTCACACACACGCGCTGCAGGCGTCCCGTAGAGGAATCACTCTCTCACACACACGCATGCTGCAGGCGTCCCGTAGAGGAATCACTCTCTCACACACACACGCTGCAGGCGTCCCGTAGAGGAATCACTCTCTCACAGACACGCGCTGCAGGCGTCCCGTAGAGGAATCACTCTCTCACACACACACACACGCTGCAGGCGTCCCGTAGAGGAATCACTCTCTCACACACACACACGCTGCAGGCATCCCGTAGAGGAATCACTCTCACACACACACACGCTGCAGGCGTCCCGTAGAGGAATCACTCACACACACACACGCGCTGCAGGCGTCCCGTAGAGGAATCACTCACACACACACACACACACACACGCGCTGCAGGCGTCCCGTAGAGGAATCACTCACACACACACACACACGCGCTGCAGGCGTCCCGTAGAGGAATCACTCACACACACACACGCGCTGCAGGCGTCCCGTAGAGGAATCACTAACACACACACACACACACACACACACGCGCTGCAGGCGTCCCGTAGAGGAATCACTCACACACACACACACGCGCTGCAGGCGTCCCGTAGAGGAATCACTCACACACACACACACACGCGCTGCAGGCGTCCCGTAGAGGAATCACTCACACACACATGCGCTGCAGGCGTCCCGTAGAGGAATCACTCACACACACATGCGCTGCAGGCGTCCCGTAGAGGAATCACTCACACACACAGGCGCTGCAGGCATCCCATAGAGGAATCACTCTCTCACACACACACGCTGCAGGCGTCCCGTAGAGGAATCACACACACACACACGCTGCAGGCGTCCCACAGAGGAATCACTCACACACTCACACACACACACGCTGCAGACGTCCCACAGAGGAATCACTCACACACTCACACACACACGGGGGACCCCCGTGGAGCCCTGCTTACCCCAGGATGCTGAGGCAGACTTTGCCGTTGCGGTAGAAGTTGGGGTTGAAGCGCACCGTGTTGTTGCCGGTGGTGATGAGCTTCACCCGGGGGGGGTGGATGGGGTAGTCGGGGGGGCAGCGGAACAGGAAGAGGAAAAACCCCCCCTCGTAGGGCGTGTCGAAGGGGCCGGTGATGAGCGCGTGGATCTGTGGGGAGGCAGAGGCGGGGGGGGGGGGGGGGGGAGGGGTCAGAGTGAGCAGGGCTGGCTTAGACCGGGGCGCAGGTGAGTGACCCCCGGCTCTCACTCAGCAGGGTCTCCAGCCGTGGACAAAGGACTGAGCAAGCAGCGACCGAGGGTGAGCTTCGGCTCACACGGTTATTAAACAGCTGTGCAATCCTCCTGACCGCTGCTCCAGGGAAAGGGAGGGGTACGAATCTTTTTTTCAGGCAGCTTGTGAGGCGCTCAGCACCTGGAACAGGCGGGACGCGACCCTAGCCCGTATCGGTGGGCCAGCGCTCCGTGGGAAAGGGATGAGAGATTCCCGAGGAACAGGGAGAGGCTGGGACACAGGCGGCGATCGGCTCGAGCCGGCATTACCTTGGTCATGTCATGGGGGTCTGGCACCACAAACATGCCTGGCGGGGGCTCCTTGTAGATGGACATTATATCTCTGAGGAGGAGGAGGGAGGAAGAGAGAGAGAGAGATGATTGAACCTGGCTCTTGCAACACAGGGTAAGCAGGGTCATCATCAACACAATATTAACTGATCTGATAGACCATTAAAATTCCATCTTATAACATAAGGAGTGGTGTGGTGGCTCTGTGGCTCAGGGCCTGCGCCTGTGGCTGGAAGGTTGCTGGTTTGTATCCCGCGGCCGGCAGAGGAATCCTACTCTGTTGGGCTCCTGAGCAAGGCTCTTAACCCCAGCTGCTCCAGGGGCGCTGTATAAATGGCTGACCCTGTGCTCTGACCCCCAGCTTCTCTCCCTGTCTGTGTGTCTCATGGAGAGCAAGCTGGGATATGCGAAAACACAAATTCCTAATACAAGAAATTGTATATGGCCAATGAAGTGATCTTATTTTATCTTATCCCTTCACAAGTACAGTTTTGCCTCCTCTGGTCCCCTCCATCATCAGCTCCCCTCTCTCCCTGCTACTGCACTGTCATCGCCTTCCGAGGAGAAACGTTTAACGCAAACACCAGCTAAGAACTGGAACAAGCAGGGAGGTTTATCCTCGCACTCATTCTGCGAGCGGTGTTACTGCAGAGTCCGCCTCCCATGTGGAACACATCTGCCGGCCCAGCGAGGAATCTCCCACAATTCCCACCCGGCAGAGAGACCAGCCCACAGGAAGTGGAAGAGACACAGCTTCCTGTGCGAGTCTTCGGAGGTGGGGAGCCACCGTCGCCACACAGCCTGGGAGGAGCACAGCACCACACACCTCCTGCACCTACCAGCCCGCACAAACAGCAACAAGCAGACCGTAATTCCACGCCGAAAAAAGCTGAGAGAAGACGCGCAACTTCTCAGCCGCTGAGTCTTCTTCAGGTGTTGGGATTTCAGTGATGAATTAACCTCTACCTGTTCCTCGGCAGCCAACGTGTGCTGACACAGCTCATACAAATCTAATTGTACACTGCTCGCGTTGGCCCGGAGCGCTGCACGAGCGATACAAGGGCCTGCAGGCTTATCCCGAGCTCCTCTCCCAGCTGAGTGTCGGAAAACATGACTTGGCTCTCGGATGTCAATTCGGTGTCTGTGCTGACGCAGCATTTATATATAGTCTGAATACTCAGGATTTACCGACTTTCAGAACAAACAGTGAAACGCGAATACAGAGGGCACCTCTGGGGGACTATGTGGAAAGAGAATTTAACACGAACAGATAATGCACTTTACACAAAGGGTGGTGGGGGTCTGGAACAAGCTGCCCGACCATTTTGCCGAAGCTGATACCCTGGCTTCTTTAATGAAAAAAAAACAGATGAGATTCTGGGATCAATTATCTACAAACTATTAAACAGGCCAAATGTGCTGAATAGCTTCTTCAGTTCATAACCTGTCTTTTGGTCTCATGTTATATATTCTAGACAGTGTTGGGAGAAGATAAAAAGCTGAGCATGTTGAGATATATAGTTAAAAGCAAAAGGTTATTTTATATTACATGCACTAGAAAGGCCTTATTTAGAATACTGTGTACAGGTGGGGTCACCACATTCAAGAAAATATATTTCTCCTCTGGAATCAGTCCAGAGAGGAGCCACCAGATACACTCCCTGCTCTTGAAGTAACACCCCACACTGACAGTCCAGAGGTACAGGACCTTTCCAGTCTTGAACAGAGCAGGCTTCGAGGGGACCCGAGACAAGTGTTCCAAATCCTAAAAGGTACTGACCAAGCCGAGACGGGGCACTTCAGAATCAACAGTGCGACACGACCCCTTCACCAGCGGGAAATCACGCAGAAGCGCATTTATAACCGAGAATAGGAGGGGCCCCTTTACACAAAGGGGTGTAGGGGTCTGCAACAAGCTGCGCAGGTACGTTGCTGGGGTTGGGGTTCCCTTGCAGTAAAACGGACAGAGGAGACCCTCCAGTCAACCAGTTAGCAGCGACAAAACGAGTTGGATGGTCTAAAAGGCCTCCTGTCGTTTCTAAGCTTTCCTGCATTCAAAAGTCTTCACACTGCAAAACGCTGCTCCCTACGGCTCGCATACGAATGAACTAAACCGGTCCATGACTGTCGTCTATCGTGGCGAGTGATTATGGTTTACAAATAACACGGTTCTGATCAGCCACCTCTTTCGATTCTGTTGATGCATTAAAAAAAAATCTTTAAGTTTTGGGGCGGTGCGTCGCCTTGTCTTTAACATCGCTACCACCCCCCGCCAAAAAACAAAGTGACTCCAGACAGTGACCCACAATCATAACTTCCCTCTCAGCCCCCAGAGAAGACAAACTCGCTCGCTGTGGACCCCGGACTGGCGGACCGGCTCTCTGTACCTTTTGATCCGCAGGATGCACTGCTGGGACGGCTTCTCGCTGTCCCAGTCGCTGCTGACTGTCGGATCCCAGAAGCTCGAGTGGATCTGAGACAGCAGCCCCGCCCCGGCCAGGTTCGGGGTGCCGGTGACCCCGAGACCGATGCTGGGGGACAGCACGGCGGTGCCGACCATGGCCGGAGCCGCGGGGCCGAGGCCGGGGGACGGGGCTAAGATGGCTGTGCCCACCGCGGTGCCCAGGACGCCGATGGCCGAGGCGGGCAGGGAGGGGATGTCCGGAGTCGAGACAGGGGGGACGGTCTCAGGGGCGGCCGCGGCCGAGGGCACGGAGTCCGGGGCGGCGCCACTCGGGTCCCCCGGTATCGAGTTCCCGGAACCGGGCGAGAACTGGGCTCCGCCGCCCGAGTGTGCCGACCCGGTCACCCCGATCCCCGACGCCTCCTCCCCTGCGCTCTCCGCCATCTTCCTGCTCCTGCCTTGCGCGTGTGCTTTTTGGGGGTAATTTTTTTTTTTTAAGACGCCCGTCTTCTCCGCCAGTTGACCGCTCTCTCCCCGACAGCCACGGCTAAGTCCTATTTCTGCTCCAACCTGCACCCGTCCGTCTCCAGGCAGGAGGAGTAGGAGGAAGAGGAGGTGGTGGAGGAGGAGGAGGAGGGCGACTCGTGCACAGCCCCGGGCCTCCCAGGTGCGGGTCTAGCACGGTACACCAAAGACGACCGTATCTTTATTTGTCTTGAACCCCACTTCTCTGTCGGCCCAAGTGAACTGGGTTGCCGCCTGCGCTCTCACTCACTCTCCCTGCTCGGTCTTGACGCTGTTTTTTCAGGTACTTCCTCCTCTGACGGCGGCCACAGCGCCCCCCAGCGGCCCGTCCCGGAGCTGCAGCTCGTATAGGCTGATGTGCGGCGCGAACATGTGGGGACGATCCGTTTGCTAATTCGCTGTCTTAATAAATTAGAACACGGAGTGGAATGCAATGTGCTGTCTTCTTTCAAATGGATAAAAAACCGTCTGAAAGAGCTGGAAGAAGCGACCCCTGCATATCTGCTAGTGCTAGTACATGCAGTGGCAAAACAAACAAATCAAGTGACTTTCCTCCGTAGGAAGCAGGCTTGCAGGAGAGCAGAGGAGGACTCGCACTCTCCTGAGTGTCTGAACCCGAGTATGCGTTAACAATGTGTCACATAAATACTGCGTATTTTTCTTTTTTTTCTGTAGAAAACGCTGTGAGCTCCTTAGCCTTCCTGTACAAAGCTATGTGCCGTTTAGTAAAAACCCGACGTGTCCTCTGGCTTTTGATACCCCCCCTCCTCCTTCCAAGATAAGTTGGTTTTGTCCCACGCTGAGCTCAGGCCACGTCCAAGAGAAAACGGACTGTTCCATTCCCCGCCGGATAGGGGAGTCTGCATGGGGAACCGGCAATAACTTCTCAGCGCAAAAAAATATCGGGATTTCCTTGAGCTACCAGTAGTTTCCAAGAGAGCTGTTACAACAAAGAAGGAAAACAAAACAAAAAAAAACTCCGGGGATTTCAGAGAAGAGCATAAATACTCTTGACGAATCTGAAGCCGAAGCTGCAATGACTTTCTGAAACTGATAATCCAGGACGATAGCACCTCAGACACAGCCTTCCTCCAGAGAGCTGTTGCACACAAGCCCGGTGATTCAGTGCGAACAGGGGGTGATACACAATGAGGGGTACACTAATAATTCAAACCCTGTTTTGAGATAACCTGGCAACAAGCGAAGGGAGCGTCACGAGGCCCCGCACCTGTTCCCAGGTGTGCAGCCTCTTCTCCAGTTTCCCCCGGGCGCCCCACCGGACAGCGGAGCCCTGTGTCTCGGACACCGACCGTTTTCCGACTCCTCGACTGAGCACCGGGAGGGTCTGGAGCCTCACAGTTTCACTGCGGAACAAGTTCGCGTCTCGACGCCGTTTTTCGTCGAGGAACCTTTCCAGAATGCGGGGGACCGGTTTTTTTAACTCAAGGCGAGTTGCGTCTAAACGGCAAAATGTTCATACATTTCTCGAAAAAAAAAAATTACCATCACCTTGACGTAGTTCTGTAAAGAAAAACAACCTTGTAAAGTTTTTCTACGAGTATATTTTAATGGGGTTGAAATGTTGACTTCAGGCTGGCGTCAGCTGGACACTTCGGCGAGACGGTGCTCCTGGGTGTCGGAGACTTTTCATCATTTCGTGCTGGAACTTGAGTTTCTCACGAACAGAGCCCACAGGTAAGAGCTACCGTTTCACCTGACAGCTGTGTGGTTTGTAAATCATTTCACAAAAACAACCCCAACATGATCATAAGGTCACTTCAATGTGGCATTTAGTCATAGCTGTATTACTGATCTTGAGTAGGAAGTGGGGGCACCTGTCAGAACAGCTTTGTTGTATCAGCCTAAAATGAGAAGAGGCCCATTTTCTGTAGAAGGCAGTTTGCTGAGCTACACTATGAGAGGCGGTTTTGCTATAGGATTTAGGAGAGATCTAATATATGCCTACAATTGCAGCCATCAAAGAGCCAATAACCAAACAAATTGCTTTAAGTGTGTGACTGCTCATAAGCCACTATTGAGCTAAGGGAAGGTTTTCTACAACTTGAAAAAATGTAAATATCACCAACGCAGTTTTAAAGTGAGTAATGTAGCATTTGTCATTTCTGCCCCTTGCATACAAACTGCAGTTTCTCCCTTTGAGAAACTATTGCAATTTTTATTGACTTTTCTCTCAATTACCATTTAAAACAAAGGCATGCAGGTGAAAGTTCCCCACCATTGCAACTGCAGCAGATTGCCAATTGCTTAATTAACAGCAGCTGTAGTAACCATTTACACCCCTTGAGAGTTTATGACTGCATCTCCATTGGCTGGGTTTTGAACAGTGGATCCAGCTGGAGTTCCTGCTGGGTTGCGGGTATCCTTGAGCTGGCTCAGGACCAGTCCAGGATGAAGCCACTGGTGCAGAGCAGCCCACTCCTGGTCCTGGAGGACTGGACTGGATACAGGCTTCCATCCCAAAACCAGGTGGTCCCTGGCTGAACCAGACTGAGGTAACCATCTTCTCCCAGCTCTTCAACTGGGAGTTGTCTGCTTTATGAATTCAGATCCTTTCAGCGTAATTCAGCTCACCCCGAATTGAATTCTGCAGGCACTTGCCACCCCTTTTCTGCATGAAAGCCAGCAAATACTCTGTAGAATCCACACTAAAAAGAAACACAGTTAAGGGCCAAGATCTCAGTTAAAATAAAACCTTCAATGAACCACCTGTGAACTTCACAAATTTTCAAAACTTGATCACTCGGCTCAGAGCGAGACTGAAGTTTGTCAGCTGAAGCCTCAAACTAAAGAGGCTACAAACCCAAATAGGGGGGGTGACCTTACAGAGTTACCCCCTGTTCTTCAAACCTCATCCTTTCTTGCATCGGTTTTCATCAGACTCTGAAATTAACACCCCACACTTGAGGGAAGTGCAGGCCAGGAGAAAGAAAAACAACAACTTAGGTTTTCCCAACTATTTATTTAGACAAATTTTGCCTAAATGTTGATGAGATCTCACATAAAATGTTGAAAAAAAACAAGGTAGAATCTGTTTCATTTCAGTACGATTGGAATGGCGATGTCGCGGCCTCACCAGCTGCACGTCTGAGCCTGACCCCCCAGGAGGATGGTTTTGGGGCAGCGGGGGTAGTAGGGAGACACCTGCCGAGTCCCCCAGCCCCCCACCCCCTTCCCAAGGGAGCACGCAAAAAAAAAAAAACCGGGAGCAGAGAGGGGGGGGGGAAATTTACATAGCAAAGAGGATGAGGAAAGCCACCATCAGACAGAAGAGCCCCATGGCCTCTGACAGGGCAAAGCCCAGGATGGCGTAGGAGAAGAGCTGCTGCTTCAGGGAGGGGTTCCTGGAGAGAGGAGGACAGTCGGGGATCAGGACACTTGGCACCACATCGGCCTCAACACGGCTCCTGCGCCACCTCTTAAAAGCAGGACTGTCCTACCTGTAGCCCTTTTTACAGCTTCAAGATTTTACAGCTCCTCACTGACTGAGCTCGAATGCAACAAACTTTAAACATTGCAGAACCCTCAAAATCAAAACGCCGGTCAAGCCACAGTGCTGCATCCGGAAGGGCACAAGCTAAGGAGGCCCGTTTTAACAAGTGGAGAAGCAGGTATGCATGACAAACCATGTGTCAAGGCTTTCTGCATGGGCCTTCAGTGAACTGCCCAGCATCCATTGGCACTGGAGGACAACAGTTAACCTTTCTGCCCATCGAACTCTGGGGTCCTGCTTTACTAACCCTTATGAATGCATTTCAGGCCGTGCTCTTAAACCTTACCGACACCAGAGGGTCCCTTCATAACCTTTATGCTCTTAAAGGAGCATCAATACCCATTATACATATAGCAAGTACAGCACTGCCATGTGAATGCAGCAGTGCACCAGAATGAAAACGCCTCTTGCGAACGAGCCTGACCTACAGCATTCCGTGTTTAAGGATGCAAGACAAACACATACGAGAGAGGAGCTGGGTCACAGGCCCTGAACACGGCACCCAGGCTGGGGGCAGGGTCTTACCTGGCATACCCGATGATCAGGCTGCCGAACACCGTGCCAATACCTGCGCCGGACCCCGCCACGCCCACAGTGGCGGCTCCGGCGCCGATGAACTTGGCAGCGGTGTCAATGTCCCGGGACACCGCGCTGGTCTGGAACCCCCGGGGGACAACCTGGAGGCCCGTCACCCTGCTGTGGGGCAAAAGGGGCTGAGGGCAGAAGAGAAGGTGTTTTACTCATCCTGCCTGCACAACACTATTATGATCCTTCACTACCTCAGCAATAGCTGGTGGAATTTGCTTCCAGTACAGCAAGAGAACACTGATGTGCACCAATGCATACAATATTTCAAAACGAATACAGATCGCAATGCAAAGACAGGCAAAGTATTCACAATTCTGATGGCTAGATGCAAGGTTCAACAGGTGCTCAAGGAGGCTAAACACACCCCTCAATTTTTTTTAATTGGACATTTAATAGTAAAATAAAAAAGCAGAACTATGTTGGGAAAAACATGTGGCTCACAACCGGGAACTAAAACGTCAGATCAATTCTCATCGAGCCCGATCTCAGCACAGCAAGACTTTCACAGCTCGAAGGCCCGCAGACCCGAACGGGTTCAACAGAACAGGCACCAGGTGCGCCACCCAGAAACTCACCTGCTCGCTCGCGGCGTCGGGCCTGCTGAACACGGACACCGAGAGGGGCCGGGCCAGGAGTCTGGAGCCGCTGCGCAACTGTTGGGGAAAGCAGAAGGTCTGGAGTCAGAAAGAGGGGTGGGAGCATTTCTGAGTGCCCCCCCCCTTCACCTCTGTAAAAGCCACACTGGGCCTGACAGCTGAGGCACCCCGACTGACCAGCTTTCACTCAGCTGCAGTCCTGCCGTTTGCCTCCCCCATGCGAGAAGCCAGCAGCCAGGTGACCTTTCAACCTGTCCAGCTCCCCGTCGCCAGCAGCCAGGGGACCTGAGGAACTCTCCTCTCAGCTGCAGCACCGCTAACCCCCCCACCCCAAGCCCTTGGTGTGATTACTGACCTCACTTCCCCAAAGCCTTCCTCAGTACAGCTACAGGGAGAGACCAAACCCCTCTGAAAGAGGTGGGCAAGCAGACCTCCAGCACAGATTCGGGGTGCAGTAACAACTTACCACAGCAGGTGAGGTGACAAACTTGGCACAGGTGTACATCCTGAAGGCCTGTGAGGAGAAAGAGGGACAAACTTGCACAGGTGTACATCGCAAACATTTTTAAGAATAAATTGGGGACAGTCACACCCCACAACAAATCAAGATGCCTCAATAACTCCTCCACTGTGTAGACGTATGGGGAAGACAAAATGGATTTGAACAATTTTACTGCGTTAATAACACTGGAGCAACCCGACAATACCCTTATCCTAGGCAGAACCTCTTTCTACGCTGCAAGACAAAACGTTACAAACACTCCGACCTGTACTGTGACAGCACATGGCCTTGAAGGGAGAGAAACTCACGCAAAAATCTAGATATAACTAATCTTGAAATTTAGGGTGAGGGCAAGGCACCCCCCACCTTCACAGGCCGGTACAGAAGTTCTCCTAACAGGACCGCAGATCGAGACAAGGACAAAGTACCTAACGTTATATTGTGGGGAATTAGCGCTAAGCTATTACTGGAAACGGAAAAAAGGACGTCCAGATTTTGAACACTGGCATAAAAAACGTATTTAAAAAAATACCAAGTCGATATCCTGATCTAATCGCTTCTCCTCAAACAAGCAGTGTTCTCAGTTAACAGTGTTAAGGTACCTCTGACCTGTCACTGTCAGAAATGCTCGGTTTTGTGCTGGGGGGCATTGCCTTTACCTTTTACGCATAAAAACAACATTTTTAGTTTACAGTCGCCGAGGAAACCACTTGCCCCTTTTCATTCAAAAGAAGTGGACCAGGGGTCAGGATTACAGGAGCAAGTGCCGCACACAGCTCTCAGCGGTGAAGGTCATGAGGGAAACTACAGCACTCGGACCTGCCCAGGCGGACACGAATTTCACAAATTCAAAACGACCCCCTTTGATCGCGGTGGGGGAAGAAATAAAAGACTTGAAACACCTCTGGGGAAGACCTCAAATATCAGCTGCAAAACTGCTCTCGGGGCTGGAGCGACGCCCAGGCCCAGGACGCGTCAGACATTTTGCAGGAAAAAAAAAGCCTTCAGGTCTCCCGCTTGCCGAGGGAGATCTTGTGCAGGAAAAAGCTGCTCGATCCCGGCTTGTATCGAGTGCATCCCCCATGCGAGGCTCAGTGATTAACAGAGGAATAACCGACCAGCTTGCAGAGGCGATACTAACCCGAAAGGTCACACAGCCAGGCGGACTTAAGACTCTGCACAAGCAGAACATGGAAGACAACCGAGGCCCAACCGTTTTTACATTCATTTAAAAAATGAGTAAAAAAAAGATAAGCTGCTTAATAAATGGCCCGACGATAACAGGCCATTTGCAACACAGAAGACATGCAACAGAATGGACCATTACCGGGGTTTTTTGCGGCGCTCTCACAAGTAGGGAAGCAGGGACACGCTACAGGCGACGCAGCAGCGGCTGAATAAACCGGCCTTCTCTGTCACCTTGTCATTTATAACACCCGACGCACTGTCCTCAACCCCCATTGGCCACCGCCGGGTCTCCTCTGCACGCCATTGGCCCCGGTTCAGAGACCAACCTGCAAGTGGCCAATGGGAGATCCGGAGGTGAAGCCACCGGGACAGCAGTCGCGCCGCGCTATTGGTCAGCGGGATGACGTCACCGCATCCCCCCCAATCCGATTGGCAAGTGTTACCGGCAAACCGGCACCAAATCGTTTCTCATTGGATGGTTGGTCTCAAAACTTCTTCCGGGCTGAATCTGGTGTCTTCGATCTCCATTGGCCAAGATTACAGGACGTCCCGCCTACAACCGGAGCGGCTTGACTGTCTGTTTCTGTGCTACCCCCTGGTGGATTGGAGGGTAAAGACCTCGTTTTTTTTCCCTAGTTGGGGGAAAAAAGGTTCCATCTGATACCTTAATGCGAAGCATATGGCGATTAAGTTTAAGAGTTTTTCTGTTTCTCTTCAAGAGGGATTAGCCTGCCAGTGTGAGACGCTTACAATTAATGTAGCTCGTACAGGTTCTTTTATGGTTTTTAGAAGTAATGCAAAGAAATTGCTCCTGAAGCCGAAATAGTGTTTAACCTCTGTGTGGCAGATTTCGTGATTTACGCGGTATGTGAAGTACAAGGGGCGCCGCACAGCACCACAAATCCGGACCGGTTTATAAACGTGCAGCTGATCAGTAACCTCATTAAATTAAGCAGTACATTATGTGATAATATATAACGTAAAACAGCACATTGGTGCTTATATTCAAATAAAGTTGGCAATTAATCAAAATCGGGCGAAACCAACTGAAAACAGGCGACAAACCTTTTCCTGCTGTTAAACGGGTGAAAATATGAGAAAGACAAGAAAAGAGTTTCTTGTTTTCCATTAACCAAACACACATCTTAATTATCTGTTAAACTCCCTCGGTAAAGTGAAAAATCTGTACAGCACGGAGAGAGAGAGAGAGAGAGGTGTTTTTTTTAATGATCTCTCCATACAAGTTAGCTTTATTACGGGGACCAAAATCAGGAACATTTTGTTTCGGGGAAACTCGAGCTGAGGCCGGCAAGCGCCAGAGAAGAGCCGCGGCCTGAGGCAGAGGGAGAGCGGAAAGAGAGAGAGGCTGGGGGCATGGGTACAGCGGGATCCAGGCCGCTTTCCGGCTCGGAGTGTATATCATCTTTATTCCCCCGGCGAGCGCAGACTTTAGCCGGATTAAGGGAACATAAATCACCCCAGCATCTTTGCTTCACTAGAAATAACAGTGAAAACGAATAGAGATGTACTTCACGGGCTGTCGTGGAAAGGTCTCGTCTTCCCACACATACAGTTCGGAACCACAGCACAGATACCATTCTTTTCCATGCTTTGAGATTTTCAACACCTGTGCAAAATCAGCGGGTCAAATCAAAAACGACGAAAGGCGACGCGCAACCGCGCGATGACCCATATCCACGTTTTCGTGCACAGATATGGTTTCTCGTCTCAGACGCTTTCTGCGAGGACCACGGACCAGATGTGAGTGAACATCTGGGCGGCAGCTGTGATGCGGGGGGGGGGGGGAGACTCGCGGAGTGTCTCGGCCAGTCAGGGAGGCAGCTTCAGGAAGGGTGGGAGAGGGGTCTCTGCAGAGCTCCCGGAGGGACTGCAGCCTGCTGGCTCGTGTCCCACTCGCTCTCTTCCTAGTGGGTCTAATTATTTAATTAACTGCAGGGCTGTGATACTTCTAACCGGGATCCATGGTGTTGTATAGCAAACCGTACCTTTCATTAAACGAAGGTCTTGAATGTTTTGTCTACTGTAAAGGACCTCGAGGGAAATCCTGTGTATATACAAATCGCTTGGTTAGTCGTTTAAGTGACTGCTCCTGTCGGCCGCAGGGCCTTGTGGAGGCGGGTTCGAGCTGCGGTCTGAGGAGAATCAGGCTGTGGCGGTCAGTGGCGCGGCTGGGCCAGCAGGTGGAGCTGTTTCCTCTCCGCACCAGGTGTTCCAGCCCCGGCCCGTGGTGACGGGGGGCGGGGGGGGGCAGACTGCCCTGTGTCGGTGGGGGCGGACAGAACGACTGGATCACCAGTCAGTAAAGACCCTTAATCAGTATTCAAGGAGCAGAGGTTGCTAACAATAGGGTCAGTGCTACGTACTATTCAGTATTAACATGTTCCCACTTGGTCATCTATCAAAATCACATGGTCTGGATATTATTTTTACAGGTAAAAGTTTATTCCATGCTGAAAAGAAAAGAGACACAACGTTTTGGCTGAGGAGGTGAGGTGAACTTCATGGATCTTAAGGTGAGCCTTCTCCGCCTGAACTTCTTATTATGCCAGCAGTTCTGTCACCCTGCAGCCCACGGGAGCTCAGCAGCTGTGAGCTTGGTCAGTACCTGGATGGGAGACTCCTGGGAAAGCTATTATTCCTGGGAAAGGATTATCAGAGAAAGAGAGTGAAGAGACAGGGACAGAGAAAATGGAAAGAACCTGAAAACTGACAGGGACTGTGCCTCTGCAGCCGTCGTGCAGAGTTACGACGTACAGTTACAGTTAACCATGTTTTTTTCCTCATCGTTAATGACTGAGTCTTCCGTACCCCGCTGGCGTGTCGGTGCAGTGAATTGGCAATTGGAATTCGAGAATCGCACGGGAATGTTATTAATTATTAATGTCGCTCTCAGTGAAGTGGTGAGAACTTGAGCGAGTGACGGACGCCGCTCCTGTCCCGCAGTCTGTGCTGCTGCCTCTGGCCGCCAGAGGGCGCACGGCGACCGTGCTTAAAGTTCGAGCGAGGCGGAGTGAAACCCACTCGGCTTTCAATTACCTGATCGACTCTAAACTGTAAACTAGATAAACACGATCTTTTCAAAACTTGGCTTTCAGACACCCGTGAAACCCGAACCCCCGAGGCTCTCAAATGAACAAATACACGTTCAAAAAAAGGACAGGCTCACCGCTCTGTATAGGATTAGGCAATGAAATGTTTGAACTTGAAAACATTTCTCACCTTATCGTTCAAAAACATTCTGCTCTAAGATCCATTATTATTATGAAGAATCCTAGATGTAAACTCAAAATAACAGACTAGTATTTATTTTTTAATGTATTTTTAAGTATTTATTTTAGATTATACAGGGATTACAATAAAAGGCGAATAAGGAAAACAGTTATAAGCACGCTGGAACCCCCACACACATACTGTACATTCACCTGTTGTCTGAACACAGACATGATGGAGAGGGGGGTGTCCTCTGGCCAGGTGACCCCGACTCCCCTCTCCCTGTACCCCGAATAGTCTTGTTCACACCGCCGACACTGTGAAGCAACACAATCTATGAAAGTCACTAAGTGGAACTCATATTGTGTGTTAGACTTTCACTTATTTTAGATCTGTATCACTGCAAAGCCCATCATGAGCTGACAAGGTCTCTGGTGAATTGATTAATTAAAGGCACAGTATGCCAAGATTTTAAAGGTTCACGCGACTGTTTGAAGACGCTTTCAACTAAGACGGCACTTCTGCGCGATTGTCTTAATGATACATTTAAGAATAGCACATAACAGCCACTACACTTCTTCCATTGCAGATCCCACACCAGCGAGAGCAACAGGTTAATGAGATTCTTACAGCAGCGGTTTCCAGCCTTGAGTCAGAGAGTGAAGATCATGGGAGGCTGGCATAATGAAGGCAATAATTGGATTAATAAAGTACATATGAACATATATATATGAACATATATTAGGACATATATCTGCCATAGATTAGGACACTTGAACAGAAGGAAAAGACGAGAGGAATCCATTAGGCCCATCCTGTTCAGCCAAAAAAAAGCAGGTAGAGTTTCAAAACCATTACAGTGAGACCTGAACAGGGATTTTCTCCAGAAACCCATGTGCACACAGACCTAATTTCTTGGATCTAAAAGGACTGAGATCCCAGGCTCCCTTTACACCGTAGACCCCATCCTTCACCTGCTATCATGACAACAGGCATAACTGAAGCACAGGACAGAACTGGGCCACAATCTGCATTCTGAGCACCGTCCAGTTAGCAGATGAAGCAGAAAGTTCGGGAAGTGTCCTGCAGCCTGGACACACCAGTCTGTTTCCTCTTTACTTCAGTCGGGGCCTTGTGTAGGAATAAGCATGCTGAGCCTGAAACCATTTACTGAAAAACAGTGGCTTATATATTCATATTTATCTCATGTCATGTTTCAAATCGGATTTGCTTTCTCATTTCTGACTGATTACAATGAAAAAAAGATAGTCCGGTTGAAAAACAAGTACGCTGTTTACAACCTCCGCGTACAGTACTTCACGTCTAAGGCAGTGCGGCAGAAAAGGAACATGAGCTGTAGAAGGAATCGGAGACCAGCCCTCTCACAGTGCTCAGCTGTGGGAAGAGGGGAGCTGCAGCTGCCCAGCTGTAGGGTGGTGCCAATTCGGAAACAGCAGGGGGCGCAGCTGAGCAGCTCGAGCTCCGTGGACGGCGCGGCGGTCGCGGGTCGCGGTGCCTGCACAAGCACAGCAGGGTCTGGGGCGCGTTAAATAACCCAAAACGCCAGGGAGCAGAGGAACTCTCTCTGTGCAGGGCCAGCCGGAGCAGAGCTCGATGCGAGAGAGCCGACAGTGCACAGAGCTGAGAGATGAGACGGAGTGCGGAGAGAACTCCCCCTCATCTGCTTTATCACTGTAAATTCTACACTGCTGATAACGGCGTCAGATCCACACCTACGTTCACTGTCTCTCTCCCGGCACCATTCAGCTCTCCCCTTGGCAACCCCTCTACGAGAGTGCTGCTTATTGAACACAGCCCTTCTTAGCCCGGCCTGGTGTATTAATGCAGGGCCTGACTCATACGTCCGTGCCAAAGGCTAAGGGTTTGTTTAGTGAACTGCGGAGCACTGTGGGAGAACTGGTCAGCTTCCTTCATGCCGCCTGTTCGCAGCTGATTGACAACAGCAGGTCGCTGGGGGGAGCGGGCAGTGTAACGGAACCGAGGCAGAGTGGCTGTGGTGGCAGCAACGGCACGCGTTATTCCTCGTGGGCGTACACGTGGTCCTCAAACTCCTGCTGCTCCAGGGCGTCGCAGATCAGGCTGCAGAACGGGCACACCTTGTGGCTCTGCTCGTGCTCCTCCAGCTCCTCCTGGCTGATCCCTGGGAACTGCTCCTGACAGTACTGGCACAACTTCACCTCATCCTGGGACACAGGCCAGACAGAGACAGACAGGACACCGTCACTCCACTCCGCTTCACCATTGGCTGAATAGCTATGCAGCTGGAAATATTATTTCTTTCAGCTTTGTCAGCACATTGTTTTTTTTTCCTATAAAGATTCAATAAAATCTGGAGAGGACTATACTGTTGTTCGATTGCCCTCCCAGACTGAGCCCCGTGACCACTCGGTAAGAGAGCCCTCCAGCCACGGCCACACACATTCTGCACAGAGCAGCTGATGCCCCTGACCAAGGGGGCAAGTTTCCTGTCTGCGCGCTGCACAGGAACATGTGTGGGTCATGTATGTGTCTGTGGCCCTCCAAGGGCCAGACAAGGGCATTGGGGCTCCACAGAGAGGTGTGTCTGTGTCTGGCAGGGGCCCCTGCTCAGCTGGTCTCTCAGGTGAAGGAGCACTGGCAGTATTGAGCAGGATGAGCAGTGAAAGTGGGTAACAGTGCCCCCTGGTGGCTGTGTCTATATTGTCATGTAAGCCTGTCCCCTTAGCTTTGATTCTTTCTCCCTTTTTACCACATAAAAGCCTTTGTGTCTGAGCTTTCCTCTCTTTCACTAGAGTGCATCCCTCTTCAAACATCTGTCAGAGGAGTTTTTTAAACAATTCCCCCAGAGGGAATTTTAAAATATGTGTACAGGCCATTTTTTGCACTTCTTCCTGAATAATAATAATGTGTAATGTTTCTTTATTAGCCCTATACAATTTCTTGCATTAGGAATTCGTCTTTTCACGTACCCCAGCTTTCTCTCCATGAGACACACAGACAAGGAGAGAAGCTGGGGGTCAGAGCGCAGGGTTAGCCATTTATTCGGTACCCCTGGAGCAGTTGGGGTTAAGGGCCTTGCTCAGGGGCCCAACGGAGTAGGATTCCTCTGCCAGCTGCAGGATTTGAACCGGCAACCTTCCAGCCACAGGCGCAGATCCTGAGCCACAGAGCCACTGCTCCGCCCCATAAAGTGAAGAATAACACTTTAATGATTCTGCATCTCTTTCCCTCACTGTGAACCTGAAACCTGACACAGACCTATTTCCTGTCCTGGAAATACAAACCATTTCTATAAAACAACCGCATTGTGCACATACCTCAGTTCTTGAGTGTGCCTCTCTTAAAAGAGATACTGGAAAGAAAAGAAAAATGATTACTCATTTACACACCCTTTTTTAAACACATTTTAAAACTTCCTGGACCCTCACACACGAAGCTGTGGTGCTACAAACAGTAGAGAAAGCTAAGCAGCTGGTGACACAGCTGCCAGGATACTGGAGCTCCAGAGAGTGCTGGAGGTCCGAGGTATGACTTCAGCAGGATCTTAATTCATACCTTGCCTCACACTGCTGTGTGTAACAGCATCAGACCAGCACAGCTAATCTGTACACTTTTAATATTGCAGGAGGTCCTTCTGTGCCAGACCTGGTCACTCGGCAAACACAACACAGTGATCAGGCACAGGGAGTCAGGGAGAAAGTGCTTGGGTTAAAGGCGAACTGCAGCGCTATTTTATATATCTGGGTTAGAAAGAACTGGCATCGGTGAGTACAAGTGAAATATACACAGTAACTTGTAAAACCTCCAGTTCACATCACCAAATAGATGACATTTCCAGATATGCACGGCACCATGTTCTGAGATTCAGAATGAGGCAACAAGACGTCTAGTGACGTGATGCAGCCCTGTGACATTGTAAAGAAGCTGGCTTGTGAATACATCTCTCTTAATCCAATTGAAATCACATTACATTAGACATCACAGTGACTAGTGAGCAGGAAGGGCAGCATCACGGCGCAATTCCCATGAACCCTCTGCAACATTTTACAAAGTTCACAATTTTGAGCTTAATTCGGAATTCGTAAAAATATTGCAATACCGTCAATGAATTTGCTTTGTTACCGAGATTTAGATTTTAATGACCAGTCTGAGAAATGGGGACTGCAGTTCCCCTTATAGGTAGATCAAAGCTGCAGCCTCAAAGGGAAATGTTGAGCAAAACCTGGTCCAGGCAGAGGAGCTTGGGAGAGAGGGGGAGAGGGAGGTTACCTGCAGGGCCGTAGGGACTTTCGTAGGTCAGATCAGGGTTGGCGGGGACTGTCGCAATCGGGGCGGGAAGGACGTAGGGATTAGGGTGCTGTAGGGTGATGCTGGCCGGGGAGCGCTGGAGATGGGCGATCTCCTCCTGCAGTCTCTCCAGTCTGCTCACCAGTGCCTGGTGGACAGCACACACACACAGACAGGACAGGACAACGATTAATGCCACCCATCTGGGGACACGGCTGTAAGAGATCACCATGTCCGATCCTGGTGTTAATAGAGCCAAGTGCAGTGAAAATATGGGCAGGTTTACTCTCTCACGGTGTGAAGGTGAGGTAAATGGGTTAAAAGCATGAGACGACTACGGTTTAAACAGTTTTGGGCTCATAACAAAAAAAAGGTTACAAATGAGAGGAGATAGTAATTGATCCCAGGATCTCAGCTAGCTGTTTCTTGAAAGGTGCCAAGGTTTCGGCTTCAACAACATGGCTGGGGAGCATGTTCCATACTCCCACAACCGTTTGTGCAAACACGTGCCACTGGGCTCAGATTTAAATGCACTTTTATGCAGCTTCCACTCCTGTCCTTTAGTGGAGTAAAAGACCTTGGTGAAGCTTCTCATTCTGTAAGCATGGTTTTCCTGTGCTGACGAGATTCCATTTGTGCAGCTCAGCGAAGCCCGAGCTGGCCCGGGCTCGTGGCTCCGGTTCTGTGCTGTTCTACCTTGTTCTCCTCGGCCAGCTCCTCCTTCTCCATCGTGAGGAACTGGGTCTGGTTGTCTTGCTCCTCCAGGCTCTGTCTCGCCTCCATCAGCTGGATCTGCAGAGAGCAGAGAAGGGACCCGCTGACACGCAGTCTTACACATCCCACACACGCACACGCACACTGGTGCTGTCATGGTATGAGCCAATGTAAGAAAATGACATGCAACCTGTTCCTTACACTGAAAATGTGCCTTTCAAAGCAAAACTCATTTTATTAAGAGCAGTTTGACTGCTTTGTGGCACAGCACCGCCGAAGTTTTTACTGATTTATGTGGACGAGACTTTTTATAATAATAATAATAATAATAATAATAATAATAATAATGTTGCTTTATTGGCCCTATACAATTTCTTGCATTAGGAATTAGTCTTTTCGCATACCCCAGCTTGCTCTCCATGAGACACAGACAGGGAGAGAAACTTGGGGGTCAGAGCGCAGGGTCAGCCATTGTACAGCACCCCTGGAGCAGCTGGGGTTAAGGGCCTTGCTCAGGGGCCCAACGGAGTAGGATTCCTCTGCCAGCTGCGGGATTTGAACCGGCAACCTTCCAGCCACAGGCGCAGATCCTGAACCATTTTATCCAAAGAAACAGACATTTGCACCAGCTTTGTCCAGCTGGGGGGTTTTCCTGGAGCACTCAAAATAAAGCACTTGGCTCACGGGGGCAAACAGCCTTGCAGTTACAGTCCAGACCTCCGCCCCCTGCGAGCCTTTGCTTTGGGGTCTCCCGAGTCCCCCCCCCTTTGGACCTGCACGAGCCGGGGCGGGCGCTGGCCGTACCTCCACCTTGCTGTTCAGCTCCTTCATCTTCTCGTAGCCCTTGGTCCAGTACTTCAGCTGCTCCTGGGACTCGGTCAGCTCCGCCCTCAGCCGCTCGCCCGCCCGCTTGAGCTCCTCGCACTGCTGGCCCGCCCTCTGCTTCTCCGCCGCCAGCTGGGCTGCGAGCTCCTGCAGCCGTCTGGACAGGGCCTCGTGCTGCAGGGCGCACAGAGCAACAGGTTACACCAGGGAGCCCCAGGGTGTAAAGAACGGTAAATCGTTCTGCAACGCAACAGTGTTTATTTTCTGCTGCCCGTTCAGAAGGACATGAAGGGTAGTGGCCACCAGCAAAAATCCAGCGATGTCTTTTCTAATCACTGCATGCCGATACAGGATCACAGGGGAGGTGGAGCCTATCCCAACAAGCAACAGGTGCAAAACAGGGTACACCCTTGGATGGGACACCTGTCTATCACGGGGCGCACACACACACAGACACACACAGACACACCAGGCTGTGGGAGGAAACCAGAGCACCCAGAGGAAACCCATGCAAACAAGGCGAGAACATGCAAACTCCACGCAGACAGCACCCCAGGGTCAGAATTGAGCCCAGGGCCCCAGAACTGTGAAGCAGCAATGCTCACCGCTGTGCCACCGTGCTGCCCTACCAGCAAACCTGCATAGAGGGCACATATTACACAATACAGCGTTGCTACCTGCTCCAGTGCTGTCATGGCTCCGGAGTTTTAAAACTGGGGGAGCTAGAAAGATTCTAGGCGTTGAGCTGCATGCTAAGGCTTTCAGCATAAAAATCTGGTGCATCCTGAGAATCTGGGGAGAGCCGTAGTCCCTGCTGGGAGCCCGGTACAAGAGCCAATAGCCCTCAGCCCTTTCCTGGACCCCCACCTGCTCGCTGGCACTGTCCCCCATCTCCTCCTTCTCAGACAGGCTCCTCCTCAGCACGCGGACCTCGGAGCGCAGCCTCTCGCCCTCCTCGGCCGCGGCCCGTGCCGCCCGCAGCTCACCTGCCAGCTTTACCGCCTCCTTCTGGGAGCTCTGCAGGTCCACCTGCGGAGCAGAGCAGAGCAGAGCAGAGCGGCCTCAGGACACAGTTTTAAGGGCACACCGGCGAGTTTCAGTGTCAGGCTCAGCAGAATCCGAGGCTGGCAGCAGCCCTAGTGCTGATCGGGAAGGAGAGCCATCGGCCAGGATCTGACGCGCGTCATGTGCAGACCGGGCCAGCGTACGCTCCTTGAGCCCAGGGGTCCCTCGTCCTGCATCCTAGGGGTCCCGAAGGTTTGTTGAAGAGCTTGCGAAGAAGAGCCTGCAGCCTGCTGAGCAAGCCTGGGCCCGGTCAGTACTGGGATAAGAAACCAGGCTACAGCCGTCAGCAGTGTGGGTAGCTTAGTAGGTGGCTCTCTTCCTACTGAACCAGATTTTCCTAACCAGTCCTAAGATCCTATGGATTTGTTTGGAAGGGCTTATCCTGCTATCCTGGGTGATTCCAACCTGGGCTTGTACGTTCTGTTCCTCCTCAACTCCCCCTTGGCAAAGCAATCTCTCATTCCTGCCCCCAGCTCTACAGTGCAGTGGGTCTCCTGGTGCAGCACCCGGGTGGGGCTGCCCTACAGTGGGGTCGAATGGGTCCCTTTCTGTGTGTAAAGAGCTTTGGGATCCTCTAGGTTAGAAGTGCATCACGAATTCAAGGAACTCATTTAAATGAGATCCAAGCACCCCGTGGCATAGCACCCACAAAGGAACAGAACGGGGGATTCTGGCTTTCCCAGCGATGTCTCCGTCTCCCGTGGGGATGAGCATCGCTCCGTTCGCAGGCCACCAGCCCCCCAGCCTGACCTGCAGCAGCTGAAGCCGGTCCTCCTGGCTCCTGAGCTCCTCCCTGGCCCTCTTCAACTCCTGATCCAGCTCCCTGAGCTTGTTCTTCAGCCTGCAGACACACGGGCGAGAGACGGACACAAGGACTCAGCCCAGGGCTGTGAGGCCAGAGGAGAGAGTCACACGGGCCTCTGGGATCATGAAG
Organism: Atractosteus spatula; assembly: GCF_055471065.1. NCBI lineage: Eukaryota > Metazoa > Chordata > Actinopteri > Semionotiformes > Lepisosteidae > Atractosteus > Atractosteus spatula. The sequence goes on along the minus strand of NC_142731.1, from coordinate 9,828,942 downwards.
ACACAAGCAACCAGAAGGCCAAGATGAACTGAGTGACCTCACACGTGAAGCCTTTCTTGTGCTGAGCTCAGTATTAAGATGTTCTCCTGCTTCCTCAAGGTAGAAGATATCTCCCGATGTCTTCCGCAGTGAGCCAACAGCACAGAGCGGACAGAGCTGGCCCAGTGAAAGCTTGTCCTCTCTGCCTGGGGCCCTGGCCGGCCCCGCTCCTGTGCTTGGTGACTCACCGTGCAATCTCGGCCTCCTGCTCCTCGGTGCGGCCCCTCAGCTCGTCCTTCTCCTGCCGCTGCTCAGCGATCTTGGCAAGAGCTCGCTCGTTCTTCTCCTGCAGGGTCTTCACACTCCGCTGCAACTCCTGCACAGACAGGGAGAGGGAAGATCATTTCATACCTTTTTTCCCCATTTTCTCAAGTATCGTGTAAATCCACTGCCTTGTGTGGGCGTGTACTCTTTCAGCTTTTGTTTTACATGACTTTTACAGACTGAAAACTTTCTCGGCCAATCACATTGCTCCACCCAGATGCTGGGCCAATTGCATTGCAGTACACTGATGGTGGGCCAATCGCATCGCTCCACCCAGATGCTGGGCCAATCGCATTGCTCCACCCAGATGCTGGGCCAATCGCATCGCTCCATCTGGGGGAGCCCTGTGTCCCCTGGTGTGGGCCACTGAAGTTTCGGGCATCTTCCTTACCTCCTTCTCTTGCAAGAAGCCCTTCTGCTCTCCACAGCTCTGGGACAGCTGCTGCTCCACCACCACACACTGGGCAGCGGCGGCCTCATGCTCCGCCAGCAGCTGCGCCTTCTCTCTCTCCCACTGCTCCTTCTCCTCCTCCCTGCCTCTTTCCAGCGTGGCCTTCTCCTGCTGCAGCTTCCCCAGCGTCTCTCCCAGCTCGGCATTGGAGTCCTGCAGGCCAAGCAACACACCAGGGCTCAGGGCTGCTGGGCTCCGGCTCTGCGCGTCTCTCGACGAGAAAACAGCACAACGAGACGGCGAAGAGCCACTCCAGTTCAGGGACGGACAGAGGGACAGGAGCAAGAGGGAGAGACGGAGGGACAGGAGCAAGAGGGAAAGGAGCTCAGGGACAGAGACTGGGACAGGAGCTCAGGGACAGACAGGAGTTGAAGGACAGACAGAGGGACAGGAGGAAGAGGGACAGACAGAGGGACAGGAGCTCAGGCACCGACAGAGGGACAGGAGGAAGAGGGACAGAAGCTCAGGGACAGACAGGAGGGAGAGGGACAGGAGTTGAAGGACAGACAGTGGGACAGGAGAAAGAGGGAAAGGAGCTCAGGGACAGACAGAGGGACAGGAGCTCAGGCACCAACAGAGGGACGGGAGGAAGAGGGACAGAAGCTCAGGGACAGACAGACCCTCAGCCGGCGCAGCTCCAGCAGCCTGTCCTCCAGCTCCCCCTGCAGGATAGCGATGGTCTCCCGCTGGCTGTCCGCCTCCCTCTGCAGGTCCGCCTTCTCCTTCTCCACCTGCTCCACCTGCTCCTGTTAGCACACACCGACACAGGTCAGGCCGGGTCAGAGCAACCCTGTCAAAACTGCCCCCAGCCCGGCGCGGCGGCGCACCTGTGTGGTGATGACCAGCAGGTCGGCCTCCAGGCTGCAGTCCGCGCTGTTCTGGAAGCGGAAGGGGGTGCTGGCGCCCCTCACCTGGCCGCTGCAGTCCACATAGCAGAACTGGTAGAACTCGCCGTCCTCCTTGGGCAGGTAGTAGGCTGCAATGACACCAGGCCATGAGCTGAGCAGGGCTGGCTGGGGCAGGGCTGGGCATCCTGGGGCAGGGCTGGGGCAGAGCAGGGCTGGCTGGGGCAGGGCTGGGCATCCTGGGGCAGGGCTGGGGCAGAGCAGGGCTGGCTGGGGCTGGACTGGGCCTCCTGGGGCAGAGCAGGGCTGGCTGGGGCAGGGCTGGGCCTCCTGGGGCAGAGCAAGGCTGGCTGGGGCAGGGCTGGGCATCCTGGGGCAGGGCTGGGGCAGAGCAGGGCTGGCTGGGGCAGAGCAGGGCTGGGCATCCTGGGGCAGGGCTGGGGCAGAGCAGGGCTGGCTGGGGCAGGGCTGGGCATCCTGGGGCAGGGCTGGGGCAGAGCAGGGCTGGCTGGGGCTGGGCTGGGCTTCCTGGGGCAGAGCAGGGCTGGCTGGGGCAGGGCTGGGCCTCCTGGGGCAGGGCTGGGGCAGAGCAGGGCTGGCTGGGGCAGGGCTGGGCATCCTGGGGCACGGCTGGGGCAGAGCAGGGCTGGCTGGAGCTGGGCTGGCTGGGGCAGAGCAGAGCCGGTTGGGGAACTGCAGCTTGTGGAATTCGACATGTGTCAGGGTGTGTCTGTGTGTGTCACGTCAGGCACGGGCACCCAAAGCCTCACCCTGAAAAACCACCTGCTGCTCCTTCGGCACCTCCCCCTCTGAGTCAGCAGGGGGCGCTACCCACACGAAGGTGTAGTAGTCCCTGGTGGTGCTCCACCCCACCTGCAGGAGGACAAGGACACGACGTCATGGATCTCACTGCCCCACACCTGCACCTGCGCCTATGGGCACACTGTGCAGACCCCCGTGGCCTTGGGGGGGGAGCCTGCATGGTTCCACTGCTCGGCTCCATGATCGAGACGCCCCTAAATGCGTAAATCACGGAATCACTCTGCCGGACAGCGGTAAACTGCTCCTGTTCGGTAACTTTCCGATCGGAAACAACAGAGCAGAGAGTCCCACCCCTGGCGGCAGAGTATCGTAAAATGCTTAGAAATAACAGCAGCGTCGTACTGGGGCAGGAAAATGGAATAACGCCGAAAGAGGGACTCGGCCTACAGCCTTTCCACCCGGCATTCTCTCCTGCTTCCTGCCTGTCCCTGCAGCCGGCTTCTCCTGGGTTTCCAAAAGTGAAAGTGATCGACCCATCTGGCTGAGTCACTGGGCGTTCGTGCCTCTGCTCGCACTGACAGGAAGCAGGAAGTCGTGGCCAGGCAACACAGACAAAGGCCACTGGCAGGAACAGCAGACACAGTGCACAGCAGAGCTGTGGGGGGAGAGATTTCTTCAGCAGCTGAATTAAGGACATTCAGGCAGGACAACACAGTTAACACCCCTACTCTGATGCACAGCATAGGGGATCCTTAATGACCAAGCAATCAATACCTCGATGTAATGTCTCATCCAAAGAATCAAAGAATAACTCCTGCTACACTGTCTTATAGTCCCCTTTTACCATACTGGCCCTGCGTTTGGGAATTCTGCTTCACAGGGATGAGCGCCACCTACTGGTCCACTTTAAATTAGCACCCTGGGTTTTACTTAAGAGGTCTCCCATCCCCTATTGATCGGGGGCCAGCCTGGCTGAGCTTCTTAGACCTGAAAAGATCAGGCGAAGAAACGGCAGCTGTGTTGCCAAACATGACAAATGTGAAACTAATGGGAAAATAAAACATTTCAACTTCTGGGTTCTGGGAATCCGCGACGAACTACCTCACCATGGTGTCGTAGGGGAAATAATTCACAAGAAGGAATTTGTCGCGTCAACAGACTATTTCTGTACAAATTCAGTAATCCCCCCCCCCACTCACTCTGAAGATGCCGAGCCAGTCCCGCCGGCTGGGCTTGAACTGCGTGGTGACCGTGTACTCGCACTTCACCGCGCTGTCCGGCGGGTACGCCTGGCCCACGTTGTTAAAGACCACCTGGGAGTACGTGGACGACCCCAGCATGACGGCGGAGGTAGGGGGCTTCTCTGCGCCCTCGCTCATGTTGGACTCTGCGGGACGACACACACACCCAGGGGGGAAGAGAGCTCTCCGCCTGTGACTTAAGAAAAAAACAAAACGGCGTGTTACTCAGGGCTGTAGGCCGAGTGAAGTCCGTCCAGCGCTCCGCGGTGGGGCCGAGGGAAGCTTCCCAGGCTACACAACCCGTATCGTGGGGAAAAAACAGAGCCCGAGATAAACTCGGGAAAGCCCGGGATAATGAAAACACCGTACAAAGACACTGGATTGACCCGAATTATACCGATAATAGTCAAGTCCCCTGCTGTCTCTTATAGGGAGAGCCGCTTTCAGAGGACAGTCCGGCAAGTGTCTCGGGGCGTCTAGTAGCTCTACTCGCGCAGGAGTGTAACTTGATAAGATGCAAAGACAGCATGTGGCCGTTTTCAAGTTTCACTTTTGATATGACGGCTTTAAAAATGTTTACGACAGTGGAGACGAGTGTGACATTTCTTCAACGTGTATTATTGCTGTTGATAGTCATCATCTCCACCATCAGCTCCATCTTCTCTTCTCGGCTACTGTTGCCAGTATGCGTAGCGGACTCGTTGTGTTTTTAATTTGTTTTTCTCAGACACGAGAAGAGACCGCTTTTTTTCAGCTCGCAAAGATGCCAGCGCCGCTACCGTTTTCATTCCCCCCCCCACAGCCTTGATTATTACAAAACCAGAAAAAATTTAAAAATAAAAAAAACAGAAACTCACCCAGTTTCCTGAAGACTTCCTGCTCTGTGTCGTTCTCTGGCGCAGTTTGTAACACACCGATACTGCCGAAGAAAGAAAGCGAAACTTATTTTAGTACTTGCGCTGCCTGAGAAAAAATACAGTATTACCAGGCGGAATGCTGTCACTGTTGTTGTCGCTGTTAATGCTGATACGTCAGATTATAACTGTAAAGGGTCGGTGATGTTGGTTACTCACTTGTTTTAATACTCTGACTCACTCACAGGTGAGAGGCAAGTTATTTCAAGCAACTAGTTCTTGATTGACATCCTCCCCTGTAATAAAAGCACAAGGCTGTAAATATTTAGGCAAATCGATTTCTGGGAGATGTAGTCCCATTCGGTGTGGGGCTGGTCCTGTGCTGCTCTGCGAGAGAACTGGGACAGAACTTCATTTCCCGGCGTGCCTGTCGGCGTTACAGCACTATCCCGCAGGTTGGACTTCGGAAGGGGGTTTCTCGGCTGTGACTCACACAAGTGTTTGTCAGTTTTCTGGTATTTCGTAAAGATCAGACAGCTGAGTCTGGTGGAGCGCACGATTTGGCTATTTAAACCAAAGTCGCGCAATATGTGTGGACTGTGGATCCACAGTCGGTTATGATGAACTTAACATGCGATCTTCCTGCGTCAATCTGATAAATTATCTTCCGTATTTATTATGTATTATTCACTGGACCAGAATTGCTTCGTAATCGAAAGCGAAGACTTGCGTAAATCTGTGAACAGAGATCGTCGGCAGTCTAACTAGCCGGCTCCTGTTTATTGGTCGTAGTTACAGAGGTGCAGTTGAAAGACGACCTACAGTGCCTTCAGAAAGTATTCACCCCCCACTGACTATTTCTCGTTCTGCTGTGTTGCAAAGTCCAATTAAAGCATATTTAAATGGGATTTTTTCCATTCCTGTAGATGTAATTCTCTATAATGTTAAAATAATAAATTATTTAGATGTCTTCAGAATTATATTAAAAAAAATATGAAAATTATTTAATTGATAAGTATTCACCCTCTTTGTTTTAACAACCGAAATTGCTAAATTATCAATTATTCAATTATCTTGAGAGATATCACACTAAATACGTTAACAAGGTACACCTGTGTTCACTTCGAATCCACCTGTGTTCAATTGCTTGATTGCACAATAAGTATCACCGACTCTTTGCTGTCCCTGCTAAAACAGCAGATCAGTTGAGTCTTGCTGTTATGAAGGCCAAGGAGCTGCCTGTGGAGCTTTGAGATGAAGTTGTTAGGAGGAGAAGAGCTGGAGAAGGTTATAAAAAGATTGGCAAAGCTTTGAACCTTCCTAGGAGCACTGCGAAGTCCACTGTAACAAAATGGGGAAAAAACATGACACAACCCAGACACTACTAAGATCAGGCCCTCCTCCCAGACTGAGCAACTGGGCAAGAAGGGCGATTTGTCAGAGAGGTGACCAGCTACAACACTGACACGGCTGCGGAACTCTTTGGTTGACATGGGAGAAACTGTCCAGACATCAACAATCTCTTTGACACTTCACAGATTTGGTCTCTCTGGGAGAGTGGCTAGAAGGAAGCCGCTTCTGAGAAAACCGGCATTTTCAAGCCTGGAGTTTGCTAGAAGCCATGTGATAAAACCCAGAAACCTTTTGGAAGAAAATGTTGTGGTCTGCTGAGACTAAAGTTGAGCTCTTTGGCCTGAAAGCAAAGCGCTATGTTTGGCGCAAATGAATTACAGCCCAACTCCCAGGTAACACCATCCCTACCGTCAGGCATGGTGGTGGCAGCATCATGCCCTGGGGCTGCTTTTCAGCAGGAGGAACTGGAGAGCTTGTTGCCGTCAAAGGCAACATGGATGGAGCCAAATACAGGCAAATCCTTGAGGAGAACCTGTTTCAGTTAGCCGGAGATCTGCGTTTAGGGCGAAGGTTCATTTTCCAGCAGGAGAATGACCTAAAGCACACGGCACAAACTATCAAGGAATGGCTTGATAAAAAGGTTAGTATTCTGGAATGGCCCAGCCAGATCCCAGACTTGAATCCAATTGAAAATCTGTGGTATGACCTGGATATTGCTGTCCACCGATGTTAACCATCTGCTTTGGCAGAGTTGGAGCAAACTTGAATTTTCAAATGGGACAACATTCCACAATTTAAATATGCAAAGCTCATACAGATGTACCCAAAGAAAACTCATGGCTTTAATTGTTGCTAAAGGATGATGTACAAAGTACTGATGTGGGGGGTGGGTGAATGCTTTTGTGAATGAGAAATGTAAGTCTTTCAGGCTGGAGAAATGAGTGTTCTTGAATATAAATTTTAAAAAATTGATTCATAAAGGTGTTGAGTTTGTTATTGAATGGAGAAAAAATTACATTAATGTGTTAAAGTGTTTTGGTGTAACGGAGCAAAATGTGGAAAAAAATTCAAGGGCGTGAATACTTTCAGAAGGCACTATATTTTACTGAAATACTGTAGTCGTGGAGCATCTTGGAACCACTGTGCAAGGAGAGCCTAGCACAGAAAAGCTTGTTTAAAAACAAACTGCAGAGGGAGTTGGGTTTCAGATGTTCAGTAGTAGATTGAAAAATGCTGAACTTTAATCGGTCAATAACGGGGTGGTGCTGTGGCTCAGGATCTGTGCCTGGGGCTGGAAGGTTGCTGGTTCAAATCCCGCAGCCGGCAGAGGAATCCTACTACGTTGGGCCCCTGAGCAAGGCCCTGAACCCCAACTGCTCCAGGGGTGCCGTATAAATGGCTGACCCTGCGCTCTGACCCCAAGCTTCTCTCCCTGCCTGTGTGTCTCATGGAGAGCAAGCTAGGGTCTGTGAAAAGACCAATTCCCAATACAAGAAATTGCATAGGGCCAGTAAAGCGATCTTATCTCGCCAGACTCTAGGGCTAGTCCAATACATACTATCCCCGATAAACAGCTGACATTAAAAGTTCTACAGGAAGTATGGTTTTGCATTGTATACAGAGGGAAAAAATCATTGAGTTAGTTCCCAACGTTATTAACATGAGGAAGGTTGCAAACAATAGGAGACAGTCCCAACTGGCTAGTTTGATAGCAGCCAATTGATCTAAGAGTCTCTTTCTTGTAAAGTAGCCCGAGTATTGGCTTCAACAACATGGCTGGGCAACTTGTTCCTGACTCCCACAACCCTTTGTGTAAAGAAGTGCCTCCTGTTCTCAGTTTTAAGCACTTATGCACTGCTACATAGTTTCTAATTGTCGTCCGTTTCATATTTCAGTGTTATCCTGAAAACATCCAATGGACAGGAATGGGTATTGAAATGTTAATTTTTTAAACCATTAAACCTTTTATACTTTCTCCTTATTCAGTCCTAATGTATTTTTTTTATGCGATGACTCAGAATTTGAATGCTGTGTCTGCACTGGATCATCACGCCAAACGAGGATGAGGGCTTATGCCGTCTTTCTGAATGAAATTAACAATCGTGACGTATTGAAATTCTGCTTTCTCACGACCGGAAAGGAGAACCGCCCCATATTAGACGAGAGCCCAGGTGTGAGTTAAAGAGCATTTAAAAAATACTTATTGAACGGTTGGTACGGCGTGACCATTGTTATTACACAGCTAAATCGACTACTTTCAAAGACATGTGACCCTCTTTTCCTCGTGTACTATTTTTGGTAGCCGAGATGAATCGTATTATTCAACTCGCCGCAAAATAACCCTGTCCGTCCCTGAACTGTAACAAAACAGAAACATAAATATGTAAACATGGCTTAAAAATTTCTGAAGCACGAATCTGTTGAATCAACCCCCTGTTACGCTTAAAGGCCCGGCTTGGAGGGCTCTGTGTCTCTGGACACCTCAAAGGTTCAGCCTGGGCCCTAATGTCGCTGCCGATCTGCGCTGGACCTTTCTCGTGTGAGCTTATCAGCGAGGTAACAGCCTGGTCTGCTTTGTCTGCACGGAGCCCATATGTACACGCGCGTGCTCGCGGGGCTCCTGTTCTCCATGACAATGGAGCGCCCGACGTGGGGATCGCCCAGGGCACGTGCCTGGATTCCGCGTGTCGCCCTGGCCGCGCCGCGCAGGTGGCCGCTGGGTCAACACTGGGGTGGGGGTGGGGGGGTCAGCAGCCTCGCACCTGCGCCCGCGCGCCAGCTGGGAGCGGCGGGCGGGTGGGGACTGCGACGTCATCAAGCCGGGAGGGCAGCCAATCGTAATGCAGCACACGGCGGAGTCCCACCCCTCATGTTGTTTATTGATCATTCGTGTACAGGGAATATTTTAGAACATCAGCCAGAGCCCTCAGTATAAACCTAAATTAAATACAAATTAGTCATCCTTTATATTCCCAAATATAAAGTGTATGCATGGTTGTTTATGTTTTTCTGAAATGTATTGTAACGCTTACGGCCGACAGGTACTGTGTAAGAGCCGGCGTACCAGAGCAGGTGACGTCACCGCCCTTCCTGTGATAGCAGGACTACAGCTACTGGGCTGTAGAGAGATCTCTCTTTAGCTCACGGGGCTAGGTCGCTGCAGAGAGACGCGGAAGTCCCGGGTTCGAGCCACCTATACTTTGGGCCGACCAGATGCGGCAAGGGCGCCCGCCTGAGCCCCCGTTGCGTTACAGTATAAACACCCTCGCATAAGAGGTCAGATTTGACGGAAACGATGAACTGTCATACAGGACATCCCTGAAAGAACCCTGTCTCTCCTGTCACACGGTGATGTGCTGCTTTTCCAAAACTGTGCAGCCTAAGACTGTGCTGTGTGCCACCAGCTCGGTCCCGTCCCAGTGTTTCTGCGAGCCCGGACGCTGTCAGGTCTCTCTCTGCGGTCGTTCCGGCCGATATTGTACATTGGCAGCTGTATAACTCATTGAAAGGCTCTGTTCTCTAGCCGGATGGTTAACCGGCCCGGGATCAGCAGGCTCCTGGCCAGTCCCCCCTCGCGGGGCTGCTGCCGGAGACCCCCCCGTCTCTCCCGTCCACATCCATCCAGTAGCGTTTGACGGCGGGAAGTGCAAAATCAATAGAGGCTTTTAACAAGCGAAGGAGGGACATTTTTTCCAGCCATCCATGACAAATGAATCCAGTTTTAATAGATTAGCCGGGAATGGACTCATCCTTCTCCGGGCGCTTCTTACTGATCCGCATTGAAAACACGTGAAGCCGCTCGCGAGGGCGACCAAGCACCTTTCCAGCGGCACGCGCGTCACATCTGGCTAAATCTGGACGAGAGCTCGTTCATTTTCTCCCACTTAGCCTCACGCGAGGCGGGGGGGGGGCACTTATCATACTAAAACACCCCTTGATGTGTCACATCCGTCACACAAACACATTGTCGATACCCCGAGCGCGATTTATCGCCGGCGGAGTGATTAACGCCGCCCGGCTCGCTCAGGTCTCGCACAGAGGCAAGAGAAGCTCCTTTTTTTTATTCGAGTGCAAACAGATACAAACATCTCCGAAACACCATCATTACTCGAACGTCTGTATGGATCTGATCGGCTGCGGAAAATTGCAAAAGACGCTTTTGTTTTACCAAATGTAAAAATGTAGAAGCGGGTACTGCTGACTCCAGTGAATGGTTTTACACCACGGTTTGTGGTACGTGATGCAGATGCGGTAATATATACCCAGTGCACCCTTACTGACATAACACCGGAGGGCACTGCTGTCACACTCTTGAGTCGGGCGCCTCATCCAAACAGAATCCCCTCTGTTTAAAAACACAGCGAGCTGTGGGAGTCTGCTGTGCCCAGCGTCCATATTCTATCCTGTGATGTTCGCCAGACGGGTAAACGGAAAATTCAAAACTGTTGCCGCCTCTGCAAACGTCTGTATCTGTGGACTACAGACAAGGTGAAACAAAAGCAAAGGCAAAATTATTAATTTACTTTCAATTCAATTCTTTATAGGGACGAATTCCAGCGCTGTCAAGGTACTTACTTAGATACTTTATTGATCCCGTGAGGGAAATTGCAGTGCAACAGCAGCTTAACACACACAACACAGCAACAGTGTAACGAATTATATAATAATAGTACAATACATACAATACAATACAAGAGTTACTCACAGTCCGGACACACAAGAACAAACTAGAACAGAACAGTACACAGAAAAATCGTATCACACATATGAATATAAATATAGATGAAAATATAGATATAAATATAAATGTATTGCACAGGTCCTGGCATATATTGCACAAAAAATGGTTGTAAACGGGAAAAAGAAAAAGAAAAAGAAAGAGAACAGATGTAGCAGTAGATGTGTAGATGCGTTTAGTCCAGAAACAGGTCACTGTCGATGTTGCCTCTGCCCAGACGCAAGGTGGATGCGTTGTACAGTCTGATGGCAGAAGGCAAGAATGACCTCCTGTAGCGCTCCCTGTCACACCGTGGATGAATCAGTCTATTGCTGAACGTGCTCTTCATTTCTACAAGCCTGTCATAGAGGGGATGGGAGAAGTTGTCCATGATGGCCTCTAGTTTGGACATCATTCTCCTCTCAGCCACTACCTCCAAGAGGTCCAGGCCAGACCCAATGACAGAGCTTGCTCTCCTGATGAGCTTGTTCAGCCTTAGTAGTAACAGTTAGCGAGAGGCTCGGTCTCTGTGCTTCAGGCTATGACAGGAGAGCACATAGCGGTCAATCCCAGGATTAGACGGGATATTTTATGGAAGGATGTTTGTCTAATCCGGGAGTATATTTTACAGTGCCGGGGAATGCTAATCTCTCCTGTCTGCAGCCTCGCAGTCGGCACAAAACACAAGGTGCATCAGATCGTGTGCAGTACATCCCCGCACTCCCTGGGGAGACACAGCCCCCTGCTTTCCTTCTGTGTGAAGAGATCCGGTTGGAGCTCTGAAGCTGTGAGTGAAAAAGAGGGTGTTGTTTTTAGCGGGGTTCTCCATCCTTATGCAGGGGTCACACAGACACATACTCGCTGCCACAGGGGCAGGAGGGGGCAGGGGGGTGCCCCAGTGACCGGCTGCCATCTGTCGATTGTCAAGCGGTCCCCAGCTGAGACTGGACCCGGGCCCATGCTGGGGTACCGGCCTGGCCAGCAGCTGTACCCCTGTGATGAATACTCCTGTCAGAGGAAACCTGCCGGCACACACAAAGACCTGGTTGCGTTAGAGGCAATGCTGGAGTTATCCCAGAGGGAAACGGGATCTCCCCCTGCCTCCCCTCCCATCCTCACCGAGATGGAAAGTTTGGAAAATTCAGTCACAGCTGGAAAAAAAAAAAGAACTCAGTGTCATTTCTTCGGTTCTTCTACCCCCTCCTCCTCATTATCATTTCAGTCCAAACTTGTTTTCAGACGAAGCAGGATGATTGAATGTTCTTTTTAGCTCTTTGAAGAAGAAGGTTAATGCCTTGGAGTTTGCCCAAGATGGCTGAATTTAATCAGGGCCCAATTTCCATCCGAAAGTCTTTTCCTCTGTCAGACCTGACTGGCAGAGGGCGTTTGGTGTTTAAATAAGGAAGGAGAATCTCCTGGCATCTTTTGGCAGCATACCTGACTGCTGTTACTGCGCTGGGGTATTCATACATCCTACCAACACAAACACACAAAAAGGCCCAACAATTAAAATCAGCCACTCTGGAGATTGTAGGTTGTAGATCGGCGTGTTCCGGCTGGGACCCCAGACTCAGACCTGGGGGACCTTCATTAGGTTTTATCCAGCAGGAAGGATGTGTTTGCAATCAGCAGCTTTGGCTTCCTCCAGTGTCTGAGATCTACCGCCACCTGCTGGTAGCGCTGATAACCCCCCCCCCCAGGGCATGGGTTCGATTCCGGGAAGGGCTGTTATTTTCAGGGTGGTGGGGGTCTGGGACACCCCCCCCCCCCCGACCAAGCTGTTGGCTTCTTCTGGGAGACAGATGGATGAAAATAAGGGATCAATCAGCTCCTAACGACCAAACAGGCCCAGATGGCTTGAAAGGCCTCCTTGTGTTTGCAGCCATTCCGACGTTCCTATGTACTGTATGGCTACTGCTAATAATGGCACCAATAATTCTGGAAAAAATCAATGATTTCTCACTGTCTTGTCCTCTCATGTCAGCCCGCGCATTTATATTTATGGGATGAACAAGTGCCTTTTAAAAGGCTTAGGGAGGTGACGTGTTCTCCAGCCAGAATATATTATGCTCAGCACAGCCTCAGCCTGCACAGCCAAGACGGATGGCCGGCGCACCAGTAATTAATAATGTTTTTACAAGACTGATGGAGCTGCTTAGCAGCTCAGAAAGAAGTGCCGGACACATCTCTTGGTATTGAAACGCGCAGGTAAATTGATTTGTCCATCGAATTTCCTGTAGGAATCATTAGGATTAATGGAAAGCCAGGAGTCTCTTGGATTCTCTGATTTATAGGACCATTTAGGTAAAGCAGGAGAAATGACTATTTAACAGCAAAAAACCTGACAGGGGCTGTAAACCATGTCCGGGAAGGGTGGAGGGCTGGGCGGAACTGTGTTGGGGGGGAGTCCTTTGTGTATGTGTGTGAAGGGGGGGGGGGGGTGCCAGAGGTCAAAGGTTGTGGCAACATGTAAGTTGGCTTCCTGTCTTTTGGGCATCAGCCCCCGATGGCTGAGAGGAGAGAGGCCTGGCCAGAGCTGAGCTGCAGTGCTGGCTCGCCGGAGGTCAGCTCTTGCCAGGGCTGGAGGCTGGTAGCCTGGCGCCGCACTGCCAGCACGCAGTCACAGTAGCGTCAGCTCAGATGCCACCTGAGTCCAGCGGGCAGGACTCAGAAGTGGCTGGATATGTCCCACCACCGCATTAGAGGTCACTCAACGAGCACCAGCAGTAAGGGACATGCAAAGTCAATATGATGAGGTGGATATGGGCTTTCAGCAGGATTTTGATATTCTTTCTCATGAAAGATTAATTGTCAGATTGCCAGAGGTTGTCATGTAGGGTAGGGGGTTTGAACTGAAGAAACGACAATTCTTATTTTTGAAAAATAAGAACAGTTTTTATTCTGCTTTGTCCTCACCGGTGCACATTTACAAGTTCGCCAGCCATGTTGATGAAGCTGATACCCCAGCGTCTTTAAAGACGCAGCTGGGTGAGATGTGTGTGACCTGATTTCTGACCTGCTCTTTTTTGAGAGAAGCGTGAGAATTTGAGTGCCCTCAGCCCCCTTGTCTAAACAGCCCTCTGTCCTTGGAAAAGCTGGGAGCCCCAAGTCTGGTTTTGTGGTTTCAGACGTCTGTGGAGGTCTTGCTGAGCTTCAGTTCACCTGGGTCCCCTCTGAAATTTTCAAGCGATCAAAACTTTATCGATTAATTCTTTCCTGGGGTCTGGAGTTGCTGATGATTTCAAGAGACCTGGAACACCTGCAGAACTGGGGACTCCTGCCTTCATTATTATTTCTGGGTACTCGCACACCATATTTATTTTACTGGATCATTCTCTCCTCATTGAATCTCTGTTCCAGTTCTTAAAATCTGGGGAAGTAAGATGAGGAGAGGAGAGGTGGTTACTATGAATTCATTTGGCTGATGCTTTTATCCAAAGTGGCTTAAATTCATATCCATTTCTACATTTGAGCCACTTTAGTGTATCAATTTGATTACAATACCTTATAGCAGCTGCTCAGGCTCCAGTGTGTATTGTATCACCATTGATCTTCAGAGGCTCAGTGCCACTACTTCGGTGCTCCCCTGCAAATGCTTATCATTGCATTCAGCTCCAAGAGGTCTTCTAGTACCTGAAGTACCTACCTAGACATCAGGCTTGTCTGAAAACGCAGCAGGGAATTTCAGGAGAGGTCCATAATATGTCCATGGCACTCATATAAAAGCAGAGGGAAGAGACGATATGGAATGAGATCATGAGCAACGGCACATCCTCCAAGAATTGGGTTTGTCTTCTGTCAACATGTCCAAAGTCACAGCACAGCCCTTGGGCGGGGAGATGGGAAATGTGTTGGTGGTGAAAGTCACTTTCTGCCACTGCCGTGAAAGAGCCCCAGAACCAGGAGGCGATTCATTACTCCTGCAGCAGCACTAGATCAAGACAACGGTCACTTGAAAAGCCCATCTCCCGGCTGGATGGGTTGCTAACCGTGAAATTAGTCCCATTACCGCAGTGCTTTATGGCACTCGCCAGCCCGCCGATCGATGCCGGCCGAGCGGGGGGGCGCGTGGGCCTGCACGCGCCGTTTGTGCAGAATGTGTTTGTGCGGGAGAGTGTGCGCAGGGTCTGTAACAGTTTAATTAAAAATGGCCCATAAGGAGCCTGGCAGAAGCGAAAACCGGAGGGCGCACAGCGGATGAAACAAGTCGAAGGGAAGAGAAAGCGATAATTACATGACTTGCATGGCAAAACCTGTGGCTTTGCTCAGCGCTGTTGTGGTAGCAAAAAATGCCATTATTTCTGTCAGGGGATATTAAACTCACGCCCTGCAGCCTTCACAGAACTCATTTCAGTTTCTTGCTCCTTTGTGAGATCTGCAACCTGTATAATTCCTTTAACTCTTTTTTTCCAACCAGAACATTCCCCAGTACTGTGTTTTTTGCAGCTTTTCCTTGGAAAGACTCTGTTGAGGCCTCCTGTTTCTGTCTGCTCTTCCTCTCTGTGTTTTACCACACTTGACTGTGATTTCACCATGCTCTGCTACACAGTACTTTGCTTTTACCACGGAACAGCCCTGCAGACCTTCACGAGCAGACCTGTGTGCTGACAAGGCAAAAGCACAGAGAAAAAACAAGACAACTAAACAACAGCTTTAGCATGAGCAGTGATTTAATTTCACAGTGCTGTCCCTTTGAGAGATGCCTGTTTTGACCAGATCCCCAACTTGAAACACAAAATCAAATATTCAGTCACAGATTTGTCCTATAAATACAGGCGCCACCACCTGTAGATTCTTACCACTAATACTTCATTGTATTGTATTGCACTTTCTAACTGAAATCTAAATCTAATGATGGCCTCCCCTCATTTCTTAGCATTTTAATGGTTCCAAAAAGCTTCAGGTAGAAGAAGAGGAGGGGACCCAGTTCTTCCACCCCTGTAGCTCAGCAACCCCCTGGGTGACACACTTCAGCCACCCCGCCCCAGCAGTATTGCAGCAGGGCAGATGCAAAGGGGAACAGCGCCCCCTGCTGTTCTGCTAGCACCACTTCCAGCAGGAATCTGGCTCTTGCAGGTCTCCCCCAGTGCTGATCAGGGCCAGCCAGCCTGGCTGGGCTTCTGAGATCTAAGCAGCACAGGCTGCTAAGTGGCAATGCACTACTGTGGCAATGTACTGTAATATTAATATAATATCATAAATGTGAAGAGTAAAACCTTGGGGGTGAAAGATCAAGGAGGAGCTCCTGAAAGGTACTGTAGCTTATTTTTCACAAGACAGATGATACTCAGATTGTATCAGATTGTTGTTAAAACTTCTCCCCCCCCCCCGGTCTCCCCCGTCCATCTCTTATCTCTTGTTTGCGTGACACCAAACTCTGATCCAATTCCTTGAAGCTAAACAGTGACAGAACAGAAGTTTTACTGGTGGGCAGCAAGTGTGCCAGACGGAGCTTCACAGTGATGGCGGATGAGCTTCCCCATTCACACGTCAGCCACAGTCGGCAACCTGGGAGTCATGCAGGATCCTCTCTTGTCTTTTGAGCCACGTGTGAAAAATCGGATTCAGACATTTTCCTTTTTTTTCACCAAAGAAATATTGCCTGCATTCGGCACCTTTTCTTCATTGTCTGGTGCTGAGTGCCTGATTCATGCATTTATACTTAGTAAGCCAGTAAGCCCTTAGTAAGCCAAACTTACTTAATAAGCCAGCAGCCATATCACCCTGCAACTCACAACTGGCAGCCCACTGAAGCTCAGCAGGTGTGAGCCTGGTCAGTACCTGGATGGGAGACCTCCTGGGAAAAACTAAGGTTGCTGCTGGAAGAGGTGTTAGTGGGGCCAGCAGGGGGTGTTCACCCTGTGGCCCAAGTGGGTCCTAATGCCCCAGTATAGTGACGGGGACACTATACTGTAAACAAGTGCTGTCCTTTGGATGAGGTCCTGACTCTCTGTGGTCATTAAAAATCCCAGGGTGTTTCTCGAAAAGACTAGGGGTATAACCCCGGTGTTATACCCCTTTGGCCCTTACCAATCATGGCCTCCTTATAATCCCCATCTCTGAACTGGCTTCATCACTCTGCTCTCCTCCCCACTGAGAGCTGATGTGTGGTGAGCATTCTGGCGCTGCACATTGGTGGTGGTGGAGGGGTCCCCATTACCCGTAAAGCACTTTGAGTGGAGCATTCAGAAAAGTGCTATATAAGTGTAAGCAATTATTATAATTATTATAACATCAAAGCTTGGTTTCTCCAACTCTTTACTCTATGGGCTCCCTAACTCTCTTCTCAACTAATTACAATGTGTCCAAAACTCTGCAGCTAGACTACTATCTGCTTGGTTGCCTATAAAATCACATATTCAAGATAAGATCTTTTACAGACTTTCAAGGCACTCAACAATCTGGCTCCATCATACACCTCTGAGCTATATATACCGTACATATACGGTATGTGTAAGATAAACTAATGTTTGTAATGTATCCTGCGCTATGTGGTTATCTAGTCCAGGCTACTGTGAGTAAACATTCCTCTATTGCTTAGCAATATTACACAAACATGAACCTTGTTCTTAATGCTTCTAAGACAAAAGAAGTAAGCAGACCAGAGTTAGAAGAGCGGAGGTTGCGAGGTGGGGAGTAGGGCGATAATAGTTCAGACAGGTACTGAGGTGCCAAGCCAGGCAGAGCCTTATAGGTGAGCATGAGGATTTTAAAGTCCACACGGAATTTGACTGGAAGCCAGTGCAAGGACTCCAGGATAGGAGTAATCTCAAACACCCACTCCGCCTTAGCCACAGTCTGTGTACGTGGCGAGACACTAAACATAATCTTCAGTGTTGTAGGCCAGAGAGCATTAAGACCCGAAGGAACGGGCTTATGAACAGTTTCTTCCCAAAGACAGTGCGCCTGATTGCCAAGGACATGCAGACCGCATGCATAACATGCATAACATATAGGAGGCCCATATCCCATCTCCGTAGGTACAATATCTTTTATCATGTGTAAATTAGGAGCCATTCTTCTTAAGTGATTTTGTTTTGTGTGTAATAGTGTGTATAGTCTTTTTACAGTATATAGTGTCCTGCACATAGCCTGTGTATTTACCCTTTTGTTTTCTGACTGAGAACCGTGTAAGATTTCCAATGCACTGTTCGTTCAAATGGCAATAAAGTTACTTGAACTTGACACACAATTACAGAACTGTGCTCTGGTGCGGGTCTTGACAGGGCCTTTTAAAGGACAGTAGGTCTTTGCTTCTTTTGTGTGACTGATGTAACAATAAACCACACTTATGTCTTGTCTTGTTTTTACAGTGTAATGCACTTTTAACAAGATACTGATCTCCTGTAATTGGTTTAGCTTTCTGGAGGAGCTGCAGACACTCTGCAGTAGATTTAGTTTTCCAGTGGGTTGCACTGGATGAAAGTGAAACAGATTTTTCTGGTGGGGGTACAAGACTTTGTCCCAACCCTACCCCTCCTCTATTGTCATTCTGGGCTGGATCTCCTGTACTTCCAAAACTAAAATGACAATGACTCCAGGAGGGGTCTCGTCCCGTTTATTCCCCACAGTACTGCGCTCCCAAGCCTCTGAGATAAATATTTGCCTTCAGCGTCTTTCCGAAGATCGCTTCCTCTTTGTAAAAGGATGATAAAGCCAATTAAGCTTCAACCCAGCACGGGGAGCCGTTCTGTCTTTTTTTTTCCAGCCATCGCTCAGACGGTCTCTCCACGGCGGGTGCAGCGGCGTGCGATGACGTAACAAGGCGAAGATGACAACGCCGGAAGACGGAGGATTCCGAGGGGTGACGTCATCTGAACTCTGTGTGAACTGAGAGGGTAGGAATGGAGAGATTCTTCACCTCTGTAGACTTTGATTACAGGTGGTGGAAGCTCGTGTGCTACAGCTTCGACCCACGGTGACGTTAGCATTGTAAATGCGGCGCTATAACTGTCCCTGCTATGATTAAACTGGGTTTAAAACGCGCTTTGTCAGATCGTATTTACACAGGTCCTTGTGATTCTGAAATACACGCAAATACGCCTCACTCAAGTACAAAACTAAAGCAGACGAATTCTAAAGGAATAGAATAAAAACGTTTTTATTTTCTTGGGCGGCTAACACAACACTACACAACGTGCTTGATGTCAAGTTTTCGTAGGGCATTGTGGATATTGCACAGTAATATTTCACAAGTGAAAGAGCGGATATTGCATTTCCAATTTCTACGATTTTATCTTAAGTTAATATAACATATACCAGAAAAAAAGAATGTAGACAAAACCTTTTTAACCATCGTGACCGCAATTTATAAAGTGTAACAAAACGTTTAAACCTATTTAAAAACATTGCTTATGAAATAAAAACTAAAGGTGGCAAACGCAATAGTTTTGTTTTCTTCTGTAGTAGGTAGCACTACTCCCGTAGTTTGGTCTTCAAAAGCATTATTGGATTCTGGAGCGTCTTTAGTAACCACAGCAACGCAAATCTTATAAGAGGCAGGTTATTTCCTGGTCGAACGGTCACCGCCCCTAAACACGAACTGACCTATCACAGGCCAAGAAGAACAGGAGAAACCAATTACAGTTCGCCGTGGTCGCCCGGGGGGTGTGACGTACAGGTTGGTCGAGAGACTGTAGGAATGTTTTCAAAGCGTGCGGCGAGATTCGTGTGCTGAGACAGACTGCCAGGTTTATGAAAGCTAATATTTCATAAAGGTAAATAGCAGAATGCTTTTATCGAATTAGCCGTCTTTACATTTCAATGTATTAACATATTAATATATGTGTGTGTGTGATCAAACGCGGTTCTTCTCTCAGACGTATTCATTAGCCAGTCAACTTTTCCTCTCGGTTAAAATACAGGCGTCAGGTAACCATCTAATCTCGCGAAGTACAGATCACAGAGTACTGGATTTCTAGTTACCCTTAAACCACGTTGAACGCTGTTTAAACGGCGTTTCTCGTTTAATTTTTTTTTATTTTGTGAAAATAACCATAGAAAACACGAAAAGGTTGTACCGTTTTACACTGTACTTAACCCTTTCAAATAAGAATAAATAAAGTGATAGCGTATCGCCACATTTGTTATAATAAATATATCTGGCGAATTAATTACAGATAAGATGTATGATTGAATCCCCGATAGGTAGTCTTTGCAAACCGTCACCGCAGGAAGATCTTTGTTTACCGCTCTTCCTCTGTTTCCTTGACAACAGTGCTAAGATCCCGCAAAACTTTCCCCTGGCGCTATCGGGCTTAATGATCTTTTGTTTTTACAGAGCCTAAACAATTGTTTTTCACCTAGAATCCTAGATCCTGTTATTAGAATAAACTGAAATCGAGCCCAATGCCCACGTCAGGACGTTACCCTTCTCAAAAGAAACAACGATCACTTTTAAGGTTGTGTATCTTTGTGTAATTGAGCTCACATTAGCATTAGTTTTCCGAGTTTTTTTGTGTGTTTTTAGTCGGGTTGGTTGTTGTCCTTTTTTTATATACAGAACAAAGAGTTCATTTAATTTATTAATCCTTGTAATCTTTTCTTTTTGCACAGTTGTAGAAGTTATACTTCTGTAATTCTCTAATTAAGATTTGGAATTAGAACCCGAACTCTTACTGCTCCACACTTGAATTCAGAGAGGCCTGATCTACCCAGATCCAGAGAGGAGTTTAGCCAGGACAGTGCGGTTGACTCTCGTACTCTTCTGAACAGTGATCCTTAGTGACCCCAAAGGTGTACTTGTGATCACAGAAGACTGCTGTGTTTTCTGCTGCTGGTGCGGCTGTCTGTAGTGTTAGTTACGCTAGTGTGTTGCACTGCTCTTAATGCTCCATGCCCTCCTGCATGAGCGAAGAACCATGTCCCAGGAGCTGTGCGAAACTTTTCACACACGCAGGCAGGACAGACGGGGCTATTGGTTTTCCATGAAGGCAGATGTGGGCCAGCGCTGTGCTTTCCGTAGGGAACAGGGCCTTCCGAAGACACTGGAAGCGTTTTCCGCTGCAGAACGTGGGTCACCAGTAATGTGACAGAGGATTGGCGGGAATCCACATCAGAGTGCCATGCTCCTCCTGCCCTGTACTCCATAAAAAGCTTGGTAGATTATATTTAATGCCCCTGTGGGTTAACCTAACTACTTAAATGTGCCCACACTTGTAATGTAAGCAATTAGAACCAGCATTACTTGAATCCAGATTTGGGTCTGTGGTTTTGCTAATGGCTCTTGTCTTCGCAGTGCAGGCACAGACTCTTATACAAACAACTGCCTTGAATGGGAACGCCCTGCTTGTACACCCATTCATGCATCATTAAGGCCAGGTAAACCCTTCATAAGCCCAGTGTTGAAAGTTAAATTTCCCCTCCACCCTCTTGAAATTTCCGGTTGCTTCCAACAGATATTGAATTGAGCAAACAAAAGAGTATTCTGTGCTGATTGTTTAGACCCTAAATTTTCTCTTCTCATAGGAATTTATCATAATAATCCATCCATCTTTTAACCACTTTTTCCAATATGGGGCTTGAGGAGCCAGAGCTTATCCCAGCAAGTGACAGGCACAAGGCAGGATTACACCTTGGGACAGATGGATACTCCAGTCCACAGGACACACACACACACACACACACCACCAGGGCCAGTTTTCCCAGAAGCCAGTTAACCTACCCGCATGTCTTTGGACTGTGGGAGGAAAAACTGGAGCACCTGGAATGCAGGGAGAACATGCAAACTCCACCCAGACAGCACCCCAGGTCCAGAATCGAACCCAGAGTCCCAGCGCGGTCAGGTAGCAATGCTAACCGCTGTGCCACCGTGCCGCCTTTATGATAACGAGATCTTTATTTTATAGCGGTCATCTCAAAGAGCTTATTGCAGCCTGCCACACTAGTGAGTTACTCAACCCAGAGCTGAAAGTAAGGTACTGTACCTCTCAGGGTACAGTAAGCTGCACTTGCTTGTTTAGGTGCTCTAAGTACAGGAAGTGTTCCAGAGAGCTAGAAAACGAGTCTCCTGATTTTCATTCCAAAACGAGCTCTCAATGATATAGTTGTACTGGTTATTAGGTTAATTGGTCCAGACGAGTGTGTTGTTTTTCCTGTAATTGAAGACGTCCCTGAAACCTTGAGAGACTACCACCCTGGGGGAGCCGGGGAGGAACGGTGCAGGATACAAGCGTGTGACCTGCAGCTGTCTGCTTGCGTAGTGAATGAAGGGGCTCCTTCAGATTTGTAGCAATGTGCTGACATCATTCTTTTTGTTGTTTGTTTTTTTGGTCCTGCCTCTCCGTTTTCTCTTGTTGTCAGCCAGCAGATCAAATGACAGGTTATTTGTTTACGAAGTTTCACTCCCTGGTTGGAGGTCACCTGATCTGCCAGCCCTATTCTCTGGGAGCTGCCAGTCAGTCACAGTCTTACAGTTTGGCAGCCTGGCCGATGAGACAAGTTTCTCTTGTGCTTAGGGCTCGCTGCCAGCTCGCTGCTGAGATGTGGGAGAGAGTGATGTGGCGGGACCAGCCTTCAGGGGATCCAACAGCCATGCTGGAGTGAGGGATCCAGAGAGAGGCACACAGACAGGCGGATCGCCCCCTTCTGTGCTGGGACTGCAGCACCGAACAGCTGAGGCCTGCTTTCTAAACCACCTGCGGTCTTCAACACCAGTCAGTGCTGCTTGTTAATTCATGCTATTGTGGTCTTTTCACAGATCCGCTCAATAAAATAGATCACAGCTGATGCACAACATGGAAACAGAATACGAGGTATCATGTTGTTCACCAACAATATTATCCATCAACAAATTAATTACAAATTCACCAAACAGAGATTAAGATAATCGGGCATATTAGTGGGAAAGTAAACTCGATTCTTTACAGCTCCCTTTGTAATGTGCTTTTAAAATAATCCAAAACCCGAGTTTTTCGCCCTGGATCTTCAGAATTAACATGTTCTCTGTACAAATTCCAACTAATTAAAAACTGGCTGTTTGATTCAAGAACCGATAGTCCGGAGCTCAGAAATCACTAATATTATTGATGAACTGGGAGCTGAATGTGCGATAGATGAAAAAAGGGAGCAAAGCTTAAAAATGCAGGTCTTTTGTTATTGTACTGAAACTTCCAAAGGCTTCATAAGCAATGAATCAAGTGGAAAATGTATCGGCTGTAATCCTTTCACAAAGTCATAGCAGCAATGGATGTTACTGGATGTGCTGTTATTTTTACATTACGTTCTAGGGTAACTATAATGCATTGGGACACACAGCAGTTTCTGTGTTTAGAAGGTGTAGGATTTTGCGCCCAATAGATTTATGATACTGTGCCGCAGTTAATATGATACACATGTATGGATTCATTTTTTGAAAGAAGGTAGCTGCTGATCCTGATTACCGGGGGGGGGGGTTGTGGGCAGAGGAGGGGAGCAGCTGCTGTAATATCACACGCTGTGAGGTCAGAGTGCTGAAGATGGGAGAGGGATTATGCGGTTTCGTCTAGTGTACTGTTACCTGGCTCCCCGACCTCCCAGAGTCAAGTCGGGCGCCCCTGTCTCCCGTGAAGCACGACTCACTGTTTCCATTGCAGAGAGGAGGAAGTGGGGGCAGCGAACGGCGGGGGGGGGCCTTGGCTCGGCTCTGACACCCCACAGTGAGGCAGGCAGCCTCAGCTCCCTCAAGCCTGGCACCCCATCTTCGGGATAGATCGCTGGCACAGGCGCCGGATTCGTCCTCACCAGTTTATCCGTGCAAGCTGAAACCGTAAAGAGACACTCTGATGCGGCCGTCCCCTCCTCGTGTCTCCATCTCTCTGCTTTCCCCTCGTGTGACCACAACAAAGGTGGGTATGCGTGCTGAGTCATTGCCTGTAGGCAACAGAGGGCACTTTGATGAGGCATTTACTCCAAACATTAAAGCAGCATTTTTTTTTCGTTAGCTGCTTTCATGAGCTGAAATCTCTTACCTTCTTCAACCATGTGTTGATCTCCTTCCTTGACTTCCTGTAACTTTAGATGCTCAGATCCAGAGAAAATGGATGTTTTAACGAAGTTTGTTTCAGACCCGGCACGTTAGACCTCCCCGTCTGCCTTCTCATCCTGTGCCGCAGCTGCACAGCCGGGAATGTTTCTCAGTGATGGGAGAGGAGTGCGTTACCCATGCCGGATCACTGTTGCAGGATGAGACCGCCCAAGGAGAGCCCCGGCAGAGAGTCGGGGGATGAGGCCCCGGGGCAAAGGTCTGGAGGGGGCGGCGAGGAGGGCGAGGGGGCCGACAGCGACAGCCAGCCTGAAAGCTGCCCCACTTTGAATGAGTGTGGCCCAGCGGAAAGCAAGAGGAGGAAGAAGAAGAAGAAGAAAAGGTACTACAGCTGCAGATCCAGGGCTTCTCTCCCTGCAGGCTGTGCTCTTACAAGGGCCGCCGGCAGATGTGGTCAGGATGCATTCTGCTCTTAGACCAGGGCCTACAGCCCTAATCCTTGTGATTTCCATTACAGCCCAGCTCCCTGCTAATTGCACCAACAATGGTCTTAACGTGATCTTTAGTCAGGGATTGCTGGACAGACACATTGGCGTAACTGGTGTGTGCATGGCGCCCAGGTCACACTGCCAGGGTCCTGGGTTCGATCGCTGCCCGGCCCCTCGGGGGGAGGCTGGGCTCCCCCACCTCATTACCTGCCCGTGAGAGGAGTCTCTCTCTCCCCTGTGACCCCGCGCAGGTTATGGGGCTAGAGCTACACGGGCACTGATTGAAAACACCTTTAAGACTTGCAAGGCCAGGTTGGAGACCCCCTGCCTGAGACAGCTCGCAGGAATGTGAGGTTTTATAGACCACCCGGGCTAGCAGTGTTTTCATTCTGCAGAGGACAGGTGGTGAATCGAGCACAGCCTTTCAGACGTGCAAAAGTGTTCATAAATAAATGTGACTAATTAGTAGTGCTTCCCGCGGAAGGCTCTATATAGAATAATTAAAAACAGTGAAATAATAGATTTTTTGGAGGTGTACCTTAACTGCTTCGAGTGCAGGGGCTGTAGGGCTGGGGGCAGGAACACTGTAAGGCTCCCACGTAGTGTGGAGAAACAGAAAAAGAGCCTCCGGGAACCTTTTCATTGCTAACAGCTGCGTCTTCACAAAGACGGTGGGTGACACTGTGCCAGCCAGCAGCACGGCTCTCGGATTACAGTACCTGTTAATAAAACCCACCCCTTTCTGGAGCCGCGCTCGGAGTGCCCAGAATCAACAGAGGCGATCAAAGTGCAGCCAATGTGTAATTCCAAAACCGGGGGGGAAGAGTGAGGGTTTATGAGCTGCAATAACTTTCTGGTTCCAGCACACCAGCGCTGGAGGCAGCTTCTCTCGTATTTTATTTTTCTGGCAGCTGGAGTGGGTGGTGGGGGGGGGGGGGGGTTGAGTGTGTGCCTGTGCTTACATGGGGTGTCTTTGGGGGGATATCAGGCCCCCAGAATGAGAGGGAGTCCTACAAGAGGATAGCAAGAACCGGCCGTGAGGAGTGAGGGACAGAGGAACACATAAACAGTTTGTACTGTTCGAGCCAGGAGGCCTGGACTCCACAACTTATGATGACAACGATGTAGTCTCTCAGTATTCAAAGTGAAATAAACTAAAGAGAAACCACAGCTCCGTGAGCTAAAACTAAACCAAGGGACCTCCGTTGTGTGCAACCAAAATACGGTTTTCCTGTAATCGTAGAGCCCAGTAGTGACTTTACAAAAGGGAGACTGTTAAAAATTGAGGCCTGCTGCATTTTCCCCCATGAAACCCCTATGAATGTGGTTTATGGGGGTTTTTAAACAGGGGTACTGTGCAGACCTTTATTTTTGTTGCAAAACTAAAGGCTTCAACAGTTTAGAAAGTAATAATAAGCACCATGTGAGCTGTAGAAGTCCTTTAATTAACTTTGTCAGATGCTGTTTACAAGATTAATACCCTTTTAAGAGACAGTTTTTCCACTGTAGAAAGCTGGAATTCCTTCGATATTATTTACTGATGAGGTGGGCGGGTTTCACTTCCAAGCCATGATGCTAGGCTGAGGGTGCGTTTTGATTGACATCTTTTTTTTTTCTCCAAAACTCTTAAGTAAAAAAAAAAACATAACTAGATCTTATAATTTAGTAGTGGATTGTATTTTTAAAGACATTTTCATTGCAAAAGTTCTCAAGAGGCAGGACTGTGGAGGCATGATTCGGGGGGCTCTGCGCTCATAACTAGGAGGTTGCGGGTTCAAATCCTGGTAGTGTCACAGCTGCTTCGGTCAGACTGCTCCAGTAAATACCCAGGTGTGTAAATAAGTACGTTCTGGATAGTTGTTGTAAATGGGAATTTGTGCTGAACTGATTTATCATTTTAAGGAAAGGATGGAAAAGTTGTGTTATACGTTTGGGCTAATTTGTTTCATCCACCACTAACGTGCAGCCCTACCAGTGTGACATCTTGCCCCTGGAAGCATTTGGGTTTAATGTGCTTTATCAACCTCCCACAGTTACAAGAGTTTAGTTCGTGCACAGGAAACAGGAGATTCTCTCGTACAGTGTAAGGAAGCTAGCTGACTGGATTTAAATCCGGATTGTAGATTTAGAAAATGAGACTGCAATAACCACCCTGAGCCAGTCGGTGGCAGTAGAGGTGCTTCAAACAGCGCTGCGGTCTTTTCCAGCCTATGAAAGATTCTTTTTGTTTTTTCCCAAGTGGGTATTCGCTTAATGTAGGCACATCGGCCTACAGTAACTGTTACAATTCAAGAAAAGTAATTTGCGTTTTATTTGAATATATACGACAAGAAATGGGTGGTTTGGTTAATTTCTGAGTTCAGGTACAGCACAACAATTCTTATGCATTTGTTTTATTTTGAATTGTACTTTATCATTGCTTTGGAACATTCGGGTGAGTTTGGGGCAGAAGTCAAAGCAAATAACTACACGAGCGTCACACAACTGGAGTTTTTTTTAATGTTTTTGTATTTTATGCAAAAATCTAAAACATATTTTATTTCTTTACAGCACATTCAATGCATTTAAAATCAAACTCAATTTAGTTACATTATCGGCAAAAATAATAAATATCAAAAGCAACGTATCAAATTAATAAAAATAAAAATGCAATAAGGGTTTTTAAAGTGATTATATAAAATCAGGATAAATGGCGATTCCTTCCCATTGATTTATTTGTTTACAGCAAAATAAACCTTCACATTCTTTTTTTGCAGAACATTTTAGATGATGGGTGAAAAGAATATGCTGAAGTGTGATTGTTTAATCTCTGTGTGTGATGAGAGGCGGCTGGCTTAGTTCCTGTCCCAGACACTAGGGGGCACCTCTCTCTGCCCCTTCCCCTGCATTGCGCTCAGAGTTAGGCACACGTCTGTCCCTCTCCTCTCTTGTTTTTTTTTTCCAGATGATTGTGGATCAACCTCACCAACTGCAAGTATGAAAGTGGTGAGTAACAGGGGGCAGGCATCCAAATGGAGGAGGGTTTGGACAGTCAGCTCCCTGTAGGTGAGCTGACCTACAGAGGTGTTAGTGGGGCCAGCAGGGGGCGCTCACCCTGTGGTCCATGTGGGTCCTAATGCCTCAATATGGTGACAGGGACACTACACTGTAAACAGGCGCCGTCCTTCGGATGAGACGTAAAACCGAGGTCCTGACTCTCTGTGGTCATTAAAAATCCCAGGGCGTTTCTCGAAAAGAGTAGGGGTGTAACCCCGGCGTCCTGGCCAAATTTCCCATTGGCCCTTACCAATCATGGCCTCCTAATAATCCCCATCTATAAATTGGCTTCATTACTCTGCTCTCCTCCCCACTAATAGCTGATGTGTGGTGAGTGTTCTGGCGCACTATGGCTGCCGTTGCATCATCCAGGTGGATGCTGTACATTGGTTGTGGTGGAGGGGATCCCCATTACCTGTAAAGCACTTTGAGTGGAGTGTCCAGAAAAGCGCTATATAAGTGTAAGCAATTATTATTACTATTATAGGTACCCGAAGTCCTTCTTGAGATCCATCGTTTCCTTTGCTTTGACATACCAGGGGGCTTACTGTAATAGGGAGTGGTGGATAAACATCTCACCCTGCTCAAGGTGAGGCATGAGCAGGTGCTCAAGATAGGACTGGGCAGGTCTGGTTTCTTTAGGTTTGATTCTGGAGTAGCATCTCTGTTAACACTAGCACAGTTGTTTTAATCGCTGATTAAGCCACCCTGATCTGCAAGTAATGTAATTAGTTGGGCAAATAGATAGCCCTCTCAGCTCTTGTCAGGTCAGGTGTGACTCTGTCTCCGATCAGGGCGTGCCGTTACCAGTGAACACAGCACGTTTCCATATGATTAACACCTGTATTGCCTGTGCTGGTTGGATGCAGCCTGACAGGACAATAGCACAAGAATTGGTCTTTCATCATCATCCCTTCCACAGTAACATTAAACTCATACAAGTGTTTTCTTTTCATTGCTGTTTACTTAAGTCTTGATTCCTCAAGGCAGTGCCAAGATTAAACTGCATTCCAGGTTCGGCAAAACCATTTGGTTTCTCATCCTAACTCTGCACTCCTGTTATATTTCTTTTGGCAGGAGCATATTGATTTGGCATTGCTCCCAAATGGAGAGTGAAAAATATTAACTATTATTTTATTATTGCTTACACTTATATAGCGCTTTTCTGGACACTCCTCTCAAAGCGCTTTACAGGTAATGGGGATCCCCTCCACCCCCACCAGTGTGCAGCCCCACCTGGATGATGCGACGGCAGCCATAGTGCGCCAGAACGCTCACCACACACCAGCTCTCAGTTGGGAGGAGAGCAGAGTGATGAAGCCAGTTCAGAGATGGGGATTATTAGGAGGCCATGATTAGTAAGGGCCAATGGGAAATTTGGCCAGGACGCCGGGGTAACACCCCTATTCTTTTCAAGAAACGCCCTGGAATTTTTAATGACCACAGAGAGTCGGGACCTCAGTTTTACGTCTCATCCGAAGGACGGCGCCCTTTTTACAGTATAGTGTCCCCATCACTATACTGGGGCATTTAATCTATTTTATTCTGCCAGGAATATTTTGGGTCTCCCAATAGAGTAGTGTGACCCAAGGAAGGCAGATCAAGTTAGCCCGCTCCTGACAAACGCGGTCCTAAGATTGGAAGATTATTCATAGATGGAATGCTTCCAGCATGTTCGTGGTTTTAACTCTATTATTATAAGGTAGTAAGATACATCTGTGATGTGTTTCGTATCCCTGCGGAGTTCAGTGCGGCGCGCGGCCAGGCGATACGGGCTGAGAGAGGCAGGAGACGGGGAGGACTGGACACTGTACTGGACCGACTGCTCCGTGTCCCTGGACCGAGTCATGGATATGAAACGCTACCAGGTACCGAATATCACAGGGCTGCCTCCTGCTTATCAAAGGTCTTAGGAGTCACCAAGCCCCTGACATCACAATCAATCTAGGTGACCCAGTTTGGTTTTTTTAAGCCATCCCTCTGGCTGTGGCTTGGTTCTGTGACAATGCCATGCCACGGTAAAGTCGTTTCTTTTTCTTTTAAATGCTTTGCAACATGATGAACCAACTGCAAAACAAGAACAACCAGTACAACAGTACCACAAAGTACAAAACCCCCTTTCGGTGAACCCCAGAAGTGCAATCTTACAGCACCGAAGGCAGTCCTGTGCAACAAAGACCTGACTGCACAGGCCCCAGTCTGCTGTGTGTGTTCCGGATATCCTAGGAAACACAGACAAGACATTGATCGGTTACAGAGGAGCCATAATGACAAAACAAAGACCCCACAG
The DNA here is from genome assembly GCF_055471065.1 of Atractosteus spatula. Classification (NCBI taxonomy): domain Eukaryota; kingdom Metazoa; phylum Chordata; class Actinopteri; order Semionotiformes; family Lepisosteidae; genus Atractosteus; species Atractosteus spatula. The sequence continues at coordinate 9,799,641 of NC_142731.1, read as the reverse complement.
GTTCAGAAACCTTTCACTTGACATACAGTCGGTTGCTGTTCGATTTCTTCCAGAAAATCAACCATTTCCCGGGCATGAGTGAAATCTGCAGGAAGGATCTGCTGGCACGGAACATGAACAGGATGCTTAAACTCTTCCCCAAGGAGTACAACATCTTCCCTCGTAGCTGGTGCCTACCTGCAGAGTGAGTATAGGATCACAAGAGTGGGCCGCTGGCTGGACAAAGAAACCCCACCAGGATCCCGCGATCCTGGAATCTTACAAGGATTTTAATTTGGAGAATGTTTTGGGAGCCCCTTAAGTGAGGGGCTGCATCTGGCTTTCTGTAAAACCAGAATTAAAATCTATTGCTATTGAGTTAACACAGTCGCCATGTGTTTGTGTCTGTAGTTGACAAGGTTGTTGACACTTCAACAACGCATGCAATTTATAATTCGCACAAGTCTTTGTCTTATACATTCCTGATGTATTCTGAGATATGAATGATTGTAAATTGCAGCACCTAAATGCAAGTACTGCACATGTTAGTTTGTATAAATTAATCATATTATTATTATTATTATTATTATTATTATTATTATTATTAATAATAATAATAATTGCTTACACTTATATAGCGCTTTTCTGGACACCACTCAAAGCGCTTTACAGGTAATGGGGATCCCCTCCACCCCCACCAGTGTGCAGCCCCACCTGGATGATGCGACGGCAGCCATAGTGCGCCAGAACACTCACCACACATCAGCTATTAGTGGGGAGGAGAGCAGAGTAATGAAGCCAATTCATAATAATAATAATTAAGTAATAGGTTTATTCCATGCTGAAAAAAAGAAGAAAGAGAACACAACGTTTCGTCCGTGGAGCCTTCTTTGGGTGAAGAAGGCTCACCTGAAGAAGGCTCCACGGCCGAAACGTTGTGTTCTCTTTCTTCTTTTTTTCAGCATGGAATAAACCTATTACTTGTTCCTTTGGAGCCTATGCATGCTGACGCAGCTCCCCACCTGAACTATAATAATAATAATAATTGCTTACACTTATATAGCGCTTTTCTGGACACTCCACTCAAAGCGCTTTACAGGTAATCGGGATCCCCTCCACCACCACCAATTTGCAGCCCCACCTGGATGATGCGACGGCAGCCATAGTGCGCCAGAACGCTCCCCACACAACAGCTATCAGTGGGGAGGAGAGCAGAGTAATGAAGCCAATTCATAGATGCAAGTACTATTCACTGAAGTTTAAAGAATAGACTTGACCCTGGCTTGAATTCCTGGAGTGCTGTCTGTGTGGAGTTTGCATGTTCTCCCTGCATTCCAGTGAGCTTCCTCCGGGTGCTCTGGTTCATCCCACAGAAATAATGCTGGTGGGTTAATTGACTTCTGTATAAAATTGGCCCCAGTTGTGAGTGAGTCGTGAATGTGTGTGCACTCCGATGGACTGGCGTCCCACCCGGGCTATATCCTGCCTTGCGCCTGTTGCTTGCCAGGTAAAGCTCCAGTGCCGCCCTGCATCCTCATACAGGATAAGTGGATTAGAAAATGGGTGGATGGACACGACGGATTGCTACTGTTTGTCTCCCCTACAGTTACAGCGACTTCCAGGCCTACAGCCGGGCGAAAAAGCACAAGACGTATATCTGCAAACCGGACTCAGGATGTCAGGGCCGCGGGATCTTCATCACCAAGTCCAGCAAGGATATCCGGCCTGGGGAGGACATGATCTGCCAGGTGTACATCTCCAGGGTGAGTCTCTCCAGCCCAGGCCTCTTCCATGCCTATATCCCACAGTAGCCCCCTTCACAACACCAGCCTCTCACTTTACAGCGGTTTCTAAATCTCTGATATCTAACAGAGCGGTCAGAGGTAGGCAGTCATGATGGTAGAAGGAGTCAGAAGGAGAGATGGGAGCTATGTAGTCTGAATGTCTGGCTTTCTCTGCAATGCCATTCTCCTTTTCATTTTAATCCTTTTTTAATTAGGTTAAAAAACATGACAAGAGTGCTCTTTACGATCTGAACCTTTTTAGGACGCTGGTTCCTGTTCTCCCTGTGGACGAGCTCTGAGTAAATTAATTACAGGGTCGGTTTGCCCCCCAGTCTACCTCCACAGGGGCACAGGGGCCGTTAAAAGTGATTGTGGCGAGTAAGGAGTCTGTGTGCCTTTTTTCTCTTTCAAAAAACGTTTTTCCCCGGCAGCCGCTCCTCATCGACGGGTTCAAGTTCGACCTGCGGCTGTACGTCCTGGTGACGTCCTGCGACCCCCTGCGGGTCTTCCTCTACCACGAGGGACTGGCCCGCTTCTGCACCACCAAGTACAGCGACCCCATGAGCAGCAACCTGGTGGGTCAGGGGGCACGGGGGCACGGGGGCACGGGGGAGGTGTTCGGCATTCTGAGTAGGGGGGTAGAGTTCCCTGGGACAGAGTGTGGACAGTGTTAGCGCTCTGTTTGGCGGTAGAAGCTCCTGAAGAAACCATTCATCCACAGCAGCACTGGGCAACCTGTTTGTACTGGAGGACAAGCAGAGAGAAACTGAACAAAGAAACAATCCCCTGAGTGCAGCTGCACTTTTAAAGCAATCACTTTTTCACTTTTAGAAAATCCAGCAAGCCACTGTCCACCCTGGCTCGCTGGATTCCTGTGACTCGCAGTGACACTTCATCCCTGTTGTTAGCATCATACGCTCAGTGTGAGGGGTCTCAGCCGGATGCCTTGCCAGGAGTATCTCCCTGTGATCCATTTCTATTCCTTTATCGGAAGGAAAATCACAAAGGGCTTGGTAAAAGGAGAGTATTCTAGGCTGCTAGAGCTCGGGAACCAATAGAAAGAGCAGTCCGAATAATGTGAGTATTTGCCAGTTAGGAAAACACAAACCGTTTGTAAAGGCAGCAAGAGCAGTAGGTGCATCTATTGAGTCATCCTTTCTGGACAACCAGGACAGGAGTGAGGCGAGATGAGTGACAGCACTGGAGAAAGGTGATCGCAACATGGCATCTCTTAAGTTGTCATATGACACAAAAAAATAAAGTGAATAAAGCTTAATTTTGTTCTAAAATCTCAAAAGCTTCCACATTACTGTTTTTTGGTGGAAAGGATTTTAAGAATTTGCATAAAGAACCTAACAGCATTTCATTTCACAACATAGAGCTCAATTCTCAATCAATCAATCAAAGTTTATTTTCCCAATGCACAACAATCTAGCGTGCAGCAGGAGTTGCTGGCAATGAAATGTCTTGTCTGTGAGCTCACCGGGGGGGATAAAAATCACAAAATTAAAGTTACAAAATAATACATAATAGTGCAATAGAAATTGAATAAAATAAACTCAGACAAAACTCAATATAAATAGAGCTGCTATGTGCCCAGGGTGTATGCAATACATTATGTCCGAGTAGTGCAGTATGCACAATACAGAGAAATCTGAATGTCCATATAGCCATTACGGGTGATTTGCTGAAGGAGCTGCAGCTTGGCTATTTAGTCTTATTGCCCGGAGGTAGAGGCTGTTCCATAATCTGTTAGTCTTTGACCGAATGCTTCGATACAGATTGTATCACCTCAGCCCTGTTCCTTCCAGGCGAAGGTTACTGCTGTGCAAATCCCCTAGACTGCTCATGACCAAGCTTGCAGCTTTACAGCCGTGTAACAGTGCCCTGCGCTGCACGTCAGCTCTCACCCCTCTCCCCCTGCTCCCAGGAGGATGTCTGCATGCATCTGACCAACTACGCCATCAACAAGCACAGCGAGAACTTTGTGCGGGACGAAGACACCGGTAGCAAAAGGTGAGCAGAGGAGCCCAGTCGCCCCCCTGTGGCCGAGTGTGTTTCTGAGCTCAGCTATCTCCTAGGGATTGGCCTGGATGCTTTGTAATCGTTATTGTATCTCTTTCTTTGGGAAGTGCCCTTTCTTTGTAGGTGGTTTCGGTTTGACCAGTTCAATTGTAAGCAGACTCTCCATGCTTACCCCTCTGTTATAAATCATACTCTCCTATAGTTATCCTTGCAGGGAGGTACAGACAACAGCCTGCAGATCGGTGTGCTGTAGTGCTCATTGTCATGTCATTGCAAAGCCTCAACGGCAAGCAATGAGCGCAAGGCAGGGGACACCCTGGATGGGGCGCTACTCCATCACAGGGCAAGTGCAAGCCAATCATACATGGGGATGATTTGGAGGCCACGGTAAAGGCCTAGGGGGGAAATTTGGCCCGGACACTGGGATAACTCCCTACTCTTATCAAGAAATGCCCTTGGTTTAACGTCTCATCTGAAAGACAGCACCAACTACAGTATAGTGTCCCTGCCACTATACCAGGGCATTAGGACCCACACAGACCACAGGGTGGGTGCCGCCCGCTGGTCCCACTAACACGACTTCCGGCAGCAACCATAGCTTCCCAAGAGGTCTCCCATCCAGGTACTGACCAGGCTCAACCCTGCTTGGCTTCAGTGGGCCGCCAGTTGAGAGCTGCAGGGTGATATGGCTGCTGGTGCAGCGTTCATTGTGTTGGGTGTAAAGTTAACAGGCATCTGCCCAGAGACACCAGCCTGACCACATGAACGCATGAGTGAAACACTCCCTGCGTGTGTGAGCTGGGCAGATTTGAGGGCAGAGAGGTGTTTGTTTCCGAACTCCATCAAACCCCTTCCGCCCTGACTCTCCCGCAGGAAGCTGTCCACCTTCCACAAGCACCTGGAGTCGCTGTGCTACGACACGGAGAAGATGTGGGCGGACATTGAGGACGTGATCATCAAGACGCTCATCTCCGCCCACCCCGTCCTCAAGCACAACTACCACTCGTGCTTCCCCCAGCACGCCTCCGGCAGCGCCTGCTTCGAGATCCTGGGCTTCGACGTGCTGCTGGACCGCCGACTCAGACCCTGGCTGCTGGAGGTGAGAGGCCCCACCCCGCTGACCCCTGACCCCGCTGACCTCACCTAGCTGGCTGAGGTGCTGACAGGCCTCAAGCCTGAAGAGTTTCTGTGTCTTTCTAAATCATCATCATTTTAAAGGTTTATATTCAGGCTGGATCAAGTTTAACACCTATCCTCAGGCCGTAATAAATCTCAGTAAAATAACGTTTCTGAAAAAGTCTTTTCAAGAGTTGCCCTTCAGCCTGTGAAGATGATGACGACACATGCTGTGCTTTATTTTAAGATCAGGCTTTAAATTATAAGGGGCTCCAGTGATTTTGCTAAAACAAGGAACTATTAAAGCACGCCTGGATGTCGATCTGCCTGCAGGCAGAACTCCAGAAAGTGTTGTGTGGGAGGCGTCGGGAGGCTGTGTCCCCGGGGTGCTCACGTGCTCCGGTGAATCCGCGCGCAGGTGAACCACTCGCCCAGCTTCACGACGGACTCCAGGCTGGACCGGGAGGTGAAGGACGGGCTGCTGTACGACACGCTGGTCCTGATCCACCTGGGGGCCTGTGACAGGCGCAAGATCACGGAAGAGGAGAGGCGCAGGGTGAAGGAGCGGCTGCAGCAGAACCGCTCACGGGAGGCCAGGTACCCTGCACGCCGCCGGGCTGCACCGGGCTGCACACTTTGGCGGGTGACCAGCTGTCCTTCCACAGGCCTTTTCAAGCTTCTCAAACTGTAGGGATGTCTGTAGAATATGACCCACATGTGCAGCATATTGTCAAAACATCTTTTTTCACCAATATCGCTAGACTACGCCCTGTGCTATCACTAACTGTGGCAGAAAAGCTGATCAACACATTTGTGTTCTCTCGAATTGACTACTGTAATGCTCTACTCTCTGGGGTATCTCAACCTACTTTGAACAAACTGCAGTATGTCCAAAATTCAGCAGCCAGAATCCTGACCAGGTCTAGTGCAAATGATCACATTACTCCTGTCCTGGAGTCCTTGCACTGGCTTCCCGTCAAATTCCGTGTAGACTTTAAAATCCTCATGCTCACCTATAAGGCTCTGCATGGCTTGGCACCTCAGTACCTGTCTGAACTATTATCGCCCTGCTCCCCACCTCGCAACCTCCGCTCTTCTAACTCTGGTCTCCTTACTGTCCCCCAAGCCCGTCTACATTGTATGGGTGACAGGGCCTTCTCCTGTTATGCCCCCAAGCTCTGGAACTCTCTGCCCAAGGATATCAGAGAGTCACCTTCTCTAAACTCCTTCAAATCCAGACTCAAAACCCTCTTCTTCAGAAAAGCCTTTACTGAACTGGTTCCATTCTTCACCCCTCTGCTCTTCTTAGTACCACCATCCACGGTCTCCTCTGTGTATTGTAATTGTGTCTTATCTTGTGTATTCTCCTTATTTATTGTTGTTGTCGTTCTGTAAAGCGCTTTGAGAAGCCACCTTTAAAGGCGCTATATAAAATAAAGTTTATTATTATTATAAGCCAGCAGCAGGTGCTGCACCTGTAGTGATTCTTTCAATCGGGGTGTGAGTAAACAAGCGCGGATATAAAGTGTTTCAGGGCGCATGAGCTTTCACCGTGACGCCCCTCTGCCCCCCCGCAGGAGCGAGGAGATGCGGCAGTGCCAGGCCGCCTGGGTGGAGCAGATGCAGCGCTACGAGGACAGGCACCTGGGCGGCTTCCGCCGGATCTACCCGCGGCCGGACAGCGAGAAGTACAGCAAGTACTTCCAGCACAGCAGCTCCCTCTTCCAGGAGACGGCGGCCTCCAGAGCGCGGGAGGAGTGCTCCAGGTACGGGCGCGGGGGGCCCGGGGGGCGCGGGGGGCGCGGGGCTGCAGCCCCGTAACGTTCCTGATCCTTCCACAGCAGGGAGGAAAAGAGGGCACAGAACCGAGGGCAGTGGGGTTCACCCTGCGGTCCATGTGGGTCCTAATGCCCCAGTATAGCGACGGGGACACTACACTGTAAACAGGCACCGTCCTTCAGATGAGACATAAAACCGAGGTCCTGACTCTCTGTGGTCATTAAAAATCCCAGGGCGTTTCTCGAAAAGAGGAGGGGTGTAACCCCGGCGTCCTGGCCAAATTTCCCATTGGCCCTTACTAATCATGGCCTCCTAATAATCCCCCTCTATGAACTGGCTTCATCACTCTGCTCTCCTCCCCACTGAGAGCTGGTGTGTGGGGAGCGGACTGGAGCATCATCCAGGTGGGGCTGCACACTGGTGTGGTGGAGGGGATCCCCATTACCTGTAAAGCGCTTTGAGTGGAGTGTCCAGAAAAGCGCTATATAAGTGTGAGCAATTATTATTATTATTTAAATAAGGGGGCTTCGGCACCCCGTTTACTCCGTCAGACTTTAGTAAAGGCCTGCCCTCTGGATCCGTGCACTTGAGCTGCTGGTACAAGCAGCTGTCCTGTTCCAGGAGCGTCTGCACAGACGAGCTCACAGGACTTGCGGCGCTGCTCTGTTCGTGACAGTGTGCTGTACCGCACTTGGGATTATCTCTTGAGCTCGCACTGGTCACTCTCGCACGGCAGGGCACTGTCGCGAGACCACGACACCTTGTGCAAATGTGTAGTATAGTTCCAGGTTTCGGTGTTGTTTTTCCCTTGCGTTCGTCACCCTGGTTTTCCTGCGCTTGCTCGGGGCGGCACCCCCGCGCTCTGTGTGCTCTATGGTGTTCTGCCCCTGAGCTGCCGCCCCCCCCCCCCCCCCCCTGCAGGCAGCAGCTGCAGGAGCTGCGGGCGAGGCAGGAGCAGAAGCAGGGCGTGCTGAGGGGCCTGAGCAGGCGCGAGCTGCAGGGGGAGTCCGCCGGAGAGAGGGCCAAGCGGCGCAGAGCGCCCCCGCGTCCAGCCCGGGGACCCGCCACGCCCTCGCGGCTCTTCGTGAGTACCCCCCTTATTCAGCATCTGACCCGCCCCCTAGCCTGTGGACCCCCCCCTCCCCAGCCCAGCCCAGCCGCTGGCGTGGGGCACTACCCCTGCCGAACAGGAGGGGGCGCTCATGACTCTGTGCTGTCTTGCAGCTGGCCTCAGTGCCTTCCCTGCTGGAGCGCCCCCCAGACCCGGGGCTGCCTCCGGGCGCCTCAGAGGAAGAGGAGGAGGAGGAAGGGGAGGAGGTGGAGAGGATGAGTGGGCTGCTACGCCGGGCGAGCCTCATCAGGGACCTGGGCGTCGTGGAGCGGGTGTGCCAGCTGCTGCGGGCCACCCCCCACGCTGGGGGCCTTGCCCCCCAGGTAAGAGCCGCGCCCTGATCTCCCTCCTGCTGAAACAGTTCAGCCCCAGACACCTGCAGGGCTGGGGTTTAGCCGCTGATAGAGGGGTCCCCCGTTTTATGTGAGGGTTACGTTCTGCGAAAATCCCGCATAAGGGGAAATCGCATAAGGCGTACCGCTTAATCCTGCGGAAAAAACGGGATTGCGTGGAACGGTGTTAAATGCAGTGTTCTAGGTGCATTTTAATCATATAAATACACGCTAACATACATTAAGAATTAACACTAAACTTAACATAAATGTAATCTGGGACATTATTTTTAACTAAAAATAAATCAACACGCACCAAGATAGGCAGACAGTAAGGCTCAAGGGAACGAGATGTGGGTGCTGATGATTGATGATTACACAGAAGAGGCAGTCCCTGGAGCAGGACATGAAGTCTGCGGCCTGAGGAACTGCATGAAGTCTGCCGAGCCAGTTCTCTGCCTACAGTTTCTTGTAAGGCGTCAGGGTGTCATCAAGACCACGTTTCGCAGGAATTTGCTCTACCGCCACAGTTCGCATGAAAACGATTTTTGTTTCGCATAAAGAGGACACTTGGAAGAAAGGGTCAGTCGCATAAAAGCGAATTCGCATAGACCGAAGCCGCCTAAAGCGAGGGACGCCTGTGTTTCGGGACCCTTTGGGATCGCTGTTCCAGCTCTCCCTGCTGTCTGCAGAGGCCCAGCACCGTATTAGGCTGAGGTTTCCTACCACATGCGCTGATGAGTGAATCTGTGTGTTTTAGAGTTCTGCCAAGAAGGTGTCTGACATGCTGCTCTTGTCGTAGCTGGAGTCCCTGGCGGACCTCTCCAGGAGGCCTCTCGCTCAGCCGGGCCCCTCTCTGCCTGTGGCCCAGTGTCCTGGGGGGCCCGAGGGGAGCCTGTGTCTCCAGTACCTGCCTCCCCAGGGGCTGGCGCAGCGCTGGCCGGGCCTGGTGCTGGGCCTGGGACCAGAGAGGAGCCCGCCCGAACCGGGCCAGTACGGGCCAGCCGGGCCGCTGCGCTGCAGGGCCCCAGAGGAGCCGGCGCAGGAGGGGGCGCCACGTGGGCCCGCTCAGTACCGGAGGGCCACCAGCGCGCACAGGATCCCCAGGACAAGTTAGTGCACAGTGATTCCTGCCACCTGCATTCCTGATTTTGCCCCTGTTTCTCTTCTCCTATAAAGCTTGTTATCTCCCTCTCATCTTCTGCAAAAGCTAGATTTCCTATCTCTCAGTACAGACTTACTAGACTGGTACATGTGCCATTACTATGGCTGTCAATGCAGCTTCAGCGCTGCGTCTGCGTCAGCACGTATTGTGTTGTAAACGACGTCTCATTTCCTCCCTCATTTGTTCACTCTGCCTCCTCCCCCTCCCTATTTCTCTCGCTCTCCATCTTTCCCCGTCTACATTTCTTTCCTTATCTCTTCCTGCGCTCCGGGATTTTCCTGGCTGGAGCCCTTCCCCCCCCGTTTCTGTGCTCGTGGCTCCGTTACAGCTCAGAGCCCTCAGCGCCGCCCCTCTTTCTCGCCCCCGCAGTCGGCGCCGCCGCCCTGGGCAAGCAGACCCGCCTGGGCAGCATGAGCTCCTCGTACTCCGAGGTCCGCGGGCGCCTGCGCTCCTCCGAGGCCCCGACCGGCCAGCGCGGGCTGCTGTACCCCCACGTCTGCCCGGACCCCCAGGCCCTGCAAAGCCTCTTCGTCGTCTCCACCCCGGCGCCCCTCGTGCGCCGCCCGGGCTTCGCCCATCCTGTCCGCGAGAGCGTCCGCAGAGCTGTGCACCCTGAGGCCGGCAGGTAGGGGGCCCCCGCGCCCCAGCTTCCCCGACCCCACTTGCTTCAGACACGAGCCCCAAAACTGGACTGAGCTGGGTTGGTGCCCCCGGCTGTTTTTGGCGCCAGTTGATTTTTAACCATAGATTTTACAAGTACTGCGGAAAAAGAAAAAAAAATCAATCAAAATAAAGCAAAGATAAAAATGTGCCAATAATTAAGAGACCCTCCTTCACGCTGGACATCATTCTGGTTATTCCACCTCCTCTCCATCAAGGTCTGGGTTTTACGATGGGTTTTAAGATCCCTGATGCGTGACTGAAATGCAGCTTTCAGCTTACCCTGACCTTTGCTCAGCAAATGATGCTGCTCCCTCAGGCATCTGCTAACGCTGAGCCAGAGGCTGCTGCCAAGCACGGCTGTGTTCTGGGTTTAGCTCAAGACATCCCTGATACAAAACTAAAAGTATCTGGGTCAGAGGTTAGAGACGGGCTTGTCCCCAGTGACCCACCACGTGTGAGCCTGCGCGCATTAGTCCTACTGGTGAATTTTAAGACCAAGGCTCTGTAGTAAGAATTGCAATTCTTGATGCATAGCTCGCCCTTTCACCTCTGCGATAAAGGTGTCTGCTAAATGAATGATTATGATTTATAATTACAGCAAAATAGAAGTGGTTGCTGCCTCAGTGTTGCAGTACAAACTGCATACTTGCTTTGAAGTTTCCAGACTGCTGTCTGTTTTGTTCATTAACCCACGTGAATTTGGTGCAGAGTTCAATAGCGTCAGCATGGCATTTTCCTTCTCAGTGTGTTCATTTTCAGCTGAACAAATCAGGACTTCACACACGCAGGATTCCAGGAGGTGTGAGTTTTTATAAAAAGGGTTTATATATTATTTGAAGACGATGCACAGTTTTCCAGCTTGGCTGCAGTAGCTTATGTCTGGCAGAGGTGGAAGACAAGAAGAGAAGCACCAGTGGTAAGCACTGGCAGCCTGCAGTCTGGTGACTCCCTGTCCTCCCAGTGCTCTCCTTAGACTCCTTGGCTGCCCTGTGATGTGTCCAGCATTTTCGTTTCTTGCACCAAACCTGTTGTCAACTAAGCAACAAAGGCGCTGGTTTGCAGAAAAATCCTGCAGTGGGATGGATTGGAAGGCACAGGCAGTTTGGGTTCAATCTCAGGGATGACGCAGGTTCTGGTACCGTTTCCTTGTCATTGTTTAGGGTCTTGGTACTGTCTCCTGATCATTGTTTCGGACTCCTCACTGAATCAAAACATCAGAATGACTTGACCTGCACTTGGAAAGCACTGTTCTGTTGATTGACTAGCACATTGAGACTATGGATGTGATGTGATTTGATCCATAACCATATTGTACTATTTTTATGGAGTTGTGATTACAGTATGTTGCAAAATGTTTTGCTGAATGAATATATTTTTAAAACCTTTCAGTAGCCTTTTACTTTTGGTCTTTGTAAAATGGCAGAATTTTATGATGCATTTCTATACCTTTGATGTCATATAATAAAATTATTTTGATGTAACTGGATTTAGCTTTTATGTCTAATTGTCACCACCAACAACTTGTAATCCTGTGTGGTAATATTGAAACAGACTTTAAATACAAATTCACATAGATACGCTTGTGTAGGGATCCCAGGTTTGAGTCTAGAGCCCTGCAGTTTTCCTGTCTCTAAATCAGTCGTTCCCAATCCCTGATCTGTGTCTGCTGCATCTTCAGGGCTTGTTTAGAATTACATTTAACTTGTTCCTTTGGTCAGTCCTGCGTGTCAAAAACACCCCTTTTCAAAGCTACAGATTCTAACAGCTTCAGCACACAGAACTTTACACTGTCTCTTGTCTGCTCACTGGCTGTTGTTTCTGGCTAAACAGCTCTTGCTAGTTGATCAATTGATAATGAACAGACACAGGTGGGGAATTACAGTGTACCAGACACGCCCACAATTGCAAATTCCATTTGACCTTTGAAGAGCTTAAAGCAAATTCGAAACTCTGCCCCAGCCAGAAAATTGAAACCCATTAGCTTGTGATTAAGAACTCGAGTGGAACCACCTATCTAAGTCATCAAAATATTAAGGTCTAGGAAGAGGGATAAAGTACTCCAGTTAAACCTTAATTAGATCTGTTTAAAGGCTGTCTCAGACGTAGAGCTGTTTGCAAATTAAAGAACATGGATACCCCAGTGGAATCTAGTTCCTGGGGAACTGATTAAAACAATGGATGTAGACACAAATACTGAATATTCCCTATGTTTATTGAAAGTTTTTTTTAAATTATTTACTTGCATGGGTGCAGATACATCTACTGTAAACAAAGGTATATTGTAAACAAAGTTATTCAATAATTTATTACAAGCAATAAACCTGCATTCATTTGACAGCCACATCTCTTCTGTGTGTATTGAACTAAAAAAAAAAAACAGAAGTGTTTGCTCAGGCATTTGAGGGAGAGCAAAGTTATATCTATATTATTCTAGACTATGGTGATGTTTCACTTGGTCTCATTTGACTGTGTGTGTCTGTGATGTTTATTTAAAATAGTTCAGATGGCTGCAGCCTAAAAACTGAAAAAAAAAAAGCTGATTTAATATCAAAGTGACGACTGCAGACAGTAGCTGTAGCTGTTGTGATCCCTGTTCACAACCTGCTGCTTTTATCTCCCCTGCCCTGATCACAGGCAGGTTAATCCACACTAATTAAAGGTGCTCTGCATAGCTTTGAAGCGCCTCGACACCTCAGCCAGCCCGGGGCTCTTTGAAGAGGGGAGTCTGGCACAGCGCAGTGTCTCCGGCAGCCAGCTCTCCTGATTGGGGGCGGAGGCAGGGGGGGGGGAAACTATTCGCATGACTTTGGGTTGCCTGCTGCAGTGCTGGGCTGTGTGGGTCCCTGCAGGCATTTCACCATAGTCACCTCTGTGTCTGCACGTTTCCTTTACCCTTCTCCCAGAACAAAGTCTTTAGCACTTGGCACTGTATTGTCTGTACCTTTAACATAACATCACCTTATTAGCCCTATACAATTTCTTGCATTAGGAATTCGTCTTTTCGCAGACCCCAGCTTGCTCTCCATGAGACACACAGACAGGGAGAGAAGCTTGGGTTTCAGAGCACAGGGTCAGCCATTGTACAGCGCCCCCTGGAGCAGTTGGGGTTCAGGGCCTTGCTCAGGGGCCCAACGGAGTAGGATTCCTCTGCCGGCTGCGGGATTTGAACCGGCAACCTTCCAGCCACAGGCGCAGATCCTGAGCCACAGAGCCACCTCTCCGCCCCCTTTAATTCATCTGATGACATGCGGACTCAGTGCTTAAAAAAATAACCTTCCCGATACCAGAAGGTACTGATCACAGACTGATCACAGACACACAGCCGTTACGGAGAGCAGGCTGCAGAGACACTCATGTTGCAATGTTTGGGATTACTTTTTTTAATGCATTGGGCATTGCGCCACCTTTGCCTTTTTGAAGCTAGAAAACATTTTAGTACAAATACATGCAGATCTCCTTCAGCGCTTGCAGTCGTTTTTTTTGCTCTGCGCTACTTCAGGATTGAACAGTACTCAAAAGTGTGAAACAGATATTCCAGCACTGGGATTTTTCATAGCCTAGTCCAACCCAGTTGACAGCAGAGACTCAAGATCCCTCTCTCTCCTCTTATTTACTTGCCTGGCTAATGTCTAGGGCTTTGAGTTTTACAGGGGAAGGCTCTAGGTTTCAGTATTTGTTAATTCCATTATGACAGTAACAGTGCTGAATTGTCTGGCGCGTGCTATGAGACTGAGTGAGCAAAGCGCCCACTCACGTCTGTAACGCTGTCGCTGCCCCAGCAGCGTGTCTTCATGGCAGATGGACCTCTGAGGGAACCGCTGCTTCCTCGGGAGCAGGGAGAAACACTCGGAGGGGACCGTGTGTTTCGATGACTCATGATTGCAGCCCAATTGTTCCTGCATTCCACTCGGCCTTTTCACAGAGCAGGAAATAACCAGACAGTCTGGGCCCGAGCTCTGCCCTCCTCACTTCAAAGCCGGTGTCCTATTCAGTTTGCACTGGTGCAGGCGGGGGGTGGTGATGACTGCTCTCTTCTTCCAGCAACCAGGGAGTCTAATAGCAGGGGCTGTGAGCAAGGAATTTCCTCTAGATCTCTGGTGCTGAACCAGAAACTGGTGGAACTGGTCTTCATGCACCGCCATTGCACTGCTAGAAAGGTGTGCTCTTGTATTCGGTAGTAACTGGCACTGGGCAAAGGACTGTAGTAAAAACATGGTATAAGCAGGGTAAAAATGGAAGATGGAAGACAACACCAGATAAGAGACATGGAGATTTAAGAGACATGGAAAGGGTGCCGGAGCCATGGCTGGAAAAGCAAACAAGCAGCAACAGAAAGGGAAAGGGACACTTGTGCCCAAGGTTCGAGCCAATGGCAGCCCAGTCTGTGGTGTGTGATTCCCGGGAGCTGCCGGGTCTGACAGTGAGCCTGTATCTCCTGGCGGGATCAGGGCGTCAACTGGCTGCTGCTCCCCACTGTCATTTCACAGGCAGCCAGCGAAAGCCACAAGGATGCAATTACCTTCCATTATCATCTCGTCACAGCAGCAGGCTACCGGCACTAACTCACAGCGCCCCACTCTCACACTGCACCCCACTCTCACACTGCACCCCACTAACCCACCACCCCACTCTCACACTGCACCCCACCTACCCACCACCCCACTCTCACACTGCACCCCACTGACCCACCACCCCACTCTCACACTGCACCCCACCTACCCACCACCCCACTCTCACACTGCACCCCACTGACCCACCACCCCACTCTCACACTGCACCCCACCTACCCACCACCCCACTCTCACACTGCACCCCACTGACCCACCACCCCACTCTCACACTGCACCCCACTCTCACACTGCACCCCACTGACCCACCACCCCACTCTCACACTGCACCCCACTGACCCACCACCCCACTCTCACACTGCACCCCACTGACCCACCAACCCAGTCTCACACTTGCACCCCACTCTCACTCACACACAGCTCCCCACTGTCCCCCAGAACCCCACTCACTCACTCACTGCACCACCCTGCTCACCCCCAGGTCAGTGATCGAGTCGGAGGTGCAGTGCTGCTGTTGTACTTCACACACTGCTCTGGCAACATGCCCTCCTGTGTAAACGGGTACAAATGGTAGCTGCTCCTGATGCAATTGCCAGCCAATTAAGTTAATCACAGTAATAACACCTCATTTTAACTGCACAGATTAACAACAAGAGTGTCATGCTTCTAATTTCCAGTTCCTTTCCCCCACATAGCGATGCAGCATCCCAGCCACAGCCGGAACAGAATCGCAGCACGAGTCCCGTCCAGCTCGAGGAGGACTGTCCAGAGCCGGGCAGCTCTCTGATAGCAGGACCCTGGTTCAGACCCGATGAAGACTCCATCAGCACTGACCGTATAGACCACCCGTCAGCCTGAATCCCAGCGGAAAATGTGATCCTTCACACCGCAGGACGCAGTGTGTGGAGTACAGAGCTAGGATGGGGGGGGTCTCAGGGAGAGGGGAGGCTGTAGTCAAGGTAATGTCAAGCCCATAGGTTCTGTTCCCCCTGAGCCGAGCTCTGCGAGCGTCCAGAATCACACCTCTGCGGGAGACAGGTGAGCAGTCTGTCCCCCGGACTCCCCCACACCCCGTCCCCAACCGCCCCACTTCCAGCTCTGCACCCTGGCTAGAAAGTAAAACTCATTTGATGAACCACTTCACAGATTCAGCTGTGGGAGTTGGTCTTCCTTGAAGTCAGACTACAGAAAAACTACTCCAGGCACAGTGAGAAAATTCAGAGGCGCACAGATTGTTGAGAGGCTCTGGGATTTCTATACATCTCTTGTTAAAACTCAGCAACACTCTTCCTCAGCTAAATATTTATTAAGCCTCTATGTCTGCAAAGGCCTAAAGTTACAACAGTATTGCAACTACTAGTCAGGGGCTCTAATGTACTGTAGATGGACGTGCAAAATCCAATTTAAGACCAAGATATGTGATGTTAGAACATACTTTAAGCATGCCTGGTACTTAATAAACTATTACCCTGTTTCAAATGCGATTAGCTTAGTTTTTGAAGTGTCACACAGAACACTCAAGGTAAAGACAACAGCAGCCAAGAGACCCATTTTGCTCGTGTGGGTATATTTAGTCAGAGTGACCCATCATTAGAGCTGCTTCCAGGCAAACAGACTCCAGACAGCGGCCTAGCACTGCGGAGATACACCTGGGCAGGTGAGCTACACAGCAGGCAAACCTGCGCGCGCCCTCCGCTTCCGTCCGTCTGTCCTCGCGCTGCAGTCGCGGCTGTGCGTGGGCGGTCAGCGCGCGGTGCGTGTCGGGGGTGGCGAGGACGTGTCTCGTGTGGAGCCGGCGTGACACATCTCCAATTGTCACGCCTCTCCGCGGCCGAGCTTTCTAAAACGCGTCCTATTACCAGTGGATTGAATTAACGTGAAATTAATGAACCAACTCGATAGTTTAATTTCTGTCATAAGGAGTCCAGCCGCAGGGAAAACCGCGCACGCTCCATTCCTCACGAGCTTATCGAACCGAAATACTTTTCTTACACTTCTTTTTAGAAAATAAAAAAAAATATCTTCCATCCACGAACCCGATTTCTTCCCTGTGAGATAACCTTTTTCTCCCACAGCTCCGAGCGCTTCACATAAAAATGAGCTCTTCTGCCTCGTTTAGCCACAGTAACACACAGAACAGACAGACGAAAGCTCGTCCAAGACACGGCATTTAATTACAGATGTAATCTGTTTTATTTTCATGCCCGATGCGATAACTCCGCGGGGGTGAAACCGCTGTTTACCGTTTAACGAATACAACCCTCCCAGCCACCTGTTTGTGTTTTGTCTTCGGGCGAAACCCTGTTGCCATTTTTAGCTGTGAAAAGAGCACACTAATGCCGTATAATTTAAAGGAGTTTATGGAGATTCATAATTACAGTAAGCCGCTGTTCACCTTATGTCAACAAATAGCAATAATGTAATTGGGGCCCTCCACACACGCGTGGGCCGTCTGGCTCTTGTGAAGGCGGGAGCGGCGGGTCTGGAGATCGGAGCGATAGGAGAGCCCGGCAGGGCTGTGGTCTAGCCCGACACCCCTGATCATTATTATAACGGTCAGACAGCAGATAAACGTTTAATTATTGCACGATTAGGTCTGTATACCCGGCACGCCGAAGGGGAGTAAACTGCTCCAAATACCGTCGCCCGGCCACCGTCGAACTGTGCTCGTTCCACAGGCGAGATGTGTTCCGAGTTGCAGTACAGCACAAAAGTACTGACAGGTCTGTTTTTTTTCACATTCTTGGGTTTTCTTTCTTCTTCTCGAGTTTTAAACAACAACAACAAGGCATGTCATTCTTTCTTCACGATGATTACATTTAGATTCAAGAAAGCCGCGGGAGACTCACGCTGTATCGCGGCCCGGCGGCAGGTCTGTGGCTAAAAGGTTTTCGCACTGCCGGCTCAGCGGTGTCGTTGACATTAAAACGTTCCAGTCACCTTTGTTAACTGGTGGATGCTGCACATTGGTGGTGGTGGAGGGGAGTCCCCATTACCTGTAAAGCGCTTTGAGTGGAGTAAAGTGCTTTTCTGGAGTGTCCGGTAAATCGCTATATAAGTGTAAGCAATTATTATTATTATTACTGTCCTGCTTTGCAGCTACGTGGTCATTAACAAACCCGTAGCTGTTCGTAAGGGTGGGTTGGTGTATAACCACACTGTCCTGGCTAAATTCTAGTCTGGGTCTGAACAGTCCGCTCTCCTTAAATTTTCTCTTGGTTCACCTGATGAAGCCCTTGCCGACTCCTTCTGGTGCAGAATGACACGGGAGAGGACGCACTTCAGGGTGGAAATCGGTTTGGGAATCTCGTTTCCAGCTTCGTGGTCTTAAATCACCATACAGAGGCAATTGTTAGGGGTTACAGCGGGATTGGTCTGCAGAGCCTGTTCCTTCCAGGTCAAGCTTTTTTTAAAAAAAGCTTTCATTAAAACAAGGTTTGTTGCAAAGCTTTGAAAATCGCTGGCTAAGAACAAGTGGCCTCAGAAATGATTGTCACTGTAAAATCTGCAAAGCTTTGGGAGCTGCAAACAATTAAGAAAATGTAATAAGAAAAAAACCCCAAGAGGTGTTCATAATTCTTAGAGTCAATAAAGGGGATTTCTTCATGAGGGACAGTGAATCACAACCCAGAGGAAATACAGTCAATGGAAACCATTTGAAAGAGAAAGAACCTTCTCCAAGAAAGGGCTCAATGAGATTTTACAAATCATTTAGTTACTACCAAACAGTGCAGGCGAGCAGACTGGCTTCTCTTATGATAACATGCAACCTCCACACATAGCACCCCCTTAACAGTGTAACCACCTCTCCCCTGGGCATAAGGCAACTACCCAGTCAGCAAAGCACATCTCCCAAGAGCATGCCAACTCTCTTTTCAAGCATAAAAAAAACCATGTGGCTTCTTTTAAGTGTACTTAAATAGTTTATTAATAAATTTACAGATCAGTTACAAAAATGTACAGAACATATGTACAGTGCACACTCAGCATACACCCATCCTAGGACAGTGGTAATGGACATCTCATAGACATGGTTGTGTTTAACCCAGTAGTGCAAAATGGATGAGCAGTAATGAGATAAGAATCAACAATAAAACCAAACTAGTTTTACCCAATAAGAAATGTTCATAGTTGTTTTAACTTCCTTCCAAATCTTTTGCTTCAAATAAAGCAAAAACAAAAAACTGCAAACGTTAAGGCACATGAATATCAGGATTCATTGTTGAATGTTTCCCAGTGGAAATCCTGTGCTGACAGGGGAGTCTGTCTACCCATCAAACCAGAGGTTTTTACAGTAAACCAGTAGCTCCCACACTCTCCAACTCGGAGAAATTAATACAACTACACTGGTCAGTCTTCTCCACCCCCTGTCCCCCAGCTGATTGTCTGCGCACGCTTCCAGCTTCGACCTCTGCAGCACAGGCGTGCTCCATTGTGCGGGGGCCCGTCTCGACGAGTCTGCGAGACACGGTCACCCCAGAAACAGGGGTACAGGGGTGTTGGTAAAATTCCTATTGAAGCAAAAGGGCAATAAGACTGGAAGGAAAAGCCACAGGTGAAAGAAGGTGGGTTCTGCAGCTCAGATGTGGCCTCTTTTTTCACAAACATTCACTGAGACCTAAATTCAGGTCCCCTAGATACACAGAGTACTCAAAAGTGTCTTTTTTTCCCCCACCTCTCTGCCAGCTGGCAAGACCTCCCGGTTCCCCTAAGCCTACAAAGACAGAATTCACAGCCTGTGTTTGGTTTTGCAGGACAGCTCTCCCACTGTTCTCTTTCAGCTTGGGACCCTTCTTCCAGGAAGCGCTTGAGATGTGTGCCAACATAACATAACCCCCCCCCCCCCCCGACACACACACACACCCCTCACCCCCAACCCAGTCCTCCTGTGTGAAGAGGAGAAGAAACGGAGGAGGTCAGAGACGCACAATCCTGCTACCAAACATCTTTCCACACAAGGACGTCTCTTGGCAGGAATGTCCTCGGAAGTCCTGTCGTTGGGAGATCCCCTTGGGAAGTCGGTGTTCATATACTGAACCTCCAAATGTCAGCGCCAGTCCTGCCCGCCGGCTCTGCCCGCCCTCTATCTGGGCACAGACACCTCCTCCCTGCTGTCCAGGGGTGCTGCAGCAGACTTGAAGCCGAGAGAAGAGTTCAGGCCCAGAAGGGGGTCCCCCCTTGAGCTGGGGGTGCGGAGGTGGTCCGGCCCCCTGTGGCAGACGCAGAGGGGACAGGGGCAGCCGGCGGGGTGGTGCAGTCCCTGGGAGGGGGGGTAGATGGAGGGCTGGGGTAGCCCCGGGAGGATCTCGTGCCGGGGGTACGGAGCGTGGGAGAGCCGCAGGGGGTCGAGGGGCCTCAGGGCCCCCCCGAACGGGCTGGGGAGCACGGCCCCGCTGCCCAGCCCCAGGTGGGAGTACAGGTGCAGGGGCACGTGGGGCAGGAAGGGGCAGGGCAGGCCGGTGGCCGCCTGGCTCATCATGTAGGTGTAGAGGCTGGGGTCCAGGGGGTAGGGCCAGGTCAGGGTGTGCCTCTGCCTCTTGTCCTTCATCCGCCTGTTCTGGAACCACACCTGCGTTAGAGGGAGAGGCTTTAAAGCAGGAGGAGACACCTGGAGAAATGTGCACAGCAGCCGGCCCAGCAGGAGAGACCACTGCTGCATGAACTTTTACTTGCATTATTCAAATAAAAAAAAATGGCAGAATTGCAAAAGGGAGACAAATTTTGTTTTAGCGATTCATGAGTCTTTCTCCGCTCTCTTGCAAAGCTTCTCTAGTCCAAAACCTGCTTATGGCACACAGATAACATAGTCTATACCCTGGGCTGGGTGACCCCTACACCTGCTGGTTTCTGTTGCAGCTGAGCCCTCGGTGACACAATCAAGCCCTTCTTTGACCTAATAATAATAATAATAATAAGATTAATTTGAACTGTTTGTTCCCAGCTCTTAAACATGCTGGGGCTTTAACAGATGTATACTGCAAGTGAAATAAAATCCCACACTTGTGACTCGAAACAAAATGCAAATGTTCCCATGAAACCACGTCTTTAGATCAATTAAGGCGCCGGTGGGCTAATGAGGGCAGGCTGGAATGAAAAGAAGCAGGTGTGTGGATCTCCAGGACCAGGATTGGGAAACATCTTTACGCCTTCCGATGTACGGATTTCGAGTCCCTCCTCACCCCACTCGTGTTGTTGTGGGCGCTTTCTTAGCGCACGGAGCCTGCGTGTTGTACAGCGCTCCGAGAGTGCCGGGAGCTGTATGGGGAGGTATAGAGACGTACCTTTATGGTCGTCTCCGGGAGGTTGAGTGCCGCCGCTAGCTCGCATCTCCGGGGCCGGGACACGTAGGTCTCCTTGCAGTACTCCTGCTCCAGGCGGGACAGCTGCTCCCGTGTGAAAGCCGTGCGGTGCCGCCGACTTTGGTCCACTGCGCCCGGGAAGGGGTTCCTTGGGGAAGCTTCTTCATTGGCCTGGTCCGTCTCACCTTGACCCTTGGCAGCGACAGGCGACTCCTTGTCCTCGGGCACTAAGCATCAAACACAGTAAAGATCAGAACGGCGTTTCCTCCGCACGCAGGCGACTTTAAAAAAAAAAGATACGGATAAATTTACTTTTAAGAAGGTTGAACTGAGATTTTATTTTCTTTGGGTATGCAAAAGGCTTCAGTGACAGTAGACGCACCTAGAAAACGGAATGAAGAGTGTGGCGTTCTTGTCTGTGAAGTCGGACGATTTGTGCGGTTCTGAACCTCGGCAACCGGGCACGGAAGCGGTGGTATCAATTCAATCATCCGTCTCTAAGCTTTTGACTTCGAATTTGAAGTCATGTACTACAAGGCCGTGTCACACACCTGGGCTGCTTATGCGTTTCATCGGAGAAAGGGAAAAACGCGTTTGCACCGTGCTGCACACATGCGGTAAACGATCACGGGGCGACTCCATAAACTTTTACACTATTTCCGCCGTGTGCCTTTAGAGTTAGTCGCCAAAACAGCCATCTTTCAAATCGCCCCTACAAAATACTCTTTAAAAAAAAACGCGACGCGTGCAATATCACCCAATCGCATTAGTTGCGCGCACTCACGTGTGTTGGTGTGGACGTCTGGTTTCATGCTGCGCCGGTCGCTCTGAAGTTCGGGGCGTTAAGGTGAACAAGCGGGATATTTTAATTCCAAGCTGGAACCCAGAAATCCGAGTTATTTCCTCATCTTCCTCCCCGAGGAGTGTCCTGCTCTTGAGAAGCGAGTCTCTGGGGTGCGGGGCTAGGGCTGACTGGGTAATCCGGCTCCTCTCTGCGTCTCTGAGGCCGTGACGCGCTCCTTCCCGGTGCCGACCTCGCCTACAGTGGGAAGAGCTGGCTGGTGTTCTTTTTAACCCTCCTCTCTCGCTCTTTCTGTCTTTTATATCGCCCAGGTTGTCCTCTGCTCGCTAATGAGAGACGCGGTGTGGCCGCCGCGGCGCCGCCAGGCTCGAGAGGGGAGAGGAGGGGGGGGGTGGATAAGGTGTTAAGTAGTCTTGGGCCGCAGAACTGTCTTTGTACTTTTGTTATGGAGAATTAAAATCCACCTCCCGCGCTTTAAAGTCGGAGGAGCTACCCCGTAGAGTTAAACCAACCAACATTGTCCTGTAGCGTTTGATGTTTGTATTTTGGAAGTAAATCGTTAGAATCCTAATGTCCTCAATGGCCGCTAAGCGGGCGCTTTCTCCGCCAGTGAGACGTCTGTCTTCGGGGTACAGCGGTGTAGTGTGTGTGTATAGAAGCATATTATCCCTTTACTTACTAATTGTAGCACCCTTTGAGACTTTATTTTTGGTATAATCAGATTAATACAACGTTAATTATATCGCTTGCCGATCCGTGGTCGCGCCCCGGGGACGAAATGTTTGTGCGATGATCACCTTGAGCTATTCATTGAAGGATGAATTAGATAACGGCGGAAGAGCCTTTTGCTTCCAGTACTGCAACTTTATTCCTCAGGTCCCGTGAGCTCGGCGAATTCCTTTCGAATATTCCCGAACGATTCCCAGAAGCAGTCAAGTGCGCTTTAATCAGCAAAGACGGCGCGCTCTCTGGGACTGGATCACTCGCGAAATCTGCTTAGTAAGACAGTGAATTATTTGTTTTTAAGCGTGTCTGCCCCACGGAGCTCGTCAGGCAGTGAAAACAACCGTAAACCAATACCACCACTCCCAAGAACTCAAGAACTACAGCAATAATAGCCTAATAATAATAATAATAATAATAATAAAAAAAGACAAGACAAGTCGTTCCAAAATTGAATTGCTCGAAGTTTAAAATGTTAGGTGCATTCTTGTAATGAAGAGTTCAAGGGTAAAAAAACTTAAACCTTTGGAAAAATATATTTCATTTTGGTACTTCTTTAAAACAGAAACGTTTTAAATGGAATAATACAATCTAGCTGATGTCTTCGGAGGGGTTGGCATTGGAGTGATACACGGAGCTGGTGGTGCTCTGCTGCCGCTGGCGATTAGCACTGATTTGATTATACTGTTACAAGCAGGCGATCTTTGATCTTAATTATCCTGCCATAATTAGGAGTTTGGGCCAACTCCGTGAGTAGCTTACAGCATCACACGATCAACATTTCTTTTTTAAACCTGTGCTGAATGATTATGAGAAAAGTGGGTTTAAAGACTGAGCATATCGCGTAATAAAAAAAACTGTAATCTATTCTCACACGTACAGCTCTTCTTTATGAAGCCGTAATGCCACAATGTGTTCGCAGTGATTGAAGTTAGTTTGTAATTAAAATGTTTTGAAGATGATTGCTCTGCACGAAGCTCCACAAAACAGCACATTAAGCAGACTACACAACAGAAACACAGACACTGAGCAGGGCTATAATGAACTCTATAGCCCTCGTCTCTTCGCGTGGGGAGAAGAGAATTGGTATTTAGCTCCTTGAGGTGTGATTTATTCCTGTTTCTCTGAAACACTATGCTAAGTGTCTGTATATAAGGCCAGACACTATGAATAGGCGGTTTCAAAATAGTTGCATTCGAAATATTTGCAAATAAGGTTAAGAGTCGACTGTTAAAGTAAAGCAGTTAGAAAAGGCGCGCTTCCTATCGCAGTATTTTATTTGTCTTGCTTCAGCACACAATAGTTTTTTTAAAATACAAGTCTGATACCTTTATCCAACTTGATTACCAAGTCAACTCGGCAAAGGGCTGGAATTGCAGGCTGCAGCCCTGCCTGCCCAGAGCTCCGAGTCTCTCCTGAAGTTCTTCCGACAATTATTACTTCTCACCTTGAAGTCTTAAAAAGCAATTAGTTCTGGTACGGAGAGAGAACGCCGGAAAAGCAGAACACATCTCCTGTAACAAAACAGGCTAGCATAAAAACAGAAACTCTCAATTAAACCGTATCCGTGTTTGAGAAGAAGACGTTGACAGTACTGTTTTTCAGGTCTCCTGGAGTTCTGTCTCATTAATTTATCTTTATGTGCACGAGAAACCACCGATTCTGTCGATTCCGAACCAGAAAGGGATTCTGGGACCCTTGCTCTGTGTATAACTACACACTTCTGGTGTAGGAGGTTGATTTTGCCGGGGAACGAAAATAAACAGGTCCTCTGTTTCAGTACCGGCATCCAAAACTTTTAATTCTTTAAAACCGCGTTGGAAAGATCTGCCATACAGCAACAGACGCCATTTCTGGCGGTTTCACTGAAGACATGTGCCCTTAGCAGTAGGCTAGTTCTTTTCAACGCCAGTAATTAAAATGATTAAAGGACAGACCCAAAGATTAAGTGATGTTGATCTGAACCAAAAAAAAAGATTATTTTTAATTAGTTTAGACGCAGGGTTTGCCTTAGTGCGCAGTGGTTTTGATTGGCTCTGAGCCCCTCAGACACATTCTTTTGGGAGATGGCCTTAGACGGCAACTCTGCCTCAGCTTGGGCCGAATTTCCCGAAGTCCCACACCCCGGTTCGGAAGCTGAACCCTGAGAAAAATGATCTTCGTCATTAAGAGAAAAGGAAATGTCGGTGTCGGAATGGAAGCGCCGCAAATCGTTTATTTGTAAAGACCAAAGTGGGGCCCCGGGGCCGTTGTAAAGAACAGACGGCGCGGAATCACTGCGCCGCTTTTGTCTTTGAGCGCAACACGAATTTGTCCCCTCCAGCCGAACCCCACGGCAGCGGAGACCAGCGGGGATCTGGCTGCGGGCCTCTAGGGGCGGTGGGGCGGTCAGGCCCAGCGGCCCGCGCCCGTACCTGCAGCCCGAGGGGCGGTGCCAGGTCGGCGCGCACACCGAGCGAGCGCCGGAAGTTGGCGTCGATCACGTGTCGCGGCCCGCTGGCGGGGCTCCACGCCGCTGCTCTTTCATATGTGGCGCCTCCAGCAACGCCCACCGGAGAAAGGCGGTGAAGCTGAGTTTTTCCTCCGCTTTTACCCAACTTTCTTTACATTTAAACATATCAATGAATCCGATGAGCCCATTCGTGGGAATCCCGGTGCAGTGCAGGATTTTGACATGGGTGGGTGGAGTTCATTTCGTGTATTTATTTGATCCCACCCGAAGAAGGCTCCACAGCCGAAACGTTGTGTTTTCTTTCTTCTCTTTTCAGCGTGGAATAAATCTATTACTTGTTCATTTATTTGATTACTGCTTACAGATCAAATTATTAAGCACAAAACTTAAAAACGAAAGAAGGTTATTCTGCCCATTTGGTAATCGTTAATCGATTCAACAGTCGCACCCTGCTGTTTATCTGTACCATGTTTTTCTATACTATATTATCTGGCTTCTTTCAAGAAACAGCTGGATGAGAAATTAAAAAAAAAACATTACACTAATTAAATCCACCAACCCCACATCAAAAATCAATGCCATTTCCTTGCAAGGAAATTTTTACTTTTACGTACTTTTAATCAATAAACAATCTTCCTGCACAGCTCCCATTTGCACCAATTATTATTGTCAGATGTCGTCTTGTACGAACGCCAACCGAATGCTGAAACTACAAGACCCAGAATTCCTAGCGGGTTAAACTGCGCTCCCCGCCTACTTCCTGAGCTCGAGGTGAAGTATAACACGTGTTTGGGTGCGACCAATATTCTCTGAAATTTAAAATCAAGAGAGAATCCATCATAAAGCAGGTAAATCATGTTAAACTGTTATCTTTAAGAATGTATTCATATTGCGAAACGTTTTATGTGACTTCCTCTTCTGTTGTCTAGTGGGATAAAACTTTCAACATAAGCCGAGTTATCTGAATCAGTTAAATAACCACAGTTATGGTACAGATATCTTCTGCTGTATAAACATTTAAAATATTTTCACTTGTTATTCACGACTAGGATCGATATTTAAACGGAGTTAAAGACATCAAAAATAAATATTTTTAAGAACTGCCAAAACATACAACTGCGCACAGCGGTGATAAATAATTCTAAACGTTGCACTTGTTAAACTCCACCCCTCTGTCTTCTGAAAACACACACACGCTCTAATCTTCATGGTTGTCGTATTTCCAACAGAATGGGGAAAAAAAATTGTTTGAATATATCGTGTAATTTCCCTTTTTAACATACATTTTTCTTTATTTGTTTAGAAATGCGAATTTCTTTTGCGTTGTGTTTCGGGCAGTGTGCAAACAGTTTAGAAATAAAAACAAAAGTAAAATAAAATTCACGAAGATTTGGCGTGTTTACAGGGGAGGTTGGTTAGAAACTCCAGAGCTGAGCTCGGGTTCAATTCTTCGGGTTTACCGAGATGTGATATAGTGCTCTCGCATTCGTCTCGCTGGTTGTTAAATGAGACGTCATGATAATATCCTTTTTAACAGTGATTTGTAGTGGGAAAAAAAATCCCAACTGTATTATGTAAAATATTTAATCAGAATCATAATGATATAATTTATTCTTGGGACTTTCGCCGTACGTGTGCAGTAATTGATCACACAGTAATGTTCGATATAATGACAATGAAATCACTGAATGGTTCGGGTTTGATCAACTCATATGAGCCCCCTTTCCCTGAACGACATAACATAGCAGAATCTTGTCTCTTTTAATAATAATAATTTACCGTTCCTATACAATGACTACATCTTGCTAGATTGCGAATCCGGAGCATTGAAAATAACTGCTAATTTCGTTTAGATGGAGATACGTGGTTGTAGAATAAACTGTATCCAGAGAGTTTAAACTGTACTGTATTAAGTGTTCAGAATTCTAAAACAAGTGCCTTTACAATCAATACATCACTGCGCTTTACCCTATGAACAGTCCTCTGCATACAAGAGCTCCTACATTCTTGCGCATTAAGTTGGGAGAAACTGAAATAGGTCGCAAATGGATCCAATTAATTTAAATGTTTCGCAAAGCTGTGATTATACGAAAGGAATTCAATAAATTCCAACCTTTTATTTCACCACTGCTTTCTTGACCTCAAATGAACGTTCGTCCACTGATGCCTCTTTTTTTTTGCAGACCTAATAAAGCCTAGTTATGCACTGTATTTAAGAATATATGCTAAACTATAGCAACGATTCTTGACCTCGAGGCGCATTTTTAAAAAACAAAAGCTCTCAGAGAGACCGTGTTGCGGCGTTGCACGTGTTTTCCGTAGCCGGGTAAGTTCTTAAGGACGTTCCTGTTTTAAATACGACAGGCTGCTAACCTGCTTTTTTACTGTATTACGTTTCCTATAACACGCTGTCTCCAGCAGCCTCGCAGTCGAAGAGAAAGCGAGAAAAGGTCAATAAAGTAGAAAACCGAAAGAATTCGTAAACGTCGAGGCAAGCAGATATTTTAAGGTGGTTTTGGAATCAATGTAGGTGTTTCAGAAATGCTGACAAGAGGCACGGTCCCTAAAAATGGTAACACCCGACACTTCCATCGTATTAATGTGCACCGGCAGCTTTTTGAGCTGAGACTTCCGAAATCTCAATGACTAGGACGTGCTTAGACAAAAAGACACACGAGTCTACACACTATCATTATTTTGGACTTTATAAACAGTCACCTCGTGTGTAGCAGAACGATTAGTATTTGATCTTATCGGACATCTTGTATTTTGATTTTGGAGCGCTGAGCTGCTATCTGATGTTTGATATACACCGGGAATACTTCACCGCTGGGTGGAGACTGCGGGCAGAGCTCTAGACCTGAGGGTCGTGGGTTCAAGTCCGGGGTGGGGTGTGACTGTTCTCACCTGAGCAAGGCGCTGGTCTGAAATCTGTGCCTTTCCACACGATTTAATGAATAAAATAAAGGAAAGGGAAATACTGACAGGAAAGACACCTTCTTTTGCTGTTCTGCATCAGCATAATACGATATGATATTTGCAGAAGATGATAAAGAAAAAGAGTGAGATTCGAGAATCGGGGTCGCTTTTATTAAATTAATCATCTGACGGCCGTCAGTCTTCAGAGAGGAAAACGAGCTGCTTCCCTCGGAACGACAGGAAAATCCTTCGTGAAACATTTACAGGCTTTAATTACACACAGGACGTGTCCTTCGGACATTTTTGGAGATTATTTGGGATAGTGTGGACCCTGGATGTTCATTTCTATCCGAAACAGTGCTCCATATTAGTATGTATTGGCTGCATAATACTGTTAGTTTTAAATATATTAAATACTTGTAGTAGTGCGATTTTAACAGGTGTAATAGTGATTATCCAGCAAGGTTCCCATAAATAAATACATCCTCAGATATCAACTTATTATGTTAGTGAACCCTCGTGCCTTTCTTTAAAACATCACAAGAAATAATTCTGGAAACTTCGGAATTGAAATTCGGGATAATCTCAGTGTTGAAAACCAGAAACAAAAATGTCGCGTGTCTCACGCAGTTATGCTCAACAGAAAAAAAACCCGAAACATGTCTTCGGTGGTTATGAAAATGTATAATATCAAGTTAATTTTTCACGTTGCTTTTGTCTTAATTAACGGCCGCTGTTGGCTTTTCGGGGAAGGGGGAGATCATATTGTGGTCCTGGGGAGCCGGTGTGTTTGTACGGTTTCTCTTTTAAGCAGCACCTGTAGAGTTGTGCAGAGCTATTAAACTGTTCCAGTTAAGCCAGTACACGGCTGGTTTAGCTGAGGAGCTGAGCCGGACACTGCGGAGCGCCGGTCCAGGACTGGACAGCCGGCTGCGCTCCTGCACCAACGGCCGAGCCGAGCCGGCCCTAAGAGTTTGTGCCAGTCCCGCCAGTTTGTTGATAGAGAAAAATACTTGGATTCGTGTTTAGTTTTCTGAAAAAAAAAACCAAATTATATTTCTGCCTTAACGCCGGTCGCTTGTAAATAAATGAACAGGAGCAGGACAGGAGCAGATCCGCGTCCTGTGTTTTATCGCGCGTTCTTTTATTTCAGTTTCTATCCAGCTTTCGGGTTAAAAGGAGCGCAGGTCTGAGGTCCAAGAAAGACATCCTGTGTGTTTGGACCATAACTTTGTGGGAAACGTGTTTTTACTTGAAGGCTTTTTGGGACAGTGTTTATTCTTAAGATCGGACACCTGAAAAATGGTTTGGCCCCTTTCTGTCGAAAACACAAAAATAGGCAAGACTTTGGAATGGGACAGAGGAAGTACCTGTGTAGTTCTGGATAGGCTTGCTTTTCCCCGCCTCATTGTGTAGAAATGCTCAACAAAAGCATGCAAGAATTTGCAATTTGCTAAAAAAAAAAACAAAACTAAACGAAACAAGTAACTGGCTGATGTAAAAAGGTATTGTATGTTTTTTTTACTACCGATTTTTTTTCCAAACGCGGATTACACAAAAAAATAAAATATTATTAATCTGTCTTACTAGGATGCGTATTTTTGTGTTTTCAGACAGAAATCTACAAGTTGTTTTTTTTAGCAGAATTGTCGAATGGAGATATGCGCTGTGGGAGGCGGTGACTGTACGGAGATTGTTTTGGAGGGCCGTGGATTAGTGACCAATAGCTCGCTTCGATATGTCGCG
The DNA here is from genome assembly GCF_055471065.1 of Atractosteus spatula. Taxonomy (NCBI): domain Eukaryota; kingdom Metazoa; phylum Chordata; class Actinopteri; order Semionotiformes; family Lepisosteidae; genus Atractosteus; species Atractosteus spatula. The sequence goes on along the minus strand of NC_142731.1, from coordinate 9,770,178 downwards.
TTACTTGATCAAAAGGCCGTCATGACTCGGCTGGCTTGGCAGTGTGCACAAGCCACATCAGAATTGAGTTTTCAATGGTAACAACAGTGATGACGGCGACAGTGAAACAGAAATAAAACCTGGGATATATTGCGCTCCCGTCTCTGTCAGTGCTGCGTTTGCAGTCTAGATTAACGGACTTTAATTTCCAAGGTTTTCACGTCACGAAAACACGGGCTGTGTTCCCGCTTCTCCTACTGCGGCCACTCACTAACGCCTGCTAAACCAAACCAATTAAACTCGCTTTATCCCATTAATGCCGTTGTGAGAAACCTATTACATCAAACTTGAAACGCAATTAAAAAGTTGCGCCGTTTCCGTCTAGAACGGGTTACGGATACACGGCGCCATGCGTCAGGTATACAAAACGGCAAAGACTCGAGAGGAAACGAGGAGGTAGCGCCTTCAGACCTGAGGACAGGAAGCGCTTGTTTACTCGAAGAGTGGTGGGGGAAGGGGGCGTGATGCCGCCGACGACGGTACCCCGGCTTCTTTCAAGACGGGGCTGAATGAGGTCGTTTACCCTTTTAACCCGGCTTGTTTGAATCCTTTCTGGTGTACTCGGAGTGTTTTCTGTTTGTTAAGGCGACGGCTCGGCCAAGTTACATTTGAAACACAGCACATAATCATTTATGATCAGCGGAGTCTTCGAGGTGTCGTGAAAGTGGGAGAAAAGCAGCTGTTTTCTTATTCTTCCGAGAGCTGACTGGGGGGGTTATTCTAGTCGCTGCAAGCCCTCGAGTGAACACGACGTTGACTACCGGTACCGGTACCAGGTCGACCCAGCTGACTCGTCTCCCATGAACAGGTCGAGAGGAGAAGGAATAAACACTACAGGGCCCTAATAGACCAACACAGCTACAGGTAATGGCTTGGCTTCCTGCGCTGAGTCTCAATGCTGCTTCTATAAACTCCGGCTTTTATGATAAACGAGGCGCATTATTCTCATGCTAATAGCCGCTGAAGGCTTTAATCGCGGTTGACATTATAAAAACTGCGGACGCGCAGCGAGGGAAGGGGAAAGTACACAGAGAAGCGATATAATTGAACAGAGAGAAAAGGAGAAGCCGTTGGAGCTGAGCAGGAATCTTGTGCTTCTTTAATTGTATTTATTCCAGAGGAAAATCTATCCATCTCCCTGTCTGTCTCATTGTGTAGGGAAATCTGAATTTATGTATTAGTCTTCTACAGGATCACAAGGAATAAGGGTTCGAATATCCAGAAATTATAAGGACAATATCAGAAAATCACATAATTAGACACATTGACGCATTGCTTTAATGCATTATATAATAATAATAATAATAATAATAATAATAATAATAATAACAACATTTCTTGACACTCAACTCAAAGCGCTTTACAGGTAATAGGGACTCTCCTCCACCGTCACCAAAATAAAACCAGGGCGGCTTTTTACTTGTCTGAATATGAAAATATTTTAGAATTGTAAAAAATATACACTCACAAACCTCTCTTCAAATAAACAGGCTTCTGTTCGCAAAAGTGATCGAGAGCAGGTTAAAATAAAAGGCGTGTTGTTTTTTATGGGTGAGATCGCTTTCAAGGCCGAAGAGCCCGGTAAACGCAGGCGGCTTCTGTTTGTTGTGAAGGTTTATTGGGTTGACTCGGGTTCCTAGAGCTGTAAGACTGGTTTTAGTCAGACAAGCGCCGGATTAAACGGAAGGTGCAGAACTTCCACGTGTTTTGTCTGGATTTAATGGAGCTGCGCGTGCATTACTTTTTTTTTCATTTCCTTTGGAAATATTAGAAGGCGACGGGTATTCCATATATCCTACATTGCCATTAGTTTTCAATTTGTACCTACACTTTGAGTAAAACGAGAGCTTAACCAGATAAAATCGAATTCGAACGGATTGGCGTGTCCGTTCTGATTGAACGTTTTTGGACGAACATTTATAGGATTGGATTTGTGGTTGATTTTTGTAAAACTACAGTTTGAAAATGTATATTATGAAATACAATTGATTATATAGATGTCAGACAGAGTTGAATAATAAATGTAATTTTAAATTATTTAATTGTCCCCATCATAAACTATAATAAACGTTTGTATGTAACACAAACGCTATAAAATATGATTCATATTTACATATGAAGCGACAATTTAGCATTCGGGTCAGTAAATGACAATACAATTGTTGTTTTTATGTTACAAACGCCACCACAAAACAGCGTTTTATTTAATTTGGACATCGAATTTGTGCTACATGTTCCCGGGGTGTCCAGCGAACTGAGCTGATTGATTGACAACTTCCGGGCGGACAAGCCTCCTGCGCGCGTCACATCCTGTGGCCGTCAACAACAATCCCGCGAGGCGCTTTCAGCACCTCCACCTCGAGACGCGCAGCTCCGACTCTCTCCATCACAGTGCGACATGTTTTGATTTGAGGGAAATTTAAGCCCTTTGTCACTGTAATTTACAATTTACTTTTATCAGAAAGTGGAAAGAAGCGCAATAAGTTTTTGTCGACGTCTAATTTGTTTTCCTTCATTGCTAATGCAGCGCTGGGCACAGTTCAATTCAATTTATTTTTGTATAGCGCCTTTCACAACAAGGTTGCCCCAAGGCGCTTATAGACTTCTTGTATTTGTTCGTATACAAAGAGTATTCGGCACCCTATTGCAAACCTTACCCGTCTATGGCGTTAGTCAACTGTGAAGAGACTTCTACCTTTACATTTTTTGTAATATTTTAATGATTCTTTCCCCGTGCTTTGAACACCCCCTATCCACACCGGATACGCACGTTAAACTGAAACCTTTTCTTTCTAAGGGGGACAAAGACGGAAACTACTGTATGAAGTCAAAATAACAAAGTCTTGATGGCAACAAGTTTATTTTATGTCCCAGAAGCTGATTTTCTCCTTCCAGGCTCCTGCAGTTTCGCTGAAGAAGTGTCATGTAGTTCCTGAACTAGTTTATAGCCACAGGTCGCTGAACAACTCTCTCCATACCTGGTGTCCATAGCAACCATATTTCCGGATCAGCCTGCGCGCCCTCGGTCAATAGCGAGCACCTAGTCACCGTGTTTCACCCTGCTTACACTCTGTTACACCCTGTTCGCAGGGTGAAAGAGACGCGTGATTTACCCGCTAACTTTCACACCATCGCTATGTGTAATTTACTGTATGCAATCAGAATGTATCAGGGTTCAAGTCTGCAAACTGGGGAAAAAAAGCTGAAAAACAAAACAAACGGCAGTTTTCTGAAGAATTGTTCCGATAGGGTTCTGAGTAATGAAGACCTCTCTCGGTTGCCATCGAATGAAAGAAAACAGTGCCGAAAACATTTCCCACTGTACCGTCTTCTTCAGCAGCGCTGCGCTGTGATTACATCACATTCAGAAACTGTCACAGCGGAGCGCTACCTTTCCAAGATTAATTTTTAATTCGTGGAGAAATGTGTTATTTATTGTGCTTTGAACCTACAGTTTCCGCAGACGAAACGTATGGTTCATTCGCCCCTCTTTCTCGGCCTGCTGCGTGCTCCTCTCCTGCTGGCGCTCATGGATACAGCCATGTTCAGCTGCATCAGCAATATCTCCCATCACCCATTTTCAGCAGGATAGCACATAGACCAGAGGAGCAGCACAGACTGCCTCTCTCACGGGAGTCGGCTCCTTAAACACTTAAATCCTCAAAGGCACGGGCACAGTCACCCCCGTCGTGCCCTTCTTCCGAATGAACAGTGAAACGCGCACCGGAGGACGCAAAATTAAACCGAGACCAGGGGGCGCTTTACGCAAAGGGTTGCGGGAGTCTGGAACTAGCGACGGAGCCTTGTTGTCGAAACCGTCACCCTGGCTTCTTCCGACAAAAATCTGGATAAGATCCTCGACTCAAGGAGATGTTTATGGCCCCTATAATTCCGTACCATTTCTCAGTTTTTAAACGTTGCAGAGCGATTAAACGGTTTCTGGAGTGAAACTGACTCAGACTTTGTTGTTCTGCAACAATCAACATTCATATCCTTTAAGCGGATCAGTATCATGACACATGTTGGCTTATAAGTGATATGAAAGCGTGCGTTTACAGCTTTCATGCCTGAATTCCTGGTTGTACACGCCCGCCCAACCTGGTCAGACCGACGTTGAAGATCATTTGGAAATGTGGGCAAACGTTTTTCAAGTCTCCCTGGTTGTAGCCTAGGCGGAGGCAGGGTGGGACCCCAGTAGTGCGGTTCCTCTGGTGAAGAGGATATTTCTCCAGTTCACCAGTACGCCGTCTGTATTCTGAAGCAGGTGAAAACACAGGTCAATAAAGTCGAAGTTCTAAAATTCCGCCTACTGTCTGCGTGGCCCGAGCGCGGTGTAGTACAGGGGGATATGCGTGATCCTACAGAAAACAGTCCTAACATATAACACGACACCTGACACGGGCAAGCGATACACTCCAGTGTCTCCTTCCCAAAACAGCCACCCGTCCTCAATTGTACGATCTTAAAAACTCCAGGAAAGAGAGGCGGTGTCTCCTCGGAAGGGCGAATTTAACCCGGGCATTTCAAGATTTTCTATCACAGCCTAGATCTACAGCTGTACGTGGAGTATGAGAGTACAGAGTGTAGTTACAAAGACAAATGCTTACAAAACAACCCTGGAAAAATAAACCTCTTTTAGTTTGTATGAAATACGGTTTGTTGCTATTGTATTGTTTTAGACAACTCCCTCGCTTGACACGTTAGATTAAATTTAAAAACGCTATACCCTACTTATTTTAAATGCTCAAAACAATAATACCCCGTGTTCTTTTCCAGCTCTACGCTACCTTATCGTAACTGTATACCTTTTCTGAAGTTTATGCTTTCACCTTGTGCGACCAGAGACCAACTGCAAGTCTGGAGCAAAAGTCTGAGTGACAGAAAAGGTCGAGAAAGATATCGATCAGGGCGGGGAGGGGGGGGGGGGGGCGCTTTTCCAAGGAGGCGAGTGAGCGGTTTCGCGTGAGCCCGGGTGTGTTACCAACGCGAGCCGTAGCTGCAGCGGACAGCGCGTTTCCACCAGCGCCAGCACCAGCGACGAGCCACCGGTTTATACAGATCTCTCTTTCCATTCAAGCTGTGCATGTTTTTAAATGGAGCGATGAACTCAGGGCGCTAAGAGTGTTCCGAGGAATTCCCGTAAAACCGCCTCGGATTCATGTAAATGTTCATCTTTTATATGCATAGGTTTTAATTAGCTAATGGCAGTGCCCAGTGTGGAGTCATTTGCGGTGTTTTGGCTACGTGTATAGAATGCAGGCGCATCGGTAAATACAGCGACAAATCTCGATTAACATTAGAGGTATTTTATGTTGCGAAGTATTTTTTCTGAAAAAGTATTAGACCAGCTATTAATAAGCCCTTAACTCCTTGTTAGAGTGACAGCGCATCAAAAAAAAACCAGAAATTGGCTCTCTCCGGGCTTCTCGCGTGGGATCTTTCCTATAGCAAAACTCGTCTGTTTCTTAACAGCTTAAGACATGATTTTGGAAGCTGATCAGATGAATTGGCGTTTTTCAAACTTTGGCACGTCGCCTTCCGCCGCGCATTAAAATGTGACAGAGCTCGATGCTTGGCGTTCAACTTAAAGAACGTGTTTCTAACTGAAGTTCCAACTAAATGACTCCCGCGTGGCTGGCTTTCCTTTGCCAAAATAAACCCCCAGAAAATACAACAGTTTACCTTTTTACAATATTGTTGGGGGGGTAAATAAGGTTGCGCTTTTAAAATACCTGCGTGAGCACCCATTATGTGAATGAAATTAATGGCAGCCTAACGATTTCTAAAGCATATATTAATCACAGGTCCCTCTCAAGATTTTCTTTAATCATCATCATTATCATTATACAGTTTTGAAGTCATAATTTTGGCAGTACACAAGTTTAAACTCCACTCGTGGCAAAGCGTGGATGCAGAATTTAATTAATCGGTAAATAGCTTTGCCGTATTCAGAGGGCAGTCCGTTCCTACAGATCTCTTTTAAAATTAATAATATCTTTTAGTAGGTGATGATTTTGAGACGAATTTCCCATTCGTCGGTTTTAAATCACCTGTTGTTGAATTTATCCCCGGCTTTGCTAAGATCAGGACGTGTATTCTGGTCGTTTTATTTGATCGTACAGCGTATAAACAGGGTTAATGTGACAAATAGAATTTGTTAATGCTGTGGGAGAAAAAAAAATATTATCAGTTCGATCGTGTAAGTCTGTGTCGCCTCTTCAAAGCCTACATGTCGTGATTTTTCTATCCGTCTGCGTGAGATGGAAATACATTGCAAATATCTTTTCTTAGAAATGTTGTGAGCTACCTGGACGTCAGTTTCAGGTCTCCTAACCATTCACGGGCATTAAGGTCCTGTAAAGAGTTTCTGTCCAAGGAATAATCTTTTGAATCGTGTGGGTTCGAGTTTCTGACTCTTAGCGCAAAGTGCGATTGTTTTACTACAGTTTGTGCTTTGCTCGGGTATCAGTTCGAAGGGGAAACGTTTCCTCGGTATTTGTTAATTTCTGTAAGAAGAATTTAGTATTCGGTGAAGTTACACTGTTACACAAATGCCGGTCCCGCTGTGTAGTTTGAGACGAAGCCCGGGATCATCAAGAGTGCACTAAAGCTTCAGATTTTCGTTTTTAGTATTAATTGCTTTCAGAAAAGTGCGAGAGTTGTGCTGATTTTGTTCTCCCCTATCTTTGCTCATTTGTTTACTGTAATGCGCTTTGAGAAACTACTTTTAAAGGCGCTACTAAAATAAACTTGATTATAAAGGAAAAATAGGTGTATTCCATACTGAAAAGAGAAGAAAAAACAAAACGTTTCGGCCGTGGAGCCTTCTTCAGGTGTGAGCAAAATCTTAAATATTATTGTTTTTTTTAAACTTGATTATTATTGTTTCTTTTATGAAGAGTCGATACCTTTAGAAAAGGATGCTTTCTGTTAAAGAGCAATGCCGTGCGCAGTATCAACACCTACGCAACCCCGCGCCTCTCTGAAGACCCCAAGAAATACTGTATACTGTTCCTATAATTATTATTAATACATTTTTGCGTTGTGGTGCAATAACACGTGCGTAGTAGTAAAAACGGTTGAGATGTTTATATGGGAGTCCAACCTAATTCATCATTCGCCCAATAAACCGCGTTCGGTTAGATTTTGTTAGATTAACTTCATACCGCTAACTAGATACCACATAAATACCAGAGCCGCTCTCTCACGTTTTACCCAGAAGGCAACTGGTAGCTTTTCTCTCTCGTTGAAAAAAAAAAAATTCTGCTACAGTATTGAGACCCAAACACACTGGATGCTGAATTATCTAAACTACAAGTTTAAGTCATGCAGACAGTAAAAAGCGAGTAACTTAAAATTCAAAGCGATAATGCAACGCTATCTGATTGTTTATTAGTTTATCTGCAATGAAGAGTGTGTTATATTCCATTAGCATCTTACACCGCCTATAACAGCGAGCGCTGTCATATAGTACAAAACCCTGTTTACACTACAAAATGTCTATTTGCCATTAGAAATATACATTTGGAGCACGTGTTGCAGGCAAACGGACTTCTGTTTTGTGCTACTAATTTTACAGAGGAATTCCAATAACTGTAACCTCACCGCGTTCAATATACCATCGGCATCTTCAGTGAAGAAGGGCGCGTTTTATTCTGACAGAAGGCTCGTGATTTCACCGGCCTTGAGGAAAACGCGAGAATTCGCCGCAGTAACTCTCCCGGGCGACGGGTGTATTTCTCGCCTAGGGAGTAAAAAAAAGCGTATTGGCGAATTTTCGTCTTACCCTTGGGAATGAACAAAAAAAAAATGAATGGCATTGAATGGAGCGCGGACTTTTAGAGGAAGAATAGCCTACTTTTCTTCTGTTTGCTAAGCACTCACGGAAAACTCGCCTCCTTACCTGAGAAAATAACAAAGGTTACTAAAGGGCGCCTTGAGCTCTTGAGCAGGCAGCGCGGGATCCAACATGGTCTCGGGCAGTTTCCTTAATTCAACCACCCGGTTTTTAAACACCAATAACGGCAAATGGCGGTTTTCGTTTTCCATAACGAAATGGCTTTATGTGAGTTGGAACAACACGCTATTACTGCCTTATTAGCGCGCAGTTTTAGGCTACAAAGACCCGGAGCAATTTGAAACCAGGACCACCGGCTACGACGATGATCGGGGTCTGATTTTGGAGTCCTGCTTGTGTCATGGGTTCGGGGAATCCGTAATCTTATCAATTACCAGGCTGTGTGTGCGGACCAAAATTTCAAATCGCCTATTTCCCGCGGGCGCCGAGCAGTGTGTTAAAAATGAAAACTGACACTTTCTCCAAGAGAAAGCGTCCTTAAAATGGCATTTTTACATGCAGCGTCGGACACTATAAAAGATTCCCCTGACGTTGCTCGATGAAAAACGAAATGACGTATCGTAAAAAAAAAACAAATGAAATAAAACGTGTAAGGAGCTACATCAGTATGGGAGCCGTAAGAGAACCAGCAGAGAGTAATTCCGCGAGGGGAAGCAGAATAAAAACCGTTCGGCTGCTGAGCCTCATTCACACGACCGAAGGCTTTCAGCGCGGAAAGATCTTGTTCGCGAAAGAAATGTAAACCGAAGCGCAGCAGCTCCGCGCCCTGCCGCCGGTTAGATCCAACGGTCTAGTGCGGTTTAGACGGGCTGTTCTGTTCAGCTTTAACGCGCCTTTATGGTACAAGAGGGGAGAAACTTAATCTTAAAACAGAAAGTCAGGGCTGGGAAGGGTCTCGTCCTATTCCCACAAAGGAACAAGTAGTAGGTTTATTCCATGCTGAAAAAAAGAAGAAAGAAAACACAACGTTTCGGCCGTGGAGCCTTCTTCAGGACACCTGAAGAAGGCTCCACGGCCGAAACGTTGTGTTTTCTTTCTTCTCTTTTTCAGCATGGAATAAACCTGCTACTTGTTCCTTTGCAGCCTACGCATGCTGACGCAGCTCCCCCCCTGAACTGCTATTCCCACAAAGCCGGTTTCCCATTATTACTGGGGAATCGGGTGAATGTCTGCAGTCTTCACTCCCGGGGCTGTGAAAGCGGTGTGAACTGTGAGGAAAGAAAGGGGGATAGACAGCAAGTGGACACGGGGTCCTGTAAAACACGGGACTAGCGCGAGTTTAGACCCCGGGGAGATCTGTCAGCTCAGAGATTCAGGCTGGCTTTGCTCCCGCCATTAAGGGACAATTTCCTTGACCCGCTCTCGATTTTATTTCATGTTTCTAACACGTGCATAATTTCACAAACAGAAACCCGTATACAGTATATAAACTTTTTTTTACTGCTTAAACTATGTGAATACCGTAAACATTCTAAATACACGGACAGATGTAATATTTAAGATGGTTAAATTACATCGGCGGAGTTTGGGTAGTTGCTTAACGTTATGTTGCAATACATCATGCTATATTACATAATATTAATGACATAGATTGACACCCGAAGAAAGCTCCACAGCCGAAACGTTGTGCTTTCTTTCTTCTCTTTTCAGTGTGGGATAAACCTATTACTTGTTCCTTATATCGCATAATGTTTATATATGGGGTGTTTTCGCTCATTCAGCTCCGGTGTGCGCATGCGTCTCTCCTGCAGCGTGACAGCTGACGGACAGCGGCGCGCCCGGGTGTCCGCGCTGCTCGTCAAAGCGCTGGGCAGGTTTCCTGGTAGAGCGGCCTCCTGCCTCCTGCAGGAGAGCTCTGGAGCTGCCTAATGCAAGTTATACCTGGTCTTTTAACTGGACCACTTCCATAATGACTGAAAAATACACGTCGCGTAATACGGGCTTTGGCGGTCTCACCTAGCGCGCAGCCTTGTGACCGAGTAATTTACGCGAATGACAATCACGCGTTTGAAATACTTTCCGAGAGGAAGCAATATCTGGTCGATTCTGCTACAGTGTTTGCGTCTGATTTCTCCCAAATGTAAAAACACACAGAAAAAAAGGCAAAATTGCATCCGTACGATATTTATCTTAATTTTTAGTGAGTGGCTGAGACTACAAATACGTCTTAGACGTTTTCTTGCGTTGCTAAATCACGACCATTTCTTCGACTATTGCTTAAAATCGTTTTCCAGTGCATCAGGGCGAGTCAGCCCGTATTGAGACCCCAGAGACAGCATTCTAGTTTCACAGGTGTTAATAGAAAGGGTAAACACGTGGTAATTTATTGAGTTTGATTCGGAGACCCTGCGATAAATAGTATATTTTACGATACGTGTTTATGGTTTTATATTGTAGCGGAAGGGTTAATGCCGTCTGCTGATCAATGAAAAGGCGCACACTCTCACAGGTTTTAAGAAAAAGATGATGTCCCCTGTACAGCTCCTCGCAAAATGCCTGAACTTGTTAAAAATGCTGTGCGCGTTGCGGCTGACCTCCAGCCGTGTCTCAGCGACAGCAGCTCCCGTCCGGAGAGCCCCGGCATTCTGGGTAAACCGGCAGCACGCGTGGAGCGCGGCTTCTGCTCATCTAGAGGGACTTACTGAATATTCGTCTCCCTAAACTGGTTCAGTCTGGGCGCCTGGGTTCCGGGCCAGGGCGAGACTTCGGTCCAGGTGATCCATAATTATGGGCGTGGTCTGCAACAACCTGGGTTTGATGACGTAATTTAGAATAAATTCAATCTTTCGTTCATGGAAGCATTAACGTGGCCAGCCCTGGTTTCAAGAGATTTCACATTCCGCGAGGAAAACCAGTGAAACCCAGTAAATTAAAAAGCGTTCCAGCGTTTCGTTAGGCTCGGGCGTTGCATTGGGCGCCGTCACTGATAACGCAAAACCCGTCTTTAAAATATACACATCAAACATCACATATTTTCCACGTGAAATGTTTCGTTTCAATTGAACCCTTCATTTTTTGATTGAAATAAAAAATGCAATTCATTACGAAGATTTTTTTTAATTAAATTTGCACCTCTGAACCTGTAATTCTGATTACAGCTAAAGTGCATTGCAGTGAGCTGTAGCTTTTAAGAAGAAAAAAAAACTATTCGACAGTTTAAATCAATCACATTATGATTTCAGTTAGAGTGTCAATTAGACAGTCCAGCAGGAATTAGTACAGTCACATACTGGACTCTCTGGGCCAGGGCCTGTGGAGTCCTGCGATATGTTACACGTTTAAGGATTATTTACTTTATACTAATACTGATAATTCGTTTTTTAAAGACGCACGCACTATCATTGAGTGATTTTGCTTGCGCGTTTATAAGATTATCAGTCGTATCAAAACAAATCTACTGTATTGATTCTGCCCTGAATTAAGATTCCATGATATGGAATTGTATTAAATTCTCCGACTAGTTGTTACCAACATCTATCTTGATCCCCATCAGCCAATGCGCTGCAAATACCTAGTCAGTATTTTGCTAGTTAGTAGTTAAATGATCTCAGGGTCTCATTCAGCAGTTTAAAATAATGAATAATGAGGTACCCTTCAAAACAGCCGCGATCGCATCTCACTGAAAACAGGAAGGAAGTTAGTGACATATATTTGAATAATGAAATTCGGTTAAGACTGTGTTTCCATCAGTAAAACACAACAAACCTTCTCACTGCACAGGTACTTCCGCGTTTTAGGTCGAGGGGCGCCCGCAAATTTTAGATCTATGATTTGTCATTTAAAACTACAATCTACATTCATCAATTAAAAATCAGACGGTGGCATTATGGCCGCCTTTTCTATACATTTCTGGTCCGGGCTAGTCTTTGTAAGTGGAACCCAGCAAATAGGGATGTTTGAGCTGTTTTGTAGATGACATTATTCTGAAGCGAATTCCTCTAATACACAAATAGTTGAGGTCCACCTTCCTAAAGTTTTTTCGATGTAATATTGAAGTATAATACACGACTCACGCTTGGCAATGTTGAAATGAATCATATTCGTCTTCGTTAATCAAGAAATAAGTTTAGCCGCGCCGAATTTGTTATAAGAGCTGTTTTTGCTCCCAAATAAAAGTTGCAAAATCAAAATTCTTAACATTACTGGACTCGGTTGCGTATTAACCCTTCTGTAACGGGAGTTCGTTGCTGAAGTCCTGACCCGCTCACACACCGGTCTAGACACTGCGGGCCTGCGGAGCTCCTCCGGGTTCGAAAGCGCCTCTTCAGACGGGCGCACCTACGGCGTTGTGAGGTTCCGAGGAGAAAACGGATGAGACTGTCATGACCAAAGCGATAATCGAGGGGGAATCGTACCTTTTGAAGAACGATTGAATTGTTCTTACTTCGCTCCTTTGGCGTGTTCTAAATAGCGTCGCTTGATTTCGATTTGTCGAGTACAGTTACAGAACGCCGTTCTGCGGTCTCGAATCGTGCGAGCCCAGAAGAAACAAAAAGACGTTTGAAATGAAGAAGTTTTCACTATTTTAAGTCAAAAGCCGCTACACACATTTATTTGGAAATCAAGTCTTTCGATCTGATGTCCAGTTTCCCGGGAGAGGTGTAGCTGTGCGCTATATATAGTGTACAGAATGACCTATAGTGTCTCAGATTGCAGCCAAGCTTGGGGTCCCAGGTGCGGGGAAGAGCGATTTGTCTCCAATTATAAAGGAGGCTCCCACTGTTACTCTATTTAAGTTCGATTGAAATCGCATCTCTGCTTCTTTGCCAGTTAGGCACAGCGAATGGCTTTCATATAGGATAGGGGAGAATGGCGTGGTTCGGATTTTCGCTGATTTTCGTTTCACGCCTCCAACAATAGAAAATTTCAGCCCATTTGCGCATATATTTTAAAATATTCGAAATCGAACTTTTATTATTATTATTATTAATAATAATAATAATAATAATAATAATAATATCATCAGACGCAGGCCCGTATGCGCCTGAAATCCTAACACGGGCAGTTTTGAACTATGTATTACAATTGTTAACATGTGTCTGCATTGTTATTCACATGCCCTCAAATCCGTTTCTTTTTTTTTTTTGCTCACAACACGCTCCAGCAACATTTATTACTTACAGCAGCAGCAATTAAGCCCCCAGTAATTGTCGATATAATAACAGATGATCGCTGAGCAAGCAGATGCGATTGGAAATCACTGAAAGGCCTGAGTTTCTGTTAAATTCTTTTGAGGCCTGTTTCCCCGTACGACATAACACAGACTAATAGCACGACGTAATAGAAGAGAGGACTATTCTTTCCATTATTATTATTATTATTATTATTATTATTATTATTATTATTATTATACCTCCTTAACTAACGTCCTTCTGCCCCATTAGTTTGCACATTACCCTGTTGTGCTCTGTTTCTATAAATTGTCTATACAAAGTTGAACAAAAGTGTTTATTTTGGGGACGAAGGGCGCTTCAGCTGGCCTTTATAAAGACCATGTGCATAAATTGAAGTATACTAATGTTATGAAGTTAGTTTCAAAACAAAATGTTTAAAATGAAGTTTACGAGTGATAACAATAGTAGCAATAATGTCGATTTTACAACATCGCCATTGTTGTATCGGTAGAATTCTCAGCTCTAAGATGACAGCATAAAGAGGCGGAATGTTTGTAGTTTTATTCCATTTGAGTTTTTTCGTCTGTTTGCGACAGAAACAGGGAGGTTAAGAGTTCCGGATTTCATTGGTAGGGTTTTTAGTTCATTGAGGTGGAGAACGGAAAACGACTTTGCCTTTTTAACCTCGTTTTAGTTGTCGACTCTCGTTCTCCCTTCCAAACAGTCGCTTCTGAGGTTTGGGACCGTGTCACCGTGTCTCACGCCCTTCTGCCCAGCGCCTCAGAAACGCTAAGACGTGCAAGAAGGCTTCAACTATATACATTTAATTTCTTTTACACGTGGCTCAGTCACGAACAACCTGTCGAACATTTGCTGCCGTTAGTTTTGGTATTTTAGAAAGATCGATTATATCCAAAACGTAATGACATATTCTAAATCCTGGAGGTTCGAAATACCACAAATCCCGGTTCTGGCACAATTTTAAACCCCCGATTTTCTCTCCATTTCGCAAAACCACTGTAATTTTTTATTTATAAAAACTAACCAGCGATAACCGTGTATGCCAGGAATAAAACGCAGGTTGAATAATACATTTTGAAAACAAAGATCCTCTATGTTGCTTGTGTCACTTCATCATGCAGTCCGACAAGTAGAAGAAAAAAAACCCAACAGAGTTGGACCTATTCAGCTTTCTTCAAGTGTGAAGCTGAGAACCCGTCTGGGTTCCATCAGGACAAACATGAGGGCGAGTTTTAATTAGACTCTGCGCTTAGGAGCTCCACGCGTTTGAAACCGTTCCTATCCGAACACAGAAGAAATAAAGGACGACCCGAATAATTGTTTGCGAACAGTGACTCGGTATTTGTGCTCCAATCAGAAATTTTTCCAGTATGTTACAACGCGCCTCTCGAGTACGGAAACGTTTTTTTTTCCTAGAAAAAAATAGCAAAGAGGTTGGAATATATCCAGGAATATTCGAAAACACACTCTTGGGACTGCTGAGCTACGTACCGTGCGCATTATCCACAAGCTCTCTTTCCTACGTTTACGTCCAATACTCTCACATTTAATTAAAATTATTGACGTGTTACAGGATTAAACTACCGAGTCTCGCACGAGATACGTTTGTGCTTTTCTCGGTAGAATTCGGGGGAGAAAATGTCATCACGTCTCTCGAGAAATAAGCCCTTTCTTGTGGTCGTAACTGTCGTGCGGACCGAGAGCCTGGAATTCTGGAAACTCGCTTGTGTGAGGTACTGGTGTAATCCAGGAGCACTGGGTTTTAAATAAGGTGTCCAGCGTGTCAGTGTCGGAGCCTTTCATCTCGATGATCGGTTTCACCCAGATATGTCTGGATTACCGTTTCGTGTGCATCGTTTATCTGGCATTATTTTTCCAGCCAAGGAGTACAGTGACACCACGATTCATTACTATAAAAACAACATAAAAAAGCTACATACCTGACCCGGCTTCTTGGCAAGAGAAGCTTTTGTATAAATCTTGGCGCATTTTGCGAGGGTATTTTACTTTCTCGTGCCCCGACAGCCGTGAAGTGCACAGAGCCCTTTGTTCGGTGAAGTCATTATACGAGCAACAAGTAGGCAGGAAGTTTGACAGTAAGGATATTAAGGCATTTCCTGGGTACAGTAGTTATGTGCAAGGCTGACCCTCCGCGGTCACCCCCGTGCCACCCGGGACACGGCGCGGAGCCTTTAAAAAAAAAAATTAAGGACGCTGCTGAGATCCTGTCGTTTGAAATATAAAACAGACAAGCAAACGAAACATTGGTGAATTCGCTTTTTAATCGGTGTCATTCTAGTGCATTCTGGCCGAACTAAACCCCTTGTCTTAAAAGCATCCCAGCGGGCGCGTCAGTGATGTGTGCTGTACATGGGCTTTTCCCAATATTCTAAATATAGGACAGATATTATTTTACATTGTTTTTTTTATAAATAATTCTCCAGCCACTCCTCTTGCCTGTCTCTCCGCCTTCCCTCTCTCCAGTACACGCACTTATCTCCCATCTACTGTATATGCTGTAGGTCATTAAACATATTTGATAAAGGAGTTTTGGGTCATGATTTCGTTGGGGTGGGGGGTTTGGGCCGGGGCGGGCTGGCTGTCGGGGTTGTAAGATCGGAGTCTCAGCCTTGAACTTGAGCGCGTCTGGTCCGCGGCGCTGCTCTGAATGGCACCTTCAGGGCGGCTAGACTCTTAACTTTCAACTTGGCCTTGACCTTGAGGGCCGTGTCTGACCCGTATGTAAAGAAGCTCGCCGAGGGAGTGTGTGCGTGTGGGTGGGTGTTTGGGGGCGGCCATGTCTCCGCGTCGTGTCGGAAACACAGAGGCCAGACGCGAGAGAGGTGTCTGTGAACGGGCTGTTTTGTTTTCACGTTTCGGGCCGACAATTCTGAAATTAATATCCCCCCCCTTCGAAAAGTACCTTGATTCTCGGAGCGGGAGAAATATTCTTCTTGCACAAAAAACAACAACAACAACAACAACAACACACCCGCCTTTGCGAGAGACATTAAGTTGCATTTTAACCAACGGACATCCCTGCTGTCTCAAATGAAACTCTTTGAAATGTGAACATATTCTCTCTCTCTGAACTCGCTCCTCTCGAAAGAGCCAAATACTGTTCACGTCCCTTCCAATTCTTATTAATGGCTCAGGTGGTTACCATCCTATGTGTTATTAAGTTTATGTGGAACCTAACCTCGCATTTAGGTTTTTTTATTAGGCATTTTCCCTATTATTTGTTAATCAGTGGATCAATGGATTGCGCGGATATTAAGCACCGAATCATTACAAACGAGAGGAATCGTAATTCGTGGCGTTTTTTGTTTAAATATGTAACTCAAATTATTCTGTATTGGTTCTATGATTTAGGTCTGCGTATAAATTATATAGCAGTGGTCACAGCAAGCGCGTTCTGTCAAATGCCGGTAGTTTATTCTAACCTGCGCGATTGTAACCATTACCTCGGTGTGGGCTCGTCTCTTCACCTTTCCTTTAAGGAAAAAAAGAGACAGGTTTTAGGGATGAGGCTCTACTCCTCAGGGACAACCGCTGGGACCAACAACTTTAAAATGTAATATAAATTATATACATTTTCGTGCCTTCCTCAATGCGTCATCTTGACACATAGATACGGTGCTGTCATTCCTGTATTTGAGAACATAAAAACGGTACTTAGTAGTTAATTAATCGAGGGATCTCATCCGGTCGTTTTTTATTTAAATTAGCATTCCCCACGCCTTCACTCATTTTTTTCGGAAGATTAATTTTCAGAATATAGGTTCGCGCCTCATTAGTATTCTAAAACAGCCGAGGCCATGATAGTCAGCAGTACTAATTGTAATGCCAAGCCGTATCCTAAATTAAAGCGATTTCCTCGTCTTTAGTACTACGTTTCAAATGAATTCCCAGTTCAGGAATATTGCTATTTTACCACATTCTGGCTGAAACATACAGAGAAAAAGAACACATCGGTTAACGAATGTTAGCTCGAAAAAAAAAGCGACGCAGACTTGAAATGTTTTTGGCCTTCGGGCAGGAGGTCTTCAGACTACAACTGGTCGAAACGTTACGTTTCTTAAAAGACGTCTAGGAAAGGAAAAATAATTCCTCTGGATGTTTTCATATGGCCGTTCTTGTGGTAACGATTCGTGCCATTGCGTCGGGCATATTACAATATTTCTATTGTTATCCAAGAGAGCTTGAAAATAAAACCGCGAAATTAATGGATATGTATTACTTTAACATCTGACGACTGTGAGCGGTATGCAAATTACTTGCACTGTAGGAGTTTATTCCGGCAATTCTGCGCAAAACGTCGGAAACGCTTTTGCGCGCACTCATTTTAAAAAATAGTTCAGGCACCCTTTGGAATTCATGCTGTAATTTTCTGATTTAATTATTTGAATACTGCTGTCTTTGCTATGGCAAAGAAATGGTTTGATAGAAAATAAGCTCTCCTTTACCCCAATTTTCCGGGTTTTCCTCACAACATGCACGTGGTTCGAACCCACCACACAAAAAAATAAGCGAGACACTGGACAGCAATGTCTGTTTTTGAGTGTTAGCTGGAATGTCACGGTGCAGACGATTATTTTAATGAATAAGTATGAATTTATATTTAGTATTATTTCATACGTGTGCATGTGCTGCACGCAATACTCATTAGGAACATTTACAGCGTTTTTAATTAACGCCGCAATATCAATTCTCCTTTTCCATTAGCATTTTAATGATTTTTTTTTTGTAGAACGAGGCGGTGCCGTGGGAACTCTGTTAAGCGCCGAAACGTTACAGTTTATTTCCTCTCCAGACCGTGAAGGAAAAACAACATATAATAAATATGGGAACAGATGTTTAAATAGGCTAAATCTGTAAAAGTAAACCCTACAGACGAGAAGTAAAACTGAGAGAGAAAAAAAAAAGCTATGCTAAGGTACTATTCGACTTCACATATGCCACATGCTTTATTTTTGGGTAATAAATGCAATTTTAGAGTTATTTTGCTTTCAACCGCATTTGCCTGTTTTAAATCAGCCCTTAATTTTTTTTCATTTCGTTTTTTATAAACATATCATTAACTTCAAGAACTTTGTTTTTTGGATCATATGCAAATAACATGCAATTTGGTTTCACATAAAAGAATTCAGATGTATAAAGGCATTTTTATACAAGCCTCACGCAGCTTCTGCAAAGCAATAAAGTTCCATTTTCTGACCGATTCCTGCGGCCTGCTGTTTTGCATATCACGTGACCGCCGGCCGCCCAATGGAGCCCTGCTATTCCGAACCCCGCTCCGTTGCGTCAACTCATCTCCTTGGATGTAACAGAGACTCACGTTCCGGACCCCCGTCTTTTAAAACAGAATCCTTAGCCCGAATGGTGATCGTGATATGACCACCTCCCTGGTCCTTAATCCGCGCTGGGTGGACACGGTAATGTTTGTGTACGAAAATAACTTGGATGAGCTCAACAAGAACATGGAAGGCTTGGTGGGCGCAGGCAACTTCGCGGCCAACCAGTGCAGGAATCTGATGGCTCACTCCGCTCTCGGAGGTCACCCGTCCACCCTTGTGCACGGCTCCGGCTACTCCGCAGTGGACGTGAGCGGGTCGGGTTCCGGCGAGCCCGGCAAGCAGTGCGCTCCGTGCCCGGCTGTGCCACAGGGTACCTCCACGGCGCCCCCTCTGCCCTACGGGTATTTCGGCAACGGCTACTACTCCTGCCGAATGGGGAGAGGCTCGCTCAAGTCCTGCACCCAGCCCGGCGCCCTCTCCAGCTACTCCGCGGAGAAGTACATGGACACCCCAGTGCCCTCGGAGGAGTACCCCAGCCGGGCGAAGGAGTTCGCTTTTTACCACGGCTATGCCAGCCCCTACCAGCCCATGGCGAGCTACCTGGACGTTTCTGTGGTGCAGACGATCAGCGGGCCGGGGGAGACCCGCCACGAGACCCTGCTGCCCGTGGACAGCTATCAGCCGTGGGCTCTGCCGAACGGCTGGGGAAGCCAAGTGTACTGCTCCAAGGACCAGAGCCAAGCGGGGCACTTGTGGAAATCCGCGCTCGCAGGTAAGAGGGCGGACCGGCACAGGCTGCGCGCACACCGGGGGAGCCTTGCTCACAATACGCGTGTTGCAACACCGGTTTAGTAAACCGTGCATTCATTTCTTTTTTTTTGGGGGGGGGGGGGGTGCAAATTATTTGTGACGTGTAGGTGCATGCGTTATTAATGACACTCGAAGGCTTTTTTTTTTGATTGCTTGTTGAGTAATTTTAAATTGGATTTTTTCCCCTGCGCTGTTGAATTGACACCGACCCGAAAGACAACAATCGCTTCCTAATCAAAGAAGAGACTTAAGACCGTGTCCTGATTTTTTTTTTTGTTGCAATTTTCTATTCTCTCACTCGCGCGTTCGCATGGTTAGCGTTTTATAGGAAAAGCTTGTTCCGGGACCTTGCAGCGAAACGGGTTTCCAGTGAGGTGTCGTTACCGGGACTAAGTCGGGTTAGCAGAGCCAGAAAGGCCGCGGTTGTCTCGCGGTAGTCACTGTTTTTTTTCCCCTCTTTCATTCTGCAGACGTGGTGGCTCACCAGCAGGACGGCAGCTCCTTCCGCCGGGGCCGAAAGAAGAGGATACCCTACACCAAGGTGCAGCTCAAGGAGCTGGAAAAGGAATACGCCGCCAACAAATTCATCACCAAAGACAAGAGGAGGAAGATTTCGGCGGCAACCAACCTGTCGGAAAGGCAGATAACCATCTGGTTTCAAAACAGGAGGGTCAAAGAGAAGAAATTCGTGGCGAAAGTCAAATCCAGCACCCCTTAATTATCAATCTCGCGCTTCAGGGTTGCGCCTGGGACTTTGGACTTTAATCGCTCTTGATTAAAAATAAATAAATAATGATAATAATCCTCGCGCGAGACAGAGAGGGGGAAGATGTGATTCGACAGAGAACTCAGTTCACTGTTTTTTTATTGCCAGTTGAAATGAAATGGTTTAAGCGAAGGTGCCTCTGTTACAACGATCTGAGGATTTCTGTATGGTGAATCACACGGACTTAACAGAGCTAAAAGGACTGTAAATACAAACATTTAACCATGCCTGCTATAAAATACTACTCGTACTTTCATATGTATTATGCCCGTCTAGCGGATTAGTTGTGCCTGTATTATTGCTGTAGTATAACCGAACATATTATGCACCGAATCCTATTCCCAGATATACTGCTTAGCACTTGTAAAACAATATGCGAAATTAAAATGCTAATAAAAGGCCCATGTCCGCGAGTTTAATAAAATACACCTTTTTTTAAAAAAAATATTATTGTCACGTTGAATGTGTGGTCATTTAGAAGGAGCTTTTTGATGAACCTGAACGGGTTACTCTTCAAAACCGAACCGGCTGAATTGTTAAAGGGAATAACGACATACCATTAGGCTTGTAGAGGTTTATGTTTAGGAATTACTTCTAAAACAACGCCTTACCATCGTGTCGTGAATTTTTTATGATGGGTGCATTTTGAGAGATTACAGTTTGAGATGTGGAATTAAATGGTAATTTTTTTTAAATTCTTAACGTACTTTTAAATATTGTCTTACATAGGCCTGCATCCATGCGGTTGCAGATGAGATATACTCGTATATGTGATGCATATATTACATATTTTTATAGATACTCGCATGTTCCTGATAAAACAGTGGTAAGGGGTCATTGGTGCAGAACCACCTTCTCGGGGTGAAAAGACAGAATTCGTTTGTTGTCGTTACTTTGTCCGATTTGGCGTACTTAACGCGCTACGTGTCCTGACTGATTTTAAGACTCGCAGATTAAACCGCATTCCAGACGAAAAAGCGATTTTAGCTTTCCTCAAAGATCGACTCTCGTCTGCGTTTTAATTTCGTGCGAGTGAACTAAATCTCATCTTGAGAACCGCTTTCAATACGATTTTATCACATCCCCGGTGCTCAGTTCACACACTTCAAAAGCCGAATGAGCTTTTTTTTGCTGTAGCGTTTTTAGAATATTAGTTCAGGAAGAATCTGTTTTTTAAAATCGTTTTTTTTTTTTTTAAATTATGAAAGTCAAAAGCGATCATGGTTTTTTTTTTCTGATTGTTAGGGGCGTATTTACTCATCCAGCGCTGTTCTCGGTGTCGGTCGCCATTCCTTGAACAATAAAACCCGATCTGTAAAATAACCGCGTTCGGGTGGACAAATCCTATTGCTGTAAACAGGCGCCTACGGGTGCGATGACAGCGCGATACCTGCTCGGTGAAAGTGGGGATTATAGTGCGCGATTGAGTTAAATGTGGACGTAAAATTGCGTTCCTTCCGCTCCCCTGTGCTGCTCTTTGTGTGTGTGTGAAGTGGCATCTCGCTCCCAATATTTACAGCCCGCTCCAGCGGCGGCTGCTCAGCGAGGCTCGGGCAGTGTTTGATGTCGGAGGGGCGAGAGATCAGCCCAGACAGCGGCTCTAAATCAGCCCTCGACCTTGACCTTCAGCATCACGTGCCCGCCAGATAAGCAGTGACCTCGGCTCCCTCTAATACCTGCCTAACCAAGCCGGGCCTGCAGCCCCGCTCCTGTCCCCTCCTCGTCGCTCATATACACGGCTTTCCATTTGCTTTCGCATTTTGTTTTTTGTGTATTTGACTTTTTTTAAAAAAAAATCTGCGTGTTGATTAAACCATCTCGCCTCCAGCTGGCCCCCGTGACGGGTTTTGAGCAGGCAGCCGGACGGCCTTCTTCGAAACTTTCGGTCTCCTAAAGAGTGAGTTTCCCCGCATTAGCAAAAGGAACTGTAAATAATTGCGTCGAGGTGACTCAGACTGTCCCTAAGCCCTAAGTAGTATACGAAAACCTAAAGCCATCCGTATAAGACTTGTTTCCAAATCCGCGTATTTGAGCGAACTTGGGTATTTTCAACTTCGTCGGTTTGTGGCTTTGGGGTGAAACACGCGCGATATTTGAGTCTTGGGGGGTGGACGAAACTAGAAAGGTGGCAGTCCCGCCGGTAATGTGTTCCACCGCGTTTCATGTGGAGAATTTATGAATATGTCGATGCTGGAGCAGTTTAATTGTCAGACAGTGAACAGAGCTGGGGCGCTTCTTGAGAACCAGGCACTGCAGGCGCGTCTGGATTAGTTTAGGTGTTTGGAGGCCATCGATTCACAGGCTACTGGCTTCACCTTTCCTCTCTCCTAATCTTTGTAAGTTCTCCTTCTCTTTCTTCGCATTTGGGCTGAGATAAGCGGCTCTTCCCTCTGTTTATTCTACGTCCAAACCGAGACAGGAATAGAGAAGGAATACGCCTCATTAAGTTTGAGTCGTCTTTCTGAATTATAAGTACAAGTAGCTATATTATACCAGAACTAGACCTAAATCTTCTGACCTCTTTTTTTCCCCCCTCCAGTTGAAGGTGAATATTCCGTTTGCCAGCCGGCGTGTTTTAATTAAAACAGTCTGTTAGCAGGAGGTGTGAATCCGTCACCTCGGCTGTAAGGCGGAAGCCACAAGTGGGGGGTTTCTGTTCTGGGTATTTAAAGTATAAAACCAGTGTTTCGCATTTCACATTGAACTATCGTGAAGAAAGTGGAACTCGGAGTTCCGAGACAACACTGCTATGTTTCCCAGAAAGTGCCTTTTCTCAGCCAGGTGAATTACTGCTCTGGATGTTGCACTGTTCTAGGGGATATTAGCTCTGTGCAGGGCTAACGAATATCACTGTTCACAGACTCTGGCATTTGACGTAACTGAGCCGATGAGGTCCATGTTATGACGATTGTGACCGTGATTTCAGCCTGTTCCAGCCATCACATGGCAACACCTAGCCAACCAGAAAGAGTCCTCATCTGGTCTTTTCCATTATTGAAATATCCAGGAGGTTTAGACGGGGGGAAAGAGGGAGGAAAAATTCGGAAAACCATCGCAGCAGCATTAATTACAATTAATAATACCAGCAATCGATAAGGTTCATTTGAGATTTAGTGCACACATAGCGTCACAGGGCGCCCTTCTGGGCTCATTGAAGCTCACAGGGCGGCCACTGAAGGGAAATGTACTGGAAGAGGCCGTCTGACTTAAGCAGAAGCCATAGACTGGGGACAGACATGCCCGTGAGTCCGTTCTGTAAGTACAGGGGTGGATCCTTTCAGCATAACACATTTATCTGTATCTATCTGAATCAATATGTCTCAAAGTTGGCAACTTTCTGATCTCTGTGAAACGGAAGCGTCAGCCCAATAAAATTGTCTTCGCTCTTTTTAAAGAGCGCGGGATTTTGTCTCCAAACGTAACTTGGAAAATGTGAAACTTGGGAGTCGAAATAAATGAACGCAAGATTTTTGCCGCTTTCATTTTCTGAAGTTTTTATTATTGTTGTTTGTTTTTCCCCAGAGGGGTGTAGTACACTCGTTATAGAATACTAACCCCTCTCTGTCTACAAGCGGGATGCTGATGAAAGCCAATTGATTTTATTTGAAGAGTACGTTTCGTAAATATACATTTTATGGCTCCGCAAATAGTATTTTCGTTGTTTATTTTGGTTCAGTCACATTTTTGCCGAAGTTAGCAACGGCTACTTTCGGTGACCAGGCTACAGGAACGTGTCAAGACAAGTCTCGGCTTCACAGCCTGGTACCGTGAGGCCTCCTAGTGTCAGTGCGCTTCTTGCTTTTTAACGTTATTATTATTATTATTATTATTATTATTATTATTTAATGCCTTCTAATGACGAATAGGTTCTCGGGGCCCAGAATGAATTCTTACCATATATTAAACAGCAATTAATCCTGCAAAATACAAGTATCAGAAGCGAATACAGTCATGAATTGTCTGAATTATTATATTATTGTTATTATATTATGACTTGTCTAACAAATAATGCTTGGCTGTTTGTAATATACACGTACTGTGAAATATCCTTCTATATGAGGTAATTACTGCTTTTGTGCGTATGTGTGAGATGTTGTTAATGTTTCTCCGAGCATACTGACACAAAAAAAAAGAGTGTGTGGTTTTTAATTTGTTTTTGTCATGCGTCTTCAACGCAAGACCACCTTAATTTTTTTTACCCCTGTTTACAGCGATGGCCACAAGGCTAAGTAAGTCACTGTAATTTATATATAAAAAAACAGCCTATGCTGTTGATAAATCGGTTTCAGATCTGGGAGTGTTTATCGGTCTCTGTGGGTGAGGGCCGCTCACACCTCACCCCAGAGCTGCAGGACGTGACCAGTCAAGTCCGAGCCGCCTGCCGCCGACAGTTAACATTGAACTTGACAAAGGCATTCAAACCCGCTTGTCTGTCTGCTCTCCTGCCTGTTTACTCTTGACGTTAACGACCTTTTGACACACAGAGTTACACTCAGATAAAGTCAAGATGCATACCAGTAAAAACAAAACGTTTTGTTAAATATCCAGGCTGTAGGCTCCAACGCCACAAATAGATCAAGAATGTTGCGCGGTAACCGATGGGCTTCAATATCGCCCCAAGATTAAAAATCGAGTTTCCCCTCCTTTCCCCCCAAAACCCCTGGCTTCCAACTGCCAAAGTCCTTTCAAATGTTGTCTAACGACCAATTAAAAATGTACCTCGCCTCGGCAAGGGGGAGAAGTGTACATTTCCTAGACTAATCGCGCTGTTCCAGTTCCAAACAATATTTCTCACGTTCATTGATCCAGAAACGGGAGGCTGTATAACTCATCCTTTATCGCCTGACCCTTCTTACAGCGAGGGCTCCCCTATGTCAGGTTTCGTTAAGCAAGACACATATTCACCGATGATTCCGCAAGAACGGGGATATCCTAACTAACCACGAATTAGTCCTGCCTGACGTTTTCCTCCTGTGCAATAAGGACACTGATGGTCACAACAGTGATGATAATCCGGCCCGGGACGAGCTAAAGATTCAATTCTTGACACCATCGTTCAATGATACTAATTAAGAGGGATTCTTGTGCATAACCTGCTTTTGTCAAATTCGCTTAAAAAGCAGTGGCTGACTTTGGTATCTGTATCTTCTCAAGGTTGTGTATCCTTATGTATTTAGTGCTGACGCCTGCAAAGAGCGCATTGATTTTTTCTCCTCCGTTTGACAGGGGTTGTTATTTTTCTGAAGATAATTTGCTTTCAAGCACGAGAACGCACGGGAAAAATTGCTTCGCCGTTTTGTTTCGTTGAATTTTTGTTTTTTTTTACGTGGCACTAATTTTGCACCCATTTTGCACCCCGCAATAACCGCACACGTTTGCGGCGACGCCACCAGCAGCAGCAGCAGCAGCAAACACGAACACTTCATCGGAGAGGAAAATCCCGGACTGAATTCCGACTTTCGTCACTGTGAGAGATTCGACTGCGCGTTAATAACAATGACCGAAGCCTGTGCCCTGTTACGACACTGGCAGGTTTTTAAGAACGCAACAAAAAGAATTATTTAGCGTCCAGTAATTTGTTTGATCTCTTTCGGACGCAAATGTGTTTTAAATTCAGTCTGTATCTAATACTATCCAAACGTATTACACGTATAATTATTTCTGTGTATAAATACTTGTGTTCAGAATCTGACTATTGCTGTATCAGGTTGCTACTGCCCTGAAAAGCGCTTATTGAGGCTTTTTTTTCTATTGGCTGTTTAATTGGTGAATTGGTTCCTTTTCTCGTGAATCAATTTTCAATATTGATTCCTCGATTAAGGAAGTAAATATTTATTGGAAGTAAACCGCCTACCTTCGTGTATACATTCGTGAACACTGCGAATCTGTGGTAAAATTAAATAAACTCCTCATTATTTCAGCAGACACTGTTGTTTTCGACACAGGTTTTCACTCCTACTACACAATTCAGTTCATTCTGTGTTATGGTATCGTTACGTCTTTTATACAGTGCAGAAGTATAATTGATACGAATGAATAAATGTGTGGTTTTGTTTTCTTTCGGCTGCGAGCGGGCTCATCTGCTGTGGATCCGCGCCTGCAAGTCGCTTCTCGCCGTTTCCTGCGTGTTTATCGCGGCGAGTCAGATACTGAGGAATTTCTCACAGATCGGGGTCAAGTCGGTTACGAGAACACGCCACTGCAGCCGGGCCAGGCATCGGGTAAATCTGGTTGCACAGTAAGCTAAAAAAACATTCATTAGAGAGCCGTCAAGCTTCTTTTATTAATTACTTCCATTACTCTCAGAAGGGTGTTTCGAGTAATAAAATAAATTGGGTTTCGCAAGCATTGCAATCCTCGGGCCTCATCCTCTAAGCAGTGAAGCTGCTTCTTGGTAGGAGCTGAACCAGGCTTCTGGTTCTCCGGGCTGTACTTTCCTTTTTTTTACAAAAGAAAAAAAAAGCACCGCGTTTTTGGTCAAGGAATGTCGCTGCAGTGTCTCTCAAGTTCACGTCCAGCGACCCCCCTCTCCCCACCCCAACCACCCACTCGCTCGCCGGCCCTCCACCCTCGCCTCCGCTGTTGTCTGCAATGCGGGGAGTTTTTTTTGTGTGTGTGACTAGATTGACTTTGCAGTTGAACTTGAGACATCTTGTAAACAATTAGTAGTCTGGCCCTGTCTGGCCCGGGGTGGTCAGCCTGCAGGGTCGCGACAGTAACACGTAACAGACACGGCGCAGCAGAAGGGACACCACATACACGCAGTGCAGAGACCGTTTACAGCCGAACTTATATATCGTCACGTTTCGTAGTTTCCAATCGGTATTCCTGCGGGTTTAATAACGATCGATATCTGATAGCATCGTCGAATGTTCTTGTTTCTTTGTTAACAGCGGTACTAATGAGGATTGAATTAAGCGCAGTGCAGTTTCTCTTTTTTTCCCCCGTGAAGTTCCGGGAGATCCTCAGAAGAGCACAGTGTGGGGTTGGTCAGTATGCAGCACACAGCGATTCGTTTATTTTCGTCCAAGGTCTCGGAGATTGCGCCGGCCCAACGTGATGGTTTTCGACGTTTGCATTGAGCGCATTTTCAAACACGGGCATTTTATTGACGAAAGAGCGTCGGTTGTCGATTGGTCGAGCGTGCACGCTAAGATGCCGAACTCGTGTTTGCGGCCACCCGCTAGTTGGGGTGTTCGGGCACGATGTTCAGTAAGGCCAGACGATATTTCCTCTGATTGCTGAAAATCCTTCGTTGCGTCGTGTTAAACTGACACCTGACACTCAGAAAAGGCTTTTCACGGTCGCTAGAGACGCTCAGCTTCTCCATTCCGAAAGAAACCAACCTCATTAGGAAACTGATATTAATTTGACATTAACGCAGTTCACGGTCACCCCTTACAAATATAATGAATAAAATTAGTGAATAAACATCAAACTATTTACGAACTTCAATCCTATTTTTTCAAGAAACTGCTGGTTGAGATTAATCTACTATCTTCCAACCCAGCCTGATGTTCTGAGAGTTGGTTACTTTTCTTATCGTCTTCTTTAACATCAACAACCGCTTGTCTGTGCAGAAACGCTTCGTTATTTTATGAGCACTAGAACTGCTAACTGTTAACCGTTGTTTTAGTTGTGAAGATAATGGAACACGTGATAAATAAAAGTGATATTTAATTATTCGAACTTGGACAAAATAATAACAGATGGTAACAGATCTATATAAATTCGTTTCTATCAGTGCAGATTTACCTCTTTAAAAAACTGGTTTAAAGAACATGTAGAATATCAAGAATTGGTCCATCGATTTAAATTTCATAGGATTTCTGGCCTGTGGAAAAAAGACCCGTACAGTCTGCATTAGGACGTTTGATGACATATGTGCTTGACTGTGTGCTGTTAATTCAGAGAAAATGACGAACGTGAAATTATGTCTCTTTAAATACTTTAAATATATCTAAATACCCCGTGTTAGGTTTTATTTAAAAACGAAAAACACCTCTGTCATAAGTTAATTTATACATTCTTTAAAAAATCAAAACAAAACAAAAACCTGAGATATGTCATGATATACGTCTGTGTTAAAATCCTTTGGATTATCCTCCGTATAGTTCTGACAGCCAGAAAGCAGGGACTGTGTCGTCGACGTTACATGCGTTCGGCTAATGGACACTTACACTGTACTGCAGTAAATGCAGTGCACAAGAACCACATACGTTCAATATTTAATGTATACGAATATCATGTGCTTGCACAGTTTAATTTCAATGAATTAGTCATGTTTAATTTAGAACGCTTCTTCTGCGTTGCCTATATCTGCCGGCAATTATTCTCTCAATATTGTGTGCACAGCTACGACCAAAATTCATCATAACTACTGATGCGACCAAAATTCACTACGTCCGTGTTGACTTTTGTACTCGTATGCCTCTACATTTTTCATCTCCTCAAATATTTGAGAATAAAACGATCTTATAATAGTTAGAATATTATAGTATTATAAAACTATTCAACAGATTCATTTAGTGATTTTGCTTTATCTACGCGAAAGGGTTTGTGTTACAGAATTAAAGCCGTCAAGTTTTCGAAGGCGGAAATGTATGCATGCATTTCACATTTAAAACTTTTGTTTTGTTTTGTTGTTTTTTTATTTTTGTCCTTTAAGATCATTTGTTGCGAAGCATCGCCTGAACCGGATTTCGGGTCCTGCTTTTCGTCGGAGACCGATCCTCATCGTCCAGCGCCGGAGAAGTATCTCGCCCGGAGAAGGCTGAGCTTCCAGTAAGGTTAGAAAATAAAACAGCTCTAAATACTTGTATAACTATACAACGTTTCAAGTAGTTTTCCTTAATTGTTCCTGAATATGGATCCAAGAGGGACCTCAGGGATATAGCTATCGTTTAGGAGGATTTTGCTGGTCTACAGAGATCTGCATGGAGTACTGACATACAGAAGACATGATGGATGGATTAATATCTTTATTCATTTATTCCGTTTTTTAATTGTATGATGTTAGCATGCCCAAAGGGGTTGGGAAGCCAGTTGACCTGGGACCCCTAGAAGTTTTTGTTTTCGCCTTACTAAGGCGTTTTTGGTCTTTTCAAAACATGTTTGGTCTCTTGCTTTGGTAAGCGCCTTGGGGGCAGCCTTGTTGTGAAAGGCGCTATATAAAAATAAATTGAATTGAATAATTGTTCATTTAATAATAATAATAATAGAAGAAGAAGAAAATTATTATTCTATAATAATAATAATAATAATAATAATTATAATAATTATAATTATAATTAGTTCAGCTGGGTAGCTGCGTCAGCATGCGTAGGCTGCAAAGGAACAAGTAATAGGTTTATTCCATGCTGAAAAAAAGAAGAAAGAGAACACAACGTTTCGGCCGTGGAGCCTTCTTTAGGTGTCATTATATAATTATAATTATTATTGTTATTGTTATTATTATTGTTATTATTATTTAAGGGTTGAAGAAGTGTAAGTGATCTTCGCTGCAGACTCAGTGTAATTTATTATAGATCCTGGCTCATCGCGGTCGGGACACCGGCTACTGTGTGCGACTGTGTGCGGCCGCCGGCGGCGGGGTCGGATTTCCAGCAGCCGGGCCTGGTCTGGCGCTCTGCCGCGCGGAGATCCACCGCGTGGTTCCGCTGTTCTCACTCGCCAGCCGGAACATCCGGCTTCCGAGTTACTCCGTGCCCGACCGCCAAGGCCGCCCGTGTGATCTGCGTGTTACACGACACCACGGACCACGGTTGACATTATCGGCACGACTGCTACTGCGAGGTCCGTGGTTCATAGTAACAGCCCCGGTTATTAATAATACTGTGCGTAACCCGCGTTTCCCGCCTTAGCGAAGGGTGAACCAGACCAGACATGTGCGAACATGTGAGAACATCTGTTAATTCTCTTCTGCCGCGAGGTGATGAGGGGAGTCGAGAGGAGGAGCGGCTGGAAAAGTCCCAGCTTCCCGCTGTAAATGAATTCCGGCCAGTTCGTGGCAGAGAATCCCCTCCAGTTCACAGTTAAACACAAACAAGATGGGGGAGATCGACCGCAGACGGCGACGTTGGTATCTCCGACACTGTCGCCCCAAGTGAATGATCAGATACTGATTTTTTTTAGGGTTACCATGAACGTTACCCTTGACCCCTCCCAACCATGACCTTCTAAAGCGCGTCCTGTGCTTGGGTGGCTGTAGCCAGTTAGAAAGGGTTTAAGCGCTTTGAGAAGCCACCTTCAAAGGCGCTATATAAAATAAGTGTATTATTATTATTATTATTATTATTAAAGGAAAAAGCGCACCGGACAGGTAAGTCGTTTCTAAGGATGTGCTTGATTCGGAAGAGCGCATGTCAGTACAAATAAGTCTTTTGAACAATCTGACGTCGCCCCAAGCACAGCCTGGGAAAAAAAAAATCGTTTTGAATACTGTGTCCAGTTTTGGCTATTGCTACCTTGAAGTGTGTCCGGAGAAGGACGTTCTGTTCCGTTCCAAGAAATGTCCTAGACCGACAGGCTAAAATGACCGAATCTCTTTAGTCTTTAAACTCCGAGGGGACCTGGTCCGAGTATTCAGAATCCCCAGCAAGGTACTCGCAAAGAATTCGGCATCTTCAGCTTTAAGAATGAGCGGCGAAACTCGAAGCAGCGCACACACACTGAAACTCGGGAGCAGGTTCAAGCCTGAGAAAGAGGCGTCCATTTTTACGCATCGGGCTGCTAGATCTATATAAGCTGATATCTCCGCTCCCTCCGAATAAGAAACAACTGTGTGGAATCCGTGGAAGAAGCAGCTACCAGCCAAACGAGCTACATAGGGGGAAAAAAACCCTCTCTTCATTTTAACTGCCTGTGTTCTTATGTAATTTTCTGTGACTCCACCTGCATTCTGCGTGTTTAGAATTAAATAATTAAAAATCGTCTTTGATCTGATATTTCTTCTTAGGGGCAGCGCAGTAAAAAACCCGAAAAAAATTGTCTCTCGGAGTTTTATATGGAAATAATTTTGGCTAGCTTCTTTAACCAGCTCTATGAATTTATACAACAGGCCCTTATGTTATTGCGCAACAGAATAGGCTTTGTAGAGCCACATCGTCAAATCTTCTCCTAATTATTTGCGTTTATTTGAATAACCCGTGCATGACGTACACCATTAGGTCCCAGTGAGGCCGGATACTGTCCATTATACACTACCCGTGTGCGTAAAAGCCAAATCAGTTCGATTCAAAGGCGCACATTTATCGATATTTACTGCGTACTTAAAGATCAAATGTTCTGGGATGCATGTTAGTCGTGTGTGAAATTTTATTGTGCGCCGCAATGATCCTGACCTTATAAATTGCAGTTGTTTCTGGGACAAAGTTGTATTTTTTCATTGTCTCGTCGGGTTAGAAAGCAGACCGATCTCTGGTGTGTATTTAGGTTGAGGGGAAATAATATTTTCCTTTTGAGAAAATGATACAGGTTCCAAACCAATCCACGCCCCCCGTCTGGCACATGTATACACGGTGACCTGACAGCGAAACACTGAAACTACCAAAACAATGGAATTAAACGATTTCATTCCATATGTCTTGACTTAAAAGGAAGTTTCCTGAGTCTGAATATCGCCACACGTATAATCCTACATAATCCCGAATAAAGCGCCCGAGTGATTTAATTGACGAGAGCTAATAAATTATTATTTTTAATGCATCCCATTTTTTTTTTTGTCCAGTTTATCTGTCAAACCTACGGTGCGAAACAGATGTGTTGTTCAAACCGTTCTGCAAAACGCAGAAGACACCGCGAGAAGGTTGTCTTCCACTCTGCCTCATACGGTTTCCCGCTGCGAAGCTAAGGTATAAAAAAAATACCGAGAGGAATACCGTTTTTCTCTGTGCATAGAGGCATTGGCAAGTACGTTTGCAGGGCGCGTCTGGACGGGCTGTAATAAACGCGGATGTCACGCGGGAGTAGCGAGCCGGGTGGCGGCGCGAGGCATCTGGCCCAGATGTGACGTGTGCAGCTCGGCCTGCGCTCTCGCCCTCTCAAACCCAGAGGTTCGACTGACCCCTTTCCTTCCTCTTTTATCTCCATTTCCGTTTTTTTTTGTGTGTGTGTGTGTGTGCTGTTGCAGTGAAGTAATTTTTGAATTATGACTTGAGTGCGGGATCAGCACCTCCGGTATCGGCTACAGCGTTGACTGTCCGGACAGACGGTGTTGCTTAAACTAAGATCGTTTTTTTTTTAAGTAAAAAAGACAGCGCCACAGTCCTGCAGAGTATTAGAACGGCAATTTGATTATCTGGCCGATATTGTAATGATGTCCGTACTGGTCCAGCAACGATCCAGGCGGAAGAAACTGATCAATCGGCGAATATTGGTTTTACTTCCGCCGATTGTCGGTTTTTATTTGCTGTTACTGAACTTTTCCAAAATGTGAATCCCGGTGATCCAGGAGCTTGAAAAAAAAAAACGAACAGTTTAAGGCCCGGCACAAGCGTTCCAGAATTAAAATTAAAAGCCATGTTTTTGTTGCATCAGTATGCAGCTGCACATTCACCACTTTCAACAGAGTATTAACCCCGCCAGCCAGACAGAGCAGCCTTCCTCGTTCTCCTCGGCTCTGTGAGTGTGTTTGCAGCAAATGACGGAGGAGTTTTGACAAAAGAGGCACAAAAGCCCAGTTTGGACGCGACTTCAGTGCGAATAACAGCGGACGAAATATCTGTTCTGGTGAGAAAAATAAATGAACGAACCAGTCAGAAGTACTATAACGCAATATATATATACAGGAGCTGCAGTAGCTTCGTAAATCGTCGCACTGTGGCCTAAGACGAGTAATGACAACATTGAAACGTTATTCTCTATAGAGAGTTTTCTTCTTTATTTTACGATGATGGGTGATAAACATATTTACTCTTTTCTGAAGGCTCCCTGCAGATTTAATTCATTAATCATGCTACCCCAGCTCCCAGAAAATATTTCCTCCGAATGATGTGGTGTCATCCGTGTTTTGTTATCGATGTAAATGATTGTTTTTGTGGTCTCTGGAGTTTTTGTTTCCAATCCTGCCCCCTCCTGTACAGATTTAAGAAATACACTGCCCCCCCACCCGCGCTACACGCTTCTCCCCCAACGCAAACAACCTGAAACGTGCTCATCGTCTGCTGTCGTGGTTTAGATTTAAAGCAGAGTCCTAGGGTGCCGATGCTTCTTTCGTTTTATAGTCAACTGGACATTTTCGACCTATTTTTCAAGTACAGAAGAGAAGAGAAAAAGACGGTTAAAATTCACTGCGCTCAGTCAATTAAAAGCCGAGCGGTCGAGCCGAGCGCATTGTACATTGGCCATGTTTTATGATTCAGAAAACCTGACCGGTGTGTTTAATGAAGGCATCGCCTCCAGGTTTACTGGAACACACTGTATTGAACCCACTGCTCGCTTTGATGACCGCAGCCTATTTTCAGCCTCTGCTGTGGAACAGTTTGTGCTGCCTGACAACGAAGATTTACTGAGAAACACGGCAGTAAAACGTGTCACCCGTGTCCAAGGATGCGGGACTCTTGATAATTTTATAAACAGGAAGAAATTGTTTGTTTGAACCGAACAGCACAGCATTCTAAATAATTATAGTGTGCTGTGTCTTGAGGTTTATGGGTCTAATTGCCATGAATTTTGACCTTGACAAAGGTATAGGTGTGATATGTAAGAGTGGATGTCGAGACAGAGAGAAATCTATAGGAAAGGTGCTTTAGTCTGTTCCTCCCAGATGCAACATCTGTTGCCTGAGTAATGTTTAACAACATTACCACAAGGGTGAAGGGTACAAAGAGATGGGTGAACGGATCAACTGAATTGACTAGCTCCTTGTCAAACCATGCAGGGAAATTCAGACTTCAGACCTGGTTGTGATCTGGGAGCACCTGATACCTGAACTTTCTAAGCCAAAGAGTATTTTCCTCTGATGTGTGTGGCACTGCCTGTGTGAGGCTCTTGGCTCTGATCAGGTGCAATCTGATTATACCTGCAGGCTGAAGGGCTACAGGGAAAATGAATGCGAGGTTTGTGGGATTCTTGGGCAGTGGCATATCGCTCTTCAGCGTCAGCTCAGCTACCATGTAGCTCAACATGCTGGCACTAACTTGAAACCGAGGCCCCGAGCTCATTCATGCTGCCTGGATTCTCCTGCTGCTGCATCTCTTCACATCTTCTGGACGTTGGGAGAGAAAATCTGGTTGGGAAAGCTTCTCAAGAGAAACATTCATCCATCCATTTTCTTTTGATTCCGGATTGCAGGGGAGCCAGAGCCTATCCCAGCAAGCAACAGGCACACGGCAGGGTACGCCCTGGACAGGACACCAGTCCACAGGGCACAGACAGGCACAAACACGCACACGCTCACAGCAGGGCTGATTTTCCCAGAAGCCAATTAACCTACCAGCATGTCTTTGTGGGAGGAAACCGGAGGACACAGAGGAAACAAAGGGGAGAACATGCAAACTCCACACAGATCGCACCCCAGGAATTCTAACCACACCAAAATGGTGTCACCCTCAAGAGAAACAGAATCTCATTTGGTGTTTCCAATTAAACAGTGCCATGTAGTGTACGAATTATGAAGTTCATTAACAATAAGAGGAAATCTGTTTCTGAAAGCAGTGAACGCAGTTAAGATCTGACATGGGAATAGAAAAGAGGTTCCAAACAAGAGCTCATTTGAATGGTAGCAGGCAAATGATCCAATTATCTAATCCAGATGTGTCTTGAGAGAAGCCAGAGTTTTGGCAGCTTGTTCCTGCCTCCCAAGCAGTTTTTTGCAACAGTCACTGCACTTTACCTGGGTCTCACTCAGCCAGAATGAAGTTTCTTGTCTGGGTCATTATTCCACTGTCTGAACATCACACAGCTGACTGCCAATGCCTGCATGTTTCAGTGTGTTGCTGTAAACATGAACATAGTGAACCAGTGGAAATATGTAAGTCAGCCTTTCTGTTCAGAATAAGCCCACTGATATAATTTTCCAATGGCAAATCCATTCTTTCTTTAGTGCCAATAGTTCTGTGCATTAAGGTTTTTCCATGATTCCGCAAAGGGGTGACGGCACCTTTCACATGTGTTCACATTAATTCGGATAGTCCCTGAGGGAATCTGATAGCTTCCCTTGCCCTGTACAGGAACAACGTCAGTTTCGTTCCCAGCCAGAGAACACCGGAACACCCAGAATACACTGGAAAACTTGAAACATCATGAACACTGGAGCAATAGGAAAACTGGAACACTTGAACCCCTGAAACATCTGGAACACTAAAACTCCTGAAACATCTGGAACACTGGAACTCCTGAAATATCTGGAACACCTGGAAGACTTGGAAGACCAGAACACCTGGAACACTGGAGCACTGGAAAACATGGAACATCAGGAACACTGGTAGAGCACAGAACATTAGCTCTGTTTGATCACTTACCTGAACCTGAACACAACATTTCCAAGACATCTGCTAAGAACAAACCTGGTTTCACAAAAAACGAGAGTTTTTCCGGGTTCACATCTGGGGAGATACACATCACTGTGGAAAACAAACACATCTTTCTCTTCCGATATTTTCAGGGTTTGTGTCAGCAGCTTCTGCCGACGACAGACCTTCAGTACTGCTGGGCTTCGTTTGAGAATAGCTGCACGCTGCCTACATAACACGATCAACACATTGGATACAGCAACATTCATGACCCATGATGACCACTCTTTCACTAGACACAACAGGTACAGATGATACAGTGTAACACTAAGGTTAAACCAAAGACATACTAAAACTAACATATTGTCATGGGTCTGCTCTCTTCTTAGGAACGGTAGTGAGAAAGGATTATAGGTGTTGTTATATCTTCATGGGTAGACTCTATGATGGTGGCGTAGGGCCACCATCTGATTAAATATTCCCTCAGCTTGCATCAATTTTAATCTTCTGTAAAATGAATTAATTTTTGCAAGGGCTGTTGGGATAGACAGACTCGTGAGTCCCACGTTGTTCCAGCCCTCCTGAGAGCAGTCAGGGAAAGTCAGACTGCGGGACTCAGCTGGCTCTGGCAAGCGGGCAGGTGGCACGTGATAGTGGGGTCTGTGGCGGAGATCACCCACGAGCTGTTGGTTTAGAAGCGGTGATGTGGTGCTGGGAAGACTCCAGCACGAGGGAGGTCAACGTCGTCTCGGCATTGTTGTGGTTGCAAGGTGGTTAAATGAACCTGTCTCTTATTTGTTAATGGGTTCATGTGGTCTTCGAAGAACTGGGTTCCATCTCTAGCCTGCCTGCAAAGCTCATTCCCCATCTGGGACGATACAAGGAAGGGAGGTGGGGCTTTCAGACAGGGCCTGAAGTTCCCACCTGATGCTGTGAAATGTGTCCGTCCTCCTTCCCACTGGAGAGTCAGCGAGGGGGGCTCGTGAATTTCCACTGGCGCCATCTGTCCGCTGCTCCGTCACCCTGCTTGACGGCACGACTAGCTGCTGTCACGGACAGTAGAGGCTCACTGAAAGAGCTGAACTCCCTTTTCTCTGAACTGGAAGCCATTTTGCCCTGGTCTGGAGGGTGTCCCACACAGTCCAGGGCACCGCTGGAGAACTAGGTGGTCAGCGTGCCCCATGGGGAAGGTAAAGTCCTCTGCTCTGCGGCCGTAATTGAGGCTCACCATGAGCAGCCGGGACAGCACCCTTGCTTTGAAACATGACCCATCTGGGGAAATTAAAGAAGAAGATACTTGTGGTCTTTGGGTGGGTGCACTACAGTACAGACAAGGGCCCTGGTAGTCAAACAGTGGTGAACGATCATCAGTCAAGAACATAAGAAAGGTTACAAATAAGAGGGGCTCATACAGGCCAGCTGGCTCATTAGGGTGCTGGTAGCTTATCCTAGGCCGTCTAATAGTGATAGTATTAGTAATTACGGTGGGTAGCTGCGTCAGCAGGCATAGGCCGCAAAGGAACAAGTCACAGGTTTATTCCACGCTGAAAAGAGAAGAAAGAAAACACAACGTTTCGGCCGTGGACCCTTCTTGGTGTCTTTCTTCTCTTTTCAGCATGGAATAAACCTACAACTTGTTCCGTATTAGTAGTCACTATTACAGTATAGTATTAGTCATTTACTATTAATAGCTAATAGTAATTTGATCCAAGGATCCAGTTTCTTTAAACAAAGCAGAGCATCAGCTTCAGCAACACGGCTGGGCAGCTTGTTCCAGACTCCCACAACTCTTTGCGTAAAGAGGTGCCCCCCCCCCTCTCAGTTTTAAAACGAACCGCGTCTCAGAGGAGGTGTAAAGCCCCAGGCTGCTGCGGCTCATCCTCGCGATGGCACGATCACGAATCATCACACCAGTATTGTGAAAATAAAAGATGTGCTGCAGCAGCCGTGAACCTGGGCAGATATTCTTGACTGCTTCGGAATATTGTGTTTGTACGCTGCTTGGCACACTGTGTCTGTGTGTAGGTAAGCAACAGTGCCCCTGAAACAAGGACTGCTCACAAACCAGAACTGGACATTTATTCATGTTAATGGGAGCTCGCCGAAACATTCTAGTGTTTTTAATGTACAGGGTGTCCAATACGTGTTTGTGCATGTCAGAATAATCTAACGTAAATTGAGATTTAAAACCATTTTCGGATGGTTCTAGTTTCTTCTCGGGAGCTGCTGTGGCTCAGCAGCGTTGGAGAACCGACAGAACCCCGATAATATAACTATTCTGGTTGACGTCGGACAGCCAGACGTCAGGCACACTTTCATCCCCCATGCATTCCTGACCGATGTGTAGAGTCACAGAATGAGAGCTGTGGTGGCCGGTTGGCAGTCAGCTCTCGTTCATTGTTCATCTAGAGGGATGTGAGAGCTGCCGACGCACACAAAAAAAACTTACGGGGCTGGAGGAATTTTCTTTCCAATAAATAGATATTAGAATATATTGGCCAGGGTTTTCATTTTTGAAAAAGGCTGGGCTGCCCCAGTCCGGAGAGCTCGCTGCTCATTACTGGATTAGAAGCTGGATGCCATCCAGCCAGAGTCTGCTGGCAGTAAATCACAGTTAACACGACGATTCGCCAGGAGCCCGAGACCCCCTGGGAAAAATCTCCGGATAGATGGAGCAGGCCTGGCTGATTGAAAGTGGATCTTACTTAAACCACAGTTGTTCTCTTTCCTCCCTGAAAGGTGTCGTTGACCCCTCACATAATTTAAAAGATGAATAAGCTGGACTTTATGACGGTAGGCACCAATACAGCTTTGGCAGAGACTGAATGGCACCAGAGTTTATTTTTATTATAATATCATTCATTCTGTGAAACACCTTTAATTATTTAAACCTTGAATTCTTCTACAATGTCATTCGTTGGAAATCATACAAGCCTCCTATAACTTATGAGAGGGCTAATTTAAACAAGTAACCTTAAAGGCTGGGTGTAAAAATGGAGACACAGAACCTGGGCAGCACTGGGGTCCTGGGTTCAATTCCTGGGGTGCTGTCTGTGTGGAGTCTGCATGTTCTCCTTGCTTGGGTTTCCTCTTGCTGCCCCAGATTTCTCCCACAGTGCAGACATGCAGGTGGGTTAACTGGCTTCTGGGCCCTGGAACATGCGTGTGTTTGTGTGTGTGTATGTGTGTGTGTGTGTGTGTGTGTGTGTGTGTGTCTCTGTGTGCATGTGTGCATGCATGTGTGTGTGTGTCTGTGTGTGTGTGTCTCTGTGCGTGTGTGCGTCATATGTGTGTGTCTGTGTGTGTGTGCGTGTGTGCGTGTGTGTCTGTGTGTGTGTGTGTGTGTGTGTGTGTCTCTGTGTGTGTGTCTGTGTGTCTCTGTGTGCGTGTGTGTGCATGTGAGTGTGTCTGTGCGTGTGTGCCTGCATTTCTCTGTGTGTGTGTGTGTGTGTGTGTGTGTGTGCGCGTCTGTGTGTGCCCTGCAATGCACTTGTACCTCATTGTGCCCATTGCTTGCCAGGATAGGCTCCGGCTCCCCTGTGACCCTGAATTGGATATGACAGATAGAAGACAGACAGTTGAATGGATGGTTGAGCACAGATCCTCTGATTTCATAAGGATGGGTTTGCCACAGCTGCAGAGCCAGGGCTCAAGGCAGCTACATGCATTCTCACCCACAGTTCAACGGCTCGTTGTGGGAGGGAGCGAGGCACCAGTGTGAGGGGACCGGGCAGCGTGGCCAGCGGCGCACTTCATCATCGTCCCTGAAAGTCAAAGCCACTATCTCGAAGTCAAGGAAAGGCAGCAGGAAACCAGTGCAATGATTCCAAAACAGAGGTTGTAGGATTGAATCTTTCGGACCTCCTGCCACAGAGATTTGAACGAACTGGAGCTGTTCATAAAATCTTCTTTGACATCCTGGCACGGGGAGTGTCATCTGGAACAGTCTAGTCGGGACGATGCATCGCAGCTGTGCTTGTCTCTCCACAGACAGTGTGGTCAGTCCAGAAAGCCCACAAAGACCAGACTTGGTGACCTGATGCAAACAGGATTTAAGTTTTCTTGGAGCAGGTCTTGATTAGCAGAAAGCAAAAGCGACACTCAGACGTGATGATTCAATTCCATTTATTTTTATATAGCGCCTTTCACAACAAGCTTGCCCCAAGGCACCTAACAAAGCTGTGTGACAGTACAGGACATTACAATCCAGAAAGAGAAAAAGCCAGAAGACAATGGAGGAGAGGAACCAAAAAACTCCTCTGTAAGAAGAAAAGAAACCTCTAGGGGTCCAAGGTCAACTGGCTGCCCAACCTCTCTGGGCATGCTAACATTATACAATTCTAAAAAAGTACTAAATGTGGAGTATTAAGTCTTCCATCATGTCCTTCTGTGTGCCAGTACTCCATGCAGTTCGCTACAAACCAGCAAATGCTCCTAAACGATAGCTGCATTCGCTATGGCTCTCTTGGATCCATGGCAGTGATGCAGCATCCAACTCAGATGGTGCCCAGCCCGGGCGCCATCCGGACATGTGGGGAGGGGAATAGGATCGTTTATTAGATGGTTTATATAGATTATTGTGTTTATTGCAACTGCTTGTGAGACGATTTGTACAGGCGCGCGCAGCCGGCAGCCAGCTGCCTCGCGCGCGGCGAGGTGTGTCACTTGACTAAACTGCACCAGTCTGACCGAGTCTGCACGCGGCAACAGTGGACCAACACTGCCACCTGGTGCTCACATGTGAGCATTGCGCATTACAGTCGAGATGGTGTCCGTGGCCCGTGTTGGAGCTCTAGCCCGTATTCGCTTGAATATCGAACAATACAGTTCGACCTTTTCTCTCCTGGTTCACGTGATCTGTTTCGATCAACTAACGTTTTTTTTCCGTTAATTATTCAAACCTCTATGTTTAATTTCCGTATTATTTTTCGAATTTACTGCAGCTTTATTCCCCAAGTTTTTTGTTAAATACTCGTTATAAAGTACGTGCCCAATAATCGATAACTGTCTGCCTTCACTTTTCCCAAGTACTTCAGAACAATTTTCTGTTTCGAACGGAAGTCTTTAGCATCGGGAAACACTCCTGCTTTAGGAGGAGACAATTGAACGATTCTCCTCTGTGAAACGGTGAGCACAGGATGGCACAGCGACCGAACTCGGAACAACTGTCCAGTCGGAGACGTATTTAGATTTCGAGCTGTACGAATTCACCGGCCTTTTCAGGTTTAACTGTTTACGTTTGTTTCCGTTTTATAAATGTAAATTTGTACGGAAGTTTTGCAAAGCCATTAGTGACAAATATGAAAAATAAATGAATGTGACAATTGTATCCTTTGTTCGCCTGATCCAAACCCACGCTTTCGTCCACTGTGTCTGCCCAAAGTTCCTGTCCCCCGTTAGTCGCTGTAGTTGAATAATCTTTTTCATGTGATAACAAGCTTTGTCCTTATTTCCTTGTAAAGCAGGTCGTGTATCGACAGAAATTGTTTTATGATTCACAAAACTGCCTTTTTTCTAAAAAATGCTTTCTTTTTGTGACCCTTGAACGAATATTTCGTCTAAATCAACATTAATTATAACGAATAATACATTATTTATGTATATTATTTGATTGCTAGGAGCTGTTGTGTGTTGTTTGCACACATCTGGTTGAACGCGTGTATTGTATTGCTGCTAATCTCGTTGCTTTGAGTTTTAAGCATTTTCTAATTAAAATAATAGGTTCGTATAAATCATACAAACGCACTGTTCCGGAAATGTTCGCATAAAAATATTTTAGAGTGTTATTACTCTATCTTATTAAAGAGGCGTGTTCAGATGTCAGGAAGTGTATTTCTGTTAGTTTTTGTTAAGGTTTATTTACTTTGGCTTAAGCGTTGCAAACAAAATGTTTCTCTTGGATTTTAAAATCGTTGTTTTTACTGCCCTATTTAGAAAGAATGATTAATCCAGGAAAATCGAATACTGCTCTTCTGCCGTTGAGTTAATGAAAAACCTGCGCAGTATATATTCGGCTGGTAAAAAAAGTGCCGAGCAGATTTAATAATCCGGCCCTGACCCACAGCCTGCCTGCACTATAACCTGATCACAATTCCGGAGATAGTCCTGCACAGGGGAGAGCCGAGCTCTGCAAACAGGTTAGTCTTTTGTTTATTATCGAGAAGGGCAGCAACTTGTTTTAGTTCGCGAAGTTGGAGCATGCAGATCTCGGTATTGGCGGTATTGAACGAGGGGTAAACGGCTTTCCTTCACCTGTGCGTGCAGATTCTCCCCGGCGTTTGGAGGTGATCGGCACGTCGGTGCCCCTCGTGCAAAGAGCCGCACGGATGTTTCGAGAAGTCGGCGGCGCGAGGAGGAAGACTTTCGGAGACGAGGTAACGCGCGCGGCGGCCCGAGAGAGCTCGGCCGATGAAGTTCGCCGCGCGGCCCGGAGGGTAGTATCCAGGGAAGCACGTGCTGGGACCGGAGCAACACAGAGCCGTGTCTCGCGTCCCAAGTGGGCTCCGAAAATACCTGGTCTTACACTAACGAATCCCGATAATCCCAGGCGATTTTAAAACACAAAAAAATATATATTTTCCCCGTCGGACTGCAAAACGTGCTAATTTATTAAGATAAATCATATTTATTGGGTATTTCTTAAGCTTTTCGAATACCTTTTCGTGTTCGAATACCTGTGTACAAAAATTGCCCCATTCTCCACGCCTTTTTACACTTTGCACTTATTGGTAGGGGACTGTATTCGTCGGTTTTTTTCTTCATTTGAAATAATGTGAACTTGGTGTAATCTTCGTGTGAAAACGGGTTTTTTTTGTGCAAATATGCACTGAATGAACAGATCTGACAGTGTGATAAAGACAGTAAGCGGAATCTTCCCGTTGCGATCAAGCATGGCTCAGCTCTTGTGTAGCTCTTTCTGCTTGTGCTCGATTTTTTTTTTAAAATCTGTTCTCTTGTTGTGTGTTCAACATGACAGTTCTTTATATATAAAGTCACTCCGAATAGAGGCGGCCCTTAAATAAACAAATGGTTTTGTTTAATACACTGAAGGTAAACATAGGCTCCCCTGGTGCTTTCCGCTACCGAATTAAATATTAAAATCGTATAGCAAGTCGGTGCTGTTCTGCACAAGTCACGGTGTATACTACCAGCGCAGGGCACCCTGCTCCGGGCGTTCAAGGTTATCCAGCGACAGACTGGAGAAGGCCAGGACGAATTGAAGTTTTTCATTAGATTGTGTCTTTGTTTTGATGGCCTTGGCCTCAAAATCACCTTAAGCGACCAGAACCATTTTGTTTTTTTAGAAACATCATCCATTCGAAGGAATTTGTCTGGGAGAGGCCGCCTGATGTACAGTACTAATTCAATTTCGGTGCCCTCGGAAGTTTGTGAGTGGCCTTTCCCCCCGTCTGCTTCTGCGTGTAAAAGTAAACCACGCCGTTTGCTGGTGATAGCCCACGAAAAGTTGAGGCACAATCCGAGACGCCCAACCACACCCTATTTAATGGAAGGTGAATCGGCTGAGAATTGGTAATACTTGATCGTGATCTACTCGTGAAACAAACACTACGAGTA
Source organism: Atractosteus spatula (assembly GCF_055471065.1). Lineage (NCBI taxonomy): Eukaryota > Metazoa > Chordata > Actinopteri > Semionotiformes > Lepisosteidae > Atractosteus > Atractosteus spatula. The sequence goes on along the minus strand of NC_142731.1, from coordinate 9,727,246 downwards.
ACTTGTTTCCAAGCGCTGTTTCCCCCCCAAACAACCTCCTTCAGCGGAAACATTTTCATTGCGGTAGTTTATTACTCTTCCAAAGGAAAGCGGCGACGGACTGCTTGGGTTTCAGGGGCGCGTTTGCCTGGAACCGGCTTAGTTGCACAACTTTGCAAATGAGAGGCGAATCTTTTACCCGCTCGCTTCTTCATTTCCTTTCCTATAAACAGCAGTCGGTTTCTTTGTGTTGCGGCCTCTTCAAGCTGTGTGAACCCAGTCTAGTCGGGCTACCAGACGTTTTATTGTCCGTTTCGGCTGCCTTGCGTGTGAACAGCAAGGTCAGTGAGCTTCAACCCAGATAACAACATCCGTCCTGCGCGCTCTGATCCGGCCCTGGGCTTCAGATCGCTTGGTGTCTGTCCCAAACATCCCAAAACCGGCCCTACCCCCCCACTCCCCCCTTCTCCCTCCCCTGACCCACCTCAGTCACCCGTTTTTTAAATAAATCTTAGCTTCACCATGTTTAAAAAAATGTACCGTTGCGTTTCTGCGTTTAATGAGCTGCGACTTGAGTGCTTATTTTATCTGGGCTGAAAGAGCGGGTTGGACGCTGTGATATTCTTTAGCAGTCGCACACCCTGCGCCTGCTCAATGTGTTTGACTGGTTGGGGGGGGGAGGGGGGTAACATCAGGACAGGTACAGGGCTTGAGAGATGGCGTTACTCGTGCTGTACTGTTCATCAGTCCGAAGTCAGACTTCAAACCGTGACGTAAAACCACGAGTTGCAGTACTGTTCTGAGTTCTGAAGAACGTGCCGTTTTTCCTGAAAGACCGGCCAACAACTGGCTGTGCATTTGGGTTTATTCTCATTTTTTTTTTGTTTGCCCCGTTGACTCAGCTGGTTTAATTAATCTCCGCCCGTGAACAGACCTAGGAAGAGCGGATCGAAGCGTGTGCGATTTCCGAACAGATTGGACGCCTCTGCGCGGTTTTGCCCACTGCAGCCCCGGTATGAAGGCACGGCCCTGGGCTCGATGCTTGTCGGGGAGGTGAAGGGAAACGACTTGGGAGTTTTCTGGATCCCCAGTTCTCGACCATCGAGCTACTGGGTCGCGTTGCGAGCAGCCCCAAAACCTTCTACCTCACCCCCAGTCTTGATCCAGCGAGCGCCGGCCCAGCCCCGTGTGTGTTTTATGGCTCAAGGTACCCACCAGACCGTAGTTTATCAACGAAACGAATTAAAGATAATGCCAGCATTGAAAGCAGTGTCGAAAACAGAGCGATCGCGTTACTTCCCGAACCAGCAGTGCGGCGTTTAGAATCTCTTTAAGCCATAAAACTTTATAGAAATAGTGGGGTTCCTATAGTTGTCATGGATACAGTTATACGAGCCCGACACATAAGATAGTCTAAGCGGCTGCCGAGCAGGGCATTTCTGTTTGTGATTAAGAAAGGAGATGGAAAAAAATAAGGAGGCGTTGGTGCTCTTTAAAGAGAAAGCGAAAAAACGCGAGGCCCTGGGCACCTATCCCTCTGTTTCTCCCGGTGTACGTGCAAATGTTAAATGGGATTAGAATACCCAGGCCGACAAGCGGCGCCGTCAAAGTCAATGCGGTGCGACCGGTGACGCTGAGCAGAAAGTGTAATAAAACTGATCCTGAACTTCTTAAAGTCCGGAGCGGATAGAAAAAAAAAATATCCCTCTCGTTGGGTTTAAAACTGTTTTTTTTTTTTCGAGAAGATGAGTCTGGGGCCAAGCGGAGCTCTTCGGAATCTGGTAAGCCGCAAATACCGACAGATAACTTTTAATTCTTTCGGCTTCTCGAGTTCAACGATCTTTATTTTAAGTTTTTTTTTTAAAAAAAAACACACGCTGTTTTGCAATATCGGCTGAGGCAGTGTCGGGGGTTTTCATGAGCTGTGTGCCTCGGTTTACTGTTTTTTTTTTTGATCGGGCCTGTAAAGTGGTTTATATTTCCTATTTTCTTTCCCATAATTACACTCCTTCTGCGGAGCATATTTTTGGTAATCTCACTGCTTTTTCCCCCCATCGAGTACACAAATCTCTGGTTTCTCACTCGGGTTTTATTGCAGAAGGGAAGGAAACGGGCCAAGCTGGTTAGCTTTTATATGTGGGTTTTGAAAAATAAAAGACACGGGGCAGTCTTCATTTCATTTTTTTTTTTGTTTTTGAATGAGTGAAAAGCTTAGTTTTGATTCCCTGCAAATTCTCCGGGTTCTATAGTTGTCCGAGCCCACCCATGCCTTTCAATTAAAACAGGCAAAAACGTGTGTCACAGACCAGAAGGCGCACAGTAATATTTCAATAAAGGGCTGAAACCGGGGTGATATTTCGTCATTTTTTGACCGATTGACTCAAGATATTACAGCTATGAACAAAGCCACGACCTTCAGATCCTGATAGGTCTTCCATAAAATGCGAATAAACATTTTTTTTCCCTAGTGACATACATCAGTAGACTCTGTCCTGTTGAAATAAAGGTACAGGTTTGTTTCCAAATCCGCAAATCCGTAAAAGGAATTTCCCGTTTCAGTATTTTAAAAAGAATCATTGCTTTTAATATGAAACTTAGTTAACTGGCAGATACTTTCAAGACATGTTGTCGCACGTGTCTTGGAGACTCTTATAGCGATGGTTTTCTGCATTTTTCCATTATTGCTTTTATTAATAAAGGACACGGCTGATGCGGTCGCATTGGGGCTACAGCGACATCTGGAGTCTATTTCGGACATTTTGCAGGTTTATTTTTTTTGTAAAGATTTCAAATGCATTGTTTATTTGGGTATTTCTTTAAAATACCAAAGTCACATTGCGGTATCGTAGCTTAAATTAACCTTATTTCGTTTGGTTTAAAACTCCATTACACGTTATTAACCCTCATGGTGTGAAACCAGTGTGAAGAAACGGTACACAGGCCCGGATTTTAAGTTACGTGACCTTTACGTGATAAAAGTACAGAAACAAGACAGATATTTTGTCTTTAGCGTGTAGAGAGAGAGAGAAAAAAAAACTTTAATTCGACACACGCGATTCCGAAACAGAGCTTCTGAAACTACAGTCCATGTTAAACAGTGTTGGCACGTCGACATTGGAATACATTTCAATATTTCCTTCGTAACTCGTACCTCCAGCCATGCATCGAGGTGTTTAAAATTAAGGCCCTAACAAATCCGAAAACTGAGTATTTTAAAGACGGGACTTCAGATTTTAAAACACGATTACCTGTGTACTCCAATTCATAGCTTTGAAAATGTCCTGGAATGGACAGCCACAATGAATGCAAAGCCTCTTGTTAAACGAGTGCACAGACTTTATATTTATATATGTATCTCGTTCAGATTGTGTGGCGGCTTGTATAAAACCGAGCATATTGTTTGTTGTAAAGATGAAAGCTCCGGCACAATCTCTATGCAATCCGACTGCACGCGCTCCAACTTGAGCTTGCCCATGGCGATGTGACCACGAGGTCAACGTGAAGGAGACCAGGCGAGTTCTTGTCCAGATATCCCAGAATCAGAGGGAAACCGAGCCTGCCTGCGTTTACTGCCCAAAACAAAACCCTCCGCTTTTTAATCCGATACGAATGCGACCCATATATAGATTGCTTGACAAAGGTTTTGGGGGTCGATACACAAATATATCTGTATTCTCACATTGTTTAGACAGTGTTGCGTCTGCGGTGTTGGTATGGATACAGTTTTGTTCGTAGGTGATCGGGAAATAGAATGTATCTGTTCTGATTTCTTTATCAAGTGTTTGGCACAGTAGATTGAAAGGTGAGGATTCGAGGTGGATCCGAGCGAGTAGACCTTGGACTTTGCTTAGCGTGTCTGGTTTGTGCAGGAAAGCAGGAACGAAAATACTTTGGGGGGTGGTTTCCATTAAAAAAAGCGCTAATGGATTTTGTCAGAAGTGTGCATCTATTAATGTGCAAGAATAATCAAATATCAAATCAGACACTAAACATTTTATTTTCCTTGGAAATGAACTAACAAAATCCCACCATTTTTCTCGCATCAAGTGTTCCGTTAACAACTACAGAATTCTGTTGTTAATTACTCATGGTAAAACTGCACTGTCCCTATTCCAACAAAGAATTTTCCCTAACTCGATTATGTTTTGTTTGATAATTCTAGATATCATCAACGAAATTGCAAAAAATAAAAAAATCGAACATTATTTCACGACAATAAACAGATTACTTGTGTAGGATTTTACCTTATTACCATTACGCTGTAAATACTTAGGAAAGGTTAACGGAGTTTATTATTTAGATATCTTCCTTGATTCTGAATCGTATTTTTTTTTTGCAGAAAATACACTCGATTTATGATTAATTTCTCCATTCCGTGATTTTAAAATGTGATTATTGTGAATTCGAATGCTGTGCCGAACATTCGAAAGAATCTTTTACCTGCAATAACCACAAATATACTAAATACATCTTTCTGTTTTAAAATAAACTGCATATTTTAAAATCTGTTAATTGTATTCGCGCGTTTAAAGGTGGTAAAAACATTAATTTATAAAACAAAACAATAAATAGTATAAACCATTTTTATAGCTATTATACAAATACTACAAATACCGAAAAAAATATATACGTATACTACTTGGACTCAGGCGCTGAAATACAGAAATCAAGTTATTCTATTATAAAAAAAAAAGAAAATCGTAGTTTTTATTTGTTTTTACTGGGTAAAATGTCCATGTTACCCCAAGGGTTCAGAAGCCGAGGGACAAGTCAATACTGTGACCACTGTAGGAAAATCAGTCTTAGAAATGAAACTAACCATTAATTGACTTTTTTTTTTCCAGTTGTGGAAATAAAATGAGATACGGTCTCTCTCGCAGTGCTTACTGCGAGTAAGTGCTTACTTGAACGAATTGTTGTTCCACTCGCAAGTACAAAGGCTTGTTTCATATTGTGGGGTGCCTCTGTGAAATTAGCTCCACGAAATCAAGTTATTCATTTCGTTAACAGACGCCCCTATTTCTTATTTAACTAAAAGAAAAACCTTATAGTGCTGAACGCCAGTATCTCCCCGGTAATAAGTGCTTCGAAATTTCCTGGAGACGGTGATTTGATTAAGTTATTTAAGATCCAAAGCGAATGTCTAACTAGACATCGGGGAGACTGGCTTGCTTAAACAGCGATCGGTATCAGTTTGCATCTTTGATCGTCGCTCTTCGTATCTTTAATGCAAAGCCGAGCACCGAAGAGAAAAATAGTTTTAATACGATGCAGATTTTTTCTGCAACCACGCAGGCTTTAAAAGATATATTAAACACCAACGCATCTATGTGTAATTTATCTGCAGGTGGCAAGTGTTTTTTTTTTTAACACCGGGTCAATGCATTGAATTCTCCGTGAGAGCAGAAAGCCAAAAAAAAATGAAATCTGTATCCTATTTTTATAATCAATTAAACATGGACGTCCGCCTGGGCGACTATGCTTGTTGAAGAGAAGCAGCACCGCATGGGAGGAGCCGGGACGCACAGCTGGCTCTCTGATTGGGCCCCGCACAGGAAGTAGCCCTGAAACTCTTTTCTATTTGAAACGCCAATTGACAGGGACCCCCTTCGCCTTCGCCAAAATATGCCCTAACAATGTCATGCTCTGAAAGATCTGCTTGCAACGCTTTTTCTGTTAACTCTTTAATAAGCGGCGGTCACGGGGAGTCTCCCTGCGCCATCTATCAGCTCGACGGTTCCGCCCAGGATCCCTGGGCTTCGGTGTCAAGTCCGGACAAAGTCGGGAAAATGAATCCGCACCACCGCCAGCCGTCGCAGCCGACAGTGGGTTTCCCCTCGCACCAGTTTCACGCGGGGCTGGCGCACTGGGGAGAGCACCCGAGCCCCGAGCGAGCCCAGCAGGTGAGCGCTTGTCCCTACGGAGCGTCCATGGGAAAGGACGATTCCTCCTACTTCTTCTTAGAAACGGCCAAGCACCCTAAACCGCTGCCAGATGTTTCCGCCTTCACCAGACTCGTGTCAGAGATGGGCTCGATGAGCAGCGCCGCCGGTCCCATCCAGGGATACTTCCGTCCGGAGCAGTCCTACACGGGGCTGAAACTCCTCGATTACAGCGCTCCGGACCTGCCTCCGGGTGCCCACCCCGTCTCGTCCCACTCGGACTCTCAGCAGCTGTATGACCTGGGCTTCCCCGAGCAGCACTGCACGGAACCGGACAAGAAGACCCCGAGCGACGATCTGACACCTGGCAACCCCCTCTGTCCGCCGCAGAAAGGCAGCAGCCACGGCATCATCGTCATCAACCACAACCACAACAACAACAACAACTGCAAGGAAGACGTAGCTCCGGGACTGCTACAGGACAAACCCCTCTCGGAATTTCCTGCAGGCGATAAAGCTCCTGGACAGGACGCGCAAGGTGGGTAGATACAGTAGAAACGAGATGAAACGGCGTCGTTGGTGATAACGACAGGAAAACAGGGTTCCCTCTCGGCTGAGAGGAAAAAAAAGGTGATTTTCTAAAGGCTGTAAAGGAAGGGGCGCCAGAACAAAAAAGGACGCCTGCTTACAAAATTAATTTATTGCACCGAAGCCCCAGCGCCAGACTGAATTGCACTATTTACTGTGCTCTTTATAGCATCAAAAACAACGGAAGGCTTCTTTTGTGAACTGGGAGAGTATAGCGGGCTATAGGTGAGCAATTAGCCCTGTCACAGATCTGTAGAGAAAGCCATATCCCCTTTAAATGAAAACTAACAGCGTGCGGGGAACGTTTCTTTGCCAGATCTGCTCGAGCTACAGGATGAATCAAATCCGCTAGAGTAAGCCCAATCCCAAACGTTAATTTTACGGCCGTGTGTAAAAAAAAACTGTTTTCGTATTGCAGTGCAAAATCTCCTACAACAAATGATAAATGATTGATTTTCGGGCTTTTTTTTGGTGCAAGAATTTAATCAGCGCGAGCCCCCTGTGCCCACACTCGATTCCGGCTAAACTTGAAATCTTTGGAGCAGAAGTAACCACCCAGTAACCAGCTTTTAAAAGCCACCCAGTAGGTTAAAACTGTTGCCTTTGCACCGTGTCTGTAACAGGGAGTTTTGTCGTTAAGGGGCAACAGCACAACAACGGCGCTATGGCTCTGTTCGACGTCAAAGCTCGCCTTTTCGGAGAGCCAACGGCTACACCAAAATATCAGCAGACACCAAAACCAAAATATCAGCAGACACCAAAATCTTCCCTCAGGATTGAAGCCGTTTGTTGCGCTTTTTTTAATTTTAGTTTGAGAAGAAAAAAAAATCCCCAAACATTTCGAGTACAAGTCATATTAACAAAACTAATAGTTAAAAAATAATACAATAAAGTAGAAATAACCCATTATAAATCTAGAGCACCGCGAGAAAACCTATAATATATTAATATATAATAGTATTCTATTATTTTCCCCCCCCCAATAATACAAATTTGTAGAAATCCAGTAGTAACACCCTAAGGTATTCATATGTGATAAGCCCAATGTAATACACACAATAGTGTCTTTGAAATTTAACATCTCGTTTGTCTTCATAGTCATTTATTTTATTATAATATTTTATATGCCCACATCGCTCCTGTACATTAAAATAATTCTCTGCTAGCTTCCCAGATAAAGATAATGCGCCAGATGATAAATTAAAATTGTAAAATGTATCGCATGTGGTTTTCAGAATTTTTCACTGATTAAAGTTGTAGGTTAGGGATTAGGCCTACTCATGTATTTCGTTTAACTTGTATCGTGTCGAACACTAGTATCCTCGTTTCTGGAGGAAAACGGGAACTTGCATACTTGTACATTTATTTTGTTAGCAAAAAGCATTTAAGATTATTTTTCACACAGCGGAGTAGAGATTGTGGAAGCTCTTCAGATGAAAGATTCCGGCACTCCTGGAAGAAAATCGTGCAGCGGATGACACAAATATTACTCAATTAATCTCAAATCCTTAATCCTAAAAATTGTCCATGTATTCGCGGTTTAATCGTTAGATGGCCCTCTGAAAAGAGCTAGATACATTACTTTTATAATTGAATTCACAAAACACTTTCTCCCCCGCTCTCACGCTGTACTGTACATCCTATGGGAACTGTGCATTTTAAACGAGGAAACTAACGAGAATCTATCGTGGTAGGACAGTAACTGTCACCTGAACGATCAGGTGCAAAACTTGTTTTTATGTTTTGCATTTTTTTCCGTTTATTTGTGCTTGGATGGCTTTATATTGCAGTAGCGGTGCAGTACAACAACAGGAATCTTCATCAGCCATCAGGAGACCCAGGGTCACCAGTGGTGTGCTTTTGAATGTCTGCTGTATGCCGGTAATTTTTCTCCCTTGAATCGTAAAGTTGCTTTTCAGTGACGGCTTACTTACTGTAAAGGGTCAAACGTTGAAGGTGTTGTCTATGTGCGTACACTCTATATGGGACGCGCAACAGAGAAAACATTTTTTTTTAAAATAAAAAGTGAATAAAAAAAGTCTTATTTCTCACTTGGCAGAAGACTCAAAGGCTGAAAGTGCCGCTACCGGCTGGCTGACCGCGAAAGCCGGGAGGAAAAAGCGCTGCCCGTACTCCAAACACCAGACCCTGGAGCTGGAGAAGGAGTTCCTCTTCAACATGTACCTGACCCGAGAGCGCCGCCTAGAGATCAGCCGCAGCGTCAACCTCACTGACCGCCAGGTCAAGATCTGGTTCCAGAACCGGCGGATGAAACTGAAAAAAATGACCCGAGACCACAGGGCTCGAGACGTGACTGCACACTTCTCTCTGTGACGCTCCGTGGGGGTTTCGGGGTCTCAGGGACGGTCAGATCCGGAACGCATCGCCTGCCAGACTCTGAAGCGGCGCCACAGGCCTGGAGAGACCGGACTAGAGACCATCCAGATGCTCAGAAGACCAGACACTTGCATGGAGACCCGTTTTCTTATTATCTTCTTAAGTTCTACGTTCCAGAGGTCACTAAACACGACCTCCAGTATAACTTAACCTTGGACAACGGAAGCACCTTATAGTTTATTTAAACGGTCTTATAAATGGTGAAAATGTGATGTAAATGTGTTTTGTTTCGTTAGTTTACTCCTTCGATGTCTTGTTCCTTGGCTTCTGCATAAACGATGCGACGGGTTGTGCAGGACTTCCTCTCTCCTGTTTCCAGGAAATGTGTTTAGGGAATTTACAACCAAAGACGTTTTCTTTTATATATTTTTTTAAAAAGCTGCTTTGCGGTTTGATGTTGTATTTCTTTATATTGTTTACCCTGTCTTGACATATTTAGGAAAAGCATCTTAATTTTCCCCCGGGACGCTAAGTTAAAGAGTGTTACAAATACAAGCACACAACAGACTTGACTACAATTTTTTTTTACGAAACCTGTTTTTGGTTTGGAGCTGCTCGGACTACCAGTTTTCTTGCTCTAAGCAAGCTGTCCCTAACGGGTTTCGCATTAACACGAACTTTTAATGTTTTAAAAAAAGAAAGCATGAATGTATTTTAATGTTTATGGTAATTTGGTATATTATTCGTATATTCTGTAAAAAAAAGGGTTTTTAAAATGAAAAGGAGCTCACAGTTTTGATTCTGTATATGGGTGGTTATTTTCATTTGTTTAATTGTGTTCTGTGGTTGACTAATATAGAGGCTGCTCCCGTAACGGCAGGCGTGTGAAATGTCTTGTTTTCATCCTCAACGAAAGCTATCTCGTATTGGAGTCGTCTTTCGCCTCTGTGGAGTTCATTCTGTTTCTTAAGAGGTCGGGATTAGGAAATTGCGATTTCTGTTTTTGCGTTGGGCGAATCACTGCTTATACAGCTGTATCTGGCGTTTCGAGAGGCTTGAGTCCGCGTTGAAAAATTGTTTGTCCAGAAATGAAAACTCATTTGCAGAGCAAGATGTTAAAAAGGGAACCAGAGGCCAACACCAATAGCTTGTTTAGTATTGAACTGTCCACGCGGTTGTGTTCGTTATATGCGATTGTATTTATATACATCTTCTTTGTGTGTTTCCAGAAGATGATCGCGTAATTTTATCCTCTGGAGTTTGTTTTAAAGGGTAGCTGTAAACGTTACTTCGAGGTGAATTAGTCTGCGAGGGGGGTATACGAGTTAGGAACAAGAGAGTTGGGCAGAAACGTAAGAAATAATAAACGAGAATACAACGGAATAAAACACAATGACGTGTGTTTATTTTAAAAGCTGTAAAACCAAAGACATGCGCGTCGGTTTATTGTACTTCTGCGAAATAAAGTGTTTGTTAAAAATGTAGTGCGGAGGCGCTGCTAAGAGCGTGTTTGTCCAGCCCCTTGTTTTATAGCTCGAATTCGACGACCAGCCTTAACCCCGTGATGCGCAATATAAATTGTTCGAAGTTCAAAAGCAAGGGTAAAGTTTATTGAATTTCCTCCGACGCGCGTTTATATAGCTTTACCGTCGCACTAAGACGACTCTTGCGCGGAGACGAGGCAAGACGCTGAATTCAAGGGAGGTGTGGAGCCTGTCCGGCGCCAGGCGATGGATGATTCAGTTGGGTTTTGTATTTTCTATGTATCTCCGTGTGTGTGTGTTTGCCGAGAATAACGCATTTAAAATCATTTGAAGGCTAGAGAAGAGAAAGCAATTCTTCAGGTGAATCACCCCGGGGAAGTTGAATTGTCGTCTGAAGGCCTCGGCTTTATGTTTAAAGATTTTTCGTTCTCTTCTGCTTTCTTGGACTTTGTCGTCTGTGTGTTTAACTGTGGGCCGTTCAAACCACCAGCCTCTCCTTTTGGCGAACGCCAGGCCTCTTGAATGTATTTTGCAATATTTCTATATTTGGTTGGTAAAAGTTAGCATCGGCGACAACGAATTCTGTGCACTTTCATTTTTAATGTTAGACTAATTTTGTATTTTACGCTGGGTTATGAGTGTTAAATCTGGACATGTACGCCTGTGATTGACAGCTGTTCGCCTTTTGTTTGGATGAGCAATAATGGTATAGCTGTGCGAGCCGCCATGTTGAAGACGCACCATTTTAAGACAGGATGAGAGTCTCAGACTGAATAATCTGAATTGAGAGAAACAGACTCTTTAGCTGTGGGAGGGATGACTCGGTATAATTAGGTTTGTTTTCCAAGGAGAAATTATCTCGCTATTTCTAGCGTCGCCCTGTAGTTGCCTCCTATAATTTAACGGCTACACTATAGTTCAGTCCCTGGGCATAAGTGAACCGAAGAACCGTAGCTCTTGCCAGATTTCGCATTCTGTACCAATGTGAGTACGAACAAAATGTGAGATTCCAGTCTGAGGCGTGTTTACCATCTTACAAATTACATTATAAACATAGAGGCGGCTTAATTCAGAAGGATTTGACTCTGCGCTTCAGAGTATCTTAGCAACCGTTTCTCTCCGGATGACGCCTCGGGGTGCATGTGACGTCACTTTCCCAGCTAGCCCAATGGCCTTTTCCGAGAGTCTGATTTTATGCTAATCTTCGCCTTTGAACCCGAGGAGAGCCGAACTGCTGTGTGATTTAGGTAGTTTCATGTTGTTGGGCTGCAAGTTTATAATCACAGGAACCTGAAACTGCCTGAATTACTCCAGTTATTTAACGCCGAACCTTCTGAGAAAAAAAAAACCCCACGATAACGGTATTGGAAAAACAAGAATCTTTCCATCTAGGAATTCACTGCTTCTGTAAGGAAAGACCCTTCGTCTGTTTTGAATGAAAACCAACAAAATGATTTGTGAATACTGTAAAAAGTGGAGCCGGTGTCCACAGGTTCGTGTGTCTCTTTCCCAAATTTTTCAGACTTTAAAACTCTGAAAGCTACGTCCTGCAACATACAGCCCCTCGCCTTGTATCTGCAGCCAGGGCTATTCTCAAAATTAAATAGTTCGCATTTACGCGTTTGGGTTTATCAACCCTGCTATAATATTCAACAAAAACCTTACTTTTTTTGTAATAAGTTATGAGATGCTCGGCCACTTTACGACAGATTCCCTTTGCCTTCAGCCTGAGGGGGGAAAAAACTCTCTCTCGGCTTGTGAATACTCTAAATAAAACTGTGATTTTCTTGCTCAGAACAGGAAAATTCACTCTCGGTTGAATTATTCACATGTGTTTTGAAAGGTACGCAGGAAGGTACGATACAGACACGATGGGAAACATATATTGCTTTCAAGAATGGTTATGGTTTCATGGTGTAATACTGGAATAATTCAATTCAGGAAAAGAACAACACAGCACCATTCCGAAAATGTCCATATTTATTTACCTGGAACAAAAATTACAATTTTTCGTTTAATGAGAGCCTTACCTGTACAGGACAAAAATGCAGACAAAAAAAGAGCCACTGAGTTTAAATATCTTCGGATCCGATTCAGAAAAGACAATGTTTTCCGTGCCTCATTTTTGTGCTGTAATTAACTGTGCGTTAATTAAATATATTATTATAATATATTATATATAATATATAGAACAATATATAAAATAACATATAATATATAATAATATATATAGAACAGTATATAATATAATATATTGCGTCTTACCCTAGTTTTACTTCTTACACATCAGGATTCGCGGAATTTTATGTACGAAATGGCACTGTGTCGATTTTCAGCGCTGTGTCGATTTTTAGTGCCTCGCTGAGGTAATTTCTTCTGCGAGATTCTCCGAACAGATGAGCGACAACACAGGAATATTTCTGTGCCGCGCTCCACCCCGATGTCCCCAGCCGGTACAAAGGAAGCGTGAACTATTCAAAATACGAAGCAACATTATTGTTAAAATAATTCGTTTTTCGTGTTTTCTGGGTGTGATCTGACCCCTTATTGCTGAGCAACGCCTATAATTGTTATTATTTCGGTGGTGCGTTTGTCATATGGAAATGAAAACCATGTTTAAATGATGGGGCACGAAAGTATATATTCTCAGGGTCTACAAATCTGCAGTAAGGCGTATTCGCACATAATAATAGCAACTATATTTATTAAATATCTAAATAATATTCCTGCGTTTTCGAAGTTTGGATCGTGTGGAATTATTTGTATTATTACTACTATAAGATGTTGTATGTTGCTGCTAATTGTTTTTCATGTTCTTACAAATTTAAAGAATATGAATTCAGGGACTGTTTTTCAAAAGAATTCGCCTCTGTCACGGTGGTGTTTCAGCAGCAGCCTCAAATCCTAACTCGCTTAAATAACACCGAAAATGTTTAAAGGCTTTACTCCACCCGAGTCAGACAATGTGCGATAGGAATAGCAATGGTTCTTCTCAATCAACATCCCTTTTTAATAATCGTTATCAAAAACACATGCTTGAGTACACGCGCATATACACACACGTCTCTATCTAGATATCGAGAGAGTATAGATATTCCAGCACACATATGTCGTGCCGGATTGTTTTAAGACTGTAATTCGCGTGATACTTTTATTTGTCAAATCAAACGGCCCATCACAAGCCACAACGCTGGTCTGATCTCTCGGGTATCGATCTGGAAGGTGGAGCTTTGATTTGTTTTTATAGTCAGAAATATTAAGGGGAAATTCTGGTAAATAGATTTTTTTGGGGGGGGGAGATAAAACACGGGTCATGTGATATTTTTTTTTAAATTAAAACAAGTAGCATTATTGTGTCAGATGACATCGGCGATACAAAATGACTCAACACGGTGTCTTATTTTCGAAGACACCCCGATGCGATGTGTCACCATGAAAATCACAACCTGGCCGCAGTCGGCACCCGCGAAGGGCTACACTTGGGTTTCTGTCAAAACCGATTTACGGCAAGTCGTCCCGAGCCTGCGATTATTTTACAGTTGCAGTTGTAGCCGGGCTTGCAAGTTTGTCGTGTCTTTGCCTTGTGGATTTGAGCGAAAACTTGCAGTTTAGCGCGGCGGAGAGAATCACCTCTGACCTTTGACTCCAGTCTGCATGGCAAAGGTCACCACATTTGGACTTCAGCTACAACTTCAACCACAATCCTCAGCATAATGTATATAGTTTGAATCTTTTTCAGCCATACATATTTTCCGGAGAAGAAATGGATTCAATGTCCTGCAAACCCACGTTGGCCCATACAGTACTCTAACACGCCACTCAACCTGTCACTAATACTAATAGTTAACATATGAGGATTTTCCTTCTTCTCCAGAAATGCAGTTTTATTTTAAGGCTGCTGTGACATGGCACTGAGAAAAGAGTTAAATGTAACTTCGCTGAACACTCGCAGTCTTAGCAGAAATTGAGAAGATCAATCCCTGTGTTTCATGTTTTTTTTTTGGTGGGGGGGGGGGGGTGCGAACGGGTGTTTTTTTCTTCAGATGTTACGGCGGGTTAGACCACAGCGCTAAATATCTTTATTAATTTGGCGTATCCCTCTCTCCTCAGCCTTATGAAACATCACGGCCACACAATGGCAGGAGGCGCGAGGGAGAGAGTGGTGGCTGAGCACGAGCACCAGCCTCCTCCGCGGTCTCGTGCGGGTTTACTTTTTTTTTCCCAACAAAGTACCCGGATAAGACATTTCAAATAAAGAAATTCGATTTCAACTTTTGTTGTTGTTGTTGTTGTTTTTAAAGAGAAAAACGCGAAAATCACCCCGAGCAACAGAGTCGCCGCTGTTAAGACAGCGGGGCGTCTCTCTGACAAGACTGTAGGTTTAAAAATTCCACTTGGCTGTTTTGGTTTAATAAAACATGTCATAATCAGAATTTCCCTGTACCTTCTCTGTCATACAGCACTGACTAGTTATTTATGACATTTCTGTCGCAGAAATTCGTGAAGGCAGCTTTTTGATAGCCTGTTTAAATGGTTATAAAACACCCAAGCATAATCATATACCATATAATTTTACACGTTTACCTTCCCTTCTTGCTTAGGGGAAATTTGCGTCCTGTAGTCGCACAGTGTAGTAATTCTTTAGAGAGAGACTGTGGCTCTCGAAACAGGCAGGAATTTCCTACTGCGCTACAAACAGCCCTGCTCTGTGGCTTTGTGTATGTCTGTACGTGTTCATGGGGGAAAGAGTTTATGAAGAAAGGTTGTTTTTTCGAGAGCGCAGAATACCCTCGTCTATAAAACGCTCTTTCCTCGACGGTGGAAAAAAAAAAATATCCGTGCGAGTGTGCCTATAAAGGACAGTCTCTTGTTAATCTGACCACCTCTACCTTTCGCTTGTATTATTTTTTCTTGTCTGTAAAATTCGTTTTTAGATACTAGTCCTAGGAGAGAGAAAAAAAAAACCTCCCCAGACAAGCTCAGAGGATTAGACCAAAACGAAAAGTAATATACAGAATTATGTGTCCATTATAGGCATATTAGAACATTACAGACTTGCAAACGGTAATATGTTCAGAGAAATGACCGTGAACATCATGCAATAATTCAAGTGAAAAAAATGTTATTTACATAATTAATTCACTATAATGTTTTCATATTTACTAATGCGTAAGCAAGTCTGTGCTGTTCCAGACAATATCAGTTGTGCAACGCTGATAATATCTTAAGATAGTTCTCTTTTTCTTAACGAAAAGTCTGGAATTGTTAAGTGTTTGTGCACAAACTAAGAATAACCACAGTATACCTCGGTGAATGGGGAAAACGCAGTATCCTTTAACAGGCCAATGGCACCAAATCATAAAACATTACAGTACAGGCCTCTTAAAGACGAAAGGAAGAGCGTTGTAACTTCCATTATTTTTAAAATTACACTCGTTCGCATCACTGGTTATATCTTGCTAACTCGGAAAGCGAAACGACGCGGAGAAAACTCTTGGGCGGCGTCGCCCTTAAGGAATGGAAATCTTTAACAAGACTAGCCTTTTCACACACTGGAAAAAAACACCCCAACAAATCAGAGGGTTTAATGTTCTGCTTTTCTACGCCGCGGAGATGAGCGCTGAGCAGTATGGGCTCTTTAAGTAAAATGGTCGCTATCGCGTGAAAGCGGAGCCGTGCCGGCGGACGCCCGGGGATCGCTGTAACGTGCCAGATCTTTCAGGTTAGGTGGCGAATCCTTCAGAGTTAAAAGAAAATCCCCAAACCCGTCCCAGCTCACCTGCTTCGCCGTGTCGTTGCATGGAGAGTTTGGTCCTGTACCGCACAATACGTGTTTATGTTTATATTCACCATTTCTACTGCGTTTGATGAAAGTTTTGTGTCAAAGAAGAAGGCAGATCTTGAAGCAGTGCCGTTTATGGTGTGCTCCACAGGCAGTATATCAAGCCTATAAAATCAAAGCTGCCTTATGCCGTTTTTATTATAGTATTTAACTACCCCCAAAAAAGTTTAAAGTAGTTTGTTCCATAAGTACTGAGTGGTTCTACGCAGGAGCGTTTAACGCGCTCGTAAAGAAAAAAAAATGACAGTTAATTTTCTAATAAACTGCTTTTTATATGAAGACAAACACCGTCGAGCGAATTATAACAAGCCTGCTACAGTGCAGACGTATGGGGAATGAAGACCCTCCAATTATTAATATTCAACAGAAAAAAAAACAACATTTGCGAGAGATGGAGAAAAAAATAATGGCTTTTTTTTTAGAGAGAAAATTGGAATAATATCTGTGGTTGGACGTCGTGACGGATTTGAAAGCCGTTCTGGAGCTCACCGAGTTAGCCAATAAAATACAAGGCGCATCAGTAACGTGCTCATCGGCCTGAAACTAATTTTAAGTCTGTATTTTTCAGATCTCCGCTTATTGCTGGGCATGTACAGAAATACGTGCGCGGTGTGCTTATGATCTTTTTCCGGCGCAATTCGGTTATTTTGCCGTTTCAGATCGCCATGGTTACACACGGCCCGTGCGCCGCTTTGCATATTGCATAAACATCGCAAATTATGTAAAAAAAAAATATAGATAGCGCGAGAAGAAGAGAGCGCCGGGCTGCCCCTCGGCGGATTGATTTACGCCTCATTGACGCTTTATCAGGAACACGAAAAAAGTCTGACCAATCATTTCGCTTCGAGCTCGCTGCACGGTGAAGCAGCTGCACTTAGTTGGCGAGGAAGTTGGGAAAAGGGTAGTGTACAAATCTAGATCCTGTCCTCTGTATTTTTTCCCTTCAATGAACCGTGCTTTGTATAATGTCTGAGAATGTCCATTTCTGGAGCTCTTAGCAGTTACTATGTCGATTCCATCATAAGTCACGAGAGCGAGGATCCGACTTCAGTCAAGTTCTCCAATGTACAGTATCCAAGTCCCAGGCAGCCGGGAGGACACGCTGAGCATCCAGAATTTCCTTCCTGTAGTTTCCAGCCTAAACCTCCCGTTTTCAGCGCGACCTGGAGTCCGTTTACTCCCCACTCTTCCAATGGTTTACCGGCCGTCTACCACTCGTACATCCCGGCGCAAGCGATCCCTTCCCCGGACAATAGATACCTTCGCACTTGGCTGGACAGTGCCCCGAGAACCGAGCCCCTGGCCGGACAGGGACACGTGAAGCTGGAGCCGCTGCTGGGACACCTCGGCGAGCCCCCCAAGCTCGGAGGACAGGACTACAGTTTGGAGTGCCCCTCTGCAAGGGACATTAATTCCAATCAAGGCTCCGGCTTCGAGGACAATAAGGATATTTGTGAAGGTAGCGAAGACAAAGAGGGGCCAGATCAAAGTAAGTAGTAAACCGAGGAAGTAAACAGTCTGTAAAGCGTTTAAAAGCTGCCATAAACCTAGAACAAAGCGGGGGCAGACCACAGTAACACACGCAGCCCGAATATGCTTCAAGTGAATTGTTGCTGTATTGCATTTTGTCTGCATTGCTTCTTGAGCGCCTGTACAAGTGCATTATTAATGCCGACTCACAGCCGTCTCCATTTTTAGCGACCGAAGTTGTGCGCTGAACTCGCCTTCAGATTGTGTCCACCGGCTACCAGCTCACGTACGGACACGCCGTGTTGTGAATTTCTACCGCACGTGCTCTGTGCCCCTGTCTCTTTCCCCCAAGTCCCCCTTATCGTGTGTCGCTGCTCCAGAAACCATCATAACACTTAAAGACAGAGCTCGCGCTGTACTGCTGACGGACATGGCGTTGCACGGGCGGAAACAAAACATCTTTCTGCTTTTCCTAAAGCTTCTGATTTATTTATCAAGAGCGACAGACGTACGCACACCCCCGTCAAGTGAAAAATGCAGAAATACGCGGTAAAATATTAACAATGCGTTAAGCGTTATAAGGAAAGCCCGGCGTGTCAGGGAGAAGACGAATTTCCTGGAGCTTGTCCAGGAGTGATGCGTGTGTAAATATTTGTGATGGAAAACGGGCAATTTTTTTTTTTTGTTGGATCGTACGAGCTGACATGCAGCGCGCTTAATGAGAATCCTGGAAAGGAAGTTGACAACAGTTCAGCCACAATGTGGGATGCGTTAGCATTTTTTTATTTCCCTTGCACAATTCTTTGGAAGACGTTTTCCCATGCACTGACAGCGAAGATTTTGAAAATCCAGTCTTTCTGTATTTTTGGCCGAAGGGCTAAATATTACTCAGAGGGAACGAGAGTGACACCCCCCACCCCTCCCGCCTCTTGCCCTAACCCACCCAAGACACACACAGCCTCTGCCTTGCTCCTCATTCATGTATGGCGTTTCTGTAGGACAGGTCACTTAGCAGGGGAGAAAAAACAAAATCGAGATTTGTGAACAGCAGCGCTTTGTGCTGCGGGGCTGAGAAGCTGTGCTCGTTTATCAGGGCCTCGCTCTGCTCGGGGAAGGCAGTGATTTCTGCGCGATGGCGAAGCAAGAAACGTGGGTCCTTTAAAAAAAAAATGTGTACGCGCACAAAAGAGCATAAATTGCATCATTCCGGCAAAAGCCAAACCCCTACGTGCATGCTCAGCGCAGCGAGAGACGGGTGATCTGAAAGGCCTATGACTTTCGGTTTGGTTTGAATAATTAAAGACGATAGTCAGGCCGAAATCAGCGTCGATTTTAATTCGACAGAGTTGCCTCTGTAACACAACATGAAAATCTTCATGGTGACAGTGCAACAGAAATCCCCATTGTGTCGCGCTGGGCGAGCCTTCAGAGCAAGAGCAATGAAGCTGAGGAATTCTCATTCCTCTCAGCGCCTGCAGTGACTTATAAGTGAAAAACCCCTTTGGCCCGAAGGTTTATTGCGTTATAAGAGGAACAGACATTCCCATTAAAACCGCGCGATGTGGGCTCCGTGGGACAGAGCCTGCTCCTAACGCTCGAAGGGAAGATGTAATATAAAGGGATCTCAGCCTGGAGAGAGGTGATATATGAGGCCTTGATCTGGAAAAGGCTGTTGCTGAGCGAGACATTTCCACGGGAGACGTGTGGCGTGTCTGTGTCAGCACAGACATCATAAGAGTGCAACCACTACCAACAAGCCAGCCTTCTCCGGTCCCCGTGTCTTTGTTCCTCAGCTGTTTAAACTAAAACCGAAGGACGTTTTCCTGGTTGCGAAAGGTACCGGCAGCATGGTCTTTTAGTGTTTCAAAAAGCAGGACAAGACGTGCAAGAAACTATCCATCTTTCCCCCTACAATGCCTGTTAACAATCATATTACACACGCAGGAATATTGGTCTATTTGTAATTTAACATTTTAAGCAATAAACTTCAGCATATTTAAGACACGTAATGCAATCTGACCACACACGAAAGGGCTAATGGATGTATTTATAGATGTGGCCCGTGCACTGATGGACAGGAGGGAGCTGTGATGAGTGCTGTACCGTTCAGTTTGCTCCCTGATTGATTACATAGCCTGGCTGAGCAAATACGTTTCAGATATTGAATTTTATAGGTGGGCTTCCTCTTCCAAACGTACCCCAACATTCTCCCCGTGTAACGTTGTAGATAAAGGCTGGAATCCCCGTAGAACTCTGTGGTGTCTCTGGACAGTCGGAACTCCGCAGGAAGTGAGCTCGACTGATCTGTGGGAAGAACACGACTGAAGCGCCTTTAGCATTTATCAACAGTTTTACCCTCCTAATTACTTTTATACGACGCGAAAGTCATTTTATTCTCAACTTGTGAAGAAAACAATGTCTATCTGAACCGGAGGGTGTCTAATTATAAACGCTATTCAACCCCCCCCCCCCCCCAAGCCGATCAATTCGAAGTAGTATTTACAGAGCGGGTAACGGAGGAGAGAAACTACAATGTTAAATTCAATCTGACTGCATTCCTGTCAACGGCATGACGAGAGCAGGGCCGTCTACTGGGACAGAGTCCTCATTCAAATCCACAGCATATTTTCCAAAAAAGGAGACAATTGTCTGTATAGAGCAACTAAATATTCCGGGAGGGAGTATTCCGCTGTGGTTTCTGAAGAGGATTGTGCAACCCACTCGCTGCTGTGCAGTTTAGCATTTAAGGGAAAAAAAGGGCAAGATTATTATACACGATCTGCCTTTTCTCTTGGAAACATTTTTGGTCTCCTCTGAAAAAGAAAGAGAGTTTCGGAAACTCCAATACCTGTCCGGGACAGTCCAGATGAGCAAAACCTCTGTTCAGTGTCCCTGGTGTATTGCCGTGGTGATACTTTAGTATATGAAAGGATAATCAAATATTAGCTTATTTGTATATTTTAACGTTCTCTTAATTTTGTGGTTCAGCTGTAATTCTGGACATTTCTAGTGTTTCACAGTCGCAGTCGTATAGTGACATATAGTAACAGCAATGCCATTTAGTAACAGCAAGAGCGAGCGCACAAACACGAATAACATTCATGATATTATAAAATATAATATTAATAATATAATATTAATTAGCATTAATAATAGTGTGCAACCGTTAGCAGTTCAACATTTTCTTCTCGTGCTTTCTGTGTAACATTTCAGAAGACGCCCCGTGTTGAACGTCTCCCACGCAAACCTGTCTTATTTTCCTGTGCCAACAGATAACCCGTCTGCCAACTGGCTGCACGCTCGCTCCTCCCGGAAGAAGAGGTGCCCGTACACTAAATACCAGACCCTGGAGCTCGAGAAGGAGTTCCTCTTCAACATGTACCTCACGCGGGACAGGCGGCACGAGGTCGCGCGGCAGCTGAACTTGACTGAGCGACAGGTCAAAATCTGGTTCCAGAACCGCCGGATGAAAATGAAGAAAATGAACAAGGAGCAGCCCAAAGAATAGGGCCGGCAGACCTCAAGGAGAGGGAGACGAGTATCAAACCGCATGAATAATCCGCCGGTGTTCACTTGTGAACATGACGTCCCCCCCCCCCCCACCCCACTCCAGTAGTATGTGTACTCTGTGTTAATAATTGTTTAAAGCTTCTTTCAACATTCCTGCTTTTAATCAGGCCGTCCCGTAACATTGATATTAGTCAGCGAGCTTGGAGGGCTACCTTTGTATCTCAAACCTTTCGCCTGTCCGCCTGTGAAATAAGCATTTTCATTTTAAGATTCGATGACTTCATCGCTATATGGAATAAAGCTGCTCGCAGTCTCGGAGAAGGCGGGAAGGAATTGTAGCTCAGCGTGGCTAATTCAGAAAAACATTATTCTCACTCAAGTACTATTGCTGAAGTAATAAAATCGCGCGCGCGCACACACTCAAGTATGTCTTTACCAATTTTTTGTCATTATTAAAAAAATATATCTACTTTTAACTAACTTTATTATACTGATTTTACAGTATCCAGGAAAAAGAAATAAAATTGTAATGGCTATTATTGTTTTGCAATATGTTATCCTCTGTGTTGCTCGGCAAAGCTAACAACGAGACATTTCAGTGTTACGTTCTTGTGTCGTGTTAATAAGTTAATATACTGTAGGCTTATTTAATTTAGTTGGGCTACATATTATGAGAATTTTTATAAATTGTTCTGATTAAGAGGAGACCATATTTATGCAAAGTTGTGGGAACCTTGACCTATTTCTTTAAAATAAATATTTCTGTATTCGAATTGCCTTTTGGGAACCATTTGAAAGTCAACATTCTTGTTTTTGTCCGAGAAAGGGTGAGTGGTTGTTCCGTGTTCAGCACACTGTCACAAAGTAGATTTGATTGTTAATTCTAGACGCATAGGCGTCTCCACATTGAACATTGTAGTAGATTTAATTTTCATCCGAAAAAAAGTAAAAAAAAAAAACATCAACAACGTTTAAAAATAGAAAATACCGATAAGCAGAAATCGAATGAACACGAGGTGGGATATAGGACCAGCTAGATTTCCTTTGGTTGAATGTGTCACGGAAACAGGGAATCGACATCGCTGTTTATGAAGCTTCGTTTTTTTTTTCTTTCTTTTATCGAAGACACAAGACATATTGTCAAGGAATAGATTGTTTACATTACAACTGTCATCACGAGCGTGTTAAATAATTCTTGGAGGCATATTCTATCCGTGTGTAGGAATCCGGCATGTCGCACAGCGTTGAAAACGCCACTCGAAACGTTTCAAACGGGGCGCGACGAAGGGTACAGCAGTTTTTTTTTGTGCTAATTTATTGTTATTAAAGGAATAACCTCAAATCTTTCTATTGCTATGCGGTTTCTACTTTTGTGAGCGGCATGGGTGGGCGAGAATGTCAGGTTATACTTGAATGAACATTTTTTCTCAATTTGCTAAATGTTTACATTTTCTTTTGGAAGCTGAAGTACATAGAGGTGGTATATAGACCGGTGTCGTTATGTTTTCATTCGATAGGTAACATAGATGGTGTTCTTGTTGTTGTTTTTTTATATATCTCTAAATGTATTTCCTTTTTTTGTTGGACAATGGCTAATCTGGTGCTGAGATTCATTTACGGTGTTTGAGTCTGTCCTTAGTATGTCTGGAGTGTTACTGGAACGGGGCGCCGTTCTCGCGTCTTCTTCCTGAGCTCAGCTCCTCTCTTCAGAAAGAAGAGATCCAGAAACTGTCTAGTTGAAAGTATGAACTTTGTTATTGTGGTGAGTCCTTAACTTCTATCGGTGGATAGTTCTCTCCAGGAGAACAGCCGAATTTTTCCTTCTGTATTGTTGGTGTATCTCACGAAGCTGCAATGACACTGTAAATGCTGGATTCGTAATAAATCGTTTACATCTAACAGCGTGTCGGTATTATTATTTTATTATTTTATTATTATTATGTTGCAATCGTAGAAGATATTGCGTGTTGCTGTCGCTGGTTGCTGATGTATTCCGACATGCTGCAATGGGAAGACAACAAGACAACAAGAAACAAAATATGTTCTTTTTCTCAGATCTTAATATTTAATTTTTGCCATCGGTCTGCTACCGTGAAGAGCCCGGGCGGGGGCGCGAAGGAAGCCGGAGCTCATCGGCCCTTTTGCGGGCTGTCAGTTTTCTTTCGGCTTAATTAAGGGCATGTGTTTTCAAACGTGCATTCGTGCTTCCAAACATTTGTGTTGAATTTGAGAGCTGAATCTGTAATAATCACGAGATGTTCCTCCGAGACCGTTGGCGTCACTCGCGCTATCGAATATCTTTATAGAATAATCCCGAGCTAACCTGGTTCTTATTGACAATTACATTTCAACTGCACAACGTTCAGTCTCATAGCATTTGACTCTTAAAAAAATGAATTTAATTATAATGTATAATTTATAGAGATTCTTTAGTTTTATCAGTGTATTATAAATATTTTGTGTTATTTATGACATGATATGAACACTAGGCCTACATCATGTAATATTATAACATTCTGCGATTTATGTATAATATATAATTTTTTTTAAAAAGCTGAAAATGCTAGAGTTATCCTATTATGCCTTTCATGAGCATTAGTTTTCTTTTTAAATTATTCTGTAATAATGGTATGTGAGTGTACATATGCGTTATTCTTACGTCGATCGCAGTTGGATTTCCAAACGGCGGCTGATGTTAAAATTGTAACGGATAAGATGTTTGTGCCAGATCTTCTGTTCACGTTTATGCACGTCCGTTTTTAATCCGCAAATAACCTCGGAAGCCTCAGTACATTGCTTCGTCAAACTGCAGCTGCAGTCCTCGCACGTTGAAACATACCAAATAAAATGGAAGTTGTATTTAAAAAAATAAATAAAATAAAAACCGTCTCTTCAGTGATCTAACTGGTGTGGGTCTTTACGCATCACACAGCGAAGAATGCCTTGATCGCTTTTATAAACAAAGCGAAGAAATAATATATAGAGAAAAGGACACCTTTTCAACATCCTCCTCTTCACTCTTACAGTAATTAGGCTTTTTTGGGGGTGCTTTCTGGGGGGTTGGGAGGGTGCAGGAAGCGGACCACCATACACGGGAGAAGCAGAAATCCAATGCGGTATGCCGCAATAAAAGAATATTGAGTGCAATAAAACTTTATAGGGTATAAATTTCTGAAGGTTAAGAACTAAACGGCTGTAAAACAAACACGGAGAGCGGAAAAGTTTCAAGACCTCCTAAATAACAGTCTTGGAGGTGTCGCGCCAGAGGCGAAGTGTCCCGCTATCGGGACGGGGACGCACCTCTGGCTTCGTTTGTCTCTAACATTTGTTGTTTACGGGGCGCTTTGCAGAGGCCGGGCTGGGTTGGGGTAGGGGGGGGGGGTTACCAGTGTTCCCAGATGCTGTGGAGAGTTTCCGAGCTCGGAAAGCTCTTTTCCCCCCCCCGCCTTTGTTCAGTTTCCGAGCTGCCAGGGACTGGGTCATAAAACGGCACACACACACACATACACAAAAAGGTTCCGACGAGACGTCTGGGAGAGGGGATCGTAATCTGTTTACAGCCCTGCTGCCAGCGCGCTCGGAATTCCATTTTACAGCAGAATGCCCGATTGATTAGTCTCGAAATCGGAAACAATGGTGGATTTCAAAAGAACAGGATTTTGTGTGTGCGTTCCTTCCCCCCCCCCCCCCCTCCTTATGTCCTATTGCTTTTGTCCCCCCTCCCCTGCTTTGTAATAAAAAATAAAATAAAATGTAAAATATCGTAAATATTTCCCTGGCCGATGATGGGGTGTTTTTTTTTGTAATCACAGCAGCAACAGCACCGTATTGCTAGTAATGATCGCTAACTACATTGTAACCGCTCTAAAATGACCTATATCGTGAATTATCCTATCTGTTGGAAGAAATTGCACCAAACACACTCCCTATGAAACGCACACGTGAGTTCGAGAGCCGACGTTCTCCCCCGCCGTCAGTGCATAGCTAAAACTGCCGAGCATTCCTGTGAATTATTATTGATTAGATGTGTTTTCTCGTACAGAAAACGAAAGGGATATTACACGTTTTCCACATTTGTGCTGCTCGAAAGGGAAAACATGTCAGCTGAGAAAATAACGATGGGTCTAGTTGGTTTTCATTCTGGCTTCAGCGCGGGGATAAAACCACGTGTAGTTTTACATCTATGCCACACGATGGCGATATTGCTCCACCAAAATCCTGCGGTCATTGTTTCGTGCGGTACCGGAAGTCTTTTATGCCTACAGAAAAGCTACTTTCACAGCGAGGTAAACTTGATAGTCAGAGAAATCTCTAGCGCTCTGTTTAGGGGATTTGGAGGGAATGTAAAAGGAGGTTTAATCCTTCGATTTCGTTTCGTCAAGTAAGCAACTAAAATTGTAGATTTTAACAGATCAATTAGTTTTATTAGTTTGTTTATATCATATATATTGTTGGGGAGCTAATTAGATAGCAGTATGGTGCATGGGAAAACGGGTTTATCGTATTTCTATATGTATATTTCAATATACGTGTTCAATTAAAAATCCGCATCTATAGAATAACGTTTTGTGTTTCAACAGGATGTTAAAAACGCAAAAGATAATGCATTTTAGATTAAATGTTGCGTGCTTTTTTAGCCCCGCATGTGTTCAACCACTTTCGTGCTTTAATTCGGTGTCGTGCTCTTAAAAGGATTAAAAACCCAGTAACTACCTGTTGGCCTACCGGTTTTGCTGAAAATGAAAAATGGCAGCTGAATAATCATTACATCCTACGTTATCGTATATTTCTTCGAATACACGGCTTAACGTGCAATTTGCGTTTTAGAGTTCTCGCGGGCCTTTACTATGCCTAGGTACATACTGTACATTTTCAGATGATAATTTAGGAGCTGGTTTCACCGTTCTTGATGAGCTGTGTGCATCTAGTCTGGTTGAGATGTCTTATTTATTTAAACATTAGGCAGTCTTTGAAACTATGGATGATTTGTTTGTACGAGCAGCAAGATGCTGTGCATACTTTTAAAGGCGATGCAAATGAAATACAGTGTCAGAAAGTAGAAGTAATATAATTGTACAATGTAATATGATAATGATGGGCCCGGTTCGAATGAATTGAATAAGCGATTAGTTTGTTGAAATTGCAAGTACTGGGCTGCGATTGTTGTAACCGTATATTGAACGACTTTCTGTTTGATAGCACTCTGCGGTACTGCGAAGTTGAAAGTGTAGCCTATTCTTCACTGCGAAACTGTTTCTAATTCCTTCAGCTACTGCACTTCTGTGAAACACCGCGTCGAACCTTTTTATTAAGAATTTAGACAACCATTTGCATTGTAATCAATTTTATTCACAACACACGGAGGAACAAAATGAAACGAAATCAGTTCTCATTGTCTCGGAAACACGTTGTTACAGGACATACACTGACACATTTAGCAAGTGCAGATCAAAGAGACAAATTTTATTTTTGTTTCGTATTAAAAGTCAGACAAAAAAACAGGGAGATTTCGATACACACAGTGAGACAGCAACACTAGGACTAGGAACTGTTTTACTTAAATGAACACTCATTCAAATTCACGGATGAAGTTTTTTACTTTTAGATTGTAAGCTTGTGTATTACACAATCAGTAATGTCACGCACTTATTGGAGCCGTCTTAATATTCTGTGCTAATTGCCTTAGAAGCAAGAAATTTTCACAAGGACGAAAATGAACGGTGCGGCGCACTGTGTCACTTTGCAGAAACATTAGGATTCACAAACTCCCAGTGTATTATTTAGATAAACTCATGCGTGCTTCTCTGTGTGTTTTATTCGTATAAATAATCCCGCTCATACACAAACACACGCAATTTGCGAGAATATTCCCTGTTATCTCATAGTTGTATGTACACTGGCACCCCTATGAATAATTTCGCTTCAAGTCGCTTCTGCTTTGTTGTGCCCATTCAGCACTATTATACTGAATACGAATCTCATCCTAATTATCGCCATATGTCTTTTCAAATTTAGAGGAAAAAACTGTAAAATGCTGACAACAAATAAACTGAACTCCCTCGTCAAATCCCGGATACTGGGTTTGCTTTGAGTTGAAACGAAACCTGCGAGATGTGCAAGTTTGAAATGTAGCTTTTTTTTCTCTCTCTGTTATGAATGAATCACCGTACTAAATAAAACGAGCATTATTCTCGTTAATAGGGGCTTAGCCAAAACTCAATTTTTACGGTCTTGTATAGTATTAGCCAATCCGTATTGGAAAAGTATTCGACCACAGGTCCTGTGTACGAGCACCTGGGAACAGTGTTAGTTAAAATATCGGGTTTTCTATAACAAAACACATAGCAACGATGCTTCGTATTGAAAACACAATAAAACGACAATTAAATACTTGAAGATTTCTGCATCAGTGGGATAGCTCCAAGTGAAACCTTTATTTTATAGCGCTAGTCGTAGAACCTCATAAAATCTTAACAGCCTTTTCTATCCCCTCCTTCTCCGTCTACACCGTACACACTACAGGCAACCTTGGCGTTTTATTACATTTTATAGTTTGTTAAACCGTTTACAGCCGCTTTGTCTATTACACAAGCAGCACTTTCCCTTTCCGAGGCTTTTAAATCTTTATCAATAACATATTTATAAAAATATGATCATTAAAATGTTAAATATTACTACCCCGGTCTGCCTCGCCTGCGCCGCAGCCGCCGGAGTTCGGCGCTTTTGACAAGTTGTTCTAGAACGCCAATTACGTTTATAGGGCCCGTTAAAACTGATAGTAATTAAGTCGTGTACTTTCACAATTTGCCGATGCGACCCTGACATTTAGAAGAAAAAAAAAGGAGAGAGCGAGGCGAATCCACCTCGTTAGAATTTCAAAATTAACGGCGGAGTGCGTCTCTTTTCAGGTTGACTATCAGCGACTCCTTTAAAATCAGTCTTTTTTTTTGGGGGGGGGGGGGGGGAAGGGGGAGATGGCGCGTGCTCCAGATCTGATGCAAAGCGGCAGATATCTCATTAACTAAGCCGGTTGAATATATTAATGTGCATATTCTCCCCTCCTCTCTCTCCCTCTCTCTCACACCCCCCCCCATCGCCCTCCCTCTCTCCCCTCTCTTCCCCTCGCTGTCTCCGTCTCTCCCTCTCTCCACAACACAATCGCGCAGTGCAGTGTCCGTGCTGAAACGCCGAAGCCAATGGGATGAAGATCCGATAATAGATGCAAATTATCGTGAAAAGACACTGCAAAATATGAAACAACTCATTTGCGGCTGAGTAAATCACGGAAAACTGTTTATGAACTGGCAACCCTTTCTGGAATTGTAATGCAGTAGACCCGAATGGTGGAGATTTTATGGAAGTCGACAATGATAGCGGCTTGAAAATTTAAAAGGGGTTCTTAAAAAAAAAAGGCATTCTTGGGATTCCCTGAGTGTTGGCGCCGCAATCCCGAGAAACGCTGATTGATTTATTTATTTATTTATTTTTTGGGGGCTTATATGAGAAACTCCGGCTCCTAAACAACAACAACAAAAAAAAAAAGACACTGCAACAGCGGCCAACAACGTACAAATAAACATGAGCTCTTATTTTGTCAACTCTCTTTTCTCCAAATATAAAAGTGGCGATTCCTTACGTCCTAATTATTACGAGTGTGGTTTCACGCAGGAATTGGGGAACAGACCCACTGTAGTCTATGGACCCAGTACCGGTGGAACTTTCCAACATCCAACTCAGATTCAGGAGTTTTATCACCACGGCGCGTCCACGCTCTCCGCCACCCCTTACCAGCAGAGCCCGTGTGCCGTGACCTGCCACGGGGAGCCGGGGAACTTCTATGGCTACGACGCTTTGCAAAGGCAGACGCTCTTCGGGAGCCAGGAGGCTGACCTCGTGCAGTACAGCGACTGCAAGCTGGCGGCGAGCAGCATCGCGGACGACACGGAGAGCGCCGAGCAGAGCCCGTCTCCCACGCAACTCTTCCCCTGGATGAGACCTCAAGGTGAGACCGGAACAGGACTGGAGAGACGGCGGCGCGGGTCGCAGGGAAGGGTAGCGTAACTATAAAGAGAGGGAGGGAGAGAGAGAGAGAGAAATTCTCAGCGACCATAAAGCTGGTATTTCCTGTGAGTGGGAATAGAGACAATAGCATGTTGTTTTCTTTACTGTTTTATGGTGTCCAAACTTTATAGTTTAATGGCCCTAGCAGAAAGGGGCACTGTCTCCCCTCGGCTTCCTTCTCTCTCCATGTGTGGGATCACTAGCCTGCATCTGTGTCTGTTTGTATTGACAAAGTTTCTTCCTCTGATATGTCCTATCAGAGTGCAGAGTGTGTATTCCAGTTACTGTGTGTGTAACGCGATGTACGAACATATGCTAGATATATATAACTATACACACGCGTCACGTTTTTGTATGTGGATTGTGCACTTGTGCAGGAGGTACGCTTGAGGTTCATCACAACTGGACCAGGAAAAGCAGTCTTTTTCCAATAAAATATCAGTGTGGCCGGGCTGGTGGTCTCGTTGAAGGGCTGCCTGCGGGAAGGTGGTTTTCCCAATGTGCCTGAATTCTGCTGCTCTTCTTTTCTAAAACGTGTCGCCCGCTTCTCTTCCCAGTAGCTGCCGGACGGAGGCGAGGCCGGCAGACCTACAGCCGCTACCAGACGCTGGAGCTGGAGAAGGAGTTCCTCTTCAACCCGTACCTCACCCGCAAGCGGCGGATCGAGGTGTCGCACGCCCTGGGACTGACCGAGCGCCAGGTCAAGATCTGGTTTCAGAACCGGCGGATGAAGTGGAAAAAGGAGAACAACAAGGACAAATTCCCCAGCAGCAAATCGGAGCAGGAGGAAATAGAGAAACAGAAGAAGGAGAAGGAGAAAGCGGAGGGGGAGCAGACGGCCGAGGAAGACGGGGAGAAAGACAAGCAGATTTAGGCGAGCCCCAGAAATGGACGAGCGGAGGAAGACAACTAAAGGCCACCGACTGAGGCGATACAGCGCGCCGCTTTCTCAGAGCAACACTGTAACCTTCTCGCGTCCCTTGTATAAAATGCTGTGGAATATATATATATAGGGAAACAAGAACTGGCGGAGGCGTTATTGTATCAAGTGTTAAATTCATTTGATGAAGCGAAAACTGTTATCCCACGGAAAGAAATATTTCTACTTTTTACCAGATGTCGGAAAAAATATCGTAGTGTAACGAGAAACAAAATAGCTTTCTTATTTGTGGAAGACTTAAATGTGAAACCTTTTTATTGTTAGGATATCATCATTAACAATTCCATTTGGCAGCTGTATAGTTTTTTTTATTATGTTTATATGGTGCACTTTTTATCGTTCTCATTCATGGTATTATAATAACGTAGCAAATAATGAATTCCCAACAACATGAAACTGCCTATTTATGCTGTAGGTTATTCTGTTTTTTTTAAATGTTCTGTCCTTCAATTAGTCTGTTTTAATTAATAATATTTTGTTGTTCTTGTTTGGTTTTGTTTTCAAGTTTGGGACTAAGCATGCGCACAGTGCATAATAGTAATTGAACAGGCTGTAAGGTGATCCTTCGTTTACTGTGAACCAGAATGTATACTGTACTCGTGAATTAGTTTATGGAGGCCTGGTGATTCGCTTGATTGTTCTTCACTGCTCTGTTCTATTGTCAAAGCCTGGAAGCTGCGGAAGAAAAGGACACAATAAAGTTTACAAGCGAAAACCCGTGACGGCACAGCTGTCCTTCTGCTTCCTCTCTGTCGAGGTGATCCTCTGGTCGGGCCCCTGTCTTTCCACAGATACCCCACATACCCCCGTCCCCACAATTTCCCCACAAGACGAGAGGCAAACGGGGGCGCAAAAGCCTTCGCTTTCTATTCCCGGCCTGAGAAAAGACCCCCCCTCGCTGACCGTAGAATAAGCTGATCCAGACCTAAGCTCACTCCAATATCAGTGCAAATTTATTTGCGATTTAAGTTGCCTTTTTTTAAAATCAATTTTAAGTAAAACAAAAAAAAAAAAACCAACACGATATACGACTAGGTACCGTTAGTTACTCGCGTCCGACTTTGTATTGGGCAACTGTGGCGGACCGAGCACTAAAATATGAATTATTTGGTAAACCAGACCTGTAAACCCTTTTATTATGGTTTTGGCAGCAGTCGGTCAAAGACACCTCACAGTCACAAAGAAAGGGAACAGGCGTTAATACTCGTGTATAAATGGCCCATAGGCCTATTAATGCATCACAGGCGGTGATATCATTACAGTTATTATGCACTCCGAGCTGTATTCGCGTTCAGCTGTACCCATAAGTTCTTCTCATGGAACATCTTCGGAACGGAATCACGTGTTCATTTAAAACTCTTTTATTGGGGGCCGGGGGGGGGGGGTTGTGCGTCAAACGTTTCTGGAGGTGGGAAAAAAAAATCCGAGTTTCATCCTCATTGCTGGAAACCACGAGCTTTTGTGCGGCCGGTGTAAATGGATGCTCTGAGGCAGAAACTCTGCAACAGAGTCTTAACTCATTAACTGGAGCCCCGGACGAGCCGACAGACACACTGGCAGCCGGGAGAGAAGCGCTCGCCCAGCTAGCAGGGACAGAGCGCCGCGTGTGGGGAGAGAGAGGAGAGAGAGGGAGGGGGGGAGTAGCTTCGCAGGACGATGTTTCGAGGAGAAAATCGATGCTGCGATAAATAGGTTTCTCTTTATGTATGTGATGCCTCGCAAATGGTGGAATACGTTCTTAAATCTGATTTTTTTTCCTCTCTGCACCTCTACCGACCCCAGCACACTCCAATCTCGCTCCCCGGGACAGAACGGATTACGGTCCAGGCTATAGTTTATCGATTTGTGTTTGCTAGCTCCTGCCTCTTGCACACGCGGATCTTTAGGTTACATAACGTAAATTATTTAACATTTTCTAATCTGAGTCGTACTTCACATTTTCCACAGCGCCGGAGATCTGGGAAGCCCCCCTTTCCCATTGGACCCCCGCGAGTCACGTGCCCGCTGTCACGTGAACCCTGAGGAAAAAGGGGTGCTTTTTGGTGTAAATCTGGACTTTAATTCCGTAATATATCACGGTACCTCGTAAAACCGACACTAAAACGTCCCGGCCTACAAATCACCCGGCCAAATTATGAGTTCATTGTATTATGCGAATGCTTTATTCTCCAAGTACCAAACTGCAAGTTCGGTGTTCCCAGCTGGGGTCTTTCCCGAGCAAACTTCTTGCGCTTTTGCGTCCAGTTCTCAGCGAACCGGCGGCTATGTCTCGGGCAACGGTGCCACTAGCTTCCCTTCCTCTATGCCGGGGCTGTACAGCAACGGAGGCAGCGTGCACCCCCCAAACCAGAGCGTGTATTCGGCCAGCTACGGCCTCAGCACGGGCTCCTTCAACATGCACTGCTCGCCCTTTGATCAGAACCTGCCCATGGTCTGCGCCGGGGAGCCCTCCAAGCAGGCGTGCGGCGGCAAAGCGGAGCACGGAGACGCTGAGCAGCAGAACGAAGCCAACTTCCGGATCTATCCCTGGATGAGAAGCACAGGTATGTTGAGTGTTGGTGTCGGGGGCGAGGGGGGGGGGGGAAAGGCGATTCGTTGCATGGAAGTAACAACAATGATGAAGCACTCCTCGCCAAGACAAAGCGACCTTTAAAATTGTGGTTTTAAAAACGCTATAATTGCGCAGTGTCGAGTCGCCTTTATGACGTTTTGCTAAAGCAGATCTTTTATTGCTATACGACCCCCCCCCCCCCATAAAGCTATAATATTAGTCCTTTGCATATTCATTACAGAGAGTGTTGTGGAGAATGCACCGGATTCCTCAGCCCGACTTCGGCTGGTCTCTGTGCCTGAATTTCGAAACGGACTAACGACAGATCTGCCTCCTGATGTGTATCTGGTTTTCCCGACGCCGTATACTAAGGGTGCCCTCGTCTATTTAAAAAAAAAAATCTATACGAAAAAAAAAAATGTCGTATGTTTGCGCTGTTATTTTTTTCCCCTCCTCGTTCAAATTGCGGGATCTAGTAAAAGCTTGTAGGTTTGTTTGTTTTCAGCCAGCGCATTTTTGCCTGTAAAAAAAAATGTTTTCTCGTTCGGTGGAGTTATATTGTTGAGAATGGGGGACGAATTACGAATGGCTTCTTCTGTTGCTGTTGACAAATGCTCTCCGATTACTGGGGGGTGTGTGAAGGGTTTGCATGCCCTGTACAGAGAAAGCCTTTTTGATTTTCCAAGCGTTCGAGTCAAACCCTAATATCTTCTGCCTCCGCGCCTTTGATGTTCGGAGGGCTGTGGCCGCGGCCACCAGAAACCCGCGGAGAAGTAACACGTATTTTCTTTTATGCTACACGTCAGTATCATTAGCTAACTCAATCGGTCTGTGTTGGCCTTTTTTTTTTTAAATTAACCGATCGGTAGCAAATGCAATAACTGTAGTTCGGAAATGAGATGTTTGGGTTGTGTTAGTTTTTTTTGTCCTTTTGCGTGTTCGACAATCTCTGAATGCCCCCAGAGCCCGCAAAGAACAGCGGCCGCGCGTCCCGGTGTATTTTAAATCTCGTGATTAATTAGGTCTGAAGATCTTCTATGACAGCAATCGGCTTTCACTGTAGCTTTGGCCCCAGCCCGCAGAAAGTTAGCAACAGTACATTGTCAACAAGAGCAACTTCCCTCTCTCGTTAGCCGCCGGGGTGGTGATACAGCAACACTAAATAGTTTTAAAAGAGATACGTCTTCATTAGCTCGTCTTAGGACATTAATAAACACCTACTCATTGACACACACTTCCAGTTGGGCCTCACAAGTGCCAGTAATGATATTCTATATGAACATAAAATACATACGAATTCTCCTCAGGTGTAAATATCTTCATTTTCCGTATTATTCCTAAGCAATATAAAGTTTCACGTTTTTTTTTTTTGCCGTTTTGGATCCATCTCCCAGTCAAAAATGTGACCTACAACCCCTCCTTTTGAATCCAGTTGCACCTTCAAGCTTCGGTTAGCAAGTAGGCCCGCTCTATGTTCATGAAAATCATTTCCCATCAGTGAAAAACTCTTCATAATCTTTTCATCCAGTTCACTGTATACATTTTAATGGAAGTGCGGTTCACAAAATGAATGTTCAGTAAGTTTTTTTTTTTAATTATTGCGTTGCAATTAAATATTAGCAAAAGGTGTGTCGGTGCAGCATTGTTTCCTACGGGCCTGTAGCTGAACTAGCTCTGCTTCGAATATTTGTAAAAAAAAAAAAAAATAACATCTGACGTCTGTGTGGAGTGTTCAGTTTGAATATATGTACATGCTACTTACAGTTTAACATTTCGACATTGATAACAACCCAAGGATTTTATGAAGCTTTCCTAAGAATAATAGTTCAAAGGTCTAAGAAACGTCTAGATTTTCATATTTGATTCCAGCTGGTCAGGGGTTTTGTCTCTGTTCCACAATTGAACACTTCTGATAAAGTAACTCGTGCTGTTTATGCACGTTATAGATCAACACGCTGCGGTTGTTAAGAGGCTCGCGTCGGAGACAGCGATAGTCAGTAAAATAGTCCAAAACATTAAACTGTGATGAGAATGCACAGCAGTCTTAACTCACTAAAATTTAGTGGCCTTTTCCTCTGCAGGGTTTTACAGCCTTCATTTCACACCGTCACACACACACTGCTGGCTAACAGCTGTCTCCCCGAAATTCACTTTTTTTTTGTATCCAATTTTAGCGACTTCAAAGTAGAAGCAAGGGGTCTGCGAGCACGGCGTGTTGGGTCGAGCTCGCACCTGTGTTTTGAAGTTTGCCGAATCGAAGTACATTTGGCAAAACCCATCTTTAATAGGGATTCTGGAATATATATATATATTTAAAAAAACAAGTCAATGCTATAGAACGAAAATAAAAAAAATAAAATAAAAAAACCTGCCGTTATGCTGAACAACGAACATTTTTTTGGAATATCTCACCACCAGAGAAGAAGCAGCAATTGAAAAGGGCTTAGTTTTGAGTGTTGAGTGTTGCAGAGAAAGACGGAAGTACGTAGACCCCAGCTCTGGCGGTGTACAGAGGTTACTGTTTAAGCTTCCCTCCGTCACGTGTAAAGTGAGGAATATTAACTTCCATTTCTACCTCGAAATCTGTATTTGCTGCCTCGAACAAATGAAAAGGAAGATTTTTTTTTTGTAGCTCCTCTAACACGTTCTGACCACGTTAAAGTCGCTGCTTTTTACTGGGGGGGTCCAGGTCGTTTAAGCTGTCTCGCAGTCTGCCGCGGTTCAGTTCCCGATGACCTCAGCGTGGGCTTTGCAGGGCTTCTTGAAAGCAGGAGAAAATACAGGAAAACAAAACTAATTCCCCTTTACAGGTACAGAGATGCGGCACTGACAATTATATTACTACTACAGACGGGATATTTTATCTCAAACATTTCACTTCTGTACTTGTCCTTGGGTGTACTTTACGCATCTAAAAACTCTTAAAATAATCCCCAGGAATATAAAAGAGTCTATATAACCTGAGTTACGACCCCCAGCTATGTGCACGCTGCACACGTAAAGGAGATGTAAAAATCAGGCCAACTGCAGCGTGCTGGGTTTTGGGTTATCTTCTAGTTATTGAACCACGCGTTAATGCTTTACAATGCTTCACAATAATAATAACAACAATAATAATAATAACAATAGTAATAATAATAATAATGGTGTTAAAAGTTGATGTTAAGGCAAATTGCTGACTAAAGTTTGTTCTGTGTGGTTTTGCCGTGACTGTCTTTGAAACGAATGCCCGATATAAACAGAGTGACTAAACTTCCCAGAATTAAATATAAACATATGATATATAATATAGTTATATATAACAAAGGGCAAGCATGGTCATTTTTTTCTGCATTTTTTTATTCCGTGCAATTTCTTCCATTGCGTTTTTTTTAAAAGCCCCATTCCCTTGAAATGCAAAGAATGGAAAGTCAGATTATTCGACATGATATGTATCATATGTAGGCGATGATGATATTATTATTAATAACAAAAATAAAATAATTATAATAATGATATAAAGCCGTTGTGAAAGTTGTAATATTACGATCGTGAATGGATAGTGTGGAACTGCCGGTGGGTTAGTGCTCTAGAATCATATTTACTTGTTGTCGGTGTAGTATTGGCTGTCGCAGGTGTTATTCTAGCTGCGTTAGTGAGGCAGGCCGGCGCTCATGTGCTGATCAATAAGTCCCCGATGTTTCTCACACGCAGGCACCGACAGGAAGAGGGGCCGGCAGACCTACACCCGCTACCAGACGCTGGAGCTGGAGAAGGAGTTCCACTTCAACAGGTACCTGACCCGGCGGCGGCGCATCGAGATCGCGCACGCCCTCTGCCTGACCGAGCGGCAGATCAAGATCTGGTTCCAGAACCGCCGCATGAAGTACAAGAAGGAGAACAAGAGCTCGGGTCAGAGCCCCTCCGCCGAGGACAAGCCTGGGGGAGAGGAGGAGGAGGAGGAAGAGGAGTAATGGGCAACTCCGCCGCACCGACCCAGAACTCCGACAAAGGAAATTAAAAAAAAATACCTACAAAATAAGACTGAGCATAGAGTGAATAGGGGGGAATCGCGTCGTCCCCTTTTTGCAAAACACTGATTAATAAAAATACAAAACAAGAACGAAACAAACAATACTACCTACTACACGTAATGTTTTGTACATTTAGAGACTGATGTGACACCTACCTATGAAATGTAATTTTAACTCTTAAGTGAGCGTAATCGTGGAAAATAAAATCGGCATTTTTATGTTGTCGTTGCTGTTGTCGTTGCTGTTGTTGTTGTTGTTGTTGTTGTGTTAGGATGTAAACGTCGCCATTGATAAGTGTCGTGCTTATACAAGCAGCGTGACCCCCGAGTCGTTGTCGTTGTGTCGTGTCGGATCAGCACTGTTTCACTAGACAGAGAAGAGCGAAGCTCTTTTAAAAATGCGGTAAAGGGACAGGGTTGTCCCGGTATATCCGATTTAAAAGGAAGTGCACATACATGACACATTCACCTTTTGTGTATTTGTGTATATATATGATTCTTTTTTTTCTTATGTAAGCGCTTTCTTTGTCTTTTTTCATTTAAGAAAAGCCTGTTTTTGCGTGTGTACATTATAAATCCTGTACAGTGGACCACAAGATGTACTTATTGATATTTTTGTCTGTATGTTGTGAAGGAATAAAAAGTTGTGTAAAAAACGCAAACAACTGGTATTTTTTATTGGTGCGATTCCTGCTTTTCTGCCTCAAATGCCCGCTTAAAATAGCGTCGTATTTATATGTTGAAGAGCCTTAAAAAAATATAAAATCTGTATATAAAATCTGCTGTCGATATGAGCACCTAAAAATGACTTTCCAACTCTCTGCGCATCACTTTCCTTTAACAAATCAACTTAAAAAACTTTATATACATGTACTGTATACATACTTATATAGATCATATACATATGTAATATATCTTCAGCCATACATTAAGCAAGCCAACACGTACACACCACAAGAGTTATAATTATACAGAAATAAGAAATATTCCCCACAATTTTATTTAGAAAATGCTACGCATATAATACAGAGGCCTGTGTGTGGTACTTAATTTATATACATAAATACACATGCTGTTACTTCGGTTTATAGAAATATATACAGCTATTCGTTCGAAAATATTTCTTTGTTTTTCTTGTGCATGTCCCAGCACGAATATTGCCCTTTTTCTGTGAAGGCGCTGAAAGATATCCCAGCGACGGGCGCTCTGTTTTAGGCGGGGGTATGTTCTCCGCACCCGGTCTGCGAGTTGTTTTTTTATTGTGGGCTGTAATTCTTTACAGCATCAATAAAACCCGGAAATGACTCCGAAAAACTAAATAAAAGAGGCACGGGAAAAAAAAAGACTTTGCAAGGAGGGTAGCAACTGAGCAATTGTGAGTTTTAAACAATGAGCTTAAAATACCGGTTTCACTTTCGGGCGGATTGTGAAATCTTCCCCTTCCAGTTCGTATTTTCGGAAATGTAGAAAGTTAAAATTATAGGGCAAACGAAACCCGAAAGCGTGCCCACAAACGAGTAATTTTACGCAAAATGAAGAAACACGATTTTCTTTTTTTAGACTTTTCGATTCGTTTGCAACAGCATCATCACCGCAGCACAAGGCTGCGGGTAACGCTATCGCCTAATCCACTTTCTAAACCTGCATATTCGATCCATTTTTGATTCTAGCAGATAACCTACAGCATTTCAATAAACGAACACACATTTTATGTTATTGAATTAACGCCTACGAATAATTGTTGAATTTGTTTGATAGAAAATATTCGTTCAGTAATGACAGAGAGCCGGAAAATACAGGCCTACTTTAAGATAAAGGGAAAACAGCGTAGAATCTATTGATAATGCTATTCTTTTTTTTGTTTTGTTTTAAAACCCCGTTTCAACAAAAACTGCGTCGTTCTTTACATTTTTGAACATATATTAACGAAAACAAAACAAGTTTGCGCATTCACGGGGTAGTCTGTTCTCTCGGTTTCCTCGTCCCCCAGAATGAAACGTAAAAACAAATATTTCCTCCGTGGTTAAATGAGAGAAACCGAACAGAATATATTTTTTTTCTGTATTTTTGGCCACGCCACCGCTCCTTGTAGACGCAGCCGCTCGGCGACGTATTTATACAAATCCGAAATTGTGAACCCACAATACACTTTAACTGTTAACGTGCTTAATATGAATATCGGTATGTTGAACTCGTACGGATTTTTTTTTCAATGGAATTATTTTCCCCGTTTTAAATAAAACTGAAACACGGTCAGCGTGTTTCAATGGCTTTTATCACGAGTGGAGCCAAAAATAATATTTTCACAGCTTGATGTGATACCCCTGCTCCTTGTTTGTAGCCAGTATATATATATAAAAAGTCTGTGTCTGGCATAAAATATAGGAAATGAGTGATTAAGTAATCTAACAGAATCGGAGGTGTGTTAAACGTTTTTTTTTAAATCATTTGGCTAGCAACATAGCTGGTACTTAACTGTTTCGTTCAGAAAAACACTAAGACTTTGTATAATTTAGCAAAATGCAAATCCAAACACACGCCTTGCTCTTTATTTTTTTATTGCTGGCATTATCAGCTACATGAAAGCAAACCCTCCTCGCTCTCGGAGCGTATTTCCCAGTGATCAGACCCATTAAGATTATTAAACCATATTAGCAATATTAATACATTCTTCGAGATCCTTCTAGTTTTGCAGGGGGGGAAAATGGCGACGGAGGAAAGACTGCTGCTAACGCACTCGTGAAGAAATGCAATAAATTCCTTGTTGTTTTATGAAAATTTACAACTTTGTGATAGAACTTTATGACTGGCTGTGTCCTGGGATTGGCCGAGAACAGTCATGTGGATCTTCAGCCGTGAACATGAACTTTTTATGATTTCCCAAGTGAATATAATGCAGCATTCTTTTGGCCACCGCACCTTGTGTAGCAACACTGCCTTCCTTAAAGGTTCTTGGCTCTTTTTCATTGATATAAATAATAAAAAAAATTAACTTTGATGAGTTCCTTAGCGCCTGCTGGAGACCAAGCGGACTCCCAGCGCTTTCTCCTTCACTGCTGTGCTCATGTGGCCGAGTTTAACTGGGATTTCCGCTGCAATGGAGGCTGTGTGTGAAGTCTGGGCACGACGGGGAGCTGCTCTCGTTTTTCATAAAGGCATCCCGCTCGCTTTTCCGCGTGTAAATGACAGGGGTGGAAGCGCGCAGACACGGCCGCTCTCGCGTCGCCGCCTGGCCGCTAATGACCGTACAGGTTGGAGCCACAGAAATGTCCGGGCAGAGGCAAAAAAAAACAAACAAACAAACCAGCATCTCCCTGCGCCCGCTCTCAGACGGAGAGAAGGATGGTCAGCAAAGGTAAGGCTTGGTTTCATTCATTATTTTGCTGCAAATGACAGAGTAGTGCAATATATCACAGCGTGCTGTAAATGTCGGAGATGCAGAAAGGCCGGTTGTTTAGTTGTGTATCTGTTGAATGTGCGGGCTAGGTCACTCGTCATTCTCGCTTTGTTTTTCGGCTGCAGAGTTTAGGTGAGATGAAAGTGACTGGGCAGGCTATTGATTGCTGGAACTCGGTGGTGGTGGATGCGGTGGGGTGCCTGTGGCGAGGCGAGGGCGGTTTGCGAGCTGGGTAGAGGCTCCGCTGTGTGGTGGAGCTGCTCTGTTGCCAATTGGATCGTGCTGAGCTCTCTTGGGTCACCTCTTACGTGGGGCGCCGTGTGAGGGGCCACGGGCGCTATGCGACATTCCTGCGCTCACCGTGACGCCGGCCTAACCCAGCACCACGGAGGAGACACCGCTCCGCATCGGAGCGATTAGGAACTGTTTTTAAAAGGAGGGTGAGGAAGCAGGAATGTTTATATAAACGTGACTCGGAAAGACTAATACCAGCGAAATTCCCTCCCCATCCACACCGATTAATCCCTTAGTTTGATGTATTGCTCAGGATCAAACCAGTAATCCGTTATCTTCATATTTGAAACGCATCCAGGAACCTAACTTTGAAAGAAGGTGATCCCTCACTCTCTCTCTCCCTCGGCTCTTGGCTTCCCTTCCGCCTTTTCTCCAGCAAAATCCATCCGGTTGTGTTGGGACACAGCTGCAACGTCTCGTGCTCGGCTCTGTCTCTCGCGGAGATTCTCTTGTTACAAAGCGAGGCGCCGCTCCGAGCCGTCTCACCTGGCGATCGTGTGTAATAATAATAATATAATAATAATAATAATAATAATAATAATAATAATAATAATAATAGACGTTTCTGATCTTGAAAATAATAAAACCATTGAATACTCTGGTATGGCGTAGAAATTATAAAAAATGACGAATGTTACTTTTATTTATCGAAAATATTACACCATAATTGAATATGTTGTATTTCTCTAGATGAATGGCGTGAAGCAGCACAATGACGCGATATTTTAATTGCATTCCATCACTGGGCGCCTGATGCCTCGGTGAATGAGACCCCGGATGAGAAATATTTGCAATGAAATCAGATGAGACGCGGAACAATTTCAAATGAGGGGAGTTTATTTTACATTGTGCAAGATCGCCAGATAGGTTAACAACAACAGCAGCAGAAACAACAACAACAACAACAACAATAATACAATCAGCTCAAGTAGTTGTGAATGTGATATTAAGAGCATTGGTTAATAGTCTGTAACTGTCAGTGGGTTAGTGCTACAATAATATTTGTCTATTTTTCTGTCTAAAGTCGAAGTCCGTGCTTTAAATACCCTTGCATATGGTACAGTGAGTCACCGTGCAATCCCAGAGCTCTTCTCTGCAGTGTGTAACACCGCTCCGATGGCGCAGACTGGCGCAGCTCTCGGTCGTCCTTGGCTCGTTGCTGCCATCTAGCGTCGTCGTGACATAAGAAGAGGAAAGTGTGACGGCCAGTCTGAGGTCACAACCTCTCCTGCTTTCTTAAGTGTTCTCCGTGCTTGTGTGTTGGCATGGGTGGCACGTCTGTGCGAACTACCTGTGTGTCTTGCTGAGCTCCAGAAATCTTCGAAAACCCCAAATACAGACACTTGTAAGGGTGCGAAATGCTGCAGGGCGTGTTTCCTGTGCAGTCATGTACTCCATTAGGGCAGAGAATGCAGAGGGCTGTAATCTAGGTCTTCCTCTTAGTCTTTGATGTGTCTGCACTCTCATGACGGCGTTGTCTGTTGTGTGGATCAGAGTGGGGGGGGGGGAGCTGACAACAAGGGGGTGGTCTATCTTTCTGAAAAGCCGCGAGCGGCGCTCTATGCGCCCCCTCGATATTAGGGCTGAAATGAGTGTTGTTATTGGTGTGGTGCTCATCACCGCGGTTTTCTTCCCTGGCGTCTCCACAGGGCCGTTTCGGGGTGAGCTCACGGTCCGTGCGAGCGGCCAAGCGACCTTTGAGCGGCGGCGCCTGAAACCTTCGGCTTCACTCACACCTACGCTTTTGCCAAGTCCCCGGCGGGCGACGATGGGTGTTTGGTGGAGGGAGAGGACTAGAGAGACAGAAGGCGAGAACGAGAGACAGAGGGGGAGAGAGAGAAGGGGGGGCTGTAGAGACTCACTGTATGTCAGAATGCGTCCTTGATCATTCAGATTGATTTCAGGTTTTCCGTCTGTACGTTCAAGGCTATGGCGCGCGACAGCACATTTTCTCCGGTATCAATACTTGATTATTCACTATTATGTTCCAGATTTTTAGTGCAAGTCAAACTAGATTTTTACTTCTTTAAGCAGCCATTGAGATATATCATATACAATCCATGAAATACATATCACACACCACGTCTCTCTATATATACACATTATAGAGATATTATCTATCA
This sequence comes from Atractosteus spatula, assembly GCF_055471065.1. NCBI lineage: Eukaryota > Metazoa > Chordata > Actinopteri > Semionotiformes > Lepisosteidae > Atractosteus > Atractosteus spatula. The sequence continues at coordinate 9,684,776 of NC_142731.1, read as the reverse complement.
TACCATAATATTTAGATTATTGGTATACTTGTGCAGGATTAAACGAATCATATATTTTTAAAATATGAATCGACCTTTAAAAAAAACTTCTTACGTCATCTTTTGCTGAAATGTTATTTTAAAATATATATATATTTTTTTTTAAATTATAAGCACTTCTCCGTCTGCGCCCAAAATGGACACTGGAGTTTTTTTTTCTGTTAATGCGGATTTCCACCCAAGCCGAGTTAATCATTAGTTAGTGGGCAAAGCAGTGAACATCTAAGTTGTTCCTGGCCTTTGCTGCAGTTTTCCACATCAGCGTTTAAGACGGGAGTAAATGAGATCAAACTCGCACCTAGCAATTAAATATTTACCGGCTAATCTGCGCAGAATTGTAGGAGGTAACGGGCTAGCTGATGAGTTCAGCGCAATTAAGTGTCTTTGAGGATCAAGTAATTGATGAATAATAATTAGAAATAAACCTCAGTCAATAAAGCGAGTTTATATTATCTTTTACCTACTTCATTTAATCCATAGAATCATTCTGCCTGCCACGTCAGTTTAAATATTTTAGGATGATTCTTTCTCTATATTGTTGTGATGATTGGTACCGTTTTAGCGACGAAAACAGCCTTTCTTTTATTAATTGTTCACCTTATGGCGCCTTTTTAAATTATAATTAAGAACGATCTCACGTGGAATAGAGTAATTAAATACAGGCGGCTCCCCCCCGCGCGCGAGAGAGCGATGTTACAGTAATTATCGATTTGCTGATGTTTATTTTCTTTTTGTACTTGATTTTTTTTTAATAAACTCGGGGTTAATGTAGAAATAAGGACCCACCGCGCTCAGGAACCACACGCGAAAGCCGTAAGTAACAATTAAGCTCTGACTTTGGAAACAGTCGGAAAGTGTGTTTTCAAACTGTCTTGCTTGGGCGATTTTTATCAGTGCAACAGTCTCACAGGGTGAATTAGGAGAAAGATCTCGGGGAAGCGAATAAAAAAAAGAAAAGCCTTCTGTTTAATGTGCTTAAAATTAAAAGTTCCGATTTATAATAGCAAAGAATACGTAACGAAACATCCCACCATTTTGTTAATGTTTTAACATTTAATTTTTAAAAATGGTCTGATTAATTGTAAACGACGATTGATTCGGACTCTTGGCCTCAAACTTTTTTTTGTTAAAACGTTTTAAAAAGGCTGAAATCGGTGCTGTGAAGAACAGGCGAGAGGAATTCGAAAAGTCTTGCGGGACTCCTTCAACTTTAATTCAGTGGGTGCATCTATTTAAACATTTTTAAGTGTAACATGGGACTCCACTTACTGAGCTCCTTATTTATTCTTAAGGAAGTACACAAAGAAACTATTTTTGAAAAAAAAAACAGTTGAAATAAATCGCAGTCTGTTTTTTCCTTTGGGTCGCTACGGTCTGTTTTGAATTTAAGTTTCCTTTGGAGTTCTGACCTTACTTTGCCAGAGAGTACTCGGTAGTTTTTGGTTCCTTTCAAAAAAGATGAAAATTCATTTCTTCACATTTTAATTTTTATTTTACACTAAAAAGCAAGAATGTTTAAAACCCAGACAGAAAGAGACCTAAATAATTTTCAGTATAATTGTAATGAAGCTGTACCTAGGAACACGGACTTACTGTAATTATGCAAAACGCATGAAGCCCTTATATACACATTTTCTAAGCATATATATATATAATTTTCGTAATTATGACCTCATACATTAAAATATTTTGCATAAACCTCAAACAATGCGATCAGTTCCCTGAATAAATTTTGATCAATGTGATCTATCACAGCAAATACAAACACAAAAACATTTCATTTTACGAATAGAGTATTTACTTACATAAACAAATCTAGCATGTACACAGAGCAGTGAGCGATCTTCGGGGAAGTTACTCAAAATGACAGGCATGCCCGACTTGTTTTTCTGTCTCGGTAAAACAGGGCTAAGAGTTTTGAAAGAGCGCTGTTCTCGTAGGTGCGATTCCTCGGCGGTGTTTCCGCTGAGATTCCGGGCTCTCTCGCTGCTTGCCCCAGTTTCCTCCTGGCGACACTGGCTTCTGAATTCCCCCCCCCCCCCCCCCCTCCCCAAACAGTTTGTCGCTTGGTCTCTTTCAGGGGGTGAGTTCGAAAATGTGTTTGTGTTGCTCGGAGTCCGACCGGTTTCACAAAGGAAAACCCTGCATCGAGAGAGAGAGAGAAAAAAAATGTATAATAGAAACGCGCATGAAAGGAAAGCCCATTTCCTTTAGGTGTTATTTCCTTAAATGATCGCCTTTTCGCTTATTTAAAAAATACAAATTAACAGCCGCGGTCTGCAGTTTGCGCTCATAAATAATTAATGTGTGCTTGGGATTAAAATGGTGAATTTGCCGGTTGGTGCAGAAACCCTGTATTTTGGGGGCTCTTTCGGTTTTCCGCTGCCAGTACCGGTGAACACGATATCAAAACGGCCGCAGACAGCGATCAAAACAAGAGCCGTCGGTGGAAGAGGAGGGGAGGACCTTCTGCAAGACGACGGTGGAGAGTATTCTCAGGTGTAACGTTTCGTGTGTTTTTCTTTGTCCGGAGAGGTGCACGAAGTTTGAACAGCACTGCCTTGCCGTGCAGAACGAGTGCGGAATGGTAACCTCTAGCCTGACAGCAGAAGCAGGCTTGCTGACCATAAAAAAACAACAACAAAACTTTCTACTGTATGAGAGTAAAACGGTTATCGGCGTTCATGGGGGAATTAAGGATAACTCGCTGAAAGACTTGGCGTTCTCTCAGACTTTCCAGTTCGGTTGTGAAACGCTGTAGGGGGTCAGCAAACGTGCTTGTCATTAACACGGGTTAAGAGACGCGGGTATTAAATGCGAACTTAAGCCTTCTGTTTTCATAACAGGCTTGATGGATCACTCATAAAAGGTACAGTAAGCTAGCAGTATAGGTGGCACTAGTTAACAAGAGCCCAGACCCTCCATGCGCGACTGCGTGTTTGGCAAACGCCAGTCACCCTGTAGTGTAGCACCGAATGGACCCTGTTCGAAGGATTAAACCCGAAATTTCCCCAAACTTGTTGCTGCCAGTCGGTAATTCCTCCTCTGTTATTTCTATGAACCTGCGTGTGTCATTGCTTGTTGTTTAAGGGACAAATACGTGTACAAAATAAAAGAAAAGCTCGGTAACGATTTTAAAAACAAGGCGCATAGGCGAAACGCTTAAAAAACAAAACAAAACATGAACCTATAACCAACTTGAACGAAGCCGATCTTCTCAATAACGGTACACACACACACACTCGCGCAGCTCCCACAATGGCCAAAACACGAAAGATACAGTATCAGTGCCACTGCAAAAGGGCGACAGATGTGACCGGTCTGTACAGTCCGGCAGCTGCGGGACCCGCAGTTTCTGTGACTGTGCCGTCTCCGCGCCTCCACGGCTGTGGCTCGTTAACGCGGAAGTTTTACATTTCGAGCTGGAAAGAAGAGTTTTTGAGGAGGCTTTTCTCTCTCTTGGAAAAGGGGGGGGGGGGAGAGGAAATAAGGAGGTTTCAGATCTCTGCCGGGATCCCTGATGCGCGGAATAAGACGCTCCTCACGGGTGCTCGCGATTGGCCGGCTGCTGATCATATGGTATGGTTTTCCTCTGTCCCGCAGTGGCATCTCGCCACCCCCCCTTCAGCTAAAACCCAATCTCCGATAAACTACTAATAGCTAAACCACTTGGACTATAAAACACAACAAATCATAAACCAAGGAAAAGCACTGTACCCTCCCAATGAGTTCGTATTTTGTAAACTCTACTTTCCCAGTGACTCTGCCCGGCGGACAGGAGTCGTTCTTGGGACAGATCCCGTTATATTCCTCCGGATACACGGATCCTTTAAGACACTACCCCGGCGCAGCCTATGGATCTACAAGCGTGCCGGATAAGGCTTATCCATCCTCTTATTACCAGCAGGCAAACGCTGCCTACGGCCGGACGAGTACGGCGGCCGCCTGCGATTACGCCGCGGCCAATTTTTACAGAGACAAGGACGCAGCCTGTGCGCTCTCGAGCCTGGAGGAGCACGCGCTGGGGTCGAACCCCGAGCCGCGGAAGTCGGACTGCGCGGCGCACAGCAAAAACATATTCGCTGAGAGCGAGGAGCAGAAGACCCCCACTCCGGTCTACCCCTGGATGCAGCGGATGAACTCCTGCAACGGTGAGTCAGCTTCTCATTTTTCATGCCGCGCTTCCCAGATGCAGCTGCGGTTGCTGTTTAGCAGCGCTGTGATTTTTACAGTAGGCGGTTACGGCTGGAGTGAGCTGTGTCGGGGGATTTCGCAGTGAGGAGAGAATTCGTCCCTGGCAATCTAAACTAGTCTAAACTCACCCCCCAGGCTGGAGCTAGAGGGAACATAGCCTTTAGAAAGTCTGCCTTGTCCTCCATATTTACAGTTGTCCACCTACTTATTTGATATTTTTGGACTGGCTGTAAAAAAAAACCCAAAATGCTCTCCTGACAGGACTTAGGCGTCAGGGAGGTTAAAAAATAAAATCGTACCTGCTTTTTCGAACTGTTCGTGGATTGGACCGCTGTACGTCGAATAATTCGAGAACATGTTTATTCTAGAGTGTAGTCGCTTAATTGGTCGCTTCGGCAGGGTAACACTCCTCGCACGATATTTCACGACAAGGCATTGTTGTAATGGGCTATTAATGTAAGCCGTTATTAGTGCTCGTCAGCTACTGTAGAAATGTTAAGCGAGGCTAAGCAAAACAAAATCCCCCCCCCCCCCCCGAAAACAAAATTGTATTTTTAGGAGGACGTCGGAATCGACTTTCAGAAACTTCACAACATACAGGCACGCCAGTCTTTGCCATTGGTTAATTCTTATCTTTGATCTACAGCTAGTTTGAGTGCGACCTCCTTAATCAAAAAGTTAATAGTCTCCATGTTTAGATTTATTGTTTGTTGGCTCAAAGGAACCAAATTGATGTCCATTAGTACTGTACATAAAGTGTAGGTAGATCCGTTAATGTGCACAGTTATACTAATCAATATGGAACTCATTATTCTTTAAATGCTGAGATGTATCACTGGTGGCGAGAGGCGTGTGGGCTGAAAACGGCAGCCGTGATTTTATTCCTGAAAGATAGAGACACGTGTGGGAGAGATGACAGATTCCAACAAAAGGCTTTTTTTTCCACGCAAATGTGTGCGTCAGGATGATGTATAACGCCTTATTGTTGGAAGTTGTATTTGACAAGTACGACTAACACTCTTTACTTTTGCTTAAACGGAGACGGATAAACTACGATATTAGCAAATACCATACTAATAACGATGATAGCCGCCGTTGTAGAGGAGAGGATGGGGGGGGGGGGGGACAGTCGGTTCTGTCACTGGGAGTTTGTTTAGTAATGCTTCGTCATGCTTTGAGAAACTCGCCAGCAGTTGACTAAATGCAACAAAACGACTGTGAGGATTTGCCGAGTCTGGTCGGCGTTCTTCGGCAGCATTCACTGCTGTTATTAACACGTTAAATTCTGGGCCATTGAACGTGACTCGTCTCTTTTCTTTCCGCCCTGGGCAGGCTCGGTCTTCGGAAACACCGGCCGCCGGGGCCGGCAGACCTACACCCGCTACCAGACGCTGGAGCTGGAGAAGGAGTTCCACTTCAACAGGTACCTGACCCGGCGGCGGCGCATCGAGATCGCGCACGCCCTCTGCCTGACCGAGCGGCAGATCAAGATCTGGTTCCAGAACCGCCGCATGAAATGGAAGAAGGAGAACAAGCTGATCAACTCCTCACAAACCAGCGGGGAAGAGGAGGAAGAAAAGCGGACAGAATAATCAACAGACAATGAAGATAAACGCGGATTCCGCGCTATTCTAATTATGAAATATAAAGACTTGTATTTTTTTTAATTTACACTTCCTTCCAGATTTCCACCAGTGAAAAACGTGTTGAGTAAATTCGTTGTAGCATTCCAGAATTTCACCTAACGTCTCCTTCTGACTCGATATTGTTATTTTATTTGAGAATTTCCCGTTTTGCGGAAAACTGGTCTACCTGTTTTGCTCGTCGTCAACTCCTCAGTTTAACACTCGCCTCAGTGACTTCAATGACTATGTTTAAGGAAGCTGTTTGAAATAACTGTCATAGTCGTGTTCATATTTAAACTCTGTATAAAAAGAAGAAAATAGTTCCGTGCACGGTTGAGTTATGTATTTCTTTTGTAAGTTAAATGCCCGCGGTCTGTGTGTGAGTTGTTTTATAGTTTAAGGGACAAAAATAAATCTACTGAGAAAAAAAAATAGAACTACCTAGGCTGGCTCAAAAGTTTCTATTTTATTAATTTTGTACGTGGTTGTGTTTGTAGTTTTGTCACAAAGGGTATCTAATGGAGAAATCATTCAATAAAAAATAATTATGCCTCAACTTGTTCCTTTCTGTTTGCTCCAAATCTCATCTACATAATTAAGTCTTTTGAAGTCCGTCTGGTTTTAAAGTGCATTCGTGTCATACCTGTGGCAAAACCCAGATATTTCAACCCCCTTAGCAGCGGGGGGCAAAAAACAAAACTCGCTCGTCTTGTAGACCACTCGAAATCTGAAATAAGCCGGCGACTCGCGAGTATAAAACGGAGCTGTGCTATTTCACACGCCGTGAGAATTCGGACTGTATTTTCAGTTCTCGTGTACGTGTATCCTTCTACGTCTACGTGATCCCGAAGTGAAATGTGAACTTTGTTTAAAAGGGTAATTGCCCCAATTTCCCTGACTTCGCCTCGCGTCGCGGCCAGCCCCGAGTCAGAGCGGTGGCCGGGGGTCGGGCGGCCCTGATCCGGGGTCTGGGTGCGGTGTTGAGGGGAGTCTGGAGACAGGAGACGTGGGGGAATGGCGTGTGCCAGCAGGGTAGCGGCTGGAGGAAGCGTTTTCCAGGCTGAAAGGGAAAGTGACCCCATCACCGCCGGCCTTCTCCCGACGCCAAAGTAGCCGCGCGCCCCCTTTTTCTCCCCCCCCCGCCAACAGCGCGCGACGGCTAAAGGAATAGTTTTCTTTTATTGAGTTGATTGCTTTTAGATTTTTTTTCCTTCTTTGAGAATTTTTTTTTTCCAGAGCACGCCTTTTGCTTTTAAAAAAAAAATCATGCAGGCGTTTTTCGATTGAACGAGATTCGTTGGATTCATTAACTTGGCACATGATGTAATTTATGTATTTTCCAGGAAGGTGATACACTATATATATTTTTTTCAAAACTACATAAACACTGACCTCAAATGTACGAAAACAGTTCCTTACTTACAGTAAGCGCGTCGAAGCTGTTGCACACGTTATGAGCCCAAATCTATATAATATTTTTGAATGCCTTTATGACTGTCAAAGTCAACAAACCACAAATAGTGGCATTATTTCCTCGTTTTCAATTAACAAAAAAATGTGCTAATTACTCAGCCTAACTTTTTTTTTATTTCGTAGCGTTTGGAGGATACAATGCTTTACACAGACATTAAACTCCTACGTATGTAACGCCTTATATCCGCCTGATATAGGCTTGTCCGTTGGAAGTATCCGACACGACCACGGTTTTAGAACGCAGAAACTGGATGTTTTTTACAGCTGTATCACAGAGCTGGACTTTCTTCACAAGCACTGCACGTTAACGATAAAGGTGAACCCCGGACAGATTAAAAACACGTAACATAACCCGTACAGGGGTAAAAGAACGAAGGCTCACGGATTGCAAAAAGGAGAGAAAGTAGGAGTAGTTTGAGCACAGCGACCAAAAAGCAGAAATAACTATTTTTTCTCGCGTCCCTACATACACGACCTTAAAATTAAAATGGAGAGTCTTGGAGATGTGCATAACCACAAATATAGAGGTGAATATTTCAACGTGTCTAGGATTCTTAGCTTCTGGTTTTTTGTTTTTTTTTTTAATTTTGAGACCGGTTATTATTGCGGCTGCTGCTGCACCACCGTTTAAAAACTTATTTTTCATCTCATCTTAACAATAAACCCGTTTTCACAGTAATCTGGTTTTAAGCTTGATTTTAATATGAGTGTACCTTTCCAACTACTGCGATTCATTTACCACGTCACGGCGAATTTTCTGTAAAATACAATCTTATTAATGCAATGTATTTTATTAGTAGTAGTATTATTAGTAGTATTTGTATTATTACATGTTATCTGTATAAAACAGCAAAATAAATCTAAATTAATTTACATTTTGAAGCACCAACAAGAAAGATAAGGGGGCTAATAAATCATTATTATGATTATTGTTATCAGAGAAAGATAAAAGCGAAATAAGAAAGTGAACAGGGATCCTCCTTCTGTGCAATAAATTATATTCCCAGTAGGTGACGCTCTCTGCCAGCACGCTGCACAACCCAGCGATTGGGAGGCGCACATTGACTTCAGCCTAACGATTCTCATCTCGTCATCATTTGTAACCATAGCGCATGAATTACCTCTTGAAGTCATCAGTGAGAATTTACGACTGGTCAACAAAAGCACGTGATTCACCACCGCACCCCCACCCCCATATTTGGCCGCATACATAGCAAAAACGAAGTACAGTGCATTGCTATAATTCATTAATACATCATAAATCGTGAAGCACAGCGTTATAACGACCAAGATCTACAAATCAAGCCCTCTAAAATAACCTAAATGAGCTCTTACTTTGTAAACTCGTTCTCAGGGCGCTACCCAAATGGCCCCGACTATCAGATACTAAATTATGGAACCAGCAGCAGCGCTATGAACGGTTCGTACAGGGACCCCGGCACCATGCATTCGAGCTCATACGGTTACAACTACAATGGAATGGACCTAAGCGTCAATCGCTCAGCCTCCTCCAGCCACTTTGGGGCTGTTGGAGATAACTCCCGTGGTTTTCCGTCTCCAGCCCCGGAGACGAGGTTCCGGCAGCCGTCGAGCTGCTCGCTGTCGCCTCCCGAGTCTCTGCCCTGCTCCAACAGCGAGACGCTCGGACCCAAAAGCTCCTCGTCCCCTTCCGATCAGACCGCCAGCGCGGCCAGCAATAACCTCACCACCAACAACAGCAGCAGCAGCAGCAGCAGCACACATTTCACAGAGCTAGACGAGACCAGCGCCTCTTCTGAGACCGAAGAAGGCACCCACAGAGCCAGCAACCCCATTCCCCGGACACAGCAACAGCAAGAGGCTACCGCAACCTCCACGACAGCGGCGGCCGAGGGACAGGCGCCACAAATATTCCCCTGGATGCGGAAACTCCATATTAGTCATGGTATATATACATCAAACTATTCTCCTTCTTGTTGTTATGGATGCGCCTGTGTTTTATTTCATTCCGTCGTTTTATCCGTTAGTGTTTTTTTTACTGTATAGCCTAAATCTGCCTTTATTGCCGACTGTTCCCCGAAAGCGTCATAAATCTCCCGAGCCCTGCCTTGCTGGAACTCCGGGCAGGGAGAGAGAAGAAAGGGGAGAGAGGGAGAGGGAGAGAGGGGGAAAGGCACGGGGAGACAGGGAAGTTTTCTGCTCCCCTGCAAAACTTCATTTTAGTGCGTGTGGGAACTTGTTTACTGGGGAGGAAGACGGAGCCATAGAGCAGGGGAAGAGAGGCAGAGCAGGCGGAGAGAAGCGTTGGGCGGAAAAGGTGATTTTGGTGGGAGCACAGCCATATAGCCAGTCAGAGAGAGAGAGAGAGATCGGTAAATCTCAAAGAGGCTGCGATCGGTAGGTTTTGCTAAGTTTTAAAAAGTGAAACGCTGATGAAAGAAGTTTCATCTTTAAAATCCAGGACAGGTAATACGGAGGGTTTTGGTGATGCTGTTTTTTTTTTAGGACTTTGCAAAACATGTCTCGCTGTAACTCGAGTGTGTGTGTGAGTGTGTATATTCTGCGTTTATAATATAATTATTTTCTCCCGGTGCTGCTGCTGATGATTATGATGATGATAATTATGCTGGTGGTGGTGGTAGTCCACTCGCGTTAATGGCTATTCCTACATTTATTCACGCTATTCAGATATGACTGGACCAGATGGGAAAAGGGCCCGGACAGCGTACACCCGATACCAGACGCTAGAGCTGGAGAAGGAATTTCATTTCAATAGGTATCTAACCCGGAGAAGGAGGATAGAGATAGCCCACGCTCTCTGCCTGTCGGAACGGCAAATTAAAATCTGGTTCCAAAACAGGAGAATGAAATGGAAGAAGGATAATAAATTGAAAAGCATGAGCCTCGCTACTGCAGGTAGCGCATTTCAACCCTAGTGTGCATTTTAAGAAATAGAAATTAAAATGTTGGAGGGGGGGAAAAATGAAAATAAAAAAGTAAATACGAATAACACTATTCTGAATCCGGAGTACTGTACAGAGAGGCATCTTCTCCGCATGTTGTTGGTGTTTAAGACAACTATAAAAAAAAATCTACTGTGGTACTGCTAACACAAACTTGTGTTTATCTGTTGTTGTCGTTTTTTTGTTTTTGTTGTTTTTTAAATGACGTTTTTTTTATTTGAAAAGGGAAAAAATGCTCTCCAATGCCCGTTGTTATTGTTATAAATATCGTTTTCGGTGTTAAGTGCATTGTTGATGCTTTCTTGAAAGTTAGCATGTTTCCTGTGAGCTCCTAAATGTTATAACTTATTTACAATCTGTAACAGCTGTATAGTTTTAAGTTTACAATCTAGAATCTCCTCTGCCCCAGTAAAAAAAAAACATAGACGCTCGTGGCTCTTGCAAAACATTTGCAAAAGTCTTTGCTCTGTTACTTTTTGTGTTATTTTATTATTTTGTCATGTCTTCAGATTGTTACTTTATTTTGTTAAAAAGAAGAAATGTACATTGCAGTCTAAATTTCTGTCTCCGTTCATTAAGTGTGTATAATTCTATTCGAAATGGTAATTGTATATTATTGTATCATTCATACGCTCCAGAGAAGATGTACATACTAGACATTTTACTGTGACCAATAGCTTGTTTGTAGTGGGCAGAGTGAATGACAAACGTTTTGTGGAAAAAAATGGCAACTGTCATGTCTGACTGCCTGTAAGCATTTTGCCAATAAGCTTTTTGTATTTGTTTGTAGCTTAACTTGAAGTAAAAAAAACAATAAAGTTTCTCTTATTCAGAGCCAGTGGGCTTAAGCATTGATTTCATGTCTGAATCGGCCTCCAGTGTCCCACGAAACGGCATCAAAATCGCTCCAGAAACAGACTCCGCGCTGAACCCCTTATTGCGTTATCATATTAAGCGTTGTGGCTCCGATTCAATCTTATTTTTCTCTCTGCACCCTGTGTTGAAAACGCTACAAAGCAGGTTGCCTTTAGTGCAGCTTACACCTAACACTTCGCGCGGAAAATGTCTCTTCCAACAGCAAAGTCAACGCAAAGAAACGGACAGATCTCTTTAAAAGGCAAATTTAAATCCAATCCGTCTTTTTTTTTGTTTTTTTTTTGCTCGTGCGAGGTCAGTCGACGGGTCCAGAATTCCACTGCGCTTCTGTGTCCGGTGGCGAGTGAAACGATATTAATCTGTACCAAACTGAACCACGTTACGACAATTCAAAAGCAAGTTCCTGCGTTTGGGCGGGGGTGGGGGTGGGAAACTTGGCAAAGTTAGAGGATGATCAACCGGTCTCTCCTAAACATCTCGATTAAACGATTAAACCATTTTCTCCGTTTTCCACTCTGAGATCCGACAATTAAAAGAAGAACCCGGACTTGTATACAGCCCAGCCATTATCAATGCGTCTCTCTCGGTAAAAAGGACACTCTCCCGCATTCTCTAGCTTACTTTCTTTTTAATAAGCAAACTTTGAACTTGTAAACTTACCAATTAATCCCCCACTGTTGTGATACTTCCCACATTTCTTTTGAGAGCTCGGAGTGGAGTGGAGGCGCTGTCAAGCCAAATGTAACCATCTGCCTTTCTCTGCCTCCCCGCGTTTTGAAATTTTGCTGTACCCTTTGCCAAAGTATACCAAAAGTAGCTATGACATTTGCATGTCAAACGGATGAGGGTTTTTATCTAGAAGTTAGATCGTAAAAATCGCCCAGGCCACAGACAGATACCCCTCACTGGCTCTGAAAAGTCACGTGGGGTCCATAAAGTTAGTTTTATGGTTTTGGGGAGTTGACAATGTACTATATATTTCACATTCTAGAATGTAAGTGACGGTTTAACTGCTTCGAAGGGATTCTAAAGCAGGTCAGTAACGTGTGAACACTTTTCCGAGCGAGTTCTCTACCCGCGGTTTGCTCGGGGCGCTGCGCCGCAGTCTGAGCTCTTATGTTTTACCGGGGTCTTTTTGGCTAAAAAAACCACCCAGACAGAAAGAAGACTGTTTCAGCTCAAAGTAAGTCCAGTTGCTATACTGTCTATATTGGCTGGTGGCTGGTTTCTGGGCTGGCGAGGGGGGTGGGGGGGTGGGGTGGGTGTATGGGGGGGGGTCTCTGTAATTGTGGTGTCATTACTGATAGACAGTTATGCTATACTCCGGTTGATTTTTTTGAGTGTTGTTTAGTCCCAGGACTTTTGTGTGTTTAAGGCACTTAAGTTAATGTAGACTACGTATGCAGAATATGTATACATATATCTAAACATTTTTATAAAAGAGCAGTCCACCATTTGCGGCGACGTCGCCAGCACACTAGAAGTTCTGCTCAGGTTTTACGGCTGTCTTCTCGCCAGCGTCTTTTGTCTCTCAGTCGCTTTGAATAAAGACACGAATGATTTGTGGAAGGGGTAAAATACAGTGTTGTAATCTGAAATAATTCCAAATGCTACAGAATGTTTACAAGAGCTCACTTAGCTTTCTCATTGTGCTCCATGAAACGTGTCTCTGATAATGCTACCTTGCTCGCTATGGGCGAATCCTGTTCTTTGCAGGATATTTTCAAGTGTATGGCTCTAATTTCGTGTCGCAGTAGTTTCTCTGTGACGCTGCTTCTTTCCCTGAAATGATCCCGTAATTTATCTGTAATTTCGAGGTCAAGCGAGTAGCAAAATAGAAAACACATTGACTTATACATCTGCAGATTGGGATTGTTAGACGCGGTTTGGAAATGAATCCTTTTTTAACCTAGTGTAACAGGCTTAAACACAGGACTGATAAGGAGTTGTTTTTTTATGCACCAGCTACAGGTAAAAAATAAACTAATAGTTCATAGTGGACAGGGAGATTCGTCATCTTTAAGTACACAATGTTGTAAGTTTTAAAGCGTCATAAAACATTTGTATATAAAAGTCCATATTATCATGTCTACCAAACGCAACGCAAAACGTGTGTGGACGGCAAATCTCCTTCTTGAGCCAAGCAAAGAAGACATTTCTATGTTTTTTATCGTGGACAATTTCGGACGGTATTTTTGATCTTTGTAATAATTTGTGGATCATACTGTACGTGTAAGTAACTTCTATTGTAGGCAGAAGTGTTAGGGACAGCGCCTAATTGTCGTTTTTTTTTCTTCTATTACAACGGACTAGCGTTGTTCCTGACTTCTGTGTAATTTGTTCATAATCCTAGATGTGGCCCCATTAAATCAAATTCTGAGTTAGAATAGAAAACTGTACGAAGTTTGAAGCCGATCTTCATTAATCACAGCAACACCCCGTCCCTGTTACACTCGAAGTCCTTTGCATTGAATTGAATTTCCACAAAACCAATATATATGTACACACACCGACGCAGGAATCCAAATCCATAGGCGGATCATTTTTAACAGGCCAGTTACCTGAGCCAAAGGCCGAAAAGCGCCTGGGCGAGAGGGTCTGAGCAGCCTGCGTGTGGTGGTATTCGAAAAGGTGGCGTAATTTATATAGGAAGTATTTTAACTGTACACCCTTTCAGCTCAAATCATTCTCAAGCAAGTATTTTTATTCGTCACTGCTGCAATTGTCTCCAAAATGTCCGAATAGCTGATTTCCTCTCAAAGAAATTAAAAATATATATTCCGGATGAAGCGCATTGTTCCCACTCTCAGACGAACTTCCTACAGCACAGCAGCGAGTGTTTCTAACGATTCGTTCTTAGTGTTCTAGTATATGGTTTAGTTCGGTTCTAGGCAATTCGTCACCGAATTCGTCCGCTGCTCTCCAGCGCTTTTGTTCTCAAATGTGTTTGAAACAGATGAAGGAACTCCGCATGTACGAACTTCACCCCCGCCGCAACGTACACCACTGCATGAAAGTTTTAATCAGCAGATTCACACAAAAAAAACCAACATGTAATATTCTTTCTGATTTTAGTCCACATGCAAAATGGTGGTGATTTTAATGCGCACAGGTATTGAGAGGCACAAAACATTGCGATTAGGTGAAAAACTTTCAGTGTCTCGAATTTTAGACGTATTTGGAAAAGCCGGCCTGTTGTTTAGCACCGTCTCTATAGACTCAGCTCAACAATAATGCAGGTGTTAAACTGTAGATTCGTAATAACAAAAAACAGCCACCGGACCCATGACCGCTTATAGTATTTTGTGGAACACTAATTAACAACAGGACACTCAAAATAAAACATATGTTAATTCCTTAGTGTGTTTGTTTCCAAATCTCATGAACGTTAGTTATGTGAATAACATCCACAGAAATCTAATATTACATGTGAAGATATTCTTGCATCTTTAAGTAAGCGGTCACTGCTCTATTTCTTCACAAATACATTTAATCTGATAGATCTCCTTACTGATGTGTCACTTAAACCCAACTTTACTTTAGTGATAATTTATCAATTCTTGTTCCTTGACCAAATTAAGTTACGGGGCGAGAAAGGGGAGTCCGTATTTAGGACCGTTTTGAAGACACTGCTGAATACAGATCGGAGAAAACAGAATAAAGTACTTTTAAAATATATCTACCTTTTACGCTTATTTTTTACTTCAAGTAACTTAAGAAGCTCAACTGAGATTTATTTTCGACCTCATGTTCCGCGGTAGGCGGCTATAAACGGTGCTTCCACAGCTACGTTCCTATTTTAAAACCTATCTCACTAAAATTACATTACCGGTGTGTTTCAAGAGTTTGTTATTTCGGGGTTAATACCCTATGCAGAAAACGTCAAGAATTCGACATCACCGAACTTGTTTATTCGGAACCTGGTGATGTTACAGTTGTGGACCGCTCTCAAGACGCTTCGCGTTGCTGTGGTTCATAACCAGCAGTGGGAACTCGTCCTCTCGATTTCCGGTGTCGTTTGCAGTTCCTTCTTATTTTATCGGGCCCTGAAGTTGGCAATCTGGTTTTTTTTTTCTTTTTCCCCCTTTCTGCTGTCTGATCGAGTGAGGAAGTTTCAGGGGAGTAAACAGGAAAGCGACCCTCGGAGCACGATGAAGAGCGACAGATCCCATCCCGTTCCGAACTGGCTTCCTGTTCTGAACGGTACAGTTAACCCAGTGGACTGGGGTTTCTCGTTCGAAGAAACTTCTGATTTTAGCACTTTTTTTTTTCTTTTAAAAATGCCGTCCTCATGGCTCGCAAATCCGTGTTTTCGAAAAGCGTAGATCCTGCCTCTAAGCCATATAAGGCCCTGGCTTCCTGAACGTTTGAAAACGAGACGTGTTAGCGAGTGTGTAAAGGTTTAGGTGTGTAGGTGAGCAAGCCGCTTTTAACTGTAAGGTGTGTGTGTTTGTCTGGGCGAGGCTGGGGCGTATGGTATTGTTATATTCACTGTGCAATGCAATACTTATTGAATGGGAGAAAAGCAGAGGTTTAGGCGCTAGAAGAACAGATAAATTGCTATGGAGGACGTAAGAAGTTAGTATTGAAAGACTCCTGTTCTCAAATTGCCAGCAACCGCCTTGGGTTGCAATTTAATGTATGAAGTCGAGCCAAATAGCTCAGAAGGGATATGTGATGTTTTGTAGTGTTTGTTTTTTTTTTTGTTAATATATCTGAAAATATTAAGTCTGGTTCTCGCAATTATTTTTAAAGGTTTGCTTTGCGAGTTCTAAAACACAACTTTAAAAAAAACCCCTGTAATTCGTCATCTTGCACGGGGTTGAGGCTCGAAGCTTTCGGTGAAACGAGCGAAACGATAAAATCGTTAACTCCTATATTAATGAAGAGCTCCCCCCCCACCATGTTAAAGCCCCATTCATAAGTTGCAGAACAGCGATATCCGCAAAACAACGAACTAACAGGAGAGTCTTCTTCGCGTCGGTTTGAAAACACTGCAGAGCAAGGATTCTAAACGATTAAATTGCCATTTTAACAGTATAATGTGTTTTGCATATTGATAGGGGTAATCTGTGCGCATATCTCATCAATAATTCATGGAGAAGGGGATCATCGGAAGGTCAGCAGACTGGTGCGGTAGCGGTTTCTATACTGGAGGCGCAGGATCCGCAACACTCCGGAGTTTATCGTACAAAATCAGGCCGTTCCTATTATCCGTCCGTGTAATATTTTTTCTAGGCGATACAGGCCTTTACTGTTTATTTTACGGCCCTCTCCCTTTCTCCGGGAGGACTCGTGAGATTTTAAAACACCGCCCGGAATCGCGTCATAAACGGCAAAGCTCCAGTTCCCATCCTCCCTTTTTCGTTTCGCTACATGATTTTACATTATTTTAAAAATGCATCGTAAAGTCCTGGTATATCCGGGCTCTGCTGAATAAGGAAATCGTGTAAACTTTGGGAATCCGTCGGTGCATTCGTTCATGTAAAATAATTCAATAAGGGAATTCTTCATTTCTAAGTTGAAGCACATGGGATGTAAAAACCGCTCACCTAATTAATTACCCTTCAGACCAAATTCGTGCCACACAAATACTTGACCAATCTGTCTCGTGATCTTAATAAACTATGAGAAGTCGAGCACATACAATTTTAGAATTGCAGATGTCCGAAACAACAAAAGTAAGCCGACTTTCGCACGCTTTACATGGGGGGGGGGGGCGTATATGATCTGAAATACAACTGTAATTCGGCACAAATACGTCATGTCTTTGTCACGTCTTTAATTATATTAAAAATTATTATGAATTATTATAAAATGCAGAGTTGTGCAGGGCTCGTTAGGAAGTCCTTGACATTTCCCTTAACTCGGTTGTTTTAACACAAGATCATTACTGTTAATAGTACTGTAACTATACTACTCCATTATTGTATCCCCAAACCCAAAGTACATTATTGTTACAATCGAGAATTAATTCAATCCCGCTGAAGGCGCGCGTACAGTACAGCCGATGCGGGTTTGAGACGCCGGCCGCATGGCACGAGCTAGCGGGTCAGCTGGTCGGGTTGCAAAGTTCACGGTCGCCGCACAAGTCCCACACTTCTGCCCGGGCTTTCCAGGAGCCCCGTGATGCCGCCTTCCCCCGAGCACACCCCCGCTCCCATCTCGTTTTCAACCGGACTGGGTTCAGAAACAAGGGGGAACGCATGGTGGAGTTTTTCTCCGGTGCCCTACACTACCCACGCGATTACTCTAGGGGGGGGGCAGAGGTGGTACTATCGTGGTGTTGGTCAACTTTTCTGGAAATATCCTGGCTCGCAAGAGGGACATCGCCTTTGTATCATTCCAGTGCAGTTAAACATGTGCGTGTATTTTTACCAAGGTGCATACCATATTTCTGGAGCACAGTCTACCGTAGGCCTGCAAGGGAGGGCACATCATCTGATGTATTTAGGTTGGTATTAAGGTGAGCTTGGCACTGTCAGGCGGGCGATACTTTGCCCAGGGCTGTATATATAAAAAATCAATAATCAAACGAACGCAGAATAAAAGTTACAAACTTCTGAGATCTAGGCAGCGGCGGAGATGGTGTAGTATTAATTTCGGGAGATGTAACGCCTTACTCCCGCCAGCAGAGTCCGCTTTAGACCAGGTCCACAGATGCGCGCACTCGCCCCGGAGCGCAGTCTGCAGGCTGGGATTGTGGCCGCTGGCCGCCGGCCTCCTTAGAGAGCTTCTCGGGCGGCCAGCGAGAACCGTGCCAAGATCTCACCCCCGTTTAAAAGTGGGGTGCTAGATTCCCAAAATGTCCACAGCCCGGGAGGAAGGACTTTTCAGAATTGAGCAGCGAGGACGCGCAGTTCCGATCAGAGCCCCAGAAACACTCGGAAGGAAATTCGCCTTCGGTCGTTTGCAGTAGAGGCGGAGATAAATTGAACCCGAGGACGACCATTACGATCCCGGGATTAAAGATTAAAGGCTCGTACCCTAAAAAATTAATACCAACTAATCGCGGAGTTTGCGACGCGTTGCGCGGCGCTACTCTCTTGCCCTTTATTGTGTTTTTTTTCCCTGAGAGAGAGGGTAGGTGAATCTAGTCTTGTTAGACTCGACGTTCGAGCTGCAGGGGTCAAAAAGTTGAGGGGTCAAAAGTTTACGTCGTGCGTGAATCGGTGCCGGCTGTCGGGTCTGTATTCCAGACCAACTGCTGGATGTCAATGACAGAGAAGGAGGGAGGGAGCGAGAGAATAAAAAAAGGAAGGGGGTGGGTGGTGGGGGGGGGGGGGGGCAGCTCTCAGCTCGCCTCATCCCTGAAGATGAGAGAAATGATAGCGAGGTGAGGGAGAGGAGCGGCGTGACTAGTGGCCCTGCGGGAGAAATGGCGCAGGGAGAAATGGCTCGCGACGCGGGGAGAGCCGAGCCGGGCGCGGGGGTCCCGTCTGTCTCATGGAGGGGCGCTGCCGCCTGTCGCTCAGGTTAAAATACTCCCGGGAAAAAAAAAACCCCAACTCAACACCGGGAATCGGTGAATCCCATAGGGAAACCAGCAACCTGCGCCACAAAGCGATAAAGAGCTGTTCTGGTAGATTGCTGCGCTATAAAACTACCTTTTTCAAAAGGCAAAATCACAACATGGGTCTCCCTCTCTTTCTCTATTTCACACGCTCTGAGCTGCGTTTTCGTTTGGGGTTTGGGTGGGGAGGTGGTATTTCAACAATGTTTGTAAAGATTTTTCATTTCCTTGAAAAGCTGTGCCAAGACGTGTTCTGTTCATATCCAAAAACTCGGTAATTAATGACTACCTAACAAAAAAAAACATACATTTTTAATAGAAGGACTAGCGATGTTTCAATGAGACAAAATATGGTGTTTTATACCGCCGATGACCTATTTTGAATATTTAAGAGCTCATTCAATTAAATGCATACCAAATCTTCAGTCGTGTTCACCGTAATAATAAATATAACGAATTTATGTTTTCCAGTAATTTATCTCTTTATGTTCATCGGATGAGACGAGAACACGCTTATCGGTGTCTTCGACCATGTTGTTTAATTGGACATTATATGATGGTGAACAGCTTGAGATCTTTGCGGCGTTCCGAATTCTGCTTCCGAATTCCTTTCTAGTGACTCAAATCTTTAGGAACAGTGGCTTAAAATTCAACTTTGTAAATAGAGCATCCACATATGAGCCTCCTTGTGAGCATGCACGTCACAGACACTCGTGGTAGTGCTCTTACTACAACTAAATAATAATAATAATTATTATTATTAATAATAATAATAATCTTCGTCTCAGGTTCGATATTAAAACGCGAGTCATTATTTAAATGCGGCCCTCGCCTCCTGTCCTTCGTGGCGGTCTGTGGATTGCTTTAAAATACCGATGTTTAAAAGAAAGCTCGACCACAATATCATTACTGAATCACGACCGTGTTTATGGTGGGTATTCTCATCTCTCGCTTTTGGATTCCGATGTTAGTACAGACTTTCCCTTTGACTTTGCGCTCTCTGCTTATTTACTGTTCCGAACACCACCGAAATGAAGCTGTTTTTTTTTACATTTTTACATTACATACATAAGAAAGTGGCATTTGGTTTCTATACATATCTCGCCTGTTTATCAGGAGCTACTGTCATAGTGGGGAGATGCTCTCGGAAGCCGTGCCCATGTTAATAAATACACATACCCACCGTTCATACTCATATAAGCAAATAGTGGCTTCATCGAGTTTCTTTTTAACTGCAATCGGGATCAATTTGTCACGTATTTTCAAATATCTACATTTTCAGTGGAAAGATGCCATTTTCTATGTTTATAAATGCCAGGACACGGCCTGGCCAGGAAGCGTGCTTTCTTCCGAATTGCTCATCTACATCGGCACTATACTTTTTTTTAAATCAGCCGGACACATTTTATTATAATAATAAAAATATTATGAATCTTGTGTTTTTATTAATAATAATAATAACACAATGGACCATGTTCAGCTGACACGTCCCACACAAAGAACTTACACAATTAAAACCCATTTGTATTTCTAGCAAAACCACAATGTACCCCAGTTCTCCTGGGTGACAAACGAATGAAATAACACAGCGTCTGCAACAATAAAGTCATGAAACTCTTCCTGCTGAATACTGAATACACTTCGTGTGCGGTTAGGACAACACCTATTTATTTATACATTGCAAACCTGTATCAGAACTCGGAAACTTAAATTGTCACAGTTTTCTTTCCTATCGGATTTTTTAGATTTATAATAACGGCTGTTTTTAAATCCTCTTGTATCCCCTTATATCCGGTTATATTTTGTGTCAGAAGGACATCGGTTGTTTTAAAGCCACGGAATTGTTGAATCAGAGATATCGAAGAATAATAAATAAGGGCAGCAGATATTCTTACTGTATTCGCGCTCTCGGCTGTACAATTTATCGTTTATTTTGCGGGGTCGTTATACACCCCGAGATCAGAGTTGAACACATGCTTTCTTCACGCTATGTTTCAGGAACTATCCCTGCTCGTTCTTCTGCGTGATCTTGTGAGGACACTTGTAGCCCGTCGCTAAATACAGACGGAATACGAAACATTTTGATTCATAAAGAAATGAATATGCAGCCAATTCTGCAGTTGGCTGACAGTCAAAGAGCGACAACCGTTCTTGATATGTCTTCAATAGGAACCGCGGGCTGTGTTTCAGCGAGACACCTCTGGTTTTAATAACTGCGCGATAAAATGTGTTGTCCTCTTGTTTAAAATTGGTGACACAAACCGCGATAGGATACTCGTTGGGTCATTATTTGTAAAACACGGTACAATAAAAGGAGAATAATTCCATTTGAAAACATGGCCCGATCAGAGTTCATCTGCAGGTCACTGAATTCATTTTGATTCCATTCCTAGCCTGATCTGTTGCTCGGCAGAACTCCGCCACGCATTTTAATATCTATAGGCGCTTATGATTGAGGGGGGGGGAAGATGAAATCGAACTGATTTATCTTCGCACTTGTTTTGTTAATGGACTTATAATAATTAATAGCGGGTAGCTTTAATGAGTTAAAAATAGATTCAAATCTCTTTTTTTTTCTAGACTCAAGCTTCTCAGTCCTCTCCCGAACCCCGGAGGGGAAAAATCGAGAAAGCAAATATCACTCTCCAAAAAGACGAACATCTGCGCTATAAGAAACTTCATATATTTAAAGCCACGTTTAATAATCAAAACAATTAAAAGGCACACGGAGGAATTCTAATTACAGGCAGGCACTTGCTACGCACCCCCACTGTCTGTTAATTTATAGCTTGAACAAAGGGCGTTTGGAAGATACACATTTTCATAAGCTTACAGGAACCAATAGAATTTTTTCTACATATACATTCAGCAATACGAAACCTTGTGTGCGTATAAAGATGGATATTAGATATACCCTATATTGAAATTCCTTTTATCTGAGCTCCTATTAGGGTATTTCACTTGAGCTTTCTCGAAGGCAGATCAATCCATATTTGTAGGACAACGAAAATGAAGTTTAACGCCATGACTGGCCAAGTTTTGCGGGCCCTGGTTTCAATACATCCCCCCTTCCTATCTGTTTTCTTCAAAGTAATGACCTGGGCACAATTCAATATGACCGAGCAAGCTATGCATGCATTACTATAGAAGCGGCAAGTGGGAGAGACCCAGCTCAGGGGTGAAACGCAGGTCAGCGCGTCTAACAAATATTAAAATGTCCTGCGAGTCCCTGACACGCCTAGCTGTTTAACAAAGACTGCCAAAGTATGAGATTAATACGAAAACTTGCGGGTTCACGACAAAATCCGTGAGAGGGGCCGATGGTGTGTCACATTTTTGCATAGTTGTGGGGGCTTTGTTGGTGGTTTCAAATGTATCGGCTTGAGACAGCGGCGTGGCAAAGGCGAGAGAGATTGTCGCCGCCACGGCAAGGTTTAAAAGCGACAAAGGAGCGCGCTCGCTCGCTGCCTGATGGAGTTGATCTCGTGCTGTTTGCCGTCTTATGATTTTCTTCCTCTTATGGCAGACACGCCGAGGACTGTGTTGTGATCAAGACGCTGGGGTTTTTTTTTTGTTTTCGTGCGCGCCTTCTCGCTGCGGGCTGGGGCTGTGGTAGCGGCTGGTAAGGTACGGATCTGCAGGAGCAGGGGTGAGAGAGAGAGAGAGGGAGAGGGAGAGAGAGGGAGCGATGGAGAGATGTGCAAGGTATCACGGGGAGGTCACGGGCTCAACCTGTGGCGCGAGAGAAAAGGGAAGGGGGTCTCGGCTGTCGATGAGGCTCGGGGGGGAGAGGGAAAAAAAAAGAAAGGATTTGCAGGGATAATGACCGGGGTAAGACCGCGTAGTGTGTGTATGTGTGCGCGGATCGAATGGGGGGGAAACCGCGAGGAAGCTCAGGATTTAAATGGGACTATAAAGTAAGTGAAAGCTTGTTTTAAAGGCTGCATCGGGCTTTAAAACAGTTTCGCCAAAGTGGCTCGATAGCAGGTGCCTTCCTGGGCAGACCACGTGTTCGAAACTGGAGTAGGTCCACGACTTTTTTTTTTTTGGTCCGTCTTCAAACCGAGTTTAAATTTTGTAGCTGCGTTCCTTTGCTGTACACACGTCGGTGTGCTGTCTTGCTTTATGTCGTAACTCTGCGCGTTGAAAAGTGTTGTTGTTTGGGTGGTTGGCTTTATTTTTGCTCTTTCTTTTATTTCAATTTCAATAACTTCGACGGAATATGCTTCTCTGCTCTAAGCAGTCTCTAAACAGATGGTGCCCAGGTCCCGATACTGTTAGGAGTGTTTAGGGGTGACGGGGTGTCGTTAGGGGGTGAGCGGGGGGGGGGGGAGTGTGGGGTTTGGGGAGGGGGGTACAGGGGGGGATCGCACCTTTTCCTCTAGTTTAAGATAGAAACCCCTGGCGGT
Source organism: Atractosteus spatula (assembly GCF_055471065.1). Taxonomy (NCBI): domain Eukaryota; kingdom Metazoa; phylum Chordata; class Actinopteri; order Semionotiformes; family Lepisosteidae; genus Atractosteus; species Atractosteus spatula. Next base: position 9,661,705 of record NC_142731.1, on the reverse strand, counting down.
GCATCTGCTTTGAAATGCAAAATTAGTTAGAGACAGGGAGCCACGTTTGTCCTCTGAGCTTGAACCGCGAAGGCAACGCTGTTCGTAATGTAGCAAAAACTACAGAACTCAGCGCCGGGGAGCAGAAAGTCGATCCGATCTTAATTTTCTGCAGCAAAGTCAAGGCCTGTGTTTCAGCCAGATGGAGGTTTTGTTTCGACGCTAGGGGTGCTGATCGCTTTCCTTTGTTTTCCACAGCAAACTGTAAATTAACAATCGAAGATAATACTGTAGCATAATTCGATTCATCGTTGTTTTCCAGTGATTTCTTTTGCTGTCTTTTTGCAGTAGGTGCTCAGTTCAGAGCCACTGTTCTTTTTTTTTTGTGGCTATTGAGCACAGCAAAAGCACTGTGTAAAATCTGGAAGGGTGGCGAGAATTTCTAAACTGGAAATAAAAATGCTTGACATTTATATTGCAGTTCCGCGTATATTTGTCAAACCAAACAAATATTAACGACAGTGGCGTTTTTACGTGATGGTGCCGAATAGAGATTAAACGAAAAACTCACATACTGGAATGTGGAATGCATTTTTCCGGGCTGCAGATATTCTGTTTATTATTCTGCTTATTATCGCACTTTGTTAGAACAGCTTACGATATTAATTATTTTTGGATTTACACAATGCGGTATCATATCGTGTTCAAAGAACAATTTTTTTTTCATTTTAAAAACAATTGGTTGTACTTCCTACCTATCTGAAATAGGTTCAAATAAATTGTTCTTACAGACACGCAACAGCTAATATCCCGCTTTACATGAACAGCACTTAAAATGTCCTTTTCGCAGACGGATTACGAAGTACGAAGATATACATTATCATACGTAACTAGAAGAAAACTCAGAGATATATGTAACAAATTCCAAGGTTAATTCACATTTTTTCCGCGTATGTCGTTTCTGTATTATTTCGGGAGTGTTCGTCGGGGTTTTTTACACCTACGTGTGATCTGGGCCAGGTGTTCTTTAGCTCAGGGGGTGTTAGAGGCGCTTTCTCGGGAGCTCTTCAGAGACAGAAAACGGAAGCGGTGCTGCTTACGAACGCGCCGCAAAGTGAGAAAAATGCTCTTAAAAAAACCCCAAAAAGTCAAGAGATTGTGTTCTGTCGCTTTGAGGGTGCGAGGGAACTCCGTGTTATAAAACTGTGTGTGTTTTATTACACTTGTGCTCAATCAAGGCCCTGTGATTAGGATGGGGGCGGCATTGCACAGGAATTACCTGTCATAAAACCTTTTAGCTTTTATTTCAGCTGCTATTATTATTGTTGTTGTTGTTGTTATAATAATTATTATTATACTTTTAGACAGAAAACTAACAGGCAGTATGCTGTGCTATGGAAGGGTCATATGTTCCTTGTCGAGGTGTTTGAGAAGAGAATTACAGTCAACACTGGAGACAACACCAATAAAAACTGCAAACAGGCGCTGGCAATATTAAGGACGGAAACTGGTGTCTTAGAAAGTTTTTTTTTTTTAATCCCGGCTCCCGCAATTTAACGAACATCGACATGACATATTTTTTTAAACGTTGGCTAAGCGTCTCTGTACATACGCTCACACCATCTACAGCCTGTTCCCAAACATACATGTATATACTTGGTGAAGAATGCAGTCTGCGGTGTTATTTTACTCCCTGGTGTTCAGAACGCTGTTTCTGTACGGGCAATAAGAAGATCAAAAAATTTAATTTGAATTTAATCGCGTCACTCACTTGCGCAGAGTTAACTTGAATTGCTCCCATCAATTCGAAGATTTATTACTGTCGCTACTATATTTTTTCATTCGGTGCCGATTTCACTGCAATATTTTTTAAAACGAAACATAGCTTCTTAGTGAGCGGGGATCTGCGGAAAGCTCTCTCTGGAGCGGAGGAAGGTGGAAATATCCGGGTTCGTGATTCTTTATCGATGGTGAAGAGGAGTTCTGGCTCGGGGCCAGTGCAATTACCTGTCATCTATATATACCCTGTAGATCCGAATTTGTGTGAACAGACACTCGGTCACAAATTCGTATCTAGGGGAGTATGTAGTTGATATAAACGCTGCGATGCAGAGACCGAAGACCCAAGGATGCCATTTTTAAACGTGTTTTTATTTGTGTTTTATCGATATTCCGCAGCCTTTTTGTTGTAAACGAATAAAAGAGAACATTTGCCGGGAGCTGTTTTTTTTTAGCGTCAGTGAAACGCTTTGTACTTCTGAGTGTTTCGCTTTTTCCTCTATTTTGTTTTATTAAAAAGCCGATTCCCCCACTTAAAAAAAACTCATCGATGCCATATGAAGTTGGGGGGAGGAGAGGGGGGGGGGGGGTTGATCATTAATTCGTAGACCTACACCTCCAGTAACGTGGAGGCGCGTCGTACAGCTTGTATTTTTGTGACACGGAGACGTTCACGGTGTCGTTTTACGCCGCCAGTTTTACGAAAAAAAAAAATGAACGAGCACTCCTCCCTGCGATACCTAAAACGCTTTTTCGCATTTTTTTGTTTTTTCCATTTTTTTCCCCTTACCAAAGCTACATTGGAGCTACAGAATAGAAATTTCGCTGATTGCTAAAACAACAAGAGTTGCGTATTTCTACACAGTAATAAAACCTGAAGCCATTTCTATGCAAGAGGTGCGCACATCGTGTGCGTGCGATTAACGCATTCTCTGCAGAGTCTCGCCTACAGGGTCTCTTTCATGCACAGGTCTAACGGTGATTTAGGAGACTCGGTATCCCGAATTAGTTGATGAATTTTCTATCGATCCAAAACAAGCCCTGATTAATCTCTGACAGGCTCTGGCTGTGCGCTGCACACCCCAGACCTTTCTATCATCGCCATTAGTAACTACGTTTAAACGCTGGCCAATACAACTCCGCCGCATCGCTTTGTGTCGAATTTATTTTCGTGAGCACGAGCCAGAATCTATCCAAATTAAAATTTCGTGACCGGGGACCGATAAGTAGCCCGCTCCCCCTCCCTCTTCTGCCTGCCCTCCCGTTTGGTTTAAACATTTAAGGGAAGATACTGGACTGGCTCGCCCGAGCGGACCTCACACACCGTCACTACAACTCGAGCTCTTTCAGGAGGAATTCTCTCTTTCTTTCTGTTTTTTTTGTTTTTTTTTTACTGCGCCTTGTTGTTGTGATCCACGCCGCGCGTGCCAACAGATTAAACAAAAAAAGTAGGCGATATTAAGATCACGAACTATGCAGAGATGATGTTTGGGGTATGCTCTGCCTAATCCCATTTCCTTATCCGGGAATCGTACGGGTCCACGCCATTGGCTGGTGGCGTCACATGGATTCTTAACTTTGTTCGTTTGACAGAAAGTAGGAGGGTTTTACGAAACAGGAAAACGAGTAAAGGGATAGAAATAAATTTTAGTATATTTTTGTGTGCAATTCAAAGAAATTAATGGCCATGAGTTCCTTTTTGATCAACTCCAACTATGTGGATCCGAAGTTTCCACCCTGCGAGGAATATTCACAGAATGACTACCTACCCAGCCACTCTCCGGATTACTACAGCGCCCAGAGGCGAGAGCCTTCGTTCCAGCATGAGCCGATGTACCACCAGCGGTCGGGCTGTAGCGACCCGCCTTACGCCTCCTGCCAGGGTCCCGGGCAACCCGCCGTGGTTGTGTCCCCGCGGGGTCACGTCCTCCCCCAAGCCGGACTCCCGAGCCATCTCCCGGAGCCCAATCACCACTGCGACTCCGTCACCCCGAGCCCTCCGCCCGTCTGCGGACAAAACTCCGTGAACCAAAGCGCCTCTTCGTCCAGCTCAGGCAAGGAACCAGTGGTTTATCCCTGGATGAAGAAAGTCCACGTAAACATCGGTAAGTGCCGCTAACTTCTACCCCTCGTCTCCAACGCGTTTATTATAACTAGGGTGGAAAAGCTACATGTCCGGCGTTAGATCTCCTGCTCTACTTGTGAAGTAGCCTTTGCCTGAGATTTACGATCGGCTGTTTGCACGGCAGTATAATTACATCCTCCATAAATTTTTATTGCACTCCTTGACCAGGCACCTTTGAAGTCTAAAGCAACCTTCTCCATCTAATTTCTTTCAGGGAAGGGGCTTTTTTTATGACTCTTGTAACCCATAAGTTAAGTTTTATGTTTTGGTAATTCGAATTTAAGTGTTTGGATGTATAAACGCGTGGCTTCTTCTGTCACTTTCCTACTGTTAAGGCGAAGTTTATTGATCTCAATGGAAAGTAAAAATATATATATATATGGATTTTGCTTTTTGTGTATGTACCACGTGCATGCCTGTGATGCTTCTCACATCTGCTTGTGGTGATACCGTCGAAAGCTTTATGTCCAATTTAAGAAAGCGATTGCTAGTTTTTGCACTGTCACTGGAGATTGCGAGGCTATCCCAAGCGTGAGCCTTCCCATCTGCCTCCCTGTCCCGTAGCGACTCTGCGCTGTTGTTTAAAGTTGAAGTAGGATTTGAAATTTTACTTCACTGTGGTTTCGGAGCAATTCATGTCAAATCTGTGATGAAGCGTGATTTTGTTTCCCCCTGAAAACAAAAAGCTTTCTCTTTGTTATGCCTTGTAGAATCAGTGGCATACGCGTGTATTACTAAATACATGTATCGCAGTTATGGAATCGGGGCTCTTTTTTTGTATTCTTGGGGTTCAGAACGGGTCATACATGCTGGGGTGTTTTGTGTGAGATTGCGCACGTTTATCAAATCAATAAACAGATGCATTTTTATCTCTGTGCTTCTCCATACAGTGAGCCCGAATTACGCAGGGGGGGAGCCCAAACGCTCGCGCACAGCCTACACCAGGCAGCAAGTGCTGGAGCTCGAGAAGGAGTTTCACTACAACCGCTACCTCACCCGGAGGCGCAGGGTTGAGATCGCTCATACCTTGTGCCTGTCCGAGCGCCAGATCAAAATCTGGTTCCAGAACCGGCGGATGAAGTGGAAAAAAGACCACAAGCTGCCTAATACCAAAATTAGGTCATCGAACTCCTCCGCCACTAACTCTGCCTCTAGCCAGGCTTTGGGAAGCTCTCAGAACCGCGCCAATGCACAGCCGAGCCTATAGCTCGCTGCTCTCTTTCGAGGGGGTTGGAAATGCTCACTTTCCTGCATTGAAGGGAATATCACGTCGGGAAAAAGGAGAAAAGAAAAGAAAAAAAGGGACTCTTTATTTATACATTAAAAAGGGGGCGAGACTCCATTCCAAAAAAAAATTAAAGCACAGATATGTGTTTCGCCTGCCCCCAGTCCCCTGTCTTTTTGTCTTCCTCTTCCCCTCTCTTTCTCGCTCGCCCTGCATTAAAACAGAAGGCTGCAGATAGTAGTCTTCAGGTTTGGTGAAGATGGATCCCTGTTTCATCCTTAATCATGCCAAACTCAGCCCCATTTGTCATGTTTACTCTGCGGTACAAAGGACGAACCGTATGCCTGCTATTACCTCGACATCCAACGTTCGCTTTAATAAATGAGCCCCCGTTTCGTCAAGAAGAGCCGTTTTTTTTTACCTCCCCTCTCCTCTCCTCTGCTACTTAGAACAAGAAAAACAAAACTAAAACGAAGCCGGCTTTGCTCACAATAGGAGAAGTAGTTGGTGAAGGATTTGTTTTGAGGGGGCATTTTTTTCCCCCTCCTTCAGTCGCTTCAACCGTACGAGCGTAGATGTGAAGGCAGATGTGGAGACCCCCTTTTTGTAGCTGATTACGTAGAGACATGGTTGTGCTTTTACGTTTTCCCATATGAACCACGGAGTGTGCTTAAAGACACCACCACAGCAAAGAAACGCAACGGAGAGGGGGGAAAAATGCGTCCTTTGACCCAAATATGAAAACGAAGATGAGAGAATTGTTAGGTTAACTTAATCCTGAAGAGCCAAATGTCGTTACGGGCAATGCAACTATAAACAGCACTATATAGCTCCATCCAGTGTTTTTTATTACCTCAGTTGTGAATTTGTTGTTCATTTTGTCTTGTTTTTATGAATGATAAGATGAAACGTTCTATCGTTATGTTTATTCGCCTTGCCTCGCAAGTATCGGGAATTAGTACTTATTCGTTACATGTTAAGTCTGTTGTAATCTGAGTGCACATGTTGCCCAGGATTGTAAAGAACAGTGCGTGTGATATAATCTAAAGCAGATTTGTTTTCCCCCCCCAAAAAATAGTTTTTGCTTTTTTTTTCTTTCCTCGGCACCCGCCTCTCTCTCTTCTCTTTGTTTCTTCTGTTCTCCGAGACTTCGGGCATTTTTGTGTTCTTGTTATTATTATTATTATTATTATTATTATAAATCCCGTTACATTCCAAAGGGTATAGTCCTGGCGCTGACATGTTAAATAATGTTTTGTTGTTTTTTTTTAGTAGATCGTTATTTTTCTCTCTCTTGTTCTCCGTGTATCTACCTTAATATTTGTAAATAGTAATAGAATAAAATAAAAGAAAAAAGAAAAAAAGAAGGAAAAAAATGTCTCTCCTGCACGTGTGACTTTTCTTCCTTACCCCTTCTCTGTCGCTGGTCGCTAAACCGAATGTGATTGAAATACAGCTATTCTGAAGGTTCCTGTGTTAATGCCAAGTAATTTATTATACAAGTGCGATTTTTTTTTCCATAACAAAATTCGTTTGCTGTTAGTGTATACCTGTCTTAAATACCGCTGGGTTGCTGTATCATGATTTATATCTTATGGACAAGAGTAATACTGGTACATTACGTCTTGTAATCTCGTTTTAAATCACAGTCTTGCTGTTGCAGTTCCCTCTGTCTTTTTATTTAACGCTCCTCGCTTCTGCTGGTTGGCAATGTCGTGCAGGTATTGTAATTGGGAGGCCCAATTTTCGAACTTTAATAGTTTCCTTGCTCAGAGGCAGTTAATGCATTAATGAGAGTAATTTCTGCACAGCTGTTTCTCGGTGTTTGCAGGTTCGGTGTGTATTTTTGATATTACAAAGGAACAGGCCGATGCAATATCTCAAACCCTGACAACCAAATAGATAATCAGGAAGACAAATGGCTTCTTTTGTAAGGCGCAGCTCCCGTATTAATTCTCATTTTCGTTTCTTAGAGCAAGTATCGAAAATATAGAGCAGAACAAAATAACATTCCATTTGCAGTTTATAACTTTAAACAAAAATCCAAGCTTAAATTGCTCTGAAAGAATGCCCCCCCACCCCACCCCACCCCCAAGAAAAAGCACGGATTCTCCATTACAGCGGGGCCGTGGTATCTGAAATAGGGAGCTGGGCTGGAAAATAGCCGGCTCCTTTTTTAGTGCATGAAACCAGTGCACAAAGGAATAAAAATCTTAACAGCATCATAAATTCACACCCGCTTTAAGAATGCATTAACCGCCGAGCTGGGGTTTACGTGCTTTTAAATGCCGGTGGGAAATTGCATTTTGATATGAATATTTTCAGAGGCTGATAGTCGTCGTTAGCTCCTTACCGCTTAAAGGTGGGGGAGAGCGAGTGAATGAACACATTTTTTTTAAATCTATTTTTTGAATATACCTTGGGACATTGTGAACTGTCTGCTGTAGCCCATTTATATTCCATTCCGGGGTCACTTTTTGAGGCGATCGGGGTGACTCAGCGCGTCAGTATGTGGAGGTACAACTGCGTGTGCCCCCAAACCGCCTCACAAAAGGCACAAACTACCACAACTTGTGAAATAAATGGTCTTGTGTGTGGCGTCAAATACAATATGCACCTAGGAATTCTATTCTAACCTCCCGAATCAAAGCTTCTGGCCTGTCCGTTTGAATGGGACGAATAGGTTTCTATAGGACCCAAAGTTCACAGCCATTATTTGTAGACAGAGCTCAAGAAAAATGCGAGAATTATACAGAAAATCATTAATCACTTCTTTTCTTTAAATACTCCTTCTCTTCTATTGTTATTCAGCGGCAAATCTGGACAGACCTTCTGCTGGGAGAAGAGAGGAAAAAAAAAGGGCTTTGGAAGACACGTGAAGATCCTCCTGGCTTTGTCGTGTTTTTTTTTCTCCTCTCCTCAACAAACTCGGGCCTCCAGAAAACTTTTTATTTTTTTTATTTTATTGTTTGAAGAGAATTGCCTGCTAAAATGAAGACATTAGCCGAAGACTTCAGCGGAGAGCGGATGGGAGCGCCAAAGGTAAGAGCTCTGTTGATTTTATTTCTTGGGTTTTATTGCTTTATTGCGCTGCGATTTCACAGCACGGCGTTGGTAGCACATTTGGCGAAGGAAAGGAAACAGGTTTTATGGTGTTGGCTTTGAAATCAGACTTCTGTAGCTGGGCTGTTGTGTATCTTGAATGGCTTAAGGGGGTGTGTGGTGTGTGGTGTGTGTGTGTGTGGCGGGGGGGGGGGATTTGAGGTTAAGCTGTGGACGGCAGTCCTGAAGATGATTTAGGCTTCTCTGAATTCTGTGATCTTTTTATCAGGATTTTGGTGGGAATTCTGGGGCAGACTTTGAAAGCATTGGTCGGCCTCAGCAGGACAATTCTCCGCATTGGCGTCTCGCTGTTGTCTTAAAATGTCGATATTGTCACCCCCTGCCTTATACAGATTCAACGGTAGCTTATGATTCGATTCTCCACTTAAATGCTTCAAATTGGAAAGCCAGCTCTTTCTATGTGTTATATGGTAGAATGATTCCTAAGTACGCTGAACGAGCTTTTGGTGAGACACACGATTTGAAACAACTCCACCCTGTTATGTTTAATACTTCGTGTGCAGGATTATATTTGTGTGTGTGTGTTTGTACGCGCCAGTGTTTTATTTGTTAGACACGTTGCCTTCAATCACCCGCCGCCGTTTGCGCCATAAAGATCAATCTGGCGAATCAAAGTGTCGCGCTGTGCTTCTTGCGTGCTGTGGTTTGGGGTAAAAGTTAAGGGGAACAAATGGTACAGACACAAGGAAGAGAAGTGAAGAGAGAAAAAAAATCGATGTGTGGAACGGACAGCAGAATAGCCGGCTCGGGTTCATCCAGGGGCCACGTTTTCTAAGCGATTAGCTGCGTTCTGAAGTCACAGTCTGACCTCTGAAACCCTTGACCTCTCCTGGACTGGACACCGCTCTGTGTAACATTTCGTACATAAACCAGGACCCAGTTACTCATAACACCGCAGCCGGAGCCGTGTAACCCCGGGGCACGCTCCTATCTCTCCGCGCTGGACACTCGTGTCACCCTCCAGGACCCGGGCGAGCGATTGTCTGGTTCACTGGTATGTTTGGCAAACACATGCTTTTTACAGTAACACTTGCTGACCACCAGCGGTTCTGCAATCACCGCCGCTCATCTGGGGCGAGTTAATACCAGCTCTAGAGAGCTGCGCTGCCCTTCCTCTCCCTTAAAGAAATGTAACGTCCCAGCACGCCGCACGGGCCGTACCTGGGTTCAAGAACGAACTCCAGCCAGTCCCAGTGGGTAGACGATATATATATATAGATATATGCTGAGAACCGCGGTAGTGCGCCTTTTCTCGAACTCTTGCAGTAGGCCTACAGGATCCTGCGTGTCGTGGTTGCTGGGCTCAGCCCCTGCGTGGTGCCTTGCATGCGCAGCCCGGTTAAGGACACGAGGATTAATCGGTGGATTCTGCCCACGCCTTCCATTGTGTCTCGCGGTGGGTCGCTCCCGCACCCTTGAAGACGCAACCTGGGCGCCTACCGTCGCGAGGTGCCCGCAATTTGGCGGCCCCAATAGGCTCGAATAGGCTCCCCGTTTTGCTGAATTATTGTTCTGAAAAGCCGGAGAGCGGAGGTCAGAGGCACAGTCGTATAGATATGTTGCTTAGCCGCGCTCTTCGTGTGTTAATCTTTTTTAAAAGAAATTAAGAAGACACGCTGAAGACACGCTGAAAAAAAAAAAACAACAACAACAACAAAGAGCTCTTGTTACTACCCCCCTCCGAACCCGTCACCGCTCGCTTTTCTGTTCAGTTTAATAATTATACCAAAGAGACAGAGCGCCGGGTCTGTTTAGCACGGCGATAATGTCTATATTGTACACACGGTATACCTCGGAAATCTCGGGCCCGGATATAAATAAATAGAAATCTTTGCTTCCTTTTCCCCCTCCAATTAGGGAATTAAATCTAGCGCTGGTAGTCTGTGCAGCTCTGGGCCGTTTAAAGGGCTTTTGTCATGTGAAAGAAAATTAGCGTGTGCGAGGCTGTCCCGTCGAAATGTTAGCCCGAGTGCAATTTTCGTTGCATTTCGCTCCGTCTCCCTGACGGTTAAAAACGACCTTGTGTATTTTTTTTTTCTCCTGAATATAATAAAACGACTGATTTTTTTTTTTTTTAAATAGTAATCGGTATAAGCGAATTTGCGAGCAAACGTGCTTCGATTTAATGGTGGGTATTGAGGATTCGTTGGTGCTGTTTAAAACACAGCGAACCCCGTCGATTTTCACCTGCTGAGCGGCAGACCCGGACGCGGGCAGTAAGTGAATGTGTTCGAATGGAGCCGCCGAGGTAGAGCCGCGATGAGCCGGTTCGGGTTTGGCGTTTGCGCGGATAGCAAAATCATTGAACATTAAAATTTGTCGAGTAACATTCTGGCCACGATGAGTTATGGCTAATGTCAAGGACGGATCCGATTTATTTTTATTTCTTTTTTTGGTGGTGGTGGGGGGGGGGGGGTATTGTAACGATTCTTTCTAAATATTTGTTCCTTTGTCCTCACGGCGATCCCAGAAGAAGTTGTAAGTAAGCTGTGAAGGAAGAAGATTTTGGGGCAGAGGCGGCTGGTATCTGGGAGGGTATTTCTCTCAGGAATAACCCGCTGATAGGCATTACTTGAGAAAGGATCCGCGGCACAGCGCCTGCTCTGTCAGATTTATGACCCCCAGTAAAAGCGTGGTTGTTCGGGTTCGTAAATCAATCTTCTTCCCTCTATATAAACCTACCCTTTTGTAAAGGCAATGTTTATATAGGCTTCACCCTTACCTGAGCTGGATATTTTTAGAATCTCTGGTATTCAGTCTTCAGTCAAACTAATTATTATTATTATTATTATTATTATTATTATTATTATTATTATTATAACAAATAGCAAACACTTCCAATGTTTTTTTTTGTTTTCTTCGGTATTGCGAAGACTCATATTCGATTCGATCTCAATTTTTAGAGCATTTCGATTTTTTTCTCGGGTTTTGCGTGAACCTCCGCGCTTATGAATGCATCCTAAATGTTAATAAAAAAACGTGGTAGATGTTCATTTGATTTTGAAAGGGATTTTTGTTCGTCACAAGCTTTTTTTTTTGGGGTGGATTTATCGGTGCACGGTGTTTCGGATTTCTCGGAAAACAACCTTTATTCTCCCAGAGAAATAAACCGTGCTTGTTTATTTCAACTACACGATACGGAAACGTTTACTACTACTACTACTATTATTACACGAATATTATTATTATTATTATTATTATTATTATAACAGTAGTTACAGTGTTGATTTTTATTTTCCAGATATACTCATATTTACAAAACGGAAAAATTAACCACCTCCAGAATGATTTACCTTTTTAATGATCGTTTTGAATTTCACCCTTTTATTTTCGTTGCTAAGGTCTGGTGAAGGGAAAAGTAAGGACAGCAGTGTAGTTCTGTAGCCCTCGCGTTAATATGCTGTGGATTGCTGCTGCCCGGCTGTGAATGAACCCTCCGCTCTTACACACGGCGCTTTGTTAGCACAGAGGATGACAGCAAGGGCACGGGACATCTAAGTGGTCTGCGGGCAAGAAAAGTTGCTTTTCCTCCTGCTGTTGACTTTTGTTCTAATTGCTGTTGATACAGGCTACTTTTTTAACTGTGCATCTTCTGTGTCTTAAACTTCAAGTCGTGTTTGCCCGTTTATTTATTTTTTCCTGTGTGTGCGGTTTTAAGTCTGAAACCAGACCACATCGCGCTTTGGCGTGACCTTGAGGTTTGTCCAGAAAGACAGGCCTGTCCGTCCAGTCCTATTGTTCGGAGTTGCGGTTCTGGGAACCCAGCGCTTTGTCCTAAACGAGCTGCCTGCAAGAATTTCGCTGAGCTCCTCTCCCTTGTTATTGCGCGCAGCGACCCTACCTGTGCAGTACTACACCGTTCACGGATTCCTTTTTAAACAAAATAAAAAATGTTATTTCTACTTCTAATTCATGTATTAGAAATAAATGAACGATACAATTATTATTATTATTATTATTATTATTATTATTATTATTATTATTATTAACGGAATTTGACTTCGGGACGAAGCAGTATTAATGAAATCTGTTTAGGGTACCATGAAATCGATCATTTCGATATTTAAAATCACAATAGCCACCACCTTTGTAGGAGACAAGAAGAACTAAACTACAACTCCCAGGCATAGCTCTATCATAAGACTTCAGACTTGAAATCTGCATTTCTTCTGCTACTGACTTACTCGTTGTATAATATTGTAACGGCGTCGATAAAAAACGACGACTTGCTCTTTCGGCGGAGGTGGAGGTGACAGAAAACAATCATTTAGGAAGGAAAGAAAAAGAAAATGCACAAGACGGTGGAATAGCTTCGATTTTCCCCCATTTAGTGTCATTTCGTCTATGATAATCACTTACCACAATCCCTTTTTTTTTTGGTACCTACACAAAAAGTCTTTAATTTCATATTTTTTACGAATGCAAACGCGTTGTGCTCGTGGCTTTTTTTATTATTTCCGTGTTTTTTGGGGGGAAGAATATCGTGGAGGTGCAGAACTGAGGTAGCGCTGGGTCAGAGTGGTCCCGCGAGCGAGCATGAAAGAAGACCCCCCATCCCCCCTCCCGGTCACGTGATTCATTAAATAATTAATGCAGAGGTTGCAGAATAGATATGTATTCGTCAGGAAAATCTCAGACATGGTCTCCCTGTGTCTGACGTGAAATTCAACTGTCCTTTTAAAAACAAGCCTATAGCCGAGAAAAAAAAGAGAGGGAGAGACACACACAGAGGCTGCAATAAAACAAATTTGGGAGGCAGAGTCACACCGTGAGCTAAGATATTGTAAGTATCATGAACAGGGGGATGGCTACAGCCTGCAGCGCCTGCTGTGATGTTCTCGGTGTGTCCATGTAAATGAATTATTTGTTGTTTGTGTTATTGTTGTAAATGTGACAAAATAGCCGTCTGATCTTCCATCGCTGTCATGCGTTTGTGTCTTATTCATTTTTGTAAGCAGTGATCTTGCCAAAAGAGTCTCTGCATCCCATTGCTTTATATAATTTGGAATATTATATATATTTTTGGGACCATATTCTTCTCCTCACTGTCTCCCCCTCTCCCTCTGTTCCTTCCCTCCCTCTCTCCTCTTGATTTATAGCGATATGTATGTCGGCGGTACCGCGGCTGCCATTGTGTGTTTGTGAGAGAGTTGTGTTGTTTATGGCCGTGTCCGCGATAAATCATTTCTCAGGGAAAATGATGTTCGAGTGATGATACTTGGGAATGAGGAAGAGCTTCCGCGATCAGCCTCGTCGCCGGCTTGGCCGCTGTAGTCTGTAGCTCTCTCTCTCTCTCTCTCTTCACTCGGCTGCAGTTGATTATTGTCGACGATTTACAGTAATAGATCAGCCGCTAACGCGAAGGCTCTGTAGCTCGGGGTCTTGAGTTACAGCGGCTGCGATTACCAATTAAGGAAAGATTTGTTTAAATTTGGCAAAACGGGGAACGCCTCGTTGGCATACAAATCTCGTAAAAGAACGGGGTCTAATCCGGAAAGTATAGCTCGGGGTTCAGCACGGTAGCATCCATTCTCCAATTAAAGCCGAGCTTTCTCAGGTTTTTCGTTAGGGCAAAAAATCAGTCTCATTGGAATACAGCCCTAAAGGAGGAGGTCTTCATAGGCTCAGAATTGAATTGTTAACCAGAACGAACTGAAGGCAAAACAGAACCTAATAATCTCGTTTTTTTAGATCTTCGAATCGGGGCATTTACATTTCCACTGTAGAATTGTTTTTTTGTGTGTGCTTTTTTCTTTCCAAGGGGAATTCGTTTTGACAACAATGCGCGTGAGAATGTGTGTGTGGTGCTATAGTTCATTGCGAGAGGCTAATTCTTGAGGAGGTTCGGGTTTGGAGAGCGTTTCCAACCCGCACACACATTTCATTCGCCGGCACACGCACATGAGCCATTTTCCGTTTGTTTGCTTTGCGTAGAAATGACTTTCTAGAGAGGAATGGAGCCCAGATACGCGAGTTTTTTGTGTGAGTGCGTCCTGTGGTCTGTGGATCTCCGCGCACGTCTTGTGTGTGGTGCTTAAACACTGAAACCGAGATGTGCTCTTTCGGATCCTGTGGACAGCACACGCGGAGAAGGCAGTGGTCCCCGCGGTTTGGCAGGGACAAGGAACGATAAAAGAAACACCTCAGACGTCGATAGTCTTCTTTTTAAAATAATTTAAAAAAAAAACTTTATTATAGAGTCTTAGCGTTCAAACGAGCCAGTGGAAACTCAAATTCACATCAAATACACACCAAACGAAATTCACATCAGGCGAGACAAGGGAGCTTAAATAGTCCTGCTCAATTAAATATTAAATAAGTTCATAAATGAAATAGTCCCAGCCAAGACGCAGAAGCTGTCTGTTAGCTTGAATTGGCTTCCTTTAAGTTGTCCTTGAAGTTGGGTATTGGTTGCAGAGGAAGGTTGGCTATGCTAACCGCTTCTTCTTCGGAGCTCTCTTCGGTTAGTTGAGCCTGGGTGTCAGACAAGGGGTCCCGGACCACCGGCGCTCGAAGCGGTCCATTCCCCTGTGTAGAAAAATAGGAACAACTCCGTGACTTTCATCAAATATTGATGCACGTAGCAGTGAGTGGCAGAATGTATGTTCTCATAATAGTGAGTATTGCAGGGCTCTTTGTCAAAAACAATATCCTCGCTCGTTTCAAAGGAGAGGAGGGGGTTAAACGAGAGGATGTTGTCAGAACAGAAGACTTAAGATGATTATTCTGAGGAAATATGCACGCTCTTTTGGAATATGTTTTCGTTTCCCAACTTCACGAGAATCGGGGATATGCCATATTTGTCCTTACTAACCGGTAGTTAGACCACGGTTTTATATGCTGTCTTTCTTTCATTCTTTCATTACCATCAGCGCGGTAAAAGACGCGGAAAAGAAGGGTTTACAACACCGAGAAACGGGGAGAGAGTGATATTTTCTGTTGTTGTTGGGGTTTTTTCTTTGTGTTGACAATGGCCTTAGTGGAAACTGACGTTGAATTTAGATTCCTCAGATTATTTCTGAATCCCTAAACTAGCCGGCCACCCCGCGTGTAGTTCTAAAATGCTCTCCTGCAGAATGCCTTGTTGCGCTGCACGAGGATTTAGTAGCTGTTTATTCGTTTTGCTCGCGAATTTATTCGCGAATTTATTCGCTCATTCTGCTCTGGTGTGCTGGGCTCTGTTCCTTGTCATTTAGAAGAGTCCCTGGCAATCGAAGACGGAGGGAAGCACTGAGCCCGGAACAGCACTGTTTCCCCAGCAGCCATATTTAATCCGTCTCGATTTCACACACAGACACCGCTGCTTGGTCAGAGACAGCTAAGAAGGAGAAACCGACACCGGGCTCCTTTTCTGTTGTGCTTCTCTTTGCTTTGTCGTTTTCCGTGTCGTTTTCAGACTGAAGTCTGAAAACAAAAACAAACAAAAAAATAAATAGAGAAAATCAAACAAACGCAAAGTCGGAAAATTTAGACGTTTTTTTTCGTTTAGTTCAGAGAAAGCTCCTTCCGAGCTCCCGTAAACAATGAAGGTCTCTTGGACTGAAGCTGCTTTTTAATTACAGAGACTTTCATTCGCCTACGACTGATTCACTTTTTTTTTTTCTCTCGTGAGAGCGTCGTGTAAATATCACAGGATATTTCTGATTTTTCTGTATTCAAATAAAAAAAAAACAGACGACTGACTAGGCAGGACAAAGCCCGACCTTCCTCACAGCGGTAGCACCCAAACGTCAAATTCAACAATTAAAACATCAATGCAGAAAACGAATAGATGCGTGGGTAGAAATTATAATGTCACCATCTTAACGCGAAGCTCATTTAATGAAACCATGATTTACAACACAACACGCGGAACCGAAAATCGAATCCAAGCTCTTTTTCTTTCAAAATCGAAAATCCTGATAATACATTCATTATAGGTTGCTGTTCCGAGAAATCCCGTTTTACAGAGAGGAACGCGGTTAGTTATAACAAGGGATGATGAGGGATTATTAAGACAGCGCTCCCGTTGGCTCGTCCTATAAATTAAATACACATTTGTCTGAGCTGAAATAACGTGGCGACGCTGTGGAGACACGAGCTCAGTGCCCCTGAAATTCACTTCTCCTCCCCAGTTATGGCGTCTGAACAGATCGACCAAAAAGAACAGAAAACGAATTCAATGACAAACCTTTATTTAACGTTTTTTTTAGAAAGCAAATAGCCGATATATCACCGAATACTTGTGAAAACACTAAATATCGTAAACTCGCTAATAAATTAATGGCAGTACTTCACTTCCTATTATTATTATGATTGTGATTATTATTATTTTATTATCATCATCATCGCCATCATTTTTATTATTATTATTATTATTATTATTATTATTATTATTATTATTATTATTATTACTATCCAGATGTTTAGTCCGTTGAGTTACTTCCCGGCTTTCTGATGTCGAGATGATTACACGTTTGGGAATAAATCAGTATCGAGCCTCCTGCTAATTCAGACCGGTGCGCGTGGCTGCTGGTGGCCCGTGCTCCACTCCGGGCGAAACCGCGCGCGTGAAACCGAGGGGCTGTTCGGCTCTCCAAAGGAGACGAGGAGGCGGAAAACGCGTTTTATTTCCGGCATCAAAATGAACAAAGCACGGAGAGAAAGACCCGTCCTGCTCCGGAGCCTCTTAACTCCAGAGTAAAGGTTACACTGAAGAGCGTGAGACATAGAAGGGTCAGGAATAACCGGCGTTTGCTTATTAGACCTATTAACTGTCCCATGCATAGTATTAGTAATAGTGTTAGTGTTACGTTTAGATGGAGAACACCAGCTAAGAAAGAGTCATTTTAACAAATGCAATGAATGCATTATTTGCGCCCGCAGAGAGGTCCTGTTCAGCGACAGACGACTTACACTTTTAACACTCTTTGTCTTCTTCAGCTCACTGTACGAATTGCGTCGCGTTGAGCGTTAACGACGAACTCGGAATGAGGCGCGCTGAGGCTCGCGGGTCGCACAAGCCCGTCTGGCCCGGGCGTCCGCGTGCGCTCCCGGATCTCTCGCCACATCCCCATTGGACTGTGGGGACCCAAAGCTTTCTTCTCCTCTGCCAGACCTCACACCCTCCACAAGCACAAGGGCAGGGGAGAAGAGGGGGGGGGGGGGAGATCCAGGGGTCCGGTGCTTTAAAGTGGAGGAGCGAAGCGCACCCACACCTACACCGGGGACAAACGGCGCGGTGTCGCCAGGTCGGCCCGGGGTTGGGTGCGTCGTGGGCCGTCCTGTAGTCCAGCGAGGGTCGGGGGAGACGGGCTGCCTCGTCTATTCAGTTAACACGGCGGCACGATCCACGCAGTAGGTCTGGCTCGGAAATCCGGCGGCCGCAGTAGGTTCTGACTGATGCTCCGCCAGCCTCGCTCGGGACTCTCGGTGGTCTGTCGGAGGGCAGGTAAGGTTTTCCAGCTCGTACTGGCTGCCTGGTCTTCAGGCCGCTTCCCCTCGCTCTGTACGAATTCCAGCGCCATGAGATATAATTAATTACCCGTGGTGTGACCTATGCAAAGGCGCAACCTTAGGTCTGCGCGGACTATAGCAGACTTTTTGTGTTCCAACAGATTAAGATAGATGCCTTCAAATAGGTAACCGGAGGAGAAAGGAGGCCCGTCTTACCCCTGTCTGTCTCTCCTTTCTGTCAGCCTCTCCCTCTCTTTCTCTGCCTCATTTTCTCCCTCCATCCGTCTCTCTCTCTCTTTCTGTCTCTGCATTACCTCCTTTCCTCCTGAGCTTGTAAAGCTTTAAAAACCGCGAGAACTACTAAAAACAAAACAAAAAAAAAAACTTTTCCCTCTTCTGAAAGTTTGGCCTGTGTCGAGAGAGCCGCGGAGAGGAAGGCGGCTTTGTCAGGGCGCTCTGAATGGACCTGTGAACGGATCTGCAGGTTAGGTGTAAAAAAAAAAAAGAAGATGTATCTGAACATGATTTATGACCCTGAGAGGTATTGTTTACTCTGAGCTGCTCTCAATTTGGTTCGGCGTTTCTTTTTCAATGAAAGTCTCCCAAACCAACCCCACATGTCTTCCGTGTGTCCGGGCGAGGCTGGGGGTGAGTAAAACCCGATCCACGGCGTCTGACAGACCCCCAGAAATCTCCCCACCTCTGGGGCAGGTTGAGCTGCGAAGGGCGACCCGCTGGCCCAAGCGGCGCCGCCGCCGGTAGCCCAGACCGGCCCTAAACGCCTCGCCCAACGCCACGCTGTTCTAGGTGTGTAAGAGACGGATTTGTTGTTCGTTTCCATTCGTGGGGCGTAACGCAAGCAGCGCAGTCTGCCTGAAAGAGCCCCGTGCACGCCGCCGCACTCGCAGGCTTGCACACAAAGGCTGTTATCGTTAGTTTTATTGTTATAGTTCAAGTAGGGAGCTGCGTCAGCATGCATAGGCTGCAAAGGAACAGGTAAAGGTCTATTCCACGCTGAAAAGAGTAGAAAGGAAACACAACGTTTCGGCTGTGGAGCCTTCTTCAGGTGTGAACGAAACGTCGTTTCCTTTCTTTTCTTTTCAGCATGGAATAAACCCGTTACCGGTTCCTTTGTATTATTATTATGATTATTATTATGATTATTATTATTATTATTATTATTTGGGTTGGCATTAGTAATAAGTGCACACCTAGGGTGCCTTAATAGATTCACATACCGTAGAAATAATTAACTGTACAGAAGAGCTTTGGACGAGAGCCACGCTGCTGGCTCTCTGCTTGTGTCTGGCAGTGGCAGCTCTGAACTCAGCCCACTTCCGACTCGCCTCGCACTTTTGTTGAAAGAAAAGTTTTACAAATTGCATTCCATCTCCTCAGGCAAGCAAATTGTCACAGAGCTTCGCCCGGCCGCCAGTCCGCCTTGTTTTAGCAGAAAATTGCTTTGCATTAAATCCCCCCCCCCCCCCCCCAGCCTCCCGAATCAGTTTCTGTAACCCCCCCCAACCCACCAGCGAAAAATGGAAATTCTGACCCGGCGGTTTGCGCGTGGAGGAATGAGAGACTGGGGAGAGACCGCAAGACCCTAAGTGGCTATAATTTAATTGATTTTATCATAAATCACCAACGGAAAGGCGCAAAGTGAAGAATAACTGGAGTAAATTGTTCCCTGTGTGTGACTGTGTTAGGTTTGGCAGCTCTCAATGTTTTGCATATTTCCTCGGTATTGCTGTTATTTCTTGGCTACGCCGCAGTTCCCCGGGGAATAAATAAATATAAATGTATAATTTAACTAGGGGGTTAAAGATAAATATAGATAGATTAGAAATAAACGAAAATCCTTACAAAAAAAACCAATTTATGACTCGTGTTGCCCTTGATTACTCGCCTCTGACACAGCGCCATTATATTCAACGAAACATTGGAAGTGCAGTTTCAGTGGTTTTTTTTTAAATTCTGGTTTTGTGTCCAGTTGGCACTTTTCTGTCCCTGAAGCAGAGGGCAGCTTGACCCCAGACCCTCCCGGCTTCCCTCAGACCTTTGTATCCCCCTCTCCTGCATTGACTGTCTGTTAAAGATTACCGTCCCAGGGCCCTTGCAATTAAAAATTAACTCTGACTGGGCCTGGTTGGGGGGGGGCTCCCTGTCAGGACTGTCCGTTTGCTGAGAAGCGAGCCTGAAAGATCAAAGTCCTTCTGCGGTACCTATGGATCAGGGGGATCAGAGATCCCGGGAGGACAGTGCGAGCTAGTATCAGCATTCCCCTCAGAACAAAGTTATTCCTCGCCGGTCAGAGACGGAGTCAGGAGTGCCTTTTTACCAAGAAGGTTCACATGCGAGAAAGTAACATCACCACCACCGCCCCCCCTCGCCCTGCTGTGAAGTCCAAATGAAGCTCTTTCCAAAGCCTTCTTGAATTACCGCGGTTGCGATCTTTACAAGTTTAAAAAGAATGAACTACAGAGCCAGGCAGTTAGCTAGGCTGTGTAGGACCTGATATTGAAGTAGGTCAGTCCAGCGAGTACTTTTAGCCCTGTGAGCGATGGGGTGCTCTTGCCCTCGGTTGCGGCTGGCAGGAAACCGCGAGAGCTTGAATTGAGGAGTTTTAATTGTAATCCAGGGATCTTTAGTAGCAGGAGAGTCTGCGTGGGTGTACAAGCCAAGCCCACCGCTCTGTTCTCTCCAGTGGGAAGCGCAGAACCTGTGTTATCACTGATATTATAGCCGGGCGACCTGGTGTCTCTCGCTGTTCCCCTCCCTCTCGCTGTTTCTGAACTCCGGCGTGTGGAAGTCCTGTGTCAGGTCGCGGGGATGAGAACGAGGTGATTGTCTGGGCCGATTCCCTTCTGAAGAAGAGCTTCCCCCGCGTGGATTTCTCCCCGCTTGGCGTGATATGCAGCTCGGGACACGGGATTAGTATCGAATCTCAATGAAGACTCACCTTTGCGAAGAGATGGCAAGACTACACGTAACATGTCTAGCAGGGGGAGTGGTGTGGCCGTAGAATATTATGAGGAGAGCGAAAAGACAAGACAGCCCGGAAAAGGTTCGAACTCCCGAAAGTTTATCACGACTATTGGGCTTTTTTTTTTTTAAAAAAAAAAAATTGTGCTCCCCACCCCAAAAAAAAAGTGTTTCATTTCCGAATTCCCTTTAAAACGAGCGAATGTTGACGTATGTGGGTCACGTGAGCGCATAATTCCAGGCATTATTTTGGCATTTGGATGGAAAGGGCCTTGTTGTCTCGCGGGCTGTGTGCACCCCAGCCCACTAACTCTGCTATTAACAACTGCCTGCTAATAGACAACTAATGTGATGAGGCCAGGATCGCGGAGACCGCTTGCTTACGGGAGACATTATGCGGGTTCTGTGAAAGCCTGGAATAACGGGCCGGGATTTTTACACAGATATTTGGAGGCAATTCAAAAGTACTTCCGCTGATTGATCATTAATCTGGTGAGTTATTACTCTTCTACGCAAAGGTCATTCGGAGAAAGAGCTCCAATCTGTCAAGCGAGGACACGGCAGGCTGCGTGCCTTTCTTATTTCTTTCTGCGTTTTTCGGTGCTCTTTTTTTTTTTGTTTTTTTGGATGCTGCTTGTGCTCCTGTTTTGGCGCTGCTCAAACTTTGCCGCGGAACGGCACCGTTTAATTTGGAGTCGGCAGGACTCCGAGGCGAGAGAGATAAGGGCGCTTGGTGCTGTCCTTTCAGAGATAACGGCAAACTTGGCAATAAAGTTGGAGAAAACCGTTTTTTGTGTGTGTGTGTGCTCTCGGCTCTGTGATTGTTATTACGATGTGGTATTTGGGAGTTTTATCTCGGATATCGGAGCTTTGAACTTCGGATTCAATCGGATTTGTATCGTGCCGGGATTCGTCATTTTGTGCCCTGTTTTAAATTGATAAATTATGCATGAGTCTTTTGTTGGAGCCTTACAGCAATACATGTTCCGGACTCTTAACTTTCTGCGTTGTTTTCGATTTTGCCCATTTAGGCGCCGGCTAAATCTCATTTCGTTTGCTTTATCGGCCGATTTGGTGCAGGACGGGATGCGAGGCTTTCAGGTTGCATTGTTTTCCGTTTAAAAACCGGACGAAATAAAAGTAGGTGGTCAGTCGTCCTGCAGGATGCGTCCCCCCTCTCTTTGTTCTGCCGGGTACGGCTGAGAGCCGGGCATACGTGTGCAGGTTGTAGGGTTGGAGGCTTGTATGGGTGGCAGCAGATCTGTGTAAAGGTGTTAAAAAAGGACAACGCGGAGACGGGGAAGCTCGGCGGACCGGTGATGGAGAGGAGCCAAGCCGGCGTGTGAGTGTGTGCATGCAATAAAATAGCTTTATAGCGGTATAGGCCGCAGTACGAGGGAGGTCAGGGACTCCTTCGCTTGATTTATGTGTTAGTGCAGCTGTCAGGAGCCGGGAGAGACAGGCCGCTCAACATTTGTATTTTACTTTAATAAGCTGCTATGCAAACCACCGCAGCCACTCGATGTAATATCTGCACACTCTCACGTATATATATATACAGGCTTGTCCTTTGCCCTCGGTTATCTCCCCTCACTCGCAGGCTCGCGAGTGTGTTGCGTGTCTCCAGAGTGGTTCTGACTTTTCCAAAAGGGTACCAGCGTTTGCAGAAAAGCTTGTGTTTTAAATGACGCCTTTTTTTTTCCGGTGTCTCCCCTGCCACGTTACCGTCAGTCTTGAGTCTGTTTAGAAATTACATTTGGGGTCAGTTTCATTGTTTTTAATCTGTATGTTGTTGGGTTTTTTTTTTATTCATTCGCTTAATTGCTTTTCCCCATTACTAGGCTGTGAGTGGCTTTTCCGTGTCCATTCTCTTAATTTCGTTTCAGCAATGATAATAATAATATGAGGTATTTATTTATTGCAAGGCCTGATTTTTTTTAAATAATGAATTGTAACAATGACCTCTGGATTACTTTTTAAACGAAATTTCCTTAACGAGGTGTAAATGCTTATATTTTCTGGTGGTGAAAAACACGAATTCACAGAACAGAGGACGGCTACCGGGGCTGTTCCTCGGGAGAGCAGGACATACAGAATTGCAGAAGGAGATATGTCTTACTGGCTGGTGAACTGTTTCCCCCAGTACGCTGTTAAAACGGAAACAAGATTATTTTTTTTAAAAAAAAAGAATAAATCAAACGGAATGTGAAACGAAATATTTATTATTATTTATTTGAGGTATAATTGTCTAGGCCAGGACAATGTGCCAACAAATGTTACACGAGAGCAGTAAGAACTGTCCCTTCTTGGCAACGATATTTTACAAAGAGAGACACCGTGTCGCATCTTTTTAATTGTTTGATGGCACCGTGACCCAGATGCGAGACGCATTTAAATAATTTTCGATTGCATCCCAGTTATACCTGTAATCCTGAGCATAATTTAGGTTAACGATGTCTGTCGAATTTACAAGCTTTCCTGTTCCTTGTGAGTTCGATTTTTCGCTGGAGGTCGCGTGGAATACATTTCGATTTCCCGCGACCTCTGTGATCGAATCTGTGTCTTTTTGTGTTTTTTTTTTGTCTTTTCTAGTTCCTACACACCACCGAGACACGTCACTCTCGTTTAAAATCTTTGGGTGACAAACGACACAATTTCGGTAAGTCATCGGCTTTTAAAACAACAACAACAACAACAACAACAACAGCAACAGAAACCAACCCGAATGAATGTGTGAAAGAACTTTTCCTAGCCGGGCTAATAAAAAAAATAACGTGCTTGGGCGCTTTCAGATTTTGAGATTCTGAGGCTTATTTCGTTTTCTGTTCTTTCTTTTCGACTTGGTAACATGAGAAACTGTTTGGAGAATTATTCTTTTTATTATATGAATATATAAAATGTTCGAAAATAATCGCAGTGCTGGCATGTGTGCTGTATATAGTGGTACACATTGATGCCACTGTTTCTGCTGTTTCTGTTTGGCTAAAATACTGACTGTTGTGTGTCTGAACCATGAATGTTTTACTCTTTGGTGCAAAATACTGTGATGAAAACTATGGTTTCTAAAATATCAGTCACACGTATTTAGGCAGTGTGAGGGGGAACTCACCTATGGGCTAAACGCGGAGATCCCACAGTCTACAAACACACAAAGCGATCGAAATAAATATTTTGGAGTTAAGGAAGCAGGTGTTATTTCCATTATGACATTATATTTATTCTTTTAAAAACAGCAACAAACAAAAGTTACAGGTGAGATCAGGGCGTTTTTTCTTTGGATCTTAAAATAATGTTCGTTCCTTAAACAGTATTCCCTGGCCGTTTCACTGTATTTTAATATGTTACGTAAAATATTAAATAACATAGCATAACAATATATTGAATATAGAAAATATTATAAAAATAAGGTTGACTATCAACACGTACAGTCGCCAAATGAGGTAGGTAGTGATGTCCAGGATGACTGGGAGTTTTAAAGTCTTTTCATTTCCTTACACACAGATGCATAGCGTCCCACATACCGTAAATTACTGACATATATGTCATAAGGCTGGTGGGACTCACAAATCATTTTTGTAATGAGACAACTTTTCTGTTTATATATAATAGCCGTGTTATATGTTCAGCGATTATTCTGCCTGTAAGAAATGAAAGAGACATCAAATAAAACATGACAAAATCACAAACAGCAGGACTCGAGTGCTACACGGCGCCGTGTGGCTCTACTGCTCTGAAGCCTCTCAATGGGCTGTTCGGTAGCCCCCGGTCCGTCCGTCCGCACGTTATAATCCACACTGCGGGGAGCACCTTAACACATCCTGTCCGACTCGTCCAAACCCACTTCCCCTGGCACCTCCGAACCCCTTCCTGGCCCGAGTTCCTCTTCTGCCGCAGTCCGTCAGCAGTCACCGGCAGCGCTGGTTAATCCACACCCAGTAGCTCCTGGCCAGTAGCTCCTCTCCTCCTGTGGGGGAAATACGGTAGACTGAAAAGGGTGTTGGTCTTTATTTCTTTCTATTTTTTTTAAAGATCAAAAGGGATTTGTTTTTTGCTGGGTCATACTTTTCTCTCTCTCTCTCTTGCCTTCTTCAGCCACATTTGCGAAATCTCAAACAATGCCGCCCAGAGACAAAAAAATGTTGCAGACTCCTAAATTTTTCCCCTGCTCTTCCTCCCACGCCGTTGCAGATGCCTTCTTTCCAGTTACCTAACACGGAATGCATCTTTTTAAAGTTGCTGTTTACCGCTGCCTAGTCTGCAAGAAGTCATAAATCTTGCGTGACCATAAACGACAAGCGGTAGCGTCCTGAATAATCAAGCAGAGAGAGAGAGGGGGGGAGAGAAAGGAGAAGAAAACAGCTCATATAAACACCTTCGTGCTTTCTTTCGCTTTTCCGTGGCGAGCTCCTCTTCCTTCTGCAATTCCTTCGTTTTTTGTCTGAAGTGCAGATTTTCTTCTCTCGTCCAACGGGTGTTACCCCCCTCCCGACCGAAAAAAAGACTGTAAAAACTTTTAGCACCGTCTCGCTATCAAAGTTTTTAAAAGGTGGTCTGTTGCTCAGACTTGTCCCGAGCTGTTAAATATCACAGATTGCTTATCGTCTCTCTTCTATCTCGCCTTTTTTTTCCACTCCTTTTTCTACATTCTCTCTCTCTCTCTCTCCCAGGCCCTGTAACAGTCCGCTTGTTGTCTGTTCATAGAAAAAGCAACAACTTTCCAGCCCCCCCCCCCCCTCTCTCTCAAGCCGTGCCTTAATTATTATATGAGACTGAGGTGTGGGCTGAGATACTAACCCGGAGATAGCGGCGAGTCATGCAGGAGAGAGCGGAGTGAAAAATGCTTTTGGTAATGGAATATTCACCAGAGAGGGGAGAAACTTGAGACTTTACTCTCCACAAAACAATATTAGCATAGATTGACACCTAATTCTTAAACACGTGAATCAGAAAGCACGGGCGTGCTTGCCTCCACTGTAGGCCTGTGTCCACCACGTTTGCAATTAGCATAATTTTTCACTAGTGACGCTGTGTTTGATAAGGATTAACACTCCAGCCCGGTACTCCAAAGGCAGCCCCCCTTTCTGTTTTTAAAGAGCTGCAAAGGGCCCTGTGTTGATGGAGCTACAACGATAACAGCCACCAGAAATAAGGCAGAAAACCAGCCCGGATTACTGTTCGCCGGCGAGACGCGGGTTCTGTTCGGATTATGATGTTCAGTTTGGCGCGGTGAAAGGAAAGGGGGAAATCCGAGGCCATTGTTATCACTGAGCAGGGCGTACCAGTCGACAGGGCAGCCAGAATCTCAGTGCCTGTCCATTCGCAGCCCCGAGCCTTCCACAGATCTCTGATGCTGTGCCGTCTCGCCTTTCCAAACGGAGGGATTCTGAGCAGCTATACCCCGAGCCGGGGTGCAAGCAGCGACCGCACGCTGCCTTTTTCCTATATTCCTTGCGATTTTTTTAAAAGGAGGGGAGAACGCTCGCTTATTGATTGCAGCGAGGCTGGATGTGAAAATATATTATGCCTGCCCGTGCTTTCCTCGTCAGAGGCTAAGGTAAGCTGGACTCAAATAGGCTATCAGTTTGTGAATGGCGGAGTGTATGTCCCAGTGATTTATGACCATATGACTCCAATCTCGGTTCAAGAAGAGTTCACAATGCTTTAAGCTTCCTTCCGCAACGCAACTGCTTTCTCGTTTTTTCCTTGCATCTCCATCCGAATGATTTGGTTTTACTCTAATATTTATTTGCAAAGCAACGGGGGGGGGGGGGGGCTGGGAATCATTTTTTTGGAAGTTTGTTGGGTTTTTTTTGGCTTCCTTAATATCAGCCAGGCTGCGCGTTCGTTCAGGACAGAAGTAGCGCCTCTGTATTTCAAGATTCCGTCTCGGCTTTTACCTCGCGTGTAGATTTCTATTATATACACGCACGTATAGGTCATTTTTAAATATGTAAAAAAAAAAAAAATAAAATAATTGAACGTCGGTTTTGATGTCGGAAAAACAGAGCGCGTTAACGCTGACTGGAGAACACACGCAGGCTGGCTTCATTTGTTTTCGTTTTATCGTCTCAAAACATTTTCAATATGGAGGTATGGACTCTATTTTAAACGGCATTCGTTTCTTTCACTCTGTGTACAGGAGCGACGTTTGGCAGGCAATTAAAAAAAAAAAGATGTACACGTTCGAAGTCAGAGCTGAGAGATCGGGGGTCGTTTCTGTGTTCCGCGGTGACATTACTGTTCGCTGTTAACGCCCTCTCGTTGGCCACACCGCCACTATAATCGTGTTAAAAGAAATTCAGGAGAAACTTTGTTATTGTCCCTTGCCCAGGCGGGGAAAAGCCCGTGGCCCGCTTGATTGCAATAGGATATAATTTAATATTTATTATTCCTGCTGTGATTTTTCAAACAATTCCTTGGAGTAAATAATTAGGATTCCGACCGTCTACGGGAAAGATAAATGACCGACATTTGTGACGTGTAGCGAGGTTGAAGCACAAAAGCTGGACCTCGGGCTCTCAGACACAGACACACGGCCTTCCATTGATCCCCTACGCTCTCCTGCCCCATTATTCAACATTTTGTTTTCTTCCAATATTTAAACGCTGCTTTCCTTCGTGTGTGTGTGTGTGTGTGTTTTTTAATTTCATGAGAATTTCCTCCGTTCGTTTCTGGGCCACATTTTAATTTTTCATTGTGTTTCCCTTTTCTTTTGTTAAACAAAAAAAAAATCATCCAGCCTTTCCAAACCCCTTAATAAGACGCTTCGTTTATTTCTAATGCAAGTGTATCATCGGTTACTATGTACGGTTTGTTGTTATTCGGAGAATTCGGTGTCACGTTGGTGAGGCTCGATGGTTAATTTTCCTTTGCTGGCCACGGTGCTGGCTGAAGCCGAAGAAAGGCTATAACGGGACTATTCCATGAAATTATTTTCATTTTCCCGTATAAATTCCCGAGCTAGAACAAGCCAGTGGTTTGCATGCATTTAGCAGCAAATTAATAAAGCATTTTTTTTCTTCTCCTGTGAACACGTCGTCCTATTCATTGGAACAGCGTTATGAGCGAAATTAATTCAACGGCTTTTGTGTCGTGTATTACTATTGCTGTTGATCTTATTGGCTGGGAAAACGTTTTAAACGATTTTCTTATTTAACTGTTAGCGGTATTATTAAAGTCTGCTGGCAGCGGGCGTGAAAACTGTAACGCCAAAGTTGATTGTGATGAATAACTGTGGTAATAAAAAACAGATTATTAATGAGGAGGCGCTTAGGTGCTGTGCCTGGAAGAGGGGAGGTTTTCATGGCGTTTTGGTGAACCTGGGAGCATCCTTTCGACAGACCGGCCCAGCTGTTTAGTTTTGTATCCCACAGGGCCGCGCGGGGTCAGATCAAAACTTTGTGTTTCGCTCCCAGCTTGTGGGTATCGGGGCCGAGCGGAACGGCCAGGTGCCGCGGTGCTCGGAGGGGAGCGACCCCGGCCTTCCCTCGCCGCCTGGCGGGGTCTGTCCCTTCGGTAGGAAGCGTCGAGGATGGCAAAAACAAAACACACACACACAAAAAAAACAGGCTTTTGCCCGACTGACCCCTCATGCATCAAATCGCGGAGCAGCGGCCGAGACAGTCTATTGTACCGCCCGTCTTTCTCTGCACATCAGGAACAAAGTTCCAAACTCGAAATGAGGGGGTTCAAGTGCCGGTTTTTCTAGTTTTCAGTGTTTCCCAAATACGCCGTGTTGTAACCGGAGAAAAATCCCCCCCCCCCAAAAAAAAAAAAGCCTGGAGCTTAACATCGATCAAGAGTTTCTGCGCTAAGGCCCTTTCCAATCGCCTTTACAAACCGATCGTTCTTTTCTTTAAACAGGATTCTCCCCTTCGACGTTTCAGATTTATATTTTAAGTTTTTCGTGTTGAGAAAATCGGATTTATTTTTCTCCGCATGAAAAAAAACAAAACAACCAGCACATTCCATATGCCCTCCTCTTTCAAAAGTAATAGTCAGGAGCGGGCAGTATTTGTTATGGTGCGACTCTTAAAAAAAAACGTTCTTTCGCTCATAAATCGTTGGAGTCACCCAGCGTCATTTCGAACATTTCCAGGCGAGTTTATAACATTTATCCACGTCCACATGTTTCTGCTTATTTGAATGAAAACGAAGCAGATGCTACAGCGCTGTCACAACCGCACGATATAATTCGTTTATGTAGCCGCTTAGGAAAAGGCGAACTCGCTTCCAAAGAAGCTTGTTTTTTATTGGAACAAAAAAAAAACCTAAAAGAGGAGAAAAAAATAAATCATTGTAAAGCAAAGGGAACGGTTAAATAATAATAATAACAACAACAATAAGATATTGCATTACCCACAGGTCTCAATGTACTGTACAGGGAAGATAACATTTAGGACACACAAAAGATGTAATCGGCGTATTTTTATTTGGAAGATGAGTGTGAAAGAGCCCCGAGCTTATTCGTTACTCTGCCCAACATGTGTGCGTGCGAGAAAAGAGTCAGCCGTCAGAGACGGGCATCTGCGAGCCGGGTTTTTGTGGAAACGGCTATTCATGTCAGGACGCTTTTCAGGGGCGAAGATGGATTCGTGCCCGGTCCGGCGTTATCGTGTGCTTCTTGTAACCTTTCAGGTCAGCTTGCCAGAGCCCGCTGGAGAGAGACTGTCACGTGACCCCTGGGGCCAATGTTCTTCCAGAAGGTCGTCAGGACCCTGGTAGCCGGTGCAACTAATTTCGGAGATGCAGAAAACGACCTACTACGACAACTCGACACTTTTCGGAGGCTACTCGTACCAAGGGGCCAACGGATTCGGCTATGAGGCCCCCCAGCAGAACTTCCAGGCGTCGGCCCACCTGGAGAGCGACTACCAGCGATCGGCCTGCTCGCTGCAGTCCCTCGGCGGCGGCGGCGGCGCCCCGCCACACGCCAAAGCGAAAGACCTCAACGGGAGCTGCCTGCGCCCCAGCCTGCCACCTGAGCACCCACAGGCCCCTCCCGTCTCCCCTCCCCAGAACCCTGCCAGCTCCGCCAACAGCAGCTCGGCGCAGCAGCCGGGCAGCAGCAGCAGCAAAGCCACCGCCGCCAGCAAGGCCTCCTCCCTCCCCCCCAACCCCAGCCTCACCAAGCAGATTTTCCCCTGGATGAAGGAATCGAGGCAGAACTCGAAGCAGAAAAACAGCTCCCCGAGCGCAGGTACAGCTCACGGGGTGTCCCCCCCCCCCACACACACACCTTCCTCGCTTGATTATGACGGGTTTTTTTTGTACCCGATTATTTTTCTACCCCCTTTTCATCAGTCGAAAAACGGTGCAAACCGACGCTGTCTGGTGTCCGAAGAAAAACAGCCGTGGAGCTAAATCCTGCAAGGCGATAGGCGTTTTCTTCCGTTTATTTTTGACACAGACTTAGGTAAAGGAGAGGGGGAAAAAATATCTTTGGTGTTGCCACTACTTGAAAACCGGATGCTGTAGTGTGGGCTGTGCCTCCAACACCAGAAACGATGTTGCTACGGCTATTTAGAATCATAGATATCATAAGAGGAAAACTGTCAACGTAGAAGACAAAAGGGCCTCCTTTCATCACGCGTGGACTCGCTTTTAACTCGTTTAAATGTGGTTCCGCACCTGTTTGTGGAACTGGGTGGCACCGAGTTGCCCTCAAACACTGCACTTCTCTAATGGAGAAAAGGCTCTGTTATATATGAGCTCATCACTAGTGTTAAGATATGCAAATGCCCTAATTCACCCAGCTGCCCCCCCCCCCCCCCGTAATAAACTAATTTTGGCATTACCTACAGCTACAGCGCTAAATATAACAGGAGGAGGACTATAGCTAGAGGTCTATTTATAGATATGACTGACGTCACGCACATGCAACTTACATCGCAGGTGCAGGGGAGATCCATTCGCGTGCGTCTTGCACGCGGAATCTCACCCGCGCTCGTGCTGGATAAATAAGAGACATGGGCTGATATAGCGCCTTTAAAAGCCATCAAGCCAACTAGATGAGTGAATACAAACTAGGTGCATTCCAAGGGGCTGGCGTTTGTTATTAATACAAATTAATCACAGGGAAAGTCGTTTCAGCTGCGTTACTGGCTATAGGGCGAGCGAAGCAATTTACATACGCCAGGTCAGTGGTGGGGCGCACATCTCTTAATAAACGCCACTGTTATGAAGAGGCGACAACTAATATAAAGGGGTTAAGTTTCCGTGCCTGTTCCCTAGTTTATTAGGAAACGATGCATTCAATTTCTGTATGTAGTAATTATCTTTTATTTCATTTCCACCCAGCGGAGAGCTGCGGCGGAGAGAAGAGCCCCCCGGGCTCGGCCGCCTCCAAGCGCGCGCGCACGGCCTACACGAGCGCGCAGCTGGTGGAGCTCGAGAAGGAGTTCCACTTCAACCGCTACCTGTGCCGGCCGCGGCGCGTGGAGATGGCCAACCTGCTGAACCTCAGCGAGCGGCAGATCAAGATCTGGTTCCAGAACCGGCGGATGAAGTACAAGAAGGACCAGAAGTCCAAGGGCATGGGCTCGTCCTCGGGGGGGCCATCGCCGACGGGGAGCCCCCCCCTGCCCATGCAGTCCTCCGCCGGCTTCATGCACTCGATGACGGGCGGCTATGACGCGCCGTCCCCGCCAGCTTTTAACAAGCCTCACCAGAACGCCTATTCCGTGTCCACAGCCTACCAAAACCCCATGAAAAGCTGCCCTTCCCAACAGAAGTACGCCAACACAGCGCCAGAATACGACCCCCACGGTCTACAGGGTAACGGTAACAGCTACGGAACTCCTAACATCCAGGGTAGCCCGGTCTATGTCGGCGGGAACTATGTGGATTCCATGACGGGCTCTGCCCCGTCCTTGTACGGCCTGAACCACATGCCGCACCACCAGGCCAACAGCATGGACTACAACGGCGCCGGGCAGATGCCGCCGGCCCAGCACCACGGACCGTGCGACCCTCACCCGACATACACCGACCTCTCGGCTCACCACCCGCCTCCGGGCAGACTGCAGGAGGCGCCCAAGCTCACGCATCTGTAGCAGGTTTGGAACGCGAAAGGGGACACTAACACGCGGGGCGCCTGCGAGGGGATCGAGCGGAATCGGCGACAGCGACAGCAACGAAGAGATCCAGTGGTTTCTCGTGTCCCGCAAAGCGTGGACATTCTGGTGGCGCTTTTTTACTTTTTAAAAAAAATAAGCGAGAGACGGAAGAATTCCACACGTTTTCTTTTCGGTTGACTTGCAATTGTACGTGTGACGTACCCCCCTTGCTAACCAACAAACCCTTTTTTTTTTAAAAAAATATGAGAAACGGGGAAATTGTAGTTCGTAATCCCAATAAAATCCGCCATATATTATACGTATATGGGCCGTGCCGCTCTGGGTGTAGGCTTTTCAGCACAAAGTCTCCTCAAGGTGATTTTGTGGGGGGCGTTTTTTAGTCTTTCTGGCAATTTCAAGTGTTTTGTAAATCGTCGCCCAGACAGAGGTTCCCAGCTCGTGAATGAACAGCCCCTAGCGCTAAGGAAACCACTGGATTGTCGGCTCTCGCGTTCTTTCCGCGTTACCTCTATACTTCAACTCCATGTCACCTAAACTCACCCTCCCCTGCGCCCCCCCAAGCCCACCTCCACCCGTTGCCGTCGGCTAGCGAGAAGAGAGACGAGCAGCTCCGACTTGGTCTTCAGCACAGTGTCTACAAACGGGAAGCTAAGTTCACGCGTCACTCTCCCTGCCACCCCCGAGACCCCACCTTTCTCTCTCAGTCTGTCTTTAGGGTTCACTTACATTAGGTAGCACTAATGCAAAAAAAACCCCACCTTTATCTTCTCTTGACTTAACGTGAAAACAGGGTATATTTGAACAAAATGCGTGCCCGAGGAATGAAGCAGAAGTGAAGAAGTTTCGGTATTCGCTCGTGCTTCTTGTCCCGGCATCATTGTTGCACTTAGAGTTTACATTTTAATGGGTAAAGAAAATAATGAAACAACTTATTTTCAAAGGAAAGACCTCCAATCAGCTCAATCGTGGCCGTCTTTCCATACGTGTGTTCGAGTGAACATTCATAAATATATATATTTATTTGTTATAGCCAGTTTAAATATTTTCTTTTTTGTATTATTTATCCCCCAGCATTATGTATTTATATCAAGGAAAAAAATGTACTTTTTTTAGTATTGATCTGTTACGAAAGACGTTGTGTTCATGTCATTGTAAGCAAATTTATTTTAGTTCTTGTATTCTAGGCAGATGAGTGGTTTTATGTCAGCCTTGTACATATAAATAATGTAATGAGTTACACTGCAGGCATGAGGACGGACCCAGACTGTTACTGCATAGTGGCGAATTAGAAAAAGTATAGCTTAACCTCCTTTTCGAAAATCTCCTTTTGTTCTTGGTAGTTACTTTTCCTTTCCTTGCTGAGAGTTGTCTGTTGAACAATTCTTTGAATAAAATTTTCTGTTATTCATTTTTTTTTTTTACAAATCTCGTCTTTTACGCGGCGGCGTGGCTCACGCCAGCACGATGCACCCACCGAGGGAATCACGACACGGTTTCTGTCTCCCTCTCAGACACACACACACAAAACTGCGGTTTCAATTTGTAAGCTCAATCCTCCTCCTCTCTCTACCCAGAACCGCCGGCAGGGAGCCGGAAGTGCCTCGCCGCCGTGGGTGGGTCACGTGCTCTTCAGCCAAACATTGGCTCGCTTCTGCCAGGGATGCAGAAGGCGGACGAGAGTTAGGCGCCGATTTCTCCCTGGTATAGGCCTGTCCACCCTGAAGATGTCCGTCTTCACACACCCTTGTGAACGTGGTGTGGTGCTTCCAAGGGAGGTGGTCTGTGAGGAAATGTATCTCACATAAAGGTGTGGGACGCGTAGGAAAAAAAAACTGCGAGAATCAGGGGGAAAGTCTGCACGAATAAATTATTCTAGCGAACACGACTCCCCTTTTCCATGGCGCAGTCGTGTATTCTCGCAGCGGCAGGTCTTGTTTTTTGATGTGTTTCCCCCTGGTTGTTGTTTTTCATTTGATATGCAAGGAAGCCATTTGGTTGAACATCTTCAGCCAGCGCCGCGAAGGCACACGCCCGGCCGTCCCCCTTCTGGGACAACAGCAAGACCCGCTCTTCAGGAATACCGTTTAAACCACGGACAGCGTCGGCAAGAGAGTTTTCCGAGATTCCGCGGGCATTATTTATTGATGGATGGGTGAATTGAAAACAGAAATCCCGCCCCTCGATGATTTAAAAGAATACGCCGTCAGAGAGGCACGAAATGAACCGACTGTTTTGTTTTGTATCAATGCCAGTTTGCAGCTTTCACATTATTGCAAATTTATTTTCCATATTAAACATGATTACAAATAATAAAACATAAACGAAATTTCAACAGACAGGGCGAAGAGAAATAAGAACAAACATTCTATACAATATTCAATAGAATACAGATATTCTAGCATTCGAGTAGCTGACGTTTTAGATTTTGGAGAATCGAAAGTAGTTGTTTTTTCCCCCCCCCCGCTAAACCCCTCAAATAAAAGCTGCGAATCCTCAGCTCCTTACATCGCCTGCTTGCGGAGTCATCTCCAGAGAGGGCCCGGAGCTGCGTTCAGGATCTCACCCCGGCGCATCCACCGGAGCGCCTGCTTTGTGTGAGCTTTAAAACGCCTTACACGCCCACGCGAGGGTTTTTTTTCCCCCCTCAGATTTCCTAATGCCTACAGAACAATTCAATAGCTAAAAGCACGACGTTCTGGGCCCACGCATTTAAATCTCAGAGAAACAGAACAGAGCGACAGCATTTCTAATCTCATTTTAAAGCCGTACTAGAAAAACAGTTGCGCCAGGCACCGGTTGTACAGTAACATTTTTTTTTAAATGTGGTGGATTAGAATTAAAAAATAATAATAATAATAAAAATAATAATAATAATAGCTGTAGCTCCAAAGGAAGGACAGAGGGCCTCTTTTGTTGTGCTGGGAAGGAAAAGGCAGATTCTTGAGGCCAGTTTGAAATCTGGCTGTCAAGCGCTTTGCCGGGAGAAAGATTGATCACCCCCCCCCCTATTTCGGCACGCCGTTTCTAAAAATACCCTTTCCTTTCGTTTAAAAAAAAACAACAAAACTAGTATCATAATGCCTAATGCGGTTTTTTTTTTAAAAAAGGGAAGACTTGTGTCTATTTGTCCATGAAGTTTTGCCTGGCACATTTTAGCAACACAATCGAATTGAAATAAAAAAGGGAGATGCTCTCTTGTTCCCGCGACCTCTCAATGAACCCTCGGTGTTCCAGATACTGGAAATAAACACCCCGTTTTATAAAGGCAAACGTTTCTCCACCACCGGGGCCCTGTTGTTCTCTATGGTTTTCAGCGGCCGCTAAAAATGTATACCGCTGCGTAACTCGGGTGGAATTCAGAACAAGACTGATCTTGAAAAGCCACTTACATTAGCCTGGGTCTCGCCGTATGATCCCACTGCTCGGTTCCCTTTATGAGAAAAAAAAGTGTGTAATGGTACCTCTCATCCCGACAGAGAGTGTTGCTGCCCATGCACAGCGTATGTGTGGTGTGTGTAAAAGCGAATATTCTCATTTTAAGCAGAGGGAACGTCAGGTTTCTAACCTGAAAGCCACTGTCTCGGTGCCCACAAGAGGAAGTTCTTTTAACTTCGTTGTGCCCTGCCTGTTGGTCTTGTCAGAACCTTAAAGATTAATGACCTTTGCTCATCACAATGCCCCAGGTTCGCCAGCCTGCGAACGTCTTGATCGCCCCCAATTACAGTGCGGGGCCGACGAACACATCTCGCCGTCACCCCCACAGTCTGGCGTGGGACTCCCCACAACACCGACGCCCCGAAAGCTCTCCTGCGAGAGTCAGGTGCGGACACGAGATTTTTTTATGATGATGATGATGATGATGAGTATTCGTCGGAAATGCAACTCCCTAGCAAGTGAAACAAAACCAGGCTCCTGTGTTTTTGGATCAATTGGAGAAAATCATGCTCTCTTTTTTCCTGCAGGCCCCGAATTTGTAATTGGTCGTTTTGGATCACGTGACGAGGAATTGGTCGCATTTTCGCCCTCGTCTCCACAGTTTAGCAGCCCCAGGTCCCCATACGACAGTAATATCACCAATATACACAATTATTAAAGCCCGCAAAATATCGCAGAGCGGGACCCTCGTTATTACGCGTTTTTTTTTTATTTTTTTTTATTATTTGAAGACACCAGCCTTGCTTTCCGACCAGGAGAAGCTATGAATTTTGAATTTGAGAGGGAGATTGGGTTCATAAACAGCCAGCCTTCCCTCGCAGAGTGCCTGACGTCTTTTCCCGCTGTCCTGGAGTCATTTCAAACTCCATCAATCAAGGAGTCGACATTAATTCCTCCTCCGTTCGAGCACACAATCCCCAGCCTCAATCCCTGCACCGGCAGCCAGGCGCGACCCAGAAGCCAGAAAAGATCAGCAAATGGCCTCTCGCTCCGCACCCCAGCGCCGCAAAGCCCAGCTGCTCCGGCGACCGCGGGGCCGGCGGCGGCCGAGTTCCCGTGGATGAAGGAGAAGAAGTCGTCGAAGAAGAGCCAGCATCTCGGGGCCGCCGCCGCCGCCGCCGCCTCCTCCTCCTCCTCCTCGCCCTCGCCCTCCGCGTTCGCGGCAGCGGGGCTGGACTCGCCGGCAGGTCGGTGCCAGAGTTAAAGCTTTGCTGTTGTTTGTAAGAACAGAGAAAAAAAGCCGCAGACCGTGAAGGTTTCTAGCACTTTAATTCGGAGAGACTGCACGAAGGGATTTGCCTCGGTGACAACACTAGCTCTTTCCCTGCTAGGAGATATAAATATAGCGTGTGAGACGCAGTTTGCACTTTTCACACGGTGCCACCGGCTCCGAGTGACAACGAAATAAGACATTTCTGTGCATTTCTTTGCCCCAAGACGCTTTTGTTTGCCTGACCAAATGGGCAGAGAGAAGGAGGGTATTTCATGGGTGGTGTAACCCAGGCATTCCCCTCTGTGTGAGGGCAAAATCGGTCCCTTTTAGTTTAGGTGGCTTTTTTTCCACCCTCCCCGCTGCATTTATTTTGCAAATCAGTCGTTCGATATGTTTACTGAACACCCTTTTGAACTGTGATGGCTCATTCAAAGAAACTCTAGCGGCAAGGGGTCATTATTTTATTATTTTTTTCGTGGGGAGCTGCAAAATGCATTGATATGTGGACGCGAAGTCATATTTCAACGTGCTTGAAAAGAAGCCGACAAAACTGTTGTCTTAAAAAAAAAAATGAATCCCTCTCGGTTATATTCATCTCTCAGTCTGTTACACTGATACCATCTCGGAGCTGTATTGTCTCCCAAGTGTCTTAAAGGAAAAAACACACACAACCTCTGAAGAGAAAGAAAGGGCTCTGGGCACAACTGAAATTTGGCTACAGAAAGGACGTTTGCATTTCTAAATAATTTCTCTTTATTTTTGTGGAAGAGGGCTGTGCATCGGACTTCCTATGCACACATTCCTGTATAATTACATAACGGAGCACAGGGACAGATTGATGAATCGTTTTATGATTTGTTGGAGAATGCTTTCTAGTTACTTATTTTAATGACAGCTAAACAGCACATTTTTTTCCGTGTCTGATGCGCCTGTAGATTCACTGGTTATTTCGACA
This sequence comes from Atractosteus spatula, assembly GCF_055471065.1. Lineage (NCBI taxonomy): Eukaryota > Metazoa > Chordata > Actinopteri > Semionotiformes > Lepisosteidae > Atractosteus > Atractosteus spatula. The sequence continues at coordinate 9,624,376 of NC_142731.1, read as the reverse complement.
GCTGAGTGTTTTATTCTTTTTTTCCTTCCGTTTTTTGTTTCTTTGCAGAGTCTCAGAGCGGGCTGGAGTCCGGCGGCGGGTCCCGCCGGCTGCGGACCGCTTACACCAACACTCAGCTGCTGGAGCTGGAGAAGGAATTTCACTTCAACAAATACCTCTGCCGGCCCCGCCGGGTGGAAATCGCCGCCCTGTTGGATCTAACGGAGCGGCAGGTCAAAGTGTGGTTCCAGAACCGCAGGATGAAGCACAAACGGCAAACCACGCACCACAGGGAGGGCCAGGATGGAGACCCGGGCGGGTTCGAGTCCGCGGAGGGCGCGGAGGCTGCCTCTCCCCTAGCCAGCCAGCCCCTGGACGTGTCGGGCTCGGGCGCGCCCGAGGGCGAAACGCGCGAACCGTCTTCCTCCTACGCGAGCGGCCGGGACGGCAAGCGGCCCTCCCCTGAGGAGGAGCAGCAGCAGGGCCGCCGCCAGGAGCTCACACCGGGCCCTGACAAAGCTGTCAGGTCGCCTGAGCTCCCCGCGCCCACTCACGATAACCCCACAACAATGAGCCAGGGCTGCGCAACTGGCCCGGATAATGCGTTTCCCGAGCCGCAGGACGCCGCCTCCCTGGCCGAGCTCAATTTCTTCTCCCCCGACTCCTGCCTACAGATCTCAGATGCTTTATCGCCGAGTTTGCGGAGCTCGCTTGACAGCCCGGTGGATTTTTCCGAAGAGGATTTCGACTTCTTCACGAGCACCCTCTGTACCATCGACTTACAGCACTTTCAGTTTTAGGACAGAAAGGCAGAGGAGCAGAGAAGCGACTTTCGTTCTCGAAATTGTAGACTCTCGTAGTCGCCACAGCTGCAGGAGATCACCCATATTTCACCCCTAGACCACAGACTTTCATTACCCGGGTTTCCAGTGTAAAACGAACTCGTACGTTATTTAAATGGGATAGAGACTCTAAAAATATTCGGTTTCTTACAAGTCCAATCATGTTTTTACTTTCTTGGAAGTCTCTTTTTCCGACCTTCAGGTATTTATTTTTTTTTATTTTGCATTTTATTTTATTTTATTTTTTAATTTATATTTATTGGCGTTAGAGGAAGGAGTCGCGAACAGTGTAGCCTACTCAATCGATAAACTCTCAGGAAATAAATCAAAAAATGTGACTGGATAGCGAGCTGCTTTTAGAAATTCTCTCGAAAAGGGTATTGTCCCTCTTTCTGGGTTTTAGAACTAGTTTATTTATTGAGATTCTTTAATAGTAAAATGCAAATTATTTATTGTACATTATTTTCATAGATGAAATAAAACCTTTATAAGCTTGATGAAAGTGTGTGTTTGCATTATGTAAAAATATTTAGGGTTTGAAATCTCCGGTGAGCTAAAAGCATTTCACATTGTTAGAAAATGATTCTAAAAATATATTCTGTGAAATTTTTAAATTATTTTCGTACAGCAATATTTTGGTTAATATTTTTTTTTTAGATTGACATGCTAATAATTTCTTGCTCAAATTGGAACAATCCAATTAGAATTCTATTCACCAAAATATAGCGAACATTTTGATAACGATGAAAAGTCAGAATGGCTGGTCTGCGTTGTTTCATTAATGTATTTGTTTTGTGTAGAATGTGCAGAATCAGAGCTTGTTTCTATTATTATTATTATTATTATTTAGAAACGTCAGTAGTTTTCTCCACCAAGTTATGAATATCTAACAAAAAAAACCCTAGATTCAATCAGTCGTCGTTAGGATTATGTTTTATTGAATGAATTAGTTGAACTTTATGAATTATTTCTAATTTCTCCAATGCCAAGCAGCACCGCTGATATATTCAAAAAATAAAGTAGAAAAATAAATTGAAATTCAAATTGAACGAAATTCAATAGAAAGAAACCAGAAAAAAATGCAAAGCTGGTCTGCGAATTTCTAGGAAATTCGGGGTGTAGAACTGAGCTCTAGTTTTTGAACAAAGCCCCCGTCTGGATCTGCGATGCACTTTGTGCAGGGACACACACGTGCCGTGCTAAAAAAAAAATGCTTTCTTCAGACGCGCAATTTTAAAACGAAAAACCCATATATCAAGCAAGTTTGTGAATGAAGAGGTGGTGGTGGTGGTGGTGGGGGGGGGGTTCACCGCAGGACTCAATCGCCGTGACACGAAAAATAAATCACAAGACGTCTCCGCGAAGTCGCCAGTGTCTACCTGGTACGACAGACCCTGGAAGGCGTTCAAGTCAGTTTAGTAGCGAAGTGCCGCGACACGCTGGGCGCAGGCCGTCCTGTGTTAAAATGGCGCTGAGGCCACAATGCTCTGTGGACTCTACAGGAACAATAAAGAGGGCAGCCATGATATATCGAGATGTTCGCCTCAGCGCTAACGGCAGTCGACAGAGAAACCCCATATTATTATTATTATTATTATTATTATTATTATTATTATTATTATTATTATTATTATTATCATCTGCAGGTGTGGTCGTATAGTGGAACAAATTGCTTTAAATATGCTAAACGTATTTTTCAAATTTGTTTTTCTCTGTATGCAAAACCTTAGATGATGAAAAATAACCACGCAAGCATGACACAAAAAACAACACGTTTTAATTGTCACTTGCTCGAATGAATTAATGCGTCATTGCAAAGCATTTATTAACGAAATGTTTCGCCGCGGTTATCCCATGCTTATGGCTGTTCCCATGTGCCAGGCTCGGATGATGACAGATTACATTGAGATATGCTGGAATTATTAGTCGTAACCGTGAAAATGAAAACCATTTTCCAGGCCATTTCATTACGTCATTCGAAAGGTCACATCTTAAGTAATCATACCAATCACCGGTATGACGGTATATTGTTAATATGGTGGACTTTTTTTCCCCCTTCATGTAAAAAAGCCGTCTTTCACGAATCTGAAAAATGTCAGAACTGTTATAAAACCCGTTTTATGGCAGCAACAATGCAAACAGCATTATGAAATAAGGGGATTTTTTAAAATGTAAAACGATATATGACGCTCTGAAGAGAAGTCAGAGGTGACGTAGCGGCCTTCCAGAGCCTCGTGAAGTCTGGGTGGCTCGCGAGCACCGGAAGCGTCCTGTCCCCGCATTGTGGACTAGCCGAAGGCCCGCCCACCCCTGGAAGAAAAGACAGGGCAGCGTGGTCAGATGTCTCATAGACGCCGGTGTGTTAAAATGGACAGGGAAGGGTTTCATGTTTATTTACAGGGAGAGGCGGGTGAAGGGGCGCGTAGCCTAAACCCATACCTCCGTCCAGATCCTGAAGAAGCCCCTTCTCGAAACCGTCCACGGGACCCCCCAGTAACAGCCGCAACCCCAGTTCCCGCACCCAGAGATGCGCTTTCATAGACCTGGCCCGACTGTTGAAGCCCACCTGTGCGGTCAGGTTGCTCCTGTCCCGGTGAGACACTTTGAAAGGTGAAATGTGAAACGTGTCTCCCGCTCCGAGCCTGGGTCCGGGTTCCCGAGCTGTTGGTGGCGTCTGGGAGGAAGAGAGCGGTTAATCTGGAGGACAATTCCTCAATTCCACTACTCTGAACCAGCTCCTGATTACACGTCCCCCTGAGGCGCTGTGTTGTGGGCCCTCTCCTTTGCGCTAAGCGCTTTGGGATCTTCTGTGATGAAAAGAGTTCGCTCAATACCAGGAATCTGGGGAAATAGTAACAGTGCTCGATTTTGAATTCGAGGGGCAGTGACACACACGCTACACCTGGTGGAAGCGGAAAGGATTTGGGATTTCTGGGTTTGTAAAGCGCGGGGTTAGAAGCCCAGCCGCCAGCTCGCCGTCTCGGATCCCTGCTCCCTCACCTTCCCACCCGGGACACAGCCCAGAATTTCACAATGAGACATCCGCTCACATCCTGGTTCGAGCAAAACTGTCGAGTGCTGAACCGGTAAAAACACAACGTTGTGGTGAAAATAAAAAACAAAACTCAAGTATTACGGATTAAAATGACACATTATTAATTTTTGGATAGATTTATTTAAACCACAAATTGCTTTCTCCACCAATTAGCATACAGACAGATACACGTACAAGGACAGAGGGAGACGGGTAGAGAAGAGTAGTTCGGGTATAAAGAGTCTGTCGCTGCAGTTCACTGACTTCTCCCTTTCCTGGGTCTCTCAGCACAAGACCGGCGCTGAGAGAGCGAGGTGAAATCGAGACTCGGGGATGGTATTTTCCAGCACACAGAAAGTTATGTACACAAACGGCCCGGGCTCAAACAGACATGCCCCGAGGTAGCGTGGATCTAGTTAAGAGAGAATCAGGAAAAAAAAGAGCCGGTTTGGACGACCTGCCCGTGTTCGTGCTAGTCGTGTTGTGACGTTGGTATGACTCTTTTGAGGTATAAATCCTGCTTTTCTTTTTTTTTTTCACCTGGTTCGATCATGACTCCGATGTACTGACGTATTGTAAAACACTGGAGTTAATGTGCCGAACGGTGCGATGGCATTTTTCCAGGTGTTGGAAGTTTAGATGGCAGGGGAAACTCACAAAAAGAGCGACGGGATTTTGAGACGAAAAACCGGAGGAGGCTACTCGACCCATCTAGCCCGCTCGTTAAAACGGACGTCACCCAGGGGGCACCCGGATTCGAACCGGGGACCTCTTGATTTGCATTCAAATGCTCTACTAATGAGCTAGACCCCCTCTCCCACAGGTGTATCCTCCTGTAGGTTTTACCAGGTCGCGTACTCGACCCCCTCCCAGTTGAAACACGACGTTTTGAAATCGAAATGTATTTTTTAGTCTGTGTTTACGCTCGAAGTGAGTTATTTAGAGCCAGGTAGGAATGATGAACGGCCTCAAACCAGTATTAACCGCTTAAAATTAAAAGGTGGCTGCAGTACCTGCGCCGTATTTAATGTGAATAGAAAATACACGAGACGTCTGTTTCATACAGTAAGGCGGATCAACGACACCATAAAAATGGAGTTGATCAGAGATCAGTTTTGTTCGCTGCGCAACGTAACGCCCCCTAGCGAAACGGACCCCACGCAGACGGGCTCGCGCGTGGTGTTGTACCACGCGGCGAGGGCGAGGACACGCGCGGGCGCTTCGACACCCCGGTGATGAGGAAAACCAGCGGTATTATTCGGGTGACCTCTTGCCATTTGTGTACCCGAGCACAACCAGGTTCAACAGTCAATAAGGCCTTTAGCAGCTAAGCCAATGCTAGAATTTCACACCTGCGTCCTCCTCGCCCCTCCTCCGGCCTGCTGATGCTCCCATTCAATGCCTAGTTGAGTCGAATTCAATTCAACTAAACTGGAATATGCACACGCTCGGCAAAGCTTTCCAGGAGAATTAGTGAATGCGTGCGTGTCTGTGCCTTCGTTTATTACGATATGGATGAAAAGAAGCCTATTTTTCTGCGCATTTATATTGGTTTCTCGGCACATCTGAAGCGTTTGCAAAGGAATTAATTTTTACTGCCAGCATGCGAGTGAAAGCTGGAGTTAGTCTTAAACAACACACAGGTGTCGAAGAGACTTTATGTTTTATAATTAAATCACTTGATATGTAGATGAGAGGAAAATCTTACGTCCCCAAGAGGAGGGGGGGGGGGGGCAATTTGACCGGAGCATGCGCACTTCGGAGAGGGCTACAGATTAAGGGGACACGGAGCAGGAACGTGATTGGTTCCGTGTTCAGCCAATCAGAGCTTCTCGGGCGGACAAGCCGATGTCTAATCAGAATCCGGGATCTTGTACCTGTCTCAGAGGGATCGACAGGTTAGACGTTTTCCGACGAAATACTTTTGGTTATTTTCCAATACAAGAGTATTAAAAGAGTATATTTCATTTAAAAAAACGGAAGGAGATTAAGTAGAAAAAAAAGTCCCGCATGAACGCCAGCGGCGAGGTAAGTGAGCTTCACAGCCCTGTGGAGAGTTGTAAATTTATTTCACACGGCGGAGTGCAATCACAAACACATGTAAAACAAAGTGCTGGGATGTCCAGCACTGAATTGAAACCTGGGTGGCAGTGGCTTGTCTTCAAGCTGGACTGAACTTGAAATGCATTGTCGAATTTAAGAGGGCTCTAAGATCTTCAGCGATTTCCAAACACGGCGTCTCTCCCTTCCAAACCCTTTAGTTTTGGCACGAATATGACCATGTAGGAAACATCTTGTAAACAGGAATTCATTTTCCTGAAATCCCAATGTAAACCTGAACTGATGTTAGGATTTTACTCAAGAGACTAAAAAGAGTGTCATAGTTCAATGCTTTCAATTGCATTTGGACAGTGAGTATCAGCTTAGGCTAAATGGCTTTGCAGAAGCTGGGACTGAAGTTTTCCCCCCACACAAACAGTCTTCCACACCTTTGGGTTTGGCAGTGGATTTCCATTAGCACTGATGCCCCTCCTGAAGGAATGTCCCTGCAATGAAACTGTTCTGAACTGGAGTTAAACAGCCCAGAATGGAAAAGCAGCGAGGAGACCTGTGAGGAGCTATTCCTCACCTGCCGTGTTTACGTCAGGCCCTTTGCTCCTAATTCCAGAGTCACTTTCTTTCAGAGCAGCTGGAAGGATTTTAACATAACGGCAGAACTCTGACAACGGTGGTGTGGTGGCTCTGTGGCTCAGGATCTGCGCCTGTGGCTGGAAGGTTGTCAGTTTGTATCCCGCAGCCAGCAGAGGAATCCTACTCCGCTGGGCCCCTGAGCAAGGCCCTTAACCCCAACTGCTCCAGGGGCGCTGTACAATGGCTGACCCTGCGCTCTGACCCCAAGCTTCTCTCCCTGTCTGCATTGGCCAGCCCTGCCTGCTGTCGGAAGAGTCTTTTCTAGAAGGAAAACTCTTAAGTACAAGCCGGGAACAGCTGGTACTGGTGACAGTGACAGTGGTGTCTCTGCTCCGGCGTGGGGAAGGTGACAGTGGTGTCTCTGCTCCGGCGTGGGGAAGGTGACAGTGACAGTGGTGTCTCTGCTCCGGCGTGGGGAAGGTGACAGTGGTGTCTCTGCTCCGGTGTGGGGAAGGTGACAGTGACAGTGGTGTCTCTGCTCCGGCGTGGGGAAGGTGACAGTGGTGTCTCTGCTCCGGCGTGGGGAAGGTGACAGTGACAGTGGTGTCTCTGCTCCGGCATGGGGAAGGTGACAGTGGTGTCTCTGCTCCGGCGTGGGGAAGGTGACAGTGACAGTGGTGTCTCTGCTCCGGCATGGGGAAGGTGACAGTGGTGTCTCTGCTCCGGCGTGGGGAAGGTGACAGTGACAGTGGTGTCTCTGCTCCGGCGTGGGGAAGGTGACAGTGGTGTCTCTGCTCCGGCGTGGGGAAGGTGACAGTGACAGTGGTGTCTCTGCTCCGGCGTGGGGAAGGTGACAGTGGTGTCTCTGCTCCGGCGTGGGGAAGGTGACAGTGACAGTGGTGTCTCTGCTCCGGCGTGGGGAAGGTGACAGTGGTGTCTCTGCTCCGGCGTGGGGAAGGTGACAGTGACAGTGGTGTCTCTGCTCCGGCGTGGGGAAGGTGACAGTGGTGTCTCTGCTCTGGCGTGGGGAAGGTGACAGTGACAGTGGTGTCTCTGCTCCGGCGTGGGGAAGGTGACAGTGGTGTCTCTGCTCCGGCGTGGGGAAGGTGACAGTGACAGTGGTGTCTCTGCTCCGGCGTGGGGAAGGTGACAGTGGTGTCTCTGCTCCGGCGTGGGGAAGGTGACAGTGACAGTGGTGTCTCTGCTCCGGCATGGGGAAGGTGACAGTGGTGTCTCTGCTCCGGCGTGGGGAAGGTGACAGTGACAGTGGTGTCTCTGCTCTGGCGTGGGGAAGGTGACAGTGACAGTGGTGTCTCTGCTCCGGCGTGGGGAAGGTGACAGTGGTGTCTCTGCTCCGGCGTGGGGAAGGTGACAGTGGTGTCTCTGCTCCGACGTGGGGAAGGTGACAGTGACAGTGGTGTCTCTGCTCCGGCGTGGGGAAGGTGACAGTGGTGTCTCTGCTCTGGCGTGGGGAAGGTGACAGTGGTGTCTCTGCTCCGGCGTAGGATGGTGCACAAGTGAGATTGTAGGAAGAAACACAGTGAAGCCCAGGAGTGAGTGAACAGGAAGCCATAGTTTGTGGACTCTACATATTTTCTTTGGGATCTCTCTGGGAGATAGTTTAAATGTGATTTACAGCTCTAAGTCAAAGGGCAACTGCCCCCAGCCCTGGTCCCAGAGAGGCCAGTCCTGCAGGTTTTATGATCCTCTTCAATTAGGGTCTATAAATCACCTTAATCTGCACAAATTGAGACAATAATAGGTGCAGTTAAGTAACTAAGAGCTTGTTCGGAATGAGAGCCAGAGATCCCTGCTGTTCTGGAGGAGCAGGGCTGGACGCTCCTGACTTAGTGTCACTAGTGCTCTGAGCCGGACTGCTTCAGGGATTGTCCTGTTAGACCCAGAGGAGAACATTCCCACAGAAAGGGTGAAGGTACTATTTCAACAGGGTGTTTAATAAATTGTTTTGAAACAACACGCAGTTCCACAGGGTTATGGGAGAGAATATTTGCCACTTTATTCTGCAGCTGATAACTCTCTCGAGTGGCAGGACGCCGAGTGCTGTACTTTCACTGCCAATGGAACAGGCAAATTCAGGAGCCTCAGGCCAGGGGCTGTGTCTGAGCCGGGAGCTGGTTTTTTGAGTGAAGAGGCCTGGGTGGCTGCAGTCCTGATGTTTTTAGAGGGATGCCAGTCCAGGCTCTTGGAAGAGTAAGAGAGTCCGAAGGGTCACACTTTATAAGGGCTTGGGATCGGTTTTGGCCAGGTCGGGACCGCAATGCAGTTGACTCTACTGTGTGATCAGAGCTGCCACAAGCAGATTGAAATGAAAGCTAGGCTAGAGATAACACGTTGCAAACAGATCTCTGTCTCCCAGTTTGACTTTTGTTTCTATTTTGTGGAGATAATCAGCTGATCCTGCTCTCTTTACTAATTAGTTTCGACTACTTTATAGAAAAAGCTCATGTTGGGGTATTTAATCATTTTCCCCTCGTAAAACACTTTATGTTTAAGCACGTCACTATGTGGAATTATACAAACAATAGACCAGATTGTTTATCAAGCTATTACACTTTCGCAGATGCTCAGAAAGATGGAATCAAGACGGACAGTAAGAGCAATTATTCCTGAACAGGTTATATAGGGGGATGTAACCCCAACCTGTTCTGCAGCACTTACCAAGGTGGAAACACTGGAGTCATGGTTGGGGGGCAATGCAGCTCGAAACACAGGGTCACGGGTTCGAATCCTGGGTTGGGACACTGCTGTCGTGTCCTTTAGCAAGGAGCCTCACTCCCGGTGCTCCAGTAAATTAGTATAGATAGGTCCCCAGGAGTCAGCATTGTCCCCGGCTTCTTTTCTATTAAAAATAACAGAGTGGTGTCGTTACCTGCCCCAGTATCTAGAGCTCGCAGGGTGACGACCAGCTCCTGGTGCACCGTCAGTTCAACTCAATACTTTATTGCCACTTCAACAAAGTTGGCTCCAGTGCAGCACAGATAAAAAAAAACAGCAACATATTACAAACGCATATTAAACTGACACATCCACAGTACATATTATTCAATCAGCGCAATCATGTGCTTTAAGATAAGCCCCTCTTTAACTCCTCTGTTGCCCTGGCATTACTCTGCTGTGTGGTGAACCTGCATTTGGTAGAAGGTGTACCTTTTTAATGACGTCTCGTCTCCAAATGTGCATCTTGGGTGCCAGCAGATCGGCGCGGGCTTCCTAAAGAGCATTAAAAAATCATCCTGTTTCTCTCTTACTGCTACTCGTGAATGCAGGAACCACCGGGTGAATGAATGAAATGAAGCACCGAGACTCCGGTGTCTGAAATGTTGCCGATGTAACTCGTAGCGATGTAATGGCAGCGCGGGCCTGAAGCCGGTCCAGAGCAGGCGGTGCTGACCCAGCAGGAGAGGGATACCGCACAGCCCCGTCTCTCCAGCCAGCGTTTCACAAACCCGCTGCTGTCCAGGCGTGTCTGGTGATCGCCACTGTGGCTGGGACTCGCAGCTGGGAGACCTTTTCAGTTCCTTAAGCACCTTATTAATAATTTTAGTAGCAGCAGTCGTGGGTAATGGTAGTGGTGGCGGTAGTAGCGAGTAGGCTAACATCCGCTCTTCCTGCACGGCCTTATGACGCTTCTCGCCAGTAGGGGTCGCTGTGGCGATCAAACCCCAGCGAGCGGCCCAGTGAAACTACAGCGACACCGGGGGCGGCGCAAGTCTTGGTCCTTTCTCGGTAGGTTGGCTGACGTGGGAATAGACATTAAAAATTGTTTTTAACAACATCCGCTTATCCACTTGAGTATGTTATCTGTCTCATAATCACGAAGGGCGAATGTAAGTGTATACCGCACGCAAACAGCCGTGCTCCGGTGTTTACACGTATTACACTTAAAAAAAAACTACAACAACACAAGCGTTGCATGTAATATTCTAGCCAAGGTGCGATTAAAAACTCATTTTGTGTGCCAAATATTTGTGCTGGATTTTGTTTAAGTTCTGGGCGCTGCAGTCGATCATCTGGAAGATGACTTTCATTATTAGAGATTCTAGACTGCGGGAGTTCGTAGTATCTGTGGTTTCTTCCTCTGCGTGGAAATATTGGCCTAAACCTTCTGTTTGTCTGTCGCTCTCTTCTTTATCTTCCCGATTTCCTGTTAGCGTGGTAATGTAAAGGTGTTCAATGGTCTTTATCGGATATTCGCTGTGTCGCTGTCCATGAGACTGAACGAAAAGGGGATCCTTGTACAGCCTTGGCCAACTGGAATACAACGCCCTTTCACGATCACGCTGTAGAAATTGCGACCTCCTGTCATGTGACGCGATATGAGATTATCGTGAGCATTAGGAGCAGAGAACCGCGTTCGGGGGGTCCGTGGGTATGTGTACAGACTGGAGGTGAAGCAGTCTTACTGCACAGTACAGGACTGGAGGTGAAGCAGTCTTGCTGTACAGTACAGGACTGGAAGTGAAGCAGTCTTGCTGTACAGACTGGAGGTGAAGCAGTCTTGCTGTACAGTACAGGACTGGAGGTGAAGCAGTCTTACTGTACAGTACAGGACTGGAGGTGAAGCAGATTTACTGTACAAGACTGCAGGTGAAGCAGTGTACTTTTGTGGTAATTTTGGCCAATTACTCTTTGTGCTCCACATCTGTTAAACAGTCAGGCCTTTTTGCCTTCTCTGCTGCTCCTCCTTTATTTTTATTATTATTATTGTTGTTGTTGTTGTTAAAGACAGAGGTCCTGCATCTGGAAAATATTTCCATCTCAGTACAGGACTTATTCCTCCCCTTTGCGCCCGCTGCTTGTGAAACCATCCCATGTAGCTCGTGAACAGGCCAGCACAGCGCCCTCTCCTGGTGGGGCAAGTCTCCGCACTCCGAGTGTAAGTAACAGGGAACCGGGTCGGTAAACAGTCCCGGAAACACGAGTTTATAGCGCAGCACGCTCTCAGGCGGGGGAGGATGTTTCGGGAAAGTTCTTTAAGCGCCCTGTCAAACCAGGGCGATCATTCCGTTGTGTCCCCTCCCCAGCTTTCATCTTCGCTTCTGTGTGCGTTTGCGTCAGCAAAGCATCGTTTTAATATCGTTTAATTTACTCTTTCCCAGAAACCTTTCACGTCCCACTAGCAGCAAAGTAAACTTCCCGTGCTTTTATTTTATAGGAATGTAGCTAGAACTTATCTGTGTGCATCATAATCATTTTTATTATTATGTACTTGCATTTAATTTAGGGGGACGAAGCTGCTGGGAGAGAAAATCTTAGCGTTCCAGGAGTCTTGCAACAGGACGTCAGTACGACTTTGGCGATTTGGTAGAATTTATTTCCACCTGATTTATATTTCGTATCAAAACGCAAAAAGTACCAAGGCAAAATCCCGGATACCCCCCGAACTACAGGATCTTGTCGGGGTTTCCTCTGGAAGAATGTTCCCGTCACTGACCGAGCCCGTCTTTGCTAATGTATCGCTCGCTCATTCACAATCGCTGCGGTCACGTAAACTTGGTGCTATTGCGCATATTCAAAAAAAAGAAACTCTCTTGATTTTTGTGCACAAAATATTCGTTTGCAGAATATCAGGTGGCACATTTTATGTCTAGAGCCTAGATAGCACTTAAAGGAATTAAAAGGTCAACTTTAAAGTTAATGATGCGAAGATTTCAAATCTCCGGGGTTTTTTTTTGTCATTTCAAAATGACTCTGTAAAATGCGTGTAAAGCTGTGTTCAGACGAAGACCTTGCGCTCTTTGATGGGGGGGGGGGGGGAATACTTCAGTAAACATATTACAGACTCCACTTCACGAAACTGTGCAGTATGGGAGCTGTCGCTGGAAACTCCCCCAGTTGTGTTTTGTTTTCAGCGGAATTGCGTGTGCATGTCTGGTTTGTTCTGGGCATAGCCAAGGGGTGTGTGAGAGGAGAGAGGTAAGATGTTGATGTGGAGACCGATAAGCTCCTGTTGTCAGATGTGCACAACTGTGGAGCCAGAGAAGACGGTTCGTACAAATGAAATATTTCTGCATGCTAAAAGCAAAGGAGGTGTTTGACCTCGTTATATAAATACATCTGCAGGGGGAAAGACTCGTGTACTTCAACATCCCGTGATAAGGAGGCTTATAAGGTTAATGGCCTCCCTGCGTATTTGGGCGCTTCAAGACGTTCTCTGCGCTGCTTGTCTGCAGAGTCAAGTGTCTTGATGGCCAGGTTAGAAAAAAAAAATAATTTTAGATGAGATTTCACAGCGACACCCGCCTCTCGGGACATTCTCGACCTGCGCCTATTCCGTCTCCAGAAGAAGAGAGAAATATCGCTGTAAGAACTCGAAGTCACCTGCCCTGTATCTGCCGATTTCTGAGCCCCTCATTTTACAAGGGGAAAAATGTGCCCAAATTACAGAAATCTCTGTTGCTCTTTCTTTGTTTTTGAAGTTGCTGACATAGAGGGCGTTTAGTGTACCGAAGAGAACAAAGGTAGCTAAAGGCTGTCAGTTTTAAATTCAGATAATATATAATAAACGCATCGAGCGTCTCTTGATGCCGGTCGAATTGAAGCGAGCCCATGCGCCTTGTCCTTCTCTCAGCTGTCCAGAAGCGGTGGCGCTCGGCGTCCTGTTAATGGTCAGTAAGTTTGACTGGTTCAACAAGTCGGGGGGCCCATATTGAACAAACGGGCGACGCGATAGGCATCGTTTAACCTGTTTGAAATGCACACAAATCAGATAACCTGTAGACAATTGGAACACGGATTGTGACCTTTATCTTTAAAAAAAAAAATGTTTGCAGTGGAGGACAAGCCAGAGCTATAATAAGCGGACCAGGGGGCGAGGCATGTCCCAACCAGCGAAGAAAAGATTCACCACAACCGAGCAGAAACCTGGCGAATTTAAACATAAAACTCGGACTAAAACTGCAACAGCTGGCTTTGCGCACGGACGTCTTTTAGACAAAATCCTAGCATGGACCCTCCCACAAAAACGTGGTATTAACCGAGCAGTGTTCAACACGGTGCTCAAAACCTTGACAGACAGACCTTTTGCGTACTGCCTCACTGGTTACGGCGTCTGTCGCCCTGCTAGGCTCTGAGCACTTCCTGGGATGCACGGTCCAGTGGCTCGGGTTTTCCCCGTGTGAAAAATGTGTTCTGGGACCGGTTAGGGCCGCGAAAATATGAACTCCTCCGCCTCCTGATCCCTCGGCCCTTACTGCCATTCTGTTCCCTGGATGCGAGGCCAGTAGTAAATATCCTGACAAGTAACAAATTACTGTGGGCGTCATATTGTTAGCCTCTCTTGTCCTCCTTTTACAAACAAGTAAATAAATGCGACATACTTATGTCTCCCTTTTCAGAAGGCGTTTTTTTTATTAAGATGAAGGCTCTCGTTCCCCTTGTAGCGACATATATTAATTAGATGTTTCCGCTTTCTCAAATGCCCCAAATCGGCCGTAAGTGTTCTGCAGAGGTATTGAATGAGACGAGAAAAATACCAGAAAAAAATAAGATTTCTTAGAGAACCCGAATGGGCACAAGGCCGAAGTGGTTTTTTAAAATGTATTCGCCAGCAAACTTTCCATGCTCTTTTGAAATCTCTGTTCCTGTTGTATTGTTCATGTTATCGTTAAGAAATCTTATCTTGACATAACTTTACGAAACGGAACTAAAGCCGCTATCAAAATGTTGTTGTTTTTTTCATTTTTAAGCCGGAAAAAAAAAGAGTAAAAGTTCTGTTAATATACAGACCTCGAACAAAATAAAAGTAGCTTGTTCTCGGGACAAAGTCTCTGAATTTCCCTGCTGGTGTGCCAGAAGGCGAGCTGTCGGTCTAACCTCGTTTCTGTAATAGATCAGCTTATTGATTAAATTAAAGGAGTCCGTTCTAGACTCAGGACGGATTTGGACACGGTGGCTTCACTTGCAATTCGGGTGTTAAACGGATTTCCAACGAAAACAGATATTGGATTGTGCAGAAGAGGCCACCGGCATGCCAGTGGGGGGGAAAATGAAAGCACTTTTAATAAGTTTGAATTGGTAAACTAATGAACTCGAGTTTGGTTTAATATCCTGCCTCGCAAAGCACAACAAGTCGGCCTAGCTACCTGGCTAGGCGCCTCCTGGGACACAAGTCCGGATCTTTTCTTTCTGTCGGGAAGGAAGAGCGTCTTTTGAAATTTACCCGGGATATTTAGCTTTTTTAAAAAAAAAGAGGGAGAGGGGAGAGAAATAAGACTACGGAATAAATTCTTAGGAGTTTTTTTTTCTTTTTCTCCTGCGTTCTTTCTTTCTGCCCCAGTGAGAGCCCTTTGAAGAAAGGCTTGACGTCTGCGCGTTGTTATCAGATTGATGGGTTGGGTTTGATTGAAGTGTCTTTGTCATGCAAATGTCAGGCGCGTGATGGATCACCGCGCGGAGCTGACAAACCTCGCGAGGCGGCTGGCCATTGGCGCGGGCCGGGCTCACGTGACCCGCCGGCGAGGTGATATGTGTTTTGGGAAGCCGCAGCCCGAGCATGGAGGGAACTTTTTACGGGTTTGACATAACTACCTAGAGAGGTTGCAGGGCAGCAGGGAATTCCCCCCTCTAAAAACAAAAACACACTCAGCCAGCGCAGGTTGGGCCCTCCTCCATCACTGGCTCATGGACAGTACCAGAATGAACTCCTTCCTAGAGTACACGATTTGCAATCGCGGGATGAGCGCCTACTCGCCCAAGGCAGGGTACCCACACCTGGATCAGGGCATCGCGTCGCCTTTTCCTGCCAGCGCGGGCACACCAAGTGACAGCTTCCACGGGGACGCGCGGTTTTTCGTGGGAGGGGGCGCCCCCGCCGCCCCCGTGCAGCATCAGCACCAGAACCCGAACTACTCGCACCCTTACCCAAACACGGGGCCCGCGGCGTACGCCTCCCAGGCGCCTACCCAGGAGTACGGGCACCAGTTCTTCATCGGCCCCGAGCAGGAGGGAGTCTACTTCCAGTCCTCGGGCTACTCGGCTCCCAATGTCGGGCCCAGCCTGGGCTCTCTGGCGGGCGGGTACTGCGGGGCCCCGAGCGCGGTCCCCAGCAGTCAGTACCAGCACCCCGCCTGTGCGGGTCCGGAGCTGCAGCAGGGGGGGTACTTGCAGAACTCCTACCCCGGCCTGTCCCCCACCCAGGGAGGGGAAAAGGAGCTGAGGTGCCCCGCAGAACAGACCTCTTCGGGGCAGACGTTCGAGTGGATGAAAGTGAAGAGAAACCCACCCAAAACAGGTCAGTAGACGGGTTTCCCCTCAAAGTCCGCCTGAGAAAAACAAGGCAGACGTGCCAAAATACCCCGCTAGATATCTGTGTTCCTGTGTGTTTGGAGCGGGGGAGCCTTTAATGGAGACTGGCCAGAACTCTGTTGGGCTTGTTCCTCTCCTCTAACGCCCCCGGTTTCTCGGGGTCGTGTCCGATCTGCCCCTGGCGCGCCTGGACGCGGTGGCGTTGTCGCCTGTCTCGCCGGCGCTGACCCGCTGTTCCGCACGCTAGGAGCTCCGCGGCGCGCGTTACCCTTAACTTGTCCCACAACACAGCTGGATGCTCCGAGGGCGCAGGTCGGACAGTGTCTGGATTTAAATTCTTGCGCTGTTAATTCACTTTTACACGTTAAAACGCGAGGGGGCCCGGGCTGTGAAGATTAGACTTCTTGAACTTCTGTGCCGTATCACGGATATGATATGAGATAATCACGTTTACCTCTTAACCACAGACAGAATGGCGAGGGAAGAAATTCGGACTGCTGAAACTGTTTTCAGTGGTTTTGCTCAAATGAACTCTTTTTTACTGACGAAAATGCGAAGGGTGGCGGCTGTATGTTACATTAACAGCTCCTTGGGCCCCCTCCCCCTCCACAGGAAAATAAATGAAGTCCAAACCTTATCTCGTACAAGGAACCGATATGGATACTATACACCACTGAGACCAAAACAGACCCCCCCACCCCACCCCCTCCAAATAAACAACTTTCAGCGATACGAATAAAGCGCGATTAGCAGCAGCTTTTGAGCAGAATCCTCCTCTTTTAATATAGAATGTCGTTTTCACAAATAACAGGAACAAGTAATAGGTTTATTCCACGCTGAGAGGAGAGAAAAGAAAACAACGTTTCGGCTGTGGAGCCTTCTTCGGGTGACGATATGCAACTGTATTTGAAATGACTTGAAATGTCGTTTTTAATATGCAAATCGCGCCTGTTTGTGTGCGACTACTGTGTTGTTAGATTAATATTCCTGTACTGCTGTATCCTCACAGCTAAAGTTGCCGAGTACGGAGCTGCCGGCCCGCAGAACACCATCCGCACCAACTTCACCACCAAGCAGCTGACGGAGCTGGAGAAGGAGTTCCACTTCAACAAGTACCTGACCCGCGCCCGGCGGGTGGAGATCGCCGCCACGCTGGAGCTGAACGAGACGCAGGTGAAGATCTGGTTCCAGAACCGCCGGATGAAGCAGAAGAAGCGGGAGAAGGAGGGCCTGGCCCCGGCCGCCGGCGCTGGCACCTCCCGGGAGCCCGGCGAGCAGTCGGACAACTCTGCCTCCACCTCACCTGACGCTTCGCCGAGCTCGGCTGCCTCCTGATCTCCCCCTACGTTCAGAGGATTGAGCACAAATGAAATATCGAGGGAAGACTTGAACATTCCGTGCGTGATATATATATATTTAAGATGTGTTAAGAGACGTTTACAGACATTTCAATTGTAGTTTCCCTTTGAGGCGCGACAGTGAAGACTGTTTGCGCGCAGAGCAGTATTTTTGGATGTTGAATTTCATCAGGAGCCCTGAAAACAGCAAAGCAAAGAACACTAACAAGCGAGCAGCTCTTGCAATTGTACTGAAGCCGGTGAAGGCAATTTCTACAGTCCAGCCAAAGCCACAAAGTGCTGTTCTAGTCAAGTCAAAGGCACGCTTTTTGGAGCATTATGGTACCTCAGGGAATCGGTTCTAACACCCATGTATTTTGGGGGTGCACTTTTACTCGTTCAGGGGTGACTGTCTCCTTGATCGTGACTGGGAATTCATTGCAAGGAAGCTGATCGGCAGGTTTTAGCGATCACACTCCTTACAGTGGGGAAAAACTAACTCCTACGATAGCATGTTGACGCAAATGATAATACAGGGATACACTTAAGTCTTTAAAGATTTTTTTTTGGGGGGGGGGGGTAAAAAATGTATTTTTTGTTTTTTGAAACGGGGTTTATGAGAATTTTCTTTTTTGTCGTGATTGTCACATATGAAAACGTCCTTATCGACTATAAAAGCAAGTTAGAAGGGATAAATTAAATGAGGCTGTCTTTGCACTATACGGGGTTTAACAGGGTATTTCTACACGGAGGTAACGGAAAATCGATTAGGGTCGGAGCTTGTAGAGGAAAGTAAATTTCGTTTACATTTAGGGCTTTGCTGAGAAAAGCTTTTTAATCTTTTGCTGTTTGTTTGTTTTTTTAGTTTTTAACACGGGGGCACCGAGTCAGTGTGAGAAACGAGACGCGGAGCGCCGTTCTGACGCCTGCTTGAAAACTAGTCTGTCGAAGAATAATGTAAGAAAATGAAACTGAAAGGGAAAAAAAAACGAGTTAACTTTAGGCTTCGAAGCAATAGACGCCACGGTTTCCACCGCTGACAAAAGTTCGGTTTAAAATACGAATCGAGAACTTGAAACGGGACACTCACGTTCGTGCCAAATGATATTTATTTTATTTAATGAATGAGTGAGTTAGGCAAGACACCGTAGACGCCGGATACTGGAGAGAAAAGCTATAAACATGTTTTGTGCGTTTACATTAGATCAAGACTGAAGCGGCGTGGAGCGATTATAACGCGTACACAGCGCGTTTGCAGGGGTAACACACGTGTTGCCTTTGTGTTGCATAAGCAGGCGTTTTTGGAGTTGCAGTCTGGTGTGAAGGCGAAATGGTTTTGGACTAAGATGTGTCTGATGGGGGGAACAAACCGCTTTTGTGAACGAGCTGGCTGAGTTTTATCAGCTGGCTTCTGTGTGCAATCGTGTCCCCGGACTGATCCTGAAGCGATGATATTGTTGTCTCGTTGCTGTAACTGGGAACTACCTCAAATAAACAGCTGGCCTTTTGCTCAAGATTCATGCTTTTTTCGTTGTTCGTGCAATGTTTATTTGAAGTAACAACTTAACCAGCTTGCCTTCCGTATTTCTAATATTTATTGGGTGAATAAATCATGGTGTTATTTGCGTGCCTCGGGATGTTAGAGGGAAATTGTCTTTTTCGCATTAGAATAATTTAGCTAAATAGTTGTCATTGTCTAACTGGATATCTTATTCGCTTAATCACTGAGATTCTATTACAAATGGGTACCTGCTACTGCTAATTTATAAACTGGCAGTTTCTCAGCTTTGTCTGTGTGGTGTGAAAGAAGCTGGTGTATTGCTGGTCAGAGGCCCCGCTGCGATCTTCACCCGGGCTGTAATCAATAATGTGGGTCTATAGTCACCTCTGATCCTCGGGAAAAAAATATATGCGCCAAATTATATCCTACACCACTGTTAATCCTCAACCATTGATTTAATTAAACGAATAAAACGAACTTTACCCCCCATTTGCCAGCGTCGCCTAACGACGAATTTATTACACGCATCCCTAACACATCCAACGACAGCACAACCGTGTGGGCCCTGTGTAAACGTGTCGGCCGACGTGTGGAATGTTGCAGAGCGCTCGGGATGGCTCACTGTGACCTTTTTACCTCAGAACGCCCCTGGGATTTCTAAACACGTAAACAGGGCTCCGGGCGGGAGCATTCAGGCACCGGGTCTCGCTGAGGACGCCCGGCTAGCCCGGCGTTTGTATCCGGCGGCAGGGCGACATTTACTCATTTCTTCTGTGAGCGTTTTCATCTTCATTTTTTTTTTTGGTCCCTTTAAAATTAAAATTTAAACCGACGCTACAAATTGATGAGGGGAGGGGGGCGTGATATCGTCTCGTAAAGCCCACCACCTCGCCCTAAACCGCACACTATTGTGTGACCATCCCACCCCCCTCTTCCTCTCACTGTGATTCATTTTCAAAATGTGCTTTTCTGCTTTTCATCCGCTGCAAATGACATGGCCCCTACTTGAAATGATATGTACTTAATATTGAAAAAAACAGGGACATAATGGGCACCGAATTCAACGATGAAGAATCACAATTACAGCCTTTCAAGTAAATTCACTTTATATAAAGTGTCAAGTGACCGAAAAATGTAGACATGTAATACAAGTCAAAACAGCCCTTTATGTGGCCTATGCTAAGGATGATATGATGTGTGTCTGAAGAAACAGAATTGACTCTGGATTCTCTCTTTTTTTTGTTTTTCAGTCTTGACTTCCAGCCCTTTAACCCTTGTCAAAGTGTCTGTGACGCCGCCAGCACACAACAGAATGTTTTTTTTGCACACAATATACTCAGGTGACGCGTAGAAAACAGAACGTCCTTGATTCCGTCAATTTCCGTGCAAATATTTTCAGATTAGTTCGGTTTTCTAACGGGACGAAGACGAGACCGATCGGTTGCGACAAACTGAAACCAAATTGTGGGACTGTCGCTTAGTGACCAAGTCATGCAACATGCATTGATGCATCAGTTCTAAAGTAATAATACATCCTAATATTACACAGTATATTGCTACATGTACACCTTAACACAGAACCTAAGAATAAAATAGGCCAAACCAATGAAGTGGTGTGTGAATGGAAAGTTTTAAAAACAACATACGTGTTCTATACAAAACCTACTTAAAAATGTGTGTGGTTTTTATGTACTGGGCGATTGCTGAAGTTCAAAGTGCGTTCGTTTCTGTCAACAGATATCTTACATGTTCGTTTGCACACTAATAGTGCAGTGTCTATATAGGTCTATACCTATAGTGAGTATATCAGGCCCCCGAAAGAAAGCGATTGTTCTTCCTTCAGAAAACAGAGATTTTCGTTTTTTAAATTTCTTTTAGAAATTGGGGACTTGCTGGACTGGGGGGGCAGATGACTAAAACCACCTACATTGTTACCTACTTATTGTTTCCTCTAGCTTTGAATGGCTCTGTGAGAGGAAGCCGACAAGGTCGCAGAGTATTGACGTGAGCTCAGTTTAAATGGAAGGCATAACTTGTGTGACGTCTGCCCTACAGGGTTCTATAGACCCGAAACATGAAGTCGGGGACAGAAGCTACGCTTCCACAAGTAACTTCCAAACTTCGTGTTGTGGTGTGGTCGCCGCTTCTCCCGCGCCTGCTCCACGTAAACATAATTCAACATGACATGAGAGGGGCTGGAGGCGGCTGCCAGGGTGCCTTGAGTGAGATTTTGGGAAGGTGTCGTGCTTGTGACCATCTGTTAGGAGCAGTTGCTCTTCATTCCTGTGTTGCCGGCCGGGCGTTTGTCTTCTCTCCGGGACGTCCTTTGATCTGGCCCGGCAGTGTCTCCGTGGCGGGTGAGGGATCTTCAGTCCCTGCTTCTTCTTCCTGTCCTACAAAGAAGTCATGTCGCTTAGACCTCTTTGGCTAAAGAGCGCAAGAGCTCGGCGTCTCGGCCAGCTTCTGCTCGGAGACTCTCAAAGCCCGTTCGCGTCAGTTCTTATGCATATTTTTTCGGGGTTTTTTTCGGGGAGTCCTAAATTTGGAAATCGCTCTAGAGATAACGCTGGCGTAGATTTATCACAATACAGTTGCTTTTTATGCGATTATACTTTTGGAATTTTATCTGAACATTCCCTGTAGGAAAAAAAAAAAACCTGTCTAGTGATTTGAGTTGAAACAGAGAGACAGGAGTGGTGCCCCCAGACTTTTTGGCGATAGGCTGTGTATTTATTTGGATGTGTTGCAGCCTTCATCGACTCCAACCAATAGTGTCTTTCAAGTTTACGATCGACACGGAAAAAGTCAAAGAAAATTCTTGATAACCAGTTTTAGTTTAAGAGAGAATGTGGGTTTTCGGTCACTTCCTTGTGTCCAGGTTTGAATTTTGCTGTATTTCCAACCCAAACTAAAAGTGTGGATTTATTTCATTTAATTGTTGTGGTTTCCGTCTCAGACAGAAGATTCAAGGGTGTCTTTTAACCTCGTGGCTTAGTTGAAGCTCTTTCTGGTGTGACTTTCATGACTCACCTCATTTTTACACTAATAAATGTGTAGAAAAACAATCATTAATCCATTAATGCAAAAAAACAACTATTGCCAATGAATGATTTAGCAGTACAATTGTTCCTATTATTGTTGTCAATGTCTTTTATGCGCCTCTCGTATTATCGCTGGTAATTCGCGTGTTTATTTAACTGATTGAGTTCCTTTTGGGTCTCAAAAAAAAACTTCTCAGCGCCTTTAGCCTCCTGAACTTGAGATGAATTATGGACGTAAAAAAGAGAAGCAGGAGAGCAGTTCACCCCCGAGGAATCTCCGTCTCCTGCCTCACCCGGCCCGCCCAGCTGCACGCCTCGGTCCGCGCTTGAACCCGGCTAACGCGTCGTTTGTTTAACGGTTATCAGGTACAACGAGGCCTGCTTCAATTTTCCTGCTCGCTAACGTTTTAATTCTCCTCTTCCCCACCTCCGCGCTCTTGCGTCTCTCAGACAGCCGCTGGGGGGGTTGAGCGCGGCTCAGCAGCGGCTGGGCGAACTGGGGGTGTGTGTGTCGGCGGGGTATTGGGGGGGGGGGGATTTTGCCATTGAGGAAACGGGTTTGCCAAACTTTTCATGCTCTCTCTCGCGGCCTCGCCTCTACTTAAAAGTTTACACGGGCTTGACAGCTGGGTTTCAGCCCCTGTCCTCTGATGGACTGCTTCAATATTTACACAGCCCGATCGGTTTGCCCAGAGCTCGCCTCAAAGAGCCTCGCTCGGCCAGCGGTCCTTCCCTTAGGCCCAGGTTCACCGAAAGTTCAGCCTGAAATTAATTCACGAAAGACATGGGTCAAATTGTCAGGAGAAGCCGAGATGAGCTTCCATCTTGGGGGGGGGGGGGAGGGGTCATCCGCAGGTCTCGCTCTCTCAGGCTGGAGCTGGGGCATCGTCTGAGGCGCCTCTCTCTCTCCTCTGCCTGTCTTGTTCTTGTTTGTGCAATGCAATAATCATGCCCACAACTGTATTTTCAAACGTTCCTAACAAACCGGAGGCCGCTGGAATGCCCAAAGGTCAAAGTTCAGCTCTTCCCTGAATAAATGAACAGGTAATGGCCGCTTATTGAACACCCACGATAGGTGTTGGGTTTCACCACGGGCGCACAACTCCACCGACTCCACCGCCTTCCCCGTCCTGTAAAACATTATCATCGTGTAATGAGATAGAATTAGCTTAATAGCTGGCCCTTAATAAAATAAATCACCACAATGAGTATTATGCATTGCGAGTACGCCAGTGATTCGTGTCAATGAAAGATGACTTCCAGGGAGCAGGTATAACATTAAAGAAAACACTCGGCCAGTGTCATTAACTCCGTCTGAATGTTGATGAGATCCTCGATTATAGATTTCTGTTTTGTTTTTGTTTTTTGGTCTCTGGTCTCTTTAGTTCAACCTACGCGACTCCTGATCAGTTTCTGTTTCATTTAAGAGGCGTTTCCGTGCATAAACTTCGATTTGATTGTATTTATAAGGAGGTAAAACGGGTCCAAACACAAAAAAAAATTATATACATTTCAACCAGTCCTGGATTCATCAGGATTTATCGCGATCTCATACATATTTTTTTTAGTAGAAATTAATTATGTCTAACGTATATACGAAACGTGTTGTTGTGCTGTGATTTTGTTTTTCTGTTGTGATGGACTGCAAGATCTTTCTTTTTTGCCTTAAAAGTGTGCACACCCCTTAATTAATTGTAACCATATTAAATTCGCATTATTCTCGGACAGAAATTGTATTATTGGATCGAATGGCATTCTCTCATTTGTAACATTTCATTTTTCGTTATTATTAGTGATAGTAGCAGTAGTAGTGGTGTTATGTGTGTTTTCAGTTTCTTGAGTGTCATTCATCTCACTGTCCCAACAACAGAAACTCTGTGCCAACTGGCCTCATGTCAACAATACAGATCATAATGCTAATGAATCAATCAAGAAATAAATTAAATAGTAGGAGTCATTTAGTTTATTACCTTGATATGTTAATTGAATAAGTCGTTTACATTAATTGGCCTCCACTGGTTATACCAATTTCTACTTTCGCTGTTGATAACAAAAAAGACACACTTTGTAGAAAGGTTAATCTAATTTAATCGTCATTGAAACAATGTCGCCATTTCGCGTTATTCGTTACAAGTAAGAAAAGACAAAGAATGAAAAGCGATCCATTCGTTTCAATAAAACGACAAAACAGGAAAAAATAAGAATAGGGTTTTCGTTGTTTTAGAGCTGACTGCCGTAACACCTATACTGTATGACAGCGATCAAACAGAGGCTGGTTTTAAAGACGCTAAATTAACTGTCGTGACATCGCCTCTTGTTAAAAGGTTACCAGATCAGAATGAATCATTGTGAATGTAAAATCGGGGGATACCTGCGGGTTTCGGAGTAATCAGCGTTTCCGACATTTGATGATCGGGGCGTTAAGCAGGGGAGATATAGACACGCCCCCTGTCTTATCTGACCACGCCCAGTCTTACATAAACATGAGCGCAAGCAATGGGGCTACTTCGATTTCAATAAACGATCAAAATCATCCCGTCTTTCGCTTTTGTTCGATTCCCTAAGTGTAATTTTCATTTACAGATCATACCTACAGTCACTGCGGCACGAAGAATGGCACTTAATGCTAAAATTTAGCTTTATGTTTCTATGTTTTCCTGAACCGGCAGTATGAGTCCGGTGTTCAGTCATATTGAATTGTGTAATTTTTTTAGCCCATATTTTCCCAGCAGAAATTGAGCCACGACTTGAAGATGCAATGTAAATAATTACTAAATAGAAATCTTTGTCATAAAATAATCCTATTGTACGAAATATGTTTCTATTATTATTTCATTGTTGTTATCATCGAATATATTTTAAAATCATGCTACTTTTTATTTCACGACTAGACGTATTTCGACATTTTGTTTTATTCGTTTCAAGGACTTTTCTGTTCAGATTATATTAATAATTCATAGATGAAACGGCATACTAAATTTTTGAGCTTTTATGTTTCCAAAAGCCGTGTTCTGCCGAAAAATGTACAATTCTGATAATTCACGGAATTCTATAGTCTATAGACATCCAGGAAAAGCACGAGGGACACTTCAAAACCATTTTGAAATGAGGATAAAACTTCATGCTATCTCAGTGGTTTCTGTCTGGCCTGGTGTATTAACACCCCTATGCCTACACAAGCCTCTCGGATATATTTAATTTTACAGGCTAAAGGGTAGCTCACATTTCAAAACCTTACGCGTTTTGAAACATTACATTAACTGAGGCCTTCCTGGACGAATATCCCAAATGATTATTCAATTCAATTACCTGAGACAAGTGTGTTGTGGTTTTATTGATTGACGCCTCTAAGCTCGAAACGGGAACTCCTGCTCGTTAATTGCACGTTTATAGGGTGAAGTCAGCTATCGCCGGTGTTTTCAACCCACGCTCGCGTTGATCCAAAAAGCCTCAGCAAGTTCCAAGTCAAGTTGGAATTTGCAGGCCAAAGCAAGTCTAACATAAATGTTTCCGAAACTGTTCAAATGTAACACTGCAACACTTGTTTTCGAGAGAAATTGTACGCGTGTGCGCTTACCTGCGCCGGCTGACCTGACATATTGGTGTTAGAGCGGCGATTAGATTAATATCAGCCGTGAATTCTCAGTTTTGCTCCTTATGCCCAAATGTGTATTTCATCTGTCTTATAACATTCAATATTTATTCTCATCCCAACGAATAATAATCGAACATTTAAATATTTACTTTTTCAGTAGCCTGGAAGAGGTCGTAACAATAAGCAACGAGGAAGAGCAGCCGTGCGTGCGGAAACAGTGTGCTATTGGTGGGGTTTGCGCGTTATTCATTCCACCCTTTGCATCGTGGGGCTCAGAGGAATGGGATGACAGCATTGTCCAAGTATTTTTTTTATTTTCTTTAAAATTCTTTTTCAAAGAAAAACAGAAAAGAAAAGAAAACGTTCTGTCTCTTCTCACGTCCTTGACAGAATTCGGAGCAAAAGGTTATCAGCGCGCGCATTCCTGGCCCGGGCGCACGAGCGTGACGAAGCCCAGATGTTCCACTTCCCCGCGCGCGCGCTGAACCCCAGTCCGCACAGCGCTAGTGAACACGTGACACGCCCCCCCCCCCGAATTTACCTGGTTGCACCTTCCAGGAGATTCCCAGGAGATCTCCCCCCCCCAACATGACTGTTTATTTAAACTTTTGATAAGGATTCCTCGAGGCCTGGTCACACATGACTGCAGCCCTTGTCGCTGGAATTCATAAACCCCGGACTGACACTCTCTCCCAAAACTTGTTTTCCTGTCAGTTTAATACAAAATCGGATTTGTACAACGTTTCCCTCTGCTTCTTTGATCTTCTCATAAACATCAGAGATGGCTCTGTGGCTCAGAATCTGCGCCTGTGGCTGGAAGGTTGCTGGTTCAAATCCCGCAGCCGGCAGAGGAATCCTACTCTGTTAGGCCCCTGAGCAAGGCCCTTAACCCCAACTGCTCCAGGGGTGCCGTATAAATGGCTGACCCTGTGCTCTGACCCCAAGCTTCTCTCCCTGTCTGTGTGTCTCATGGAGAGCAAGCTGGGGTCTGTGAATAGACAAATTCTTTATGCAAGAAATTGTATAGGGCTAATAAAGTGATCTTATAAAAAAATAAACAAACATCAAAAATGATAAAGGTGTGATTTTTGCCATTCTTGCACTGCTTCATCAGAAGCAGTGCAATAAAGAATGCCCCATCACTAACTGAATGTTACTTCTTAGCTTTAAGAAAGCTTACAAATGACACCAGTCCACCCAGCTCGTCAGGTGGTTTAGTAGCTAATTGATCTGACTGTCTCATCCCCCTGTGTCTTGAAGATCACCAGGGCATCAGCTTCAACAATATGGCTGGGCAGCTTGTTCCAGACTCCCATAAGCTCTTGCGTGAAGAAGGGTTTCCTGTGGTTGGGTCCCTGTCCACTCTGAAGACCTCTGCCTGGCTGAGCTTGTCAATGGTTTTTGAACAATTCAATCAGGTCCCCCTGTAGTTCAAGACTCCTTCGGCCTGTCAGAGGAGAAATTCCCCTTTTAGGCGGACGGTTATACCTGATGATCAGTTCCGACTTTCTGATAAAGGTCATGGGAGTATTAGTGACTGCTAGGTTCGATTTCCAGGAATTCATTAAGGACGTATCCTAGGATTTCTGAGATCTGGAGCTCCCCAGGTATTGTATTAAAAGGAGAGTTCACAGGTGTCCATGATCTTGTGCTGACAGGAGGAGAGCACAGCTGTGCCAGTATTGCCCTTAAGAGAACTTTGCCCCTGCTGGCGGCGTGTTTCTTGTTGTCATGGTCAGGGGCTTGAGGCGGGGCTCGGATTGGGCGACCTGGACTGTCCTGTCTGGGGGTGACAGTCCAGCACAGGCTGTGTGTGTGTTGGGGGGGGGGCTGGAGCCCTGCACATGGCCACGAGAGAAAGAGACCACTTCCAGCTGTCAGATGCACACCCCTCAAACTCACCACCCCCCCCCCGCCCAGGTGAGTTTACTGAGGGCTGAGTCTCTGAGCGCTTGAGTGAGGCTTGTACAATGGCCACGGTCTCAGCAGAGAGACTCCGCATCTTGATGTCTTGTTGTGAGAGCAAACAACAAACCCAACCCTGAAAGAGCACCTGTTTCTCTCCTCCTCCACCACCTCTCACCCCTTCTTCTTCCTGAGAGGGGACAGGGGACTGGAAACGATCTGGCGATCTTGACAAGCGGTCTGGAAGCTGGCGTCCAGGAGCCCCCTGAGCTCTGTCACCTGCACTCGGCCGATCAGCATCGCGGATGATGAGTTGGTGTTCAGTCCTCTCCCTGTGCGATGCATTCAGCTGAGGTGGGGCTGCTTTGTGTACAAACCCTGCCTTCACACAGAGTGAGCGCTCTGAAAGTGTACCTGAAATGACTCTCGCACCCGGGCTGTCGTTTTTCAGCTTCTTTGTGCTGGCAGCGTGAGTCAGCTTTGGTCTGAAGTCTATTGGCACCTGCCAGCTGTTGCAGAAGGAGGAGAGCTCTGCATCAGGAGAACCAGGGGCCTGTGGGAGTCAAGAGGCCTTGACAAACAGGCCAGGCCTGCACTGGTTCCCAGGAAAGTGCACACATTAAGCAAACTTTACAATGTGAGTAAGTACACAAGAATCCTAATGGGGCTTGTTGGCATTTGAAGTGTCTTGCGGAGCCAGAAGAACTGCCTTCGTTAATTATTATCAACACCCTTCCCTTTCCAAGAAGTCCTTGCTCTCAGCTCTTGAACTGGTTTTCCCATCAGCCATCGGCCATTGTACTGGTGCGAGTCTTCGTTACATTTGCAAACCAAATTCCGTGGCCAAATGCTTTAATGATGTGTTTGAAAGAACTACATTATGCTAAAATAAACTCACTCAGGGAGCAGTATGTACTTCAAGTGCTTATACCCACTCCTGGAGTGTATATCTCACCATTCCATAGGCAGAGGGTTTTAAACACTTCAATCATAAAGAGCTTGGCACACAAAGAGAAACAGCTCTTTTATTTTCTAATGTTCTACAGTTGACTTAACCTGTCTGCAGTCGAGTAAAAAAGTGATTGTCAGATTGTTTAAAGGTGCAGTATGTTTGAGCTCTGAAAGGATTTCACCTTTGTTCACGTGACTCTTGTCTGGCTGAAACTCTGAAGGAACACTTGGAGTTGGACTCTTGCGTATGGAGCATTGCATTGTATTACTGAGACTAAGGCAAGAGAAAGAGAGCAACTCTTTACACCAAGAGTGGTGAATGTGTGGAACAAAGATCACATAGGCCCGTTGAAGAAATAGCTTTGCTGGGCTCTAGTATCAGCAAGTCAGAAATGAGAGTAATCCAGCAAGATGGAAATTATAAGTCTCCTTTTGTCAGATCTTCCTTACGCTCTTCAATATTTACTGAAAATCATTCTTTAAAAGAAGAATTGAGTTTAAATGCACCTCTTTGCATCCCTGACAGACAGTGTCTGAAGGAGGGAGGATTTCCTGACAGATGAGAGGGCAGGCAGACAGGAAGCTCTCGATGAGTTTGCTCTTAAGAGGCTGTGTGGTTACTGGGCAAGTGGACTGGAAGGGTTAATCCATCATCATTTCCAGAGCCTGTCACCTGGCAGCATTTAGCCCCGCTGAAGCGGGGGCCTGTGGGTGTAATGATTAAGCCGCGGGCACTGTGTGAAACGGACGGTCTAGGCAGGGGGTGCCAGTGACCCACTGGTTCTTTTGTCTGGTCACAGTTCTGGTGGACAGGGGCAGTCTGCAGGTGCGTCTTTGCGATTAATGAAACACGCAGCGCCCTAGGGACCGGACAGGGCTGAGCTGGCGCCCGCGCCACGTCACCTGCTGACTGGGACC
Source organism: Atractosteus spatula (assembly GCF_055471065.1). Classification (NCBI taxonomy): domain Eukaryota; kingdom Metazoa; phylum Chordata; class Actinopteri; order Semionotiformes; family Lepisosteidae; genus Atractosteus; species Atractosteus spatula. The sequence continues at coordinate 9,595,375 of NC_142731.1, read as the reverse complement.
AGGAGCCCCCACATGGTGCCGGCTCGCAACTGCCCCTGGAGGAAGGTGGGCATCGGTCGAGCTGCGTGTTCTCCGGTCTCGGCCGGGCCCCTGCAGGCTTGCAGAGACTTCGGAGAGGGACACTCCTCTCCTCCAGGCGGAGCCTGCTGAGCTGTCAGGAGCCTGCAGTGCAAACCCAGGCAAAGGACTCTGACAGCTCAGCTCTGATGTGCTCTTCAGCCTCCTGGTGCAACAGGAGGCTTGCTCAAGGGTTCATCTTTTGGCTTTTCTGGAGCAGAAGGGTATTGAAGAAAGCAGCAAGCCATATGTTTAATCCAAACCCCCCCCCCCGGGAACTGCACTCAGACACGTCCTGATGATGCCAGGCAGTGTGGTGGGTTAAATTAAAACTTCGGCTAGTTCTCTACTTGATGGTGGGCTTTCCTTTCGGCAGAAGCGAGAGGTTTATCAGGCCAGTGCCGGCGGAGGAAAACGCGTGATCTTCCCCCTTCGTTTCACGCAGGCCTCCTGGACTTTGCCTTGCTGTGTGGTGGACACCGCTGCCCAGCTGGCTCAGCGCTGCAGGAGCTGGATTTAAGAAGCCAGGGCATCACAGGCAAGATCTCTCGCGCACACAGGCTGACCTCTCTCCCCATGCTTCTCCATCTTCTCCCGATGACATCAGCGTTTATCGCTGCCCCCCCCAACCCCCCCATGTCTTCGGTTCTTCCTGTTTCTCCCTCTCTCACCCCCTCTGTCTTTGCCCCCCCCCCCCCTTCCCTGTATTATACCGCGTGTATAAACAGAGACTCTGCCTGGCACAGGCAGCCTCCAGTGATGCATGAAGTGTTGAAATATATCTGCATGAGCTGTCAGTTTTCTCATAGCTATCGGTATCAATAAACAATGAGCGCTCTCCGATTGTAGTTCTAGCTGAAACCCGACACCAGGCAGCTCTCACGGGGAGAGAGAGAGAGACAGACAGCCACGTTACACAAAGTGCACTCCCTTTTCCCCTCTGCCGGAGTTCAGAAGGAGGGCGGGGAGCTGGTTGGGGGGGAGATACCATGTGTGTCATTCCACTGGCGAGCGGGCATCAGAGAGCTCGGACCAGTTTGTCTGTGTCTCTGCACCTCTCTTCTGTGAAGCTCGTGCCCCTTGCGGGCTGGCAGGGTGGAGGAGTGTGAGCCGGGTGTCTGGGCACGCAGGAGCAGTGCCAGGGGGGACCGGGGCAGTCAGGGTGGCGGAGTTGGCACCAGCAGTGCCAGGCTCCGGCTGGCTGGAGCTCCCACCTCTCTCTCGCTCTCCTGGCTGTCTCCTCGGCGCTGGCACGGACCGCCGGCTGGCAGGAAGGAACTGGGTTGGGGTTTTTTATTTTCCCCGAAAACTCCAGAATCCTGGAAAGGCCTCCTGGAATTCCATGACACTAGTGGGTAGAAGGGACGGCTCTCTCGCAGCAGGGTGAGTAAGAAAGACACGCCCTGGAGCTCAGAGCCTGCTGGCAGCCATGGAGCAGTGAGAGAAGGAGGCCATTTCCCTTCGTGTAACACAGCGCATGTTAGGTGTCTGCAGACTGACGTTTGTGACAGGCTGAGAGTCCCACATGGAAGGGGAAAGTGGACTGAGATTCCTTTTGGGCCAAGCGAGTCACATCCCAACACAGCACCGTGTGGTAGAGAGCTCTCCGCAGCCTGATCGGTCTCATCGAATCACCATCAACACACAGAATGCAGGAAAATAAGGTGAAAGCAAGGTATTATAAAAGTACTTTACATAGGAAAAGCACAGCAGCAGAGAACGACTGCGCACATCCTAAGGTTAGAAAAAGTTCACCCAGAAAGGCAACATGCTCTCGTATGGCTGTGAGCTCCTGATATTCCTCCCAGGGGAACTGGCTGCATGGCCTTCACTGGGTCTATGCATGAAAGGTGTTCTTCTCCCAGTACTCCCCTGCTGCCTGCTATGAGCCTGCAGTCACATGGCGGTGTCTGTCTTGCTCTGCTGCATTTGAAAGGCTTTGAGTTTCATGTTTGCCCTGTTTTGGTCTCCTGCTGTAGTGTGCAGCGGTGCTCTAGCCCTGTAGCACTGTCTGCTCCAGGTCTGGTGATGTTTCACTAGTGATGGGGGGGGGGGGGGTGATATTTTCCTGACAATCTAAAGGCTGCAGTCTGGTGAAAATGTTCTGGGCCAGCTGCTGCCTCGCCTGCCGGAGCCCACGGAGCATCAGGGCCTATCTTCTCTTCTTTTCATCACTGCCATCCCCCTAATCAGCCAACATCTGCTTCCCCGGGAAGTGTGAAGCCTGCCTCGACTGAATTAACAGTGCCATTACACAGGGCGAGCTCTTCCAGAGAAAGAGCTCAGCAGCCCTGTTTATTAAAGGTGTAGTTTCCTCCTGCGGCTGGAAGGAGAGAAAAAAACAAAAGACTGTTCACTTGTGTGTATTAATAACCTGCCTTGCTGCAGTCACAGATTTTCCTGAGCAGGGAGTTAAAATGCTAATTCCCTCCTCGTAGAACTCAGGCCTTAGTGCAGCGTCTGATTTTCAAATCCATCAGGACAGATACTTAGATCACACAGTGGTGTGATCTCATATCCTCGAAGATGATAACGGTGCACGCAAAGAGATCATTTACCAAGCATATTTGCTTCATTCTTGCACACGGTTCCTTGTGGGTAAACTTCTAGATGTCTGGATGGGAAACATATCACATACGGCGCCGCCAAACTGTGGAAGCCAAATTCGTCGGATCTTTCAAGATCCACGGACCGCAACGCCACCAAGATCCCAACCACCAGGATGGACCAGATGACCTCCTCTCAGCCAGAACCTTTCTTGTGCTTTTAGCCTCAAGTCTGAGCCTCAGACGCATCCCTGCAGCAGCTGAGCCTCGTTCTGAGACGCGTTTGGGTGGTTTGGCCGCCCAGTGTGAAGAATTCTGTCTTGAAGGTGGCTGTGGTAGCGCCAGTGTTCACTGACCAACAGTGGAGTTTGAAGCACACGCGCGTGTGGGCGGATGAGAGTGAACACCACATGGAACAAAAACAGAAAAGACCCCAGCCTCTTCTCCAGCAGCGGCTGTCACAGGCTGAATGTGCTTCTTAACAACATGATACAGGCTGTGAATAGGAGGAGGTCTTTCCCACCATCTAGCCCTTCGGAGGAGGGTATCGGGGTATCAGCTTCAGCAACATGGCTGGGTAGCTTGTTCCCTTTGGGTGAAGAAGCCACCTGTTCTCTCTTTTAAATGCACTGCCATGCAGTTTCCACTCCACTTCGCGTTTCACTGTTTATCAGCAAGATCTCTGCTCAGCTGACTTTTCAGGCCTTCTTGAATACTGGTGTCAGGTCCCCTCCTAGACCTTTTCATTGAAGATGAAAGAGTTTCAGTTCCTTTAGCCTATCAGTGCAGGACAGTGTCTGAAGCCCTGGAATGTATCAGGACTGGACTGTGTCTGGACTGACCCCAGAGCAGCAATATCTGCTGATCTCAGAGAGCTGTGGTGCTGGAATGAGAAGTTTTGCTCCCAGAAATGATTCTTAAAGGACCTAACTATTGCAGCATGCCACAGAAGAGGGCACCTACCAGCTGAGCCTCACAGCTGCTTTTCCATCTCAAGTGTGGATGGGCACCATTAAAGGAGAAAGCGTCCAGTTCCAGCGCGGTGTGGACGTGTGAGCTGGGGCAGAGCTGTGGTCAGAGCCCCTCTCCCTGCGGTCAGATAAGGACACAGGGGAACCAGCTCCGGGCTCTGACCTCTCATCCCTGCGATGATGTCCGCCTCACCCTTTCACATGCGATCACAGGGGAGCCTCCCAGTCAGCCCGTTCCCAGGTGTGAAACGCCAAGAAGAGGAAAGTCCATCAGAGGGATCATTGCAGTGCCGGATTTCCCATTAGGCAGTGAAGGCACAGTGCCTGGGGCCTACGAAGGAGGGAAACACCAGTGACTAACAAAAAAAAGAGCTGAAACAACAGGCTTGCAATCGACTCTAGGCGCTCCAAGTCAATAATCATACACTCCCTAGCGGCTGCTCTAGAAACTAGAAGTCTCGAAGTGATGGTCACTGGACTCGCTCCATCAATCATGTGGTTTTGGCACTAGAAGAGTTTAAAGTGCATCATGTCAATTGTCATTCAACGGGCGTCGACCCCTCTTTTTGCACATTTCAGAGTGAAAGTGCAGAGGGCTGACGAACACCAGAATCCAGCCCTGGATCAGTGTGCCCCTTCCCACTCTGTGCTTGTGGGTGAGCCCCCCCCAGCCGCTCCATCCCGGCTGGCACGCAGCGGGACTCCCCTCTGCTACTGGAGCTGTCGTTGGCGCCTGTAGCCCAGGGCTCAGAGCCGGCGTGGGCTGGCCGCTGTGCTCGGTCACTCACAGGCAAAGTGTTCAGTGCCAGGCTGCGCCGGGGTCCCTGTCAGGGTGAGCTGCACTCCGTTCCAGCAGACTGGGGGGGGGGGGCAGAACGTCCAGGACATCGCGCTGAGCGGCCGCTGTGATGATGAAGTATGGGCCGAGCCCAGGGAATGGGAGACTATCAACACCTCCTCTGTGGCTGTTCTCCGGAGCCCGGCTAACAGATAGCCCAATTTGTGTTGAGTTATTGCTGAGGTCAGAGGCAAGTCGATAAACAAAGTTGAGCTCCCGAAACAGATGCTGCTCTTGAGGAGGGTAAACACAGAGCATGACTCAGGGATCAGATTCCTTCCCAGACTTCCCTCTGGCAGATACCATGGTAGAGTCTGGCGGGGGGCCCTGTGTGTGATGTTGCTGTCCTTTTCTCCACTGAGCAGCTTTTCCCAGTTTCCTTGGGGTTATGGCACATCCTAGAAGCACGCGATCACCGTTCCGTTATAACCAAGCAAACAAAAGTCCGCATTTGTTTCATTTTGATTCACAAGTACGACGTGCCATAGTCTTCATTCCTGCTCGCAGAAACATTCCAAACTGGAAAAAAGACAGGGGAGCAGAACGGAGAGCTGCACAAACCCCTGCATGAGAAGCATGACTTGCATAACCTAGTTTTGCGAAAGTTGAATTCAGTTGTTGGCAAACTGAGTTTATCTAGGACATTCCAGGGATCTATAAATTACAGGCAGAGCACCCTGAACAGCTGGGGAAGGTCACCTGCACCCATTCTCCAATCCATAATTTTACAATTTAAAAGGTGTTCAAGCTAAGTGCTTCCAGTGTATGAATTATGGAGGGCGCAGGGGCACAATCCCTCCCCCCCCCCCCCCCCCCCCGCCATGCTGGATGAAAGTTGTGCTGTGGAGAGTTTAAAATAGCTCGGGGAGTGTCTGCAGAGAAACGAGAGCAGACAGGAGCTCCGCTTCTCCTGTTACATCCTTGTCCTCAGCTGAAAGCTAAAACAAAAATAAATTACATTTGCCCTGCGTTTGGCCCTCGAGTATTCCTTTGATTTGAAAAGTGCTGGCCGGAGCACGGGGTGTGTTACATGAGCAGAATTTGACCGAGCGACGGGTGACGTTTTTGACTTAATGCCCTGTTGTCCCGAGTTCCATCAGGAGCTACCTCACCGCTTGTGTCCAGGAGAGGACAGAGGTGAAGGGTCAAGCCACCTGGCTTCCTTGTTTACAAGCAAAAACATATAATGTGACTGAAACGGCCTATAGTCAAACTTCAGTTTACCTTGGTCCACCAGCATTTTGGACATTGGCTGTTCGTACCATCAGATCTCTCAGGGCTGTTCCAGGACATTGTGCTCCTGAACGGAAGAGCAGTTGAAGTTGAGGCTGATATTCGACACGCAGGGGTCTTCTAGCGCTGACCGCAGGTCTGCCACACGGACCGCTGTGTTCCCTGTCCAGGGAGAGCTTTAGACCTTGGGTTTGAGTCTGTGAGGGCGCAGGTTTGCCTAAAGGGGTTGTTTGAAGAGAACAGGTTTGTTGTTGCTGTTCTGAACCAGCGGCACCGCCCCGGGAACGCCCGATCTTAAGCCCGCGAGCTCTCATCTCGTCTTTGCTACGCTGTCCGGAGCAGAGCAGCGCTCGCGCCAGCCTGGGCCGGGCCTGGTTTCACCCGAGGGTGCGAGGACGAAGCCAGGTCGCGCAGAGGCTGGTCCGAGCGTCGCTGTCTCTCTCCGGGCCGTGGCCTGCGAGCCCCAGGAGGGCAGCGAGTCGCTCCCCGTGCTTCCCGATGCCCTGGAGCAGCTCCTGGCGGAAAGAAAAAAAAAAGGTACAGTAATGCATTGATTAGACATTTGCATGTTGAATATATGTTGGCTTTTCTTTTTTTCCTCCCCCCCCCCGGTAACTGTCGGCACCTCTGCCCCCTGGGCTCCGCCGGGAACTCCATCTGGACGCGTCAGGGCGTCAGGGGCTGCGCCAGGCAGGCAGATGCCCAGGGAGGGGCGAGGATGTTTCACCAGCCTGTCAGCGTCTCGTTAAAGCTCTCGCAGGAGAATGTTCAGCACGCGGGGAAGGAGAAGGGGGCGAGGGAGACGGGGGACCGATGCCAGGGACTACGTAAATCACGAAACAGGGTGAGCGACTTCCACAGCGCCCTGGCCAGTTCCTATAAATCAAGGGGCATAATTAGGTGCAAAGAGGATCCTAAGTAGGCTCATCACAGTGATTAATAGAGCCCTGTGTGCTCCAGGCAGATGCAGTTTTGTTGTTTATGAACAACTGTGCTGGAGGACGCCGTGGCGGAGGAGGGAGGGCGGGGGTGATGGATCTACGGGGGTGATGGACCTCAGACGTCCCGGCAGCGACAGCCGCGAGGCTGAGCGGGTCCGTCAGTGGTGGTGGTGGGGGATCTCCACGGAGTGCCAGTCCAGGGGAGGGCACAGAGGTGCTGCTGGGACCCCCAGCTCAGAGAATAAGAAAAATGCTAATGATCTCTGCAGCAGAGCTGCTAACGCCCTGATCTCTCCTGATGGAGAATGTTTTTTTTTTTTTCGGGAGGCCTATTTTCAGCCGCAGCAGGATTCTCACTCTTTCCTCTCTCAGTCTCCCCCCCCCCCCCAACCAACACACACACACACACCCCTTCGTATTTCAGCAACTTGTCTCCCAGACGTGGCTGAGATGAGAGGATCTCAGTCTGTTTCAGGTAACAGGTGCGTCTGTCCCCAGTGCCACAGCGTGCTCAGCATACTAATTGCGGTGCAGTAGTGCTCGGTGGAGAGGGAAGCATAAAGCTAATTAAAGTTAACTAATAAAACTTTGTATCTTGCTTATCTGTCAGCTGGAGGCTGCAGAGGATTTACAGCCCAGGAGAAACAAGCAGATAATTGGCACTTAACACAGAGTTTTATTGAAGTTTCTAACTCATGTTTATGGGTTTTCTGAGAGCCAAGAAGTTGTTTTCTCTTTTCCCCCCGAAATAACCCTTGGAATATTTGCAGTATGTGTCCTCTGAATGCAGCCTGAGTATGAGCACAGGCTTTTCTGCCAGTTTGCACACAGACACTAGACACTGGGCTGCCTTGCAAAACCTGCTGAGCTTCGTGCTGTGTGAAGAATTTGCTGCCCTGGAGCAGCAGAGACGTACCCTCATATGACAGAGGGGAGTGACACTTCTGGTGAACTCATTGACCCTGAATTCATCTTGACCAGCATTTGGATAAACACAGAAAACACTGCAAATCATACAGACTCGTGTGCTACTGTGGATTTTTGCATACTTTATAAAGGTGCACTGTGATATACCATAGTAAAATGTAGTAAGACACTGTGAGAGTATTGCAATAACGTGGTAAAGTACAGTAGGGGGGGGGGACTATGGGAAACATGACATAAGCACAATACATTATGGGAAAAAATGGCAAAAGAAAATACCATAGAAATTAAGAGGTAGTATAGTTCAGCGTTTTGAATCCCCTTAAAACTTTCATTCTGATGCGCACTCTGTTGTCTCCTGTTACCCAGACGTTATTCCAGAAGCTGCTTCGCCAGCAGCTGGTAGTTTATCTGCCAGCATTGACAGGAATCCAAAGAGAAAAGCCTGGGAACATAGCGCACCAAGATGTCCAACTGGACAGGCTGCAGCATGAAGTCATGCTACTGTTGGCTTTCATGATCTTCTCCAGCGAGGCCAACCAGGAGATCCTGCAAAGTATCAGGAGCCCAGGGCCACAAGTGGAAGTTCGGATGACCTGAAACTATGAGGTACATAAGTGCACAAAGAGTGACAGGGTGTCTGGAGCAAATCTGATCTCCACTGGGCTTTACTGTGTTTGAGAAGACAGCGTGAGGCGTAAGGGTGAAAATGCCCACATGATTTTTCCACACCCCCAAGCCAGGGGGACTCAGAGGCCAGTGTGTTTCTTGGCAGCCAGTCCACGGTGAAAGAGGAGCACTGACACTGTCTGACCCAGCTGTCTCAGGGTCACGCCGGTCACTCCTCTGTCGTTCCCAGCGGCTCTCCTGTCTGAGCAGGTGAGCGACCCACAGCCTTGGGTCAGCCTGGTCTGTCCAGCCTCATTAATTACCTGCTCACACATTCCAAGGAGATCTTTGTCTCAGGCCACGTCATGGTCACAAACCCCCCTGTAGCCCCCCTCAAACCCTTAGCATAGCATAACATAACATGGCTCAGTATGGCATAGCATGGCAGTGCATAACATAACATAGCTTAGTACAGGACAGCGTGCACAAACCCTATGCAGAGGGGCTCTTTCCTAATGCAGTGACCCCTCTTGACTCCACTGTCTTGTACATGTCATCAAACCTGCTCGAGCTGGGAGCTGCGTCAGCACGCGTGGGCTGCAGAGGCACAGGTGAAGGTTCATTCCCAGCTGAAAGGTAAGAAAAGAAACACAATGTTTGGGCTATGGAGCTCCTTCAGGTGTGAGGGAGAGAGAGAGCAGCAATGAAGTAGATCTACATTTTAGTTAATTATGCTGCTTTCTCTGGAGAAGGCTCCACAGCCGAAATGCTGTACGTCTTTTCTTTGCCTTGCAGCGGGGAATGAACCTTCACCTGTTCCTTCATAAACACCGCAGTTCATTAGATTATTGTGCAAAGCCATTCTTGGAGAGCTTAAATGGGTGACAAATAAATATATAATATTTACTGTGTATATATTCTAGAAAAAATAGGTTTATACATACTAAGAAGCTGCAGAAAAACAACACTAAAATGACCTGCTAGTTAGCATCTACAGTAGAATCTGTAGGGAAATCTTGTCTCTGGAAAGCTGTGCTGAGGAGCAGTTACAGAATCACAGCTCCCTGTAGCAGAAGCAGAAGGGCATCATCCTGAGCATCTTCAACCACTTTTCCTGTTAGGAGTCTGTGCCAGAGAAGACAGCAGGAGCAAGAAATCACAGAGCGAGCGCTGTCGGGTCTTCCTGGTCTTCAGAATGATCGTGACGCTTTAAAACAGCTGAAAGCTGAAAGACGTCAAGTCGGGCAAGGCGGCCACTCCAGCCGGGTGCAGAGCCCAGCGCTGTTCCAGCACGCTCCGAGCTGCCTCCTCTCCGCTCAAGCAACTGCAAGAGCTCCCCAGTTCTCGTGAAATCAAGCCTCTCGCTTTCCTTAACCAAATATCGGTGTCTCATAAAGATTTAATAGTTTATAATTAGGAGGTTGTAAATCACACTGGCTGTGCGATTGGAGTGCAGGTGAGTCTGGCATCCAGGGGCTCAGATCGTGAGCCTCCCCCTCCACACACACACACCTGGATCATCTTCTACCTGGCATCCAGGTGCATTCTCGCCCCTCCTGGGGAGACTGTCAGCTGACAGTCTACTGGCACTGCCGGCTCATCAATCCAGTTGTGGCTCGAGGCGTATAGCTTCCGTGTCTGGAATGTACAAGTGCTTCTAATTTCTAATTAGACTGCACTCCTACTTGTGAGATCCCAGTCTCAACTTTACTTCCACTTCATCAGTTTTGCAAACTGCAGCCTTCAGCTCACAATCTTGGAGATCTGTTGGGCAGTCCGCATCCTACTGACTCTCTGTTTGTCTCTTCTCTTACCACCTCTGACACGTTGCTGGAGTCAGCTTTCTCTGCGGCTGAGATTCCCTACCATAGCTTCACCACCTCTCCTCCCAGTTGCTGCAGCTCAGTCTCTGCTGGTCTTCCGGCATGCGGCATTATGACAGCTGGTACAAAATACTCCTGTTAGTATTGTGACCACAAGCGGTCATCTTGATCATTACGCCTCAGCTGGCTCTGCTTCATTGGTTACCTGTGAAAATAGAGGGTTAGTTTAATAAACGTACCTCTGCTCATAAATACATCCCTCCAGAACTGAAAACCACTTCATGCAGCTGTAGCATTATGTCTCTGGACACAACTTAGGCTCTGGTCTCCGGTCTCCCTGTTTATCCAAACATCAGAAATCCATAACTCACTGAGTTATTCCTTTTCTGCTTCACCTATCAGGAAGTCTCCTACCTTTTGTGTTTGAAATGCTCGTCCACTGCCGTTCAAGTCTAGATTAACCTTCCTTTTCCTGAAGAAGAGCTGTGTTGTTTGGGTTTGAAGATTAGCTAATTGACTGAGAGCGGGTCTGGGACATACACCTGTTCACGCTATTAACTTTGCACAGTGCCTAGTAGAGCAAATTCCATGCACTAATGTTCTTAAGGAACGAGTAATAGGTTGATTCCATGGTGAAAAGAGAAAAAAGAAAACAACATTTCGGCCGTGGAGCCTTCTTCAGGTGTGAGAATGTTATTAGTTACACTAACATTTATCTATTATCTGTTAATGTTATTTAGTACTTATCTGTTAGTATTTTTATTGTAACCATTATCTGCTTTTCGGTTTTTCTGTGCTTGTGTCCTACATTTCAGTTGTATTTGAATTGCCTTTAATGTGCAGAGTGGTGCTTTCCCTTGCCAGGTGCAGTACAGAAGAGAGTCTGAGTGATTGCTGCAGCAGCCTGTCATCAGACATTATCACGGTGGCCTCTTTAACAGAGGTGCATCTTGAGAGGTAGCAGCAGGTTGCAGCAGGCTGGCCTCGAAAGTAAGACTGGTTTCTTGTTCTGAGCCTTTGCTCAGGGTTATGTAACACACAGCTGTTTTGAAAAACACTAGTTAGATCTGATTTGGAGCTGTGAAAAAAAAAAATCCTGAAATCGCGTCAGCTGTGTTTGTGTGCTTAAGCTAGATTTATTATAGTGACTCTCACACGTCTGTTACGCTGTTTATGTTAATTTACAAGGCTCTCTTTCTTATCTGTCTTATCTTTTTTTTATATAAAGAAAACTTTCATGGCAAAAATGGTAGCAATTTGCTCAGTGTCAGCTTCCAAGCTTTTAAAATACAGCTTTAAGCTTACTGTGCTGTCAAATTTATTCATGGCTCCCCACGCAGTAATATACAGTATATTATTTCTTAAATCATGCAGTGTACAACTCAGGGTGATGCTTCAGAAGACGCCCAAAGCCACAGAAACAAACAACGGAATTGTCTGATTTTTAGAGAGGGGAATTAAAAATAGAAAAAAAATTAAAGAGAACAGTCTGTCGTAAATCCTTTTTTGAGGGATACATTCAGCAGAATGTTTGCAGCTCGAACTGTCATATATGAGCCTTCTGTTGAAGCACTGGAGATATTATTAAAGGCATACAGTGAATTATGTAGGTACTTTCCATTCTGTTTTTTTATGTAAAACCAAATAATGTTTTTAGAAGAATATGGGAGGCCTTACTGTGGCCAGATGTGCCCAGGCTGTTTCTCACTCTAGCTTTCCCAGAGAGAGGAGACCGGGCCGGTCCCGGTGAGTCTCGCTGTCCGGGCCCCCAGAGTGACGAGACCGGGCCGGTCCCGGTGAGTCTCGCTGTCCGGGTCCACAGAGAGAGGAGACCGGGCCGGTCCCGGTGAGTCTCGCTGTCCGGGTCCACAGAGAGAGGAGACCGGGCCGGTCCCGGTGAGTCTCGCTGTCCGGGCCCCCAGAGTGACGAGACCGGGCCGGTCCCGGTGAGTCTCGCTGTCCGGGCCCCCAGAGTGACGAGACCGGGCCGGTCCCGGTGTGTCTCGCTGTCCGGGTCCACAGAGAGAGGAGACCGGGCCGGTCCCGGTGAGTCCCGCTGTCCGGGTCCCCAGAGTGACGAGACCGGGCCGGTCCCGGTGAGTCTCGCTGTCCGGGCCCCCAGAGTGACGAGACCGGGCCGGTCCCGGTGAGTCTCGCTGTCCGGGTCCCTAGAGAGACGAGACCGGGCCGGTCCCGGTGAGTCTCGCTGTCCGGGTCCACAGAGAGAGGAGACCGGGCCGGTCCCGGTGGGTCCCGCTGTCCGGGTCCCCAGAGTGACGAGACCGGGCCGGTCCCGGTGAGTCTCGCTGTCCGGGCCCCCAGAGTGACGAGACCGGGCCGGTCCCGGTGATTCTCGCTGTCCGGGTCCCCAGAGAGACGAGACCGGGCCGGTCCCGGTGAGTCTCGCTGTCCGGGCCCCCAGAGTGACGAGACCGGGCCGGTCCCGGTGAGTCTCGCTGTCCGGGTCCCTAGAAAGACGAGACCGGGCCGGTCCCGGTGAGTCTCGCTGTCCGGGTCCACAGAGAGAGGAGACCGGGCCGGTCCCGGTGAGTCTTGCTGTCCGGGTCCCCAGAGAGACGAGACCGGGCCGGTCCCGGTGACACTCGCTGTCCGGGTCCCCAGAGAGGAGACTGGGCCGGTTCCGGTGACACTCGCTGTCTGGGTCCCTAGAGTGACGAGACCGGGCCGGTCCCAGTGACTCTCGCTGTCCGGGTCCCCAGAGAGACGAGACCGGGCCGGTCCTGGTGACACTCGCTGTCCGGGTCCCTAGAGAGACGAGACCAGGCCGGTCCCGCTGAGTCCCGCTGTCCAGGTCCCCAGAGAGACGAGACCGGGCCGGTCCCAGTGACTCTCGCTGTCCGGGTCCCCAGAGAGACAAGACCGGGCCGGTCCCGGTGACTCTTGCTTTCCGGGCCCCCAGAGAGAGGAGACCGGGCCGGTCCCGCTCACTCTTGCTGTCCGGGTCATCGGAGAGGAGGAGATGTGGAGGGAAAGGGAGGGAGTGGATGTGGATTTTTTCTGCCTTTTCCTCCCTTTCTTGGCTCTTGAAACAAGCGGAGTGAAGCGGCCCCGAATCTGCACAGATGTGTCTCTTTCAGAAAGCAGCTGCCTGCTCTGACCCGCGGTGGGGAAGTGGGGGTGCTGGCAGCGCATCGCCCAGGGTCTGAGCGGGGCTACAGCTGCAGAGCCACGCGGGGCGCCAGCATTGTTAGCACGTCCTGCTGCCAGGCCTGAGGCCGGGCCCACTCTGTGCGCCCTCCCGCCCTGTCACTGCGGCCGTTATTGATGGGGAGAGGGGGGTGTCCGAGGTGCTCCGCGACAGCCGGGGAGCAGCTCACGAGCCCCGGGGAGCGAATAAGAAAGCGCTGGGGGCTTCAGGCCAGAGAAGGGTGGGGAGGAGAGAGCTGGTCGTGGAGCTGACGTGTCTTCCAGCCGCGAGGAGAGCTTGTCTTTCTGAAGGTGACAGGACTTCAGGGCGACAGATGCCTGAAGAAAGACTCTTCTAGAACATGTTCCGAAAGCAGTTTCCCAATCAATATCCGCAGAGAATCATGGCAGAAACGTGTTTGTATAACAGCGAAGCACTCTTTGACTTGTATATTCTCAACAACATTGTTTTAAACAGTCTCCTGCCACCCCTGACCCCCGATGATATGTTTCCTGTGTTTGGAGGAAGTTTATGTAGATGAGAAGCTAAATGGCCAGCTGTCGATATAATAGGTAAATCTCGCCCACAGCAGCCTTGTCGCCGGTGAGCAATATCGTTTCTGTCAAACCAGACATCCCGCCGAACGATGTCTCTTGTCAGCTTTCAGGAGGCCCAACGCAACCTGACAGCACAGTCGCTGGCCAGGTGGCGATGCATTCATCCTCCGATTGTCTGACACCACGTGGTTTCCGAAGGAACGTGCGGTCGGAGTTCTTAATGAGCGCCGAAACTTGAATCAGGGGGTCCGCGTGCGCTGCGATTGATACAACTTTTCCTCCTGCTCTTGACAATGAAAAATTGCGAAGCAGACTGAATCTTTTTTTTTTCCTGAACGGCTGTAACAACCAAGTGAACATCTGGCCCTTATCTGGGGGTTTCTCAATCTCGTTTGGCAAGGCCCTCTTGAGTTCCCTGCCTCGTTTTCCAAATCGCTACCTTCTGTTTTTTTTTTAATGATCATACGAGATTTTTTCATAAAAAAATAGTTCAATACAGGAGCAAGCATTTTCCTGCTGTCTGGGTGGTGCTTTTCCGCAGCAGGGCACAGTGGCACCGACTCCGGGCAGCTCCCTTGTCTGTTAAATCTGCTTGGACTTGGTTATATTAAAGAAGCAGGTTTATTTGCGCTTTGTGTATCGAAGCAACTGGGCTCACGACTCTCAGTTCTTTAGTCACTTGCAGACAAGATTTAAAATCCTGAGCAGGGTTCGGAGATGCCATTTCTCCCCTGGCATTTATCTGTGCAGTTCTATCAGACCAGTCAATTCTGATCAGTGGTTTTAGTAACTGCATGGTTAAATCGTTCTGAAAACAATCACAGAAGTGAATAATAAAAGCAGGGATGAGCATAAATGTGCTGGTATTCTTCATACTACATGACGTCATACCACGCGACATACGGCATGCACAGACTGAGACATTGTGAATAATGTCATGCTGATCTGGAAGGTTCACCTTTTCTTCCCTGTAGCAGGCTGTGTGTTTCTGACGGTAGATTCTGATGTAAGAAGGCACCCGAGAGCAGACGCAGAGATTTGCTGTCATGCTGTGATGTCATAGCTCCTCAGATGACCTCAAGGGATGGTGTACAGTCACAGTATAACAAGAAAGAGGGCTGGTAATTTCCCTGTCTTTCTTCTTATACAGTTTGGCTGTGCTCAGAGCTCTGTGGTGTATAGCAACATGCTGCATTGTCATAGTCTGACCAATGCAGCAGCATGATTGTGGATGTCTGGAAGCATTTCAAACACTAGATTCATGAGGGAAAAACACTGAACTTTGATCATTGAAGTGGGGTTCCCCCCTAAACAGCCTCCTGGGGCCCCAGTTCAGAACATGAGTCAGTAACTGAGCATCAGTAACAAATCTGTCATCAGACAGCCAAGAGCAAGCAGTCCGGCTTCCTGAGAACAGAGGCGAGATCGGCACACCGGATTTACAGTCTGCTTCCCCAGGAACATAAAACTCTTTACAAGAAAGTTGGATTATTCAAATTCAGAGGCCTACGACAAACGTAATACAAGTCTTTCGGTAAATAACCCTCCCGCAGATGAAGAACTGCAGTCGTAAAGATATCAGACCTAAGTTCTTTCCTCTTCGCCCAGTCACTGCTGATCACAGCTTCGAAATGTTTTTATACATGCAATTAATCTTCCCCCCCAGATAATTCATTACTATTTAGAAGTTAAATGGTCTAGGACTGAGACAGATGTGTTGCAGTAATTTACACAGAAGTACAAAAGGAGCGATGTGTGACAGGGAGCAGAGAACTTGAAGTTTGTGGGACAACATCCTAATTGTTTGTTATTTACGACTTTCTATCTGGTCTCCACGCTCTGCTCCATAATCTATGGGTCCAGAGTTTTTTGAGAAGCTGGTTATTAAAAACAGATTTCTGGGGCTCGGTGAAACACACATTTCTCTTCCAAAGAATTTCACGAGGAGAAATCCTCACACCTCTCGGCTGCGAAAAGCAAAAGCTCTCACTCGCCTTTTGATAACATAAATTCGAGCAGAATTAGATGAAAACACCTCCTTAATGTCTGCCAGGAGACGTGTCATTTAAATCTCATTTGATTTTTTTTTCAACTCCTGTTTCTTTTTTTAAATCCTTTTTTTTGCTGCATCTGCTGGTCAGACACTGCAGAGGTTTAGGCAGTCCGATTCTGCTCTTCTGACCTCAATAAAGGCACATTCACTTCCCCCGAGGGATCTGTCGTATATGGCTGGTACTGGAGGGTGAGAACCCGTTAGCATCGTCTCACATCTGAATTTTTCATCTGAAAAACAAAGTGCAAAGAAAACTGGTAGTGATCACGATGACTATTCCGACACAAAATCACGGCAGATCGCACATCATGAGGCTGCCCACTTCTGTGGTAAATTTACAATCCCTGTTTTCTACACTGCCTCATACATATCCCCACCTTCCCAGGCTTGCTTGGACTTTAGCGGAGTCTTCTCTCACCCTTCTTTGTCTTAAAACACCAGCTTTCATCTTTTCATGGAAGATCTGAGGAGCCCTGTAAGAACAGAGTTCCTCTCGCTGGGGGCACCTTTACAAACCCAGCTCTCGCTTCAGTTCTGAAGCCCTCTGTGCCGCCTCCTGGCTGTGGCTCCTCTGTCTCTCCATGGGAGGAGGGACTCATCTTCAAAGAGCCTTCAGGAGCCTACAGTACAGCATTCAAAGGCAGAGGGAGGGGGGCGGGTGATTTATCTTTGTGTCGTATCCTCGGGTCGCTCCTTGAGACACTGCCTGGGAGTCCTTCCCCAGCCAAGCCTTGTCCCCAGTTCGACAGGTCGGTGGAGTTTCCGGAATTACTTGGTAGAGAAATTAAATTCCCCCGCGTGCCAAAGAAACAAAAAACGGACGGGAGACATCTCCTTTCCTCCCGAACGTTTCTGCCCAAGATCAGTGACTGACCCCCCTCGTGCTGAACTCAGTGCTTCTGTCTCCTTGGCAGCTGGAGTCGGTTGTCCTTCGGCGGATTTGACTACCCGATTTCTTGCAGGTGAATAAGATGGTTTGCAGGCGTCACCTGCAGTATTAATTAAAAGATCGTTACACTGTAGTCATCACTGACACATTCTGTAGCGTAATCATCATGTGTCATCATTATCATTCCGGACACTCATATAGCACTTTTCTGGACACTCCACTCAAAGCGCTTTACAGGTAATGGGGATCCCCTCCACCACCACCAGTGTGCAGCCCCACCTGGATGATGCGCCAGTCTGCTCCCCACACACCAGCTCTCAGTGGGGAGGAGAGCAGAGTGATGAAGCCAGTTCAGGAATGGGGGTTATTGGGAGGCCATGATTGGTAAAGGCCGGGGGAAATTTGGCCAAGACACTGGGGTAACACCCCTACTCTTTTCGAGAAACACCCTGGGATTTTTAATGACCACTGAGAGTACAGTGTCCCCGTCACTATACTGGAGCATTAGGACCCACAGCGACCACAGGGTGAGCGCCCCTTACTGGTCCCACAGGTACTGGCCAGGCTCCCACCTGCTGAGCTTCAGTGGGCTGCCAGGTGGGAGCTGCAGGGTGACAGAGCTGCTGGGACAACTCTCAGCATGGTAACAGCACGTGGCTGAGTCCATCTTGTGATGGTTCTGCAAGGTCTTAGAGATGCGCTTTCTTGAGAAGAGACCGGACCCAGCACGCTGAGCGCCTTACAGCTGTGACATCATCAGCCCTGAAAGCAGACAGTGCAGAGGACCTGGCATTTCAGAGTGACAGAGTTACCCGCTGTCCAGGGGGAGGCACTGTTTGTGCTTTCCATACTAATAGCTGGAGCCCTCACTCCAGCTTGTGAAACTGTAGCTTTCCTCTTACCCTGTAATGGCAGTGATACCCACCATGCTGCCCTGATGTCTGATGCCATCCTCTGCGCCCTCAACACCCCCCCCTTCTTCTGATAGCCATGCCATCTGCGCTGGGCCGATCTCATGAGCAGGGCGCCGAAGAGGGGCAGGAGATCTGCTGCCCTACAGAAACGACGAGGCGCATCAGAAACGTCAGTGCTGCAGTGCAGAGAACAGGCAGACAACAGCAGGCAGGCTGGGACAGGAGACTCGCAGGTCGAGGGGTAAGATCCCAAAGTCAAAAAGAGCCATTTTCTTGCTTAGGCCTGACTTTGCCTTAAACATTCCTCTGGCAATGTCCTCTGCGGTTTCTTTTATTCCTCGTGAGTATCATCTTGTGTTTCCTCTAAAGCTAAGCACTGAAGCTTTGAGGGGACAGTGCTGGTGTGCCTGTTAAGGCAAACTAATGGCCACTACACTCTGTCACAACTTCCATCACACTCCTCAGCTAAAAACAGAACAGCTTTGTAATGTGTTTCAGCCAATAAGTTTTGGGACTTTGGATTGCAAGGCATTAAGAGCCGTACATCGTCAGTGTAGTGGCCAGACTACAGGCTGCTATGTGCCAAAGTGCTTTTGGGGGAACCCTAATGAAGGTTATGCCCCAATAAAGATGTGCTCCGTAGTTTGCACAGTACTACAAGAGACTATAAGGTTTGTCTGGGGACAGCATAGAATACTGGGTTGGCTCTCATCTCACAACTGGTGGGCTGTGGGTTCCCTCTGCAGACACTGCTGTTGTACCATGAGCAAGGCACTATAGCCCCGTTGCACGTACTGAAGCACCTCATTCTCCTTCCAGTAATTGAGAAATATTACAGGGCGATATATAAGCAAATCATGCCCACGTCTCTGAATGACTCTATCAAGAAAAAACCCCAAAGAAAGCCCTGCAAATGCCTAAAGCAAGATTATTGAACGTGCTCAGCTGCTCCGCTGGCGTTGACGAGCAGCAGAAAGCGCTTTGTAAGGGAAAAGAGGAAAATGTGCTTTTTTATCTGCCTGGAGCGCAGCTCTGTAAATGGCACCCCCAGCACGGGGAGGGGGTCGTGCACTGATCGCAGGCCCTGGGGAGGAAACCTGCTTCCTCCGTTTCCAGGAAAGCAGCCTCGATTCCTGGGGCGCACTGGGTCACCCCCTTCTCCAGGACCGCTGTTCGCTTGCCCAGCACCCACTGCCCGCCGACAAGCACTTGGCCTTCCCTTGACGCCAGGCAGAAATAATTGCTCATTAGTCTTCTGCGAGCCCGCAGTGCCCCTCGGCCTCCCCACCACCTTGCAGGGGTGAAAGGTCAGAGCCTTCAGTGACCGAGCGGCCAGACCCCTTGGCACGAGTCCCAGACTGCTCTGCTGCAGCTCAGCAGGTGAGGCCAGAGGGACCCTAATAAATATTCTTCACTTTGCAGGTCCCAATGTGCCGTTCAACAGCGCTCTAACTGGAGCGGGGCTGCTGTCAGCTCGGCATTCTCATTTTTTTAAAGCAGTGACGTACACACCAAGCAGGGCCGTCTGCCATGCTGTGTTGATGCCATATTAAATCCTTTTCAAGCCCCTTATTTCAGATTCGTTCAAGATTCATGTGCTGAGTGTAATGCTGATTAAATGGTAGGTAATGGGAGATGGGTGGGTTTATTTCTACTGGCAACATGAGACAGTGGAGTAAGTATTCTGGAGAGAGCTCAGAGAGAGACAAAAACATGAATTACTGGGCTGAAAGGTATGGCTGTCCACTGACAGGAAGTAGTAACTTGTTTTTTTTGCAGCTGGGACAGAGATTCTGGAGGTGTGTTAATATTATTACAAAGGTGATTATGTGGAGATTATGAAGGGTCTTTATTAAAAAATCCTGAGATCTATCGTCAAAATTCATTCAAAACTGAAACAAACGGGGGTGCACGTTGATGACAGCACAGGAATGACGTCTTTGCTCAAAGAGTGGCGGGTGGCTGGAACAAGTTTTGTATGTGATAATCTGAATTTTTTATTTAATAATAGTCATCTTAGCCGCTGGCGAAAAGTGATGTCTCAGGCTATCAACAGTAGGTAATTAAACTTACATCAGGTCCATCTCATAGCGTTAGTTCGAAACTGCAGATAGATCTCACTTGGTGTCATCTAGAGCGCGCGCTGTGAATAGCACCTGTGCGGGGTCAGGGGGCAGCAGGAGCTGTAATGAGACAGGAGCCAGGAAGCGGACTCAGGAGGTGCTGCTCTGTAGCACAACGCCCTGCTGAGCAGTCAGGCAGGCTCCAGCGCGGTGATTTCTGCTCAGAAACGATCTCGTTTGCCAGGGAGTCAGTCAAGCAGACTTCTGGGTTGGGGGGGGGGGGCAGGGGAGCTGGGATTGGAGGGGTAGGGGGGGCGCCGGAGGGAAGGGGTTAACTCCGCCAGCCTCCTCGTCCTCCCACCCAAATTGATAAGCAGCGGTACATCAGTTTGAAATGAACTGGCTTGTTCGCCGGGGCTGGGAGACGGCAGAACTCAATCAGTGCTGGGTCACATGGTTCAAAGCGGCAATTCAGAGCTGCAATTGCGATGAAAAATGCGAGGTGACAGTTCATTTTGCCGGTGACAGTTTGTCGGTCTCGCTTGCCGGCTCCCCAGTCAATTCCTCAGCCACGGTGAAGGTTGAGCGTCGCTGAGCGGCCCGCTTTGTATTCTGATCAGCGGGGATGGGAGACAAGAAATGTGCGGGATTAAAGGCAGGCAGCTCTCGGAGCAGACAGGGAAGAGAGCTCCGCATCCAGGGCCTCTCCTCCTGCGTCTGGTCCTGCTGTCATTTCTCCGAGACAATTAAGACCCTTCTTTTCTCTTGTCTCATTTTTTTTCTCTCCACGATCGGTCTCTGGCCTGCACTGGAAAATCAGCCCCGTCTGATGCAGAAGAGACAATTTTAGATGTACATGTGACCCCCACTGAGAAACAACTAGCAGGATTCCCCTATCCTCCCTGCGTTCCTGCTGTGGGATTCTGGAGGAGTCCTGCGGAATATTTGCAGGACTCCGCTGGGAGTTTTAGCCTGTCCTTGTCACAGGCTGCACACCGCCTCTGGGAAAGATCTGTGCCTCCCAGGTGGCACAGATCTCATCCTAATCTTAAAGAAATACTTGGTATTAACATATTTAAACAAGCAGAGCACAGAGCCCTCTGCTACATGCTTTTCAGCAGCTCGGTTCTTTGACTTAAACTGTCACAGTTTAGACAGAGACTCTCCTGGCTACTCCCTTGTGGTATACCATGGTAAAATCATTCTAAAACACTGTGACATGTGATATCCTAGGGGACCAAATGGCAAGCTGAATACATAGTAGCAGCACAATAAACCATTAGACACCTGCAAAGGTACTATGCACTTTTACTCTGGTTAAACGCCTCTATGTTTGCGAACTCCGGCTGCCTCCCGTTTGTTGTTGTTGTGATCTTTGCAACCACAACAAGCTGAAAGTGCAACATATTTCGCTTCCCAGTTTTGAGATCTAAAATAGCGAGGTTTGCTCAGCTCCAAGATGATGACCCTCCCAGCAGAGCACAGCAGTGACCAGTGTTGGGGCTCTGGGTTTGAGTCCAGATCTGGGCTTCTGTCTACGTGGAGTTTGTATGTTCTCTCCGTGTTAAAGTAGGTTTCCACCAGCTGCTTCAGTTTTTTCCCACAATGCAAAGACATGCGGGTGGGTTAATTGGCTTCTGGGAAAATTGGCCCCGGTGTGAGTGCATGTGTATTTGTGTGTCTGCTCTGTGATGGACAGGCGTCCCGTCCAGGGTGTACCCCTCCTTGTGCCCGTCGCTTGGCAGGATAGGCTCTGACTCTCCTGCAACCCCGAATGAGCAGAAGTGGCTTGAAAAGGGATGCATGGATGAGGACCCCCCAGCTCCGTGGCCTGACCCCTGCTGGAGGAAGGAGAGGACCAATCAACACGCAGCAATGCCGCGTCATTCAGGTCAAGGGCCTGGATAGGCCAGAGAGTGCAGTGTCCCATGGTGCCTTGGTGCACCCCACCCCTGAGTGACAGCGTTGACGTCGACAGTCAGTAAGGGGCTGGGCCACAAGCCAGGCAGTGGCTCCATGTGCTCAGCCTTACCCAGCCCTCTCAGGGTCCCAGCAGGGACAGTGGGCGACCGATCTGAACAGGAATTAGACATTTAACACACATGCTTTAAATCGAAGGTTCTCGATGAAGCTAGGAGGTTATGTGACGACGTCACCCGCTGCTAATCACTGACGATGGCACCTTGGTTTCAAACTCGGAACTGGTGAGCTTCACCTCCACTGCCATTCCAGCACTATTACTGGGCTGATGGGAGCAGCTGGCCCTCAGAATTGTAGAACACCATTGGGGGGGGTCTCCTGTGGTGAGGGTGGGGGGGGGCTGGAAATGTCTTTCTGCCATCTACCGGGGGCAAAAGAGAAAGAGCTGAGACCCATTTCTCGCCATACTTTACAACTTAACAGGGGGCAACACATCGGCTCTCCTTCGGTTATTCTGAGACTTGGGGCTCTCTGCTGACTGCCCACCGCTCACTGTGGGAACACACTCAGCGTGCTGTGCTGTCTGCATCTGCTCCCCATTTCTGACATTTCAGGAACAGAAGACGAAACCTGCCTGTTGCATGTGCAGGACGTATGCATTCTAGTGTCACACATAAAAATGACATGTCTTCTTCCCGTAGTTTCAACACCGGCAAAGAATTTTGCTCTGAATTAAGAGCCAGAAGCAGACATGAAAGTCAAAAGGCTAGATTTTTCAGTTTTGTTTTTAGCCAGGCACTGAGAGAATCAGAGAGAGGAGAAGGAGGGAGGAGTGATGGTCTCATTTTTGTTATCAAGCTCTGTAATTCACCACACAAACCGAGATCCTGAGAGCATTGGAAAGCTAATTCAATTCCCTCCTAATTCACTTTCTTATCTCATTATCCTGTGTGCTGTAAGTCCAGGGCTGTGGCAGTGAGTGTGGCTACCTCTCTGAGACCAATGAAGGTGTGACCCCTGTTTCTGAGGGGTCCCACTTCACATTGGGCAATTACAAACACGCAACCTGCATCGCGTTTCCCTGCTCTGATATCACCAAATATGGTTCGATTCTGTATTTTGTCCCGTCTTCCTTTTGCTGAGGGCTGGTTAGTGAGTCTCTGTCGAAAAGGATGTGTTGGGTTCCATTTGTCTGAGGCTGGAAATGAACATGAGAAAGAGAGGTGCTGAAAAACACAGTGGTAAAAGCAGAGCCTAGAGTAACCGGGGCAAAGCTGAGAAAGGACACAGCGGGAATGTTAATGCACAGAGCTGGAGGAGTGAGTGAAGACACGCTACTGCCAGGGGTGTGTGATGATCATGTATGTGTGACCTCATCTGTGCACATTACCTGCATGTGTGAGAGAATCTCTTACACACCTCTGCTTCTCCTTTTATATACCCCTCCAGCTGAGGATCTCAGTAGAGCACAGTGATAGCTGGCTAGTTCTTCATACACATGCACACAGACACACATACAAGCACACACATACAGTACATGTAGACAGACACACACATACATGCACACACAAACACACACACGCACACACACAAAAACACACACGCACATGCACACACAGCTTCTGCACTCTCATGTCTCAGACAGGCACACAGGAAGGTCTGCTGGTCCAGCACTTTCCAGCCAGGCAGGGAAGCCAGGCTTGTTTAGTCAAAGTCTCCTACAGTGAGACTGTCTTTGGTAAATTATCTCTGTATCCTGGCACGTCTAAAACATTTACCATCAGCGGGCAGTGTCACATTCTGTATCTCGAACCCTGGGCGTGCAAAGCTGGAGCTTGACAGCGGTTTCTGCTTGTGTCCTGCGTGGTGTAACTCTTCCCAGCTGATAAGCAGAAGACCTGTGAGCTGCAGCTAGCAGACGTGTCAAAGCTTCTCTCAGACAGTTTTTCTGATTCAAGTGAGGAAAAGGAAAATCTGAAAATCCATGTGGGGTTTGAACATCTGGATCAGAAAGGGATCTTGTGGGACTGTGCAGTCGCAGATAAATATAAAGTGTGCATACATACATTTATATTACAGGTAATTCAATTAAATACACTTTCACTTCAAAACCAATATGCTTACAAGAATCCTCCATCCCTCACTTCTGCTCATAAATTGCATTTATGTAACCAAATGTTTGCCTAATGCACATTTCCTTGGAGGCTGATGGCACCTGTTTAAATTTAAGCAGAGCAGTCGGCTCACTGCTCTGAACACTAAGTGCTGCCCCTGCCATGATATGACAACATTATAGTATGGAGCCATTTGCAATTTGCAGTCTACACTCACTGGGGTCGCGACCTACAGTGCCTGTCGCCATGGAAACCCTTGTACTGTTTAAGAGCCCCGTGCTGAAATCCTTCTCGAAGATGAGGAGGAGAGGACTCTGGGAACAGCCTACATCAGGTATTTCACTTCTAAACCTCCGTGTACCTCTGGAATATTGTCTTAAAGATCAGTTTAGGAGAGGAGCGCACACATAATATTTTATCGGTTTGTTTTCCTTACTTTTTTTTATTAAGCTGCTTAATTAAGAAAATTCTAACAAACAAAGACCTTGGCTGTTTCACAGCATGCAATCTGACATAACTAGGCCAAAGATGGAAGAACTTCAGCAAAAAATTACGCACGTCAACAAATCTTCAGGGAAATTCTTCAGTAACAACTGTGAACGATATAATCAGGAATTTGAATGTGATACTCTTCTCAAACCCGGCTCTTGTTGATGAATCCTCTGTGTGAAGGTATAAATCTTAGCTTCAGTTTCCCAAACAGAGCTTTCAACTTGACTGTGACCAACATTTTTGGTACTTCTGCAGGTTTTTAAAGGATTTTTAGATGTGACCAACAAGAACAATTTTACAGTAAATCAAAATCAGCCCCTCAGTCTATCAGCCCATAAGCCCCTCAGTCTATCTGCCCCTCAGTCTATCAGCCCCTCAGTTTATCTGCAACTCAGTCCCTCAGTCTATCTGCACCTCAGTCACAGCCCCTCAGATCCTCAGCCTATCAGCCCCTCAGTCTATCAACCCCTCAGCCTCTCAGTCTTTCAGCCCCTCAGTCCATCAGCCCCTCAGTCTATCAGCCCCTCAGCCCCTCAGTCTATCTGCCCCTCAGCCCCTCAGTCCATCAGTCTATCTGCCCCTCAGTCCATCAGTCTATCTGCCCCTCAGTCCATCAGCCCCTCAGCCCCAGTCTATCAGCCGCTTAGCTCCTCAGTCTATCTGCCCCTCAGTCTATCAGCCCCTGAGTCTGTCTGCCCCTCAGCCCCAGTCTATCAGCCCCTCAGCCCTTCGCTCACACGGCATTCTCGTGCCTTACTGCTTGGGAAAACTCGTTATAAAAACAATATATGAACCCCTGCACAGTTAATCATTGTTTTATTATCCATAGTCAATTCTTTTCTATGCATGTTACGTGGGAGGAATAAGAAATCCATCAGCAGACCAGAATAACTAAATTAATCTGTGACAGGTCTTGGGAAAACACGATCTTAGCCCAATGATCTTAGACCTGTGGTTTTATGCATGTGAATCAAAATCGACAAAGCAGTTTGTCATTCACTCCCCTCTGATGCCAGTTTGGAACCCAGATGGCGCAGTGCCTGGCTGGTCTGCAGTAGTCTTTCCTGATTTTTCCTAAAGCCTGACGTCCTGCTGGATGGAAAGCTGGCCTGGCACTGGAGAGTATGTGTGAAATGTGCCTGTGGTCTGTACGGAGCTTTAATAGCTTTGCATCTTCCAAGAATTGAATTTTTAAGGGTTTAATGCACAGGAGAAGCTAATTGACAGGCAGCCACTTAAGTCTTAATTTTCTTTAAAATTGCCATGTTAAAAAAACGAAAAGGGAATTCTAATGAAACTGACTGGGTCCGCCGTGGGATACAGCAGGGCTTTTAAATTTAATTTCTGTTCCATTTATTTCGGGCCGTCACTGTTATAACAGTACATTTTAATCTGCAGCACTAATTGCCTCCAGCTCTCGGTATAAAACCAGCAGTGCTCAGATGCGGCTGTGTGCTCTCACTCTGTCTCTCTCTCCTTCTCTCTCTGACTCTGTCTCTCTCTTCTCCTCTCTCTGTGTCTGACTCTGTCTCTCTCCTCCCTCTGTCTGACTGTCTCTCTCTCCTCTCTGTGTCCGACTCTGTATCTCTCTCCTCTCTCTGTGTCTGACTCTCTCTCTCCTCTCTCTGTGTCTGACTCTGTCTCTCTCTCTCCCCTCTCTGTCTGACTGTTTCTCTCTCTTCCCTCTCTGTGTCTGACTGTCTCTCTCTCTCCTCTCTCTGTGTCTGACTCTGTATCTCTCTCCTCTCTCTGTGTCTGACTGTGTACTGTATCTCTCTCCTCTCTCTGTGTCTGACTGTGTATCTCTCTCCTCTCTCTGTGTCTGACTGTGTATCTCTCTCCTCTCTCTGTGTCTGACTCTGTATCTCTCTCCTCTCTCTGTCTGACTGTGTATCTCTCTTCTCTCTCTGTCTGACTCTGTATCTCTCTCCTCTCTCTGTGTCTGACTGTGTATCTCTCTCCTCTCTCTGTATCTCTCTCCTCTCTCTGTCTGACTGTGTATCTCTCTTCTCTCTCTGTGTCTGACTCTGTATCTCTCTCCTCTCTCTGTCTGACTGTGTATCTCTCTTCTCTCAATTTTTTCAATTCAATTCAAGGTGCTTTATTAGCATGACCGATGGGTACAATCAGTGTTGCCAAAGCAAATGAAAGTAATGATATTTACATGAAACAAAACAAAAATAGAAGTAAAATAAAATCTACAGACATATTACAGACATTTACAACAAAGACATATTATACAATATTGACATATTCTGTAGGCGGCTGGAGCATTATTGGGAGACAGACTCACTGTTCCTCAGGCTGTGACAGGAGATCACATACTGGGCTGCCAGTTCAACTGAGTTCCCTCCTCCCTCTCCCAGTAGGATTGGGACCCGTTGTGATTCTGGCAGGTGTGGGAACTCTGGGATTAGATTTCTGAATTTAGGGAAGAATGTTTCTCTAATCCCAGAGTATCTGTCACAGTGCAGTAGGAAGTGCACCTCTGTCTCTATTTCTCCCCGCTGGCAGTGGGAGCACAGCCTGTCCTCTCTGGACAGCCAGGTCTGCCTGTGTCGCCCAGTTTCTATGGCCAGGTTGTGGTCACTGAGCCTGTACTTCGTCAGGGTCTGTTTCTGTTTGTTATTTTTTATTTTGGTCAAATATTCAGCTAGTGTGTATTGTCTGTTTAAGGTTCTGTAACATTCCAGTTTATGTTGTGTCTGTGTGTGTGTGTCCCAGTGTGTGAGATATTGCTGTTTGATCTGTGCTGTGATGTGGTTGAGTCTGGGTTGTGGTGCTCTAGCAGTGCTGTCCTGAGGCTGGTTAGTGTCGGTGTGGCTCAGGTCGGTGAGCCTCAGGACCAGCTGGCTCAGGGGGCTCTGTTTTGGGCTCAGCTCTTGGCTCAGCAGGGCTTTGTGGTGGTAGGAATTTTGGTCACTGTTTTTTAGGTGTAGCCAATACTTGAATATTCTTTTCTGTATGTTTATCAATAGTGGGTACTGGCCTAATTCGGCCCTGCACCCGTTGTTAGGAGTTCTTCTCTGCACACGGAGGATGTTTCTACAGATCTCCATGTGCAGAGTTTCTGTGGGGTGTTTGTCCCATTGGGTGTAATCCTGGTCTGTGAGGGGACCCCACACTTCACTGCCGTATAGGGCAATGGGTTGGATTACACTTTCAAGTATTTGGAGCCAGATTCTTGTTGGTGGGTTGATGTTGAAGAGCCTCTTTCTTATTGCGTAGAAAGCCCTGAGTGCCTTCT
The DNA here is from genome assembly GCF_055471065.1 of Atractosteus spatula. NCBI lineage: Eukaryota > Metazoa > Chordata > Actinopteri > Semionotiformes > Lepisosteidae > Atractosteus > Atractosteus spatula. The sequence goes on along the minus strand of NC_142731.1, from coordinate 9,568,036 downwards.
CCCTCAGTGCCTTCACTGCCAGGTCTCTCTCTGTGTCTGACTCTGTATCTCTCTCCTCTCTCTGTGTCTGACTGTGTATCTCTCTCCTCTCTCTGTGTCTGACTCTGTATCTCTCTCCTCTCTCTGTCTGACTGTGTATCTCTCTTCTCTCTCTGTGTCTGACTCTGTATCTCTCTCCTCTCTCTGTGTCTGACTGTGTATCTCTCTCCTCTCTCTGTGTCTGACTCTGTATCTCTCTCCTCTCTCTGTGTCTGACTGTCTCTTTCTCTCCTCTCTCTGTGTCTGACTCTGTATCTCTCTCCTCTCTCTGTGTCTGACTGTATCTCTCTCCTCTCTCTGTGTCTGACTCTGTATCTCTCTCCTCTCTCTCTGTCTGTCACCCTCCGTCCTTCTCTGTTTCCAACTCTGTCGCTTTCTGTCTTTTCCTGTTTGTCTCTCCTGCACTCTCTTTCAGTCTCCCAGATGCAAATTCCAATTCTAAGCAGATAAAGTTGAGCCAGAAATAATATACGGGGAAAATAAAACCTCAATGCAAAAAAATACAAAAACACAACTTGCTCATCTTCTTACCACGTGAGCGAAATATTAAATGGCATGAGTCACACAGAAAATCTTGTTATACACTTCCCCTGTAAACCTCCCCTCTCCTTCACCCCACTCCTCTCTCTCTCTGCTGTCTGTCCCATCACACTCTGGGTGCAGAAGCTCCTCCGGCTCACCTCTCAGAACATCCCGGATTTCGGATTTTCTCTCACTCTCCTGAAACATCAACCAAACGGCCGCCTTGCTGTCCGCCAGCAGGGTCCAGTGCATTCCCAGACTGGCAGAGAGCCGGTGAGGAACCTGCTGCTGGTGGACAGAGTCCAGTGAAATGACAACTGTGTGGCCTTTCAGGAGATGGACGGAATTCCACAGTTGATAATTCAGTTCTGTGCCATCTTTGAAATGAATGGGGTGGTATGAAAAGCTCAAAACTCTGTGAAGTCCTTGCAGATTGAATATGCATGGAAACGTACACATCCTGAGTTCTTACAGACTTTTTAAAGACATCACGTTTGCTCTCAGAGTCCAGTAAGTTGATTCATAAGTCAATTTACAGATAAGCCACCCATAGAAACTTCACTCTTCCACTAGTGCTGGTGCGTGAACACTAGTGCATTTGTGAGTGCGAAGGTGCAAAATGATGTGCTAGTTCCAGGCAGTTTTTTACGAAGTTTCTCATGGACTGCATCGTACATTATCACTCCCCTTTAATGCTCTGCCATACTTTTATCATGGTTTCACTCTGCAGAACAGCCTTCATGATCACGCCTGCCTGTCCTCCCGCCTGCTTCTCCCTCTGGATCCTGATATCTGCTGTTGGAATTTCGCGGGAGCTGTGGATGGCAGACCAGTGCAGGGAGCCTGCTCCTGGATCAGGTCGAGCCGAGCTGCTCTTCCCCTGGAGAGGCGATAAGAGATAAGATAAGATCACTTTCTTGGCCATATACAATTTCTTGCTTTAGGAATTTGTCTTTTCGCAGACCTCAGCTTGCTCTGCGTGAGACACACAGACAGGGAGAGAAGCTTGGGGTCAGAGCGCAGGGTCAGCCATTTATACAGCACCCCTGGAGCAGTTGGGGTTAAGGGCCTTGCTCAGGGGCCCAACGGAGTAGGATTCCTCTGCCAGCCGTGGGATATGAACCGGCAACTTCCCAGCCACAGCCACAGGCGCAGATGCTTAGCCACAGAGCCACAGCACCGCCCCCCGCAAGAAGGAAGAGCCGGGGAAGAAGGAAAGAGGGAGGGGCGGCGAATTGCAAAGAGCTCTCCCAGGGGTGGGGAGGAGGTCAGGGAGAGGGGCAGGCCAGCAGGGTCCACATACCAGCCAGAGAGCTGTTTGATACCTCGCTGTGGTCACTCTTTCATTCTGCATTGTAAGCCTGTGTAATCCCTGCAGATTACACACAGCCATTCTCTTTAATGTGTACATGCCCAGCAGGCTGAGGGGGGGGAATGGGAGATGGGAGGACAGCTGATGCCCCTAGAGAGGCTCCCAGAGACCCCCCCCCCCCCCCCATCAACCTGCTCCTCCTACAGCCAGAGCCAAACACACCTCCAGGTCAGAAGGTCACGAGGAGCCAGTGACTCTTATGCTTTTCTTCAGCTCTTGCTGGAAGTGTCTTGGCAATGCTGGGTTTCCAGAGCTCCAGCGTTGGACATTCTGGGGGCGGCGGATAAGATGGCTGTTTAGCGAAGAGGCCTGCAGTGCTCTGCAATTTGCTCCCTGCACTGGACAGCACCATTCTTTCATTCCTCACTTGTAATGTGCTCCGGGAGCTTCTGTTAATTTCTTCTGGGTAAATATATGTTTAGTCTACCTGTGCTCTCCTTGCTGGATACATTTCCAGCAGGCAGTGCTTTTGGCTGCTGGTGCTGCTGGACACTGCTCTGTCCCTGATGAAGCCCAGCAGGGAAGCACCTGGTGTCCAGGTTACAGGTATTAAAACCACGCAGGTGACTCTTCACACACGCTCTCAGCTCATTTCTGAACTCCTTGCTTGCAGGCGTGTTCTGGAGGGTTTTTCTTCCTCCTCCTAGCTGCTGGGCTGGTCTGGCTGCTGAAAGTTCACCCTAGGGTTCATCAAAGGTTCATCAAAGGTTCACCAAAGGTTCATTTTGCCCGCTTTGCTGTGGTCTCCCCACAAGTCCTCAACCCATCAATGGACTTTTCCTAAAATGATATTTTCTGTCTGCGATTACCATGATTCTGCTGTGGTCTGCTACACTTCACCATGCGGGAACACATCAGCCTTTCCTAAGGGCTACTCCTCTGTGTCACACAAGGAGTCTCCCATTCTGATAACCCCCCTCAGGGGGGGCCTGCAGTGTTGTGACAACAGAGCTGTAATCTCTCCTCTGCTCTCTGCCTCCTCAGGCTCTCCAGTGTTGTGTGTTTGCACTTGTTTCGCTGATTCCTATGGTAATGGGGCTCCTCTGAAGATGACAAGGCAGGGAGAAGGAAGATCAAACCCACGCTGCTCAGACCATTGTCATTCGGGGATTAGCCTTGTCCCAGCCACTCAGCGTGTGCTCACACAGGCTCTTCAGGCTCCAGGCTGCTCTCAGCTGCTTTCCACAGCCCTTCCTGTGCACAGCAACATTCTTCAGCTTGCAGCGAAGGCAAGGCTCTGACATCCAAAACCAAGAACAGAGCAGACACTCGCAGGTCGCAAATACGCACGCTCCCTTACTGAACAACACACCCCCATAGAGACAAACAACCACACACAAACACTCTCTTACTGAACAACACACACGCTCCCTTACTGAACAACACACCCTAATAGAGACAAACAACCACACACAAACACTCCCTTACTGAACAACACACCCTCATAGAGACAAACAACCACACACAAATACTCCCTTACTGGACCACACACCCTCATAGAGACAAACAACCACACACAAACACTCTCTTACTGAACAACACACACGCTCCCTTACTGAACAACACACCCTCATAGAGACAAACAACCACACACAAACACTCTCTTACTGAACAACACACGCGCTCCCTTACTGAACACCACACCCCCATAGAGACAAACAACCACACACAAACACTCTCTTACTGAACAACACACACTCTCTTACTGAACAACACACACGCTCCCTTACTGAACAACACCCTCATAGAGACAAACAACCACACACAAACACTCCCTTACTGAACAACACGCCCTCATAGAGACAAACAACCACACACAAACACTCCCTTACTGAACAACACACCCTCATAGAGACAAACAACCACACACAAACACTCCCTTACTGAACAACACACCCCCATAGAGACAAACAACCACACACAAACACTCCCTTACTGAACCACACACACTCCCTTACTGAACAACACACCCTAACAGAGATACATAAAACCACAAACACTCCTTTACAGGGACACGCAGAATCACACACACACCTTCATACAGACACACAGAACCGCACACACTCCCTTACAGGCACACAGAACCACACACACCCTCATACAGACACACAGAGCCACTCATACACACAGACATGCAGAACTGCAGACACACATTGCACACTATCACCTTGATAAAAATATGATGCCATTCTCATGAAACTGATTGGAATCTATCATACAGTAGAGATGTGTGCTCCAGAGGTACTCCAGGTTAGCAAGGGTAATATTTCTCCACGTGCACTGTTCCTGCAGAGGGGAGAGGGGAGGGCCTGTGGCTGTCACTCACTGTTAAGTATTAATCAGATACAAGCCAGGATTGTTTCTCCAAAGGGGCAGCAATGAAATGAGTATATTGGATCATGTGTCCATTTGATTTTACTACAGTTATCATGAGAGCTTTTAGCAGTAGTGGAGCTAGAAATGTTGTGTTTCCTGCAGGGCGTTCTGAACTACCGCATACAGAACAACACAACATTCTCTATTCTATAAGTCTTTGTATTTACAGCCCCTGAGACTGCCTTGGCTCCATTTCTTTGTATCCGTTCGAAGCAGCTGCTGTGAACCTTCGGGTGTTGCCTGACGCAGTCCTGCGCAGTATTCCAACATCTGTAAGGAGTTATGGAGAGCAGGAGGACACACTGAGCTCCCCAGATCCAGCCCCCTGGCCAGCACAGCCCAGCCTGCATGTTGAAAACTCCTGGGGCACCTGCTCAGCTGTGTTCCTCGCTGCCCGCGATCGGGCGAGCTCTGAGGTGTGTGCGCCTTGCAGTTACTGAAAACGGGAGCAGGCAGAGCCGCTGGTGAGGGGCGGACCTGAACCGAGGCTGTTTCTGGGGTTCAGAGCTCTCGTGCACTGCCATCTCCTCCGGGGTTGAAAACCATGAGCCTCCAGCTTCACTGCCCTGTGCTCTCACCCCGCTGGCTGTGGATATCTTTGGCTCCTGGTGTCTCTCTTGTCTCAGAAGGAGAAAAGCAAGGCCGGTTGGGGGTCTTATTTGATTCCTCGGATGAAACTGAAGCTAGGCCACCCCCCACCACAATTGAATTGTGCCAGCAGCTCTCCGGGGGGAGAGACGCACCGACACTCTGCAGCTGGAGGGGGGAGACTGAGAATCAGGTGAGGGGTATTTAGCGCCGTGTGTATTGAAATGCTAAATACCCCTACAGGCAGTGTCGGTGATTTACCATGTTCCTTTTCTGGGTACAGTTCAGTCCTACGCAGTTGTAATGAAGCAATTTAGACTGAGTAAGCCATCTTCATTACAGGTATTAGGGGCAGTTTGTTCTCATTAGAGTTGATCAGCAGAGCCAGGAGGGTCCCGAGGCACCTCCCTGTACTCTGTGGCTGCACAACTGCACAGCTGCGGAGGATGGCGACAGGAGGTTTCAACTTCGACTATTGGAAGGAAAGGACGGTGTGGGGGGGGGGTCTGCCAGCCTTTTTTAAAGGCACGTGTGTGCTTTCATCAGCGCTGAATTTATTGGCAGTTTAGGAAGATGTGAATGGAGCAATAACAATAGAGGCATGCATTAAGATTCACTCATGAGGACTAACTGTGTCAGCAACCACTTTAATTGTACTTTATTTCTGGGAAGGTCAATTCTATCTATCAGACCTGGTGACTTCAATGGATAAAGGAAAAAGGTTTTGCTTACAACACCTGCAACGGAACTAATTCCGCACTTTTTAAACTTTTATTCATTGCATAGCTCACCAATTAATCTCCAGACTTAAAATCCTCACATTTCCTCATTGCCCGTTACCTGCCGGCCAGCGCTTTATATCTAAGTAGCTGTCTGCCGCTCAGACTACAGGAGCTACAGGCATGAAGGCCCGGTGGTTCCAGACCTAGACTGGACCGTGTCCAAGTGGTGGCCGGCCTGCCGGTCTCGCTAATGAAGGTGTCGCTGCAGGAACAGTCGCAGGGACTCACAGGTCATGTAACGTGTCTGTAATGAGACGCCGGGCTGCTTTTATGCTCTTTCATGAACGACCGGTTCTTTATTCTTTTTTTTTAATCTACAGTCATTTTAAGCACCCTGTGATTTCACACCATGTTTCAGCAGTACTGCAGCCCCAACCTTGATTTCTGAGGAACAAGTCTTTATAGAAGCGCAGCGACAGTGTTTTATCTCCCCTGTTAACATCACACCCCGGTCTCAATTTATTAACGCCGACACTTCAGTTACCGCGTGAGGAAAATAAAACCCAGACAAGCCGACAGCGGCCGGTCCCCCTCTCGCTAAAGACTCAAACAAAACTTTCACCTGGTTAGAAACTGGTCTCCAGCGCGACCGTTTGCGATGACTGACGCCGAGTATTTAATATGAATTCTGTCTCAGCTGCGGTTTCCAGCGTTAGCTGAACAGGCGACCACACAGGTTTTCCATCTGAATGATATTCACGCACAAGTAAATGTTTGCACGGCTGTCGTTGTTGTACACATAGCAATGGGAAGATGCTGAGAAGTTTATTTTTAACCCTGTTCTCTGCAGACGTCAAAGCTGAGTCTTTGTGGTCACTGTCTTTTGTTTTACACTGAATCATCTGATGCATTTACAAAATTACCTTAGCATTAGTTTGCATCACAATAATCAAGACCCTTCAACCTTCCTGTTACTCCTGCAAGCTTGTGAAACAGTAGGAGTTAAAATCAGTTTAGTCTCTTCTATCATGGAGGCCACGTAATTATTAAATGGATTTTAAATCGACTGTGAAGGCACAGCGGCACTATTTCAAAATAATCACACCTGAAGAAGGCTCCACGGCCGAAACGTTGTGTTTTCTTTCTTCTTTTTTTTTCCAGCATGGAATAAACCTATTACTATTTCAAAATAGATCGGCGGCCCCTTTAAGAGCTCGCCTGCGTTGTAACCAAAGCCAGAATTTCCTCTCCACTTCAGAACAGCTCTCCGGCCAGAGACAGCAACGGTCGCCCCCTAGTGGGGCCGGCGGTGTACTTCACACTTCCCGTCTTGCAGGGCGCCCGAATGAGATCCTGTCAGCCTTCAGCCACAGACAGTAATCCCTGGCCTGCACTGGACATTCAGCCTGAGAGTCTCCCAGGCAACCACTGATCTACGGCTGTCTGTGAGCATTGTTTTCTGTCGTTGACGACTGTAGGGTCTGCGCCAGCACCGCGGACAGTAAACCCAGAGCTTCCAGGCGAGCCCTGAACCGGACTGACCGCCCCAGGCCTGGCTGGAGTCCTGACCCTGATCCAGATACAGGTTCGCAGCTGCAGCAGGGCACTGGCCTATGCGAAATGAGGACGCCCGAGGAGAACCGAAGCCGAGCCTCCCTGGCACGAGCCTCAGGACTCCTGCTCGGGGCACATGCGGCAGTCGCTGACGGTGCCTGCCCACTGGAGCACGTCTGTAAGAGCGCCAGCCGGGGAAGGGGGCAGCAGAGTCCCTCTCCCATCAGCCTGGGCAAGACGTCTGCGCGTCTTGACGCTCCCCCCCAGCCAGTCCCATTCCTTCCTTTTCGGCCCGCTTCCAGCCAGGCCCGAGGAGGCCTTATCGCCAGGCAAGAGCCTCTTCTGCCCTCTCACAGCAGAGAGACGGTACCTGGGCCTCTCCTGCCGCCTGCTCTGAGTGGCTGTGTCGGGTGTTCACCTGGGCCGCCCAGGCAGCCAATCACGGTGTCCCGCTCGGGTCGCCATGGCAACAGCCCCCCCACCCCCCCAGGTGCGCTTCCACCTGACCTGGGTTTTCGAGGGGAAACTTTCCGAGCTCGGCCGGTACCGAAAATAACCCACGTGCTTTATTTGGGGGTGAAATATATATATATACTGTAATAAATGTTTTTGTGCAGAGAAGGATTTTAAAGGTTTCTGATCTCTATGCACGATGTTTCCATGCTAAAGGAAAGGGCCCCATCACCAGACAAGCTGAGCTGTTTTAAACTGTGCGTTGAGGCCTCCTGAACCGGACACGGTCACCTGCTGTGTTAGGAAACAGCAAGGATGTCGTTCTAGCCTGTGGCTGTGACACATTTCTGAATTGTGATTAAATGCTTATGCTGCTTTCATCTTCCTCCTGGCCTGTGTGTCTGGGTCAGATGACAGGGTGAGGCAGAGGTGATGGTGGAGTCAGAAGACCTTACATTAACATGCGTCTATATTCTTCACAAGCTAACTGGCTTCCGCGTCCTGAAAGCGCAGCAACACTCAGCCGTGTCTATAGACGACCCACGACCCGGGTGACGCGTGAGTTCCTGTAATCCGTGGCGTGGGCAGCAGCAGACCTGCTCCCCCCCCCGCTTTGGCGTGGAGCTTAATCCGTAACCTGTGGGGCTAAAACTTCATTAGCGCCCAGTCATCGGCGTCTCATTTAATTACCCAGCAGCTTAACGTGAGCTTAAAACAAATGATTTCATTACCTTAAAGGATGGACTCGGGCGCCGTGCAGCGCGATAGAAAATGAAGTCGCGTTAATTAAACCACCCCGTTCGCGTTTTAATCACGCGTCTTCCGGTGCTTTTGACAGCGATTCTGAATTCTGGTTCGGGTAGCGGGGCCGGGCTATATCCGCGCCGAGGCGGAAAACAGTCCGCTTTTCGCACTAAAATAAACCGTGCCGCCGATTTCAGATCGGACACATTTATTACTGCGGCTACTGGTACTTATTACCGATAATAAAAAAGCAGTGTTTCAAAAAGGTGCCTTTCACGTTGACAAACGCCTCAGACAACGTTTGAGCACATTAAATATGCATTAAAACGCTGGAAAGCACACGGTATACGTGCATGGATGGAGCACAGATAACATGTCGCCATGTGTAGTATCACCGCGGCTCACCTCTCGGGGACCCGGCCCGTCGGGTGCAGGTACGGCCTGCGGGCCTGCGGGGTATCCCGGCACGCCTCGTCCAGCCCCGGGAGAGAGTCAAGATGAGAGGCAACCGTTCGCTGTAGCAAGGCCTCGAAAGGTTAGCTTACATTTGTTAAACACACTGTTTTATCAAGGGGCTGAGACAATAATTGAGACAGGAGCTGAAAGCGCGATAATTCTGTTGACGTAAAGATACGCCTTCAGCAGCTAATCTGTGTTTAAGTGAGCGATATCCAGAGCTGAGATATTACTCATTAGTCACTTGCGCCCATTTTACCGCGTGTGATGTGCCGCAGCATGTCTGAAGAAGGAAGGAGGTTTATACAGCTAGGATTACTTTTAATTACGGGTATTAAAATGGAAGGCAACGCCATTATAGGCTACTATTGCCATTATTGTCGTTGCCGTCGTTACCATGTGTATGACAACATCTAATTGACAAGGAAAAGCTCCCGCCTGTGACAGGACCGCACAGTTCGCCTGTAATAGATTGAGCGTTGAGTGAGGAGGAGATTAAGATTTTGCCCCAAAGCGAGCAGCACCACCTTAGTTAGATTTGTAAAGAAAAAACGTTCAAGTTAATCCGTTGTAGCTCCTATGCAAGCTGAACTGGAAAATACCTCCGTTTTGTATCACAGAGAATTTATTTAAAGTACTGTCATTAGAATTACCTATTAGGCTTCACTTCCACTGATGTACAGGTATTTTTAGTATTTAGTATTTAGAGTATTGTAAAACCAAAAGCAGTTTTCTGTGCAGGGGACAAACAGCACCCCCCCCCCCTCAAGCAAGCAAGGGGGTCTCTCCCCCTTCACAGTTTGGGGGAACGGTGTGCAGGGCTCGTTGGGGTTCCCAAAGAGCTCAAGGACTGGTAACCCTGAGGAGCTCCTGTCTAGTTAGGGAGCAGATGAATAATTCATAAAGAGGACCTTTAAGACAATGAATCCTAAAATAAAATGTCTTGGATGGTGCTGGCTCAGGCCCTCCTGCGTCTATAACCTTTCCAGATCTGGACGTCTCTCCGCCTCAGGTGAGTAAGGAACTGAATCAGTTACTCACTCCATACAGCGCCTGGGCCTGCTGCTCTTGGTCTTGATGGGTCAGAGACAGGTGAGGAGCCCTGTAGGACTGGAACTGTGGGACCACAGCAGGGATTCACTGGGCACACACACCTGGACCTTGTCCCTTGGGTGACACTGAGCCCATCGCACCGATCCTACCGATCCCACTATGGTTCCAATCTGGGGGCTGGAAAAGGCTCGACTTTTCTCCCCCCCCCCTTTCAGGTTACAGAAACACCAGTAGCTGCAACACCGCATCGTGTCTCTGGCCATTCAGGAGAGGAAAAAAAACAACACATCCCTTTAAGACTAGCAATCTACAGCGCATGTTCTCAAACCCCTTATACAAACAGATCAAAATATATGGCGTATATATTCAAGATTGCCGGAAGTCTTCTGATGCAGTTATTCAGAAAAAAAGAAGGTGGTAAGCCTTCAAGATTATGTATTGGGATAGAGAACTGGTTAATATGCAGAGTACAAAAGGGTACATGCTCAAATAGGGGTGATATGATTAGCAGAGTAGCGCAGGGGTCTGTATTTGGACCACTGAGGTTTCTAATTTCTATCACTGACCTGGACTCTAGTGTGAGCAACACACTGGTCAGGTTCGCAGATGATGCCAAAAAAGGATTAACAAACACTGTAGCAGTTGCAAAGGGCATGTACGAAAAGACTATTACAAAATCCAAAACTAATAACTTTAATGGCAATAAGTGCAGGTAAAAAACATAAATATTTCATGGTAAACACTTCCTAGGAAGTGGCTTGTGAGAAAAGATGACATGTTCATGTTAACACATCATTTTCGTCGTCATCTTCACCTTTCAGCATGGTCTGTATTCATCCCTCAAGTTCTGATGATTCGAACCCCCGTCTCTGAACGGGCTTCATCCCTCTGCTCTCCTCCCCACTGAGAGCGGGTGTGGGGGGAGCGGACTGGCGCATCACCCAGGTGGGGGCTGCACATTCAAGGATTCAAACTCGTGCGCGCCCGGGAATGAATTCGGAGGCGCCGATAAAGCCAGGAGTCTGTCAGCACGCCGCGACAGGCCCCCGGACTTCGCGCTCTGCTGGGGAAAGAAAAGATTGTTTTGTTTTGGTTTTTTTTTTTCCCCCAAATCTGGAAATCACGTCTCGTAGTCTTTCATCAGGAAGCACTCGAGCGTTAACAGTTGTCTCTCAAACGACCCTTTCAGAGAAGAAATATGTAAAAGAGTGACGCAACGCACCCCCCGTCCCGTCATCCTCCCCCAGAATCAAAACCTATGATTTAATGTCTGCTAGGAGGAGGTGTAGCAGCTCTATCTCTGGGAGACGTATGTAACTGTGTTTATGAATTAATCGGCGCGCAAAGCAGTATAGTAAAATGCACGCTTTTCAAGTTCACATTTTAACATCTCAACAGCTGTATCTTAAAGTGGTTGCACGGAGCTGAAGCGCGAGGGAGGTTTTTTTTTTTCCTGACTAAACTCGACCCACGCGCGCCCGCTTTCAATTTCAGTTTTGCGGGGCTGGCAGGTGCCTGCGCGTGTGCGCGCCCGCGCCCCCGCGCCCCCGCCCCGGGCGCGCTCACCGGCGGAGGTGGAGAGGTGGAGGTCAGGCTCGTCTCCCCGTCGCCGAGTGCGAGCGCTCGCCTGCCTGCTCGACCTAGACCGCAACACCTTTCCGCATCAGGTGGGGCAAGGACGCGCAAGCATGGACGTCGTCCCCGCAGACATTAAAAGACTTCTCGAAGGTAACTTTCAGCTTTCGTTCACTGGCCTTTTTTTTTTGTTTTTTAAAAAAGTTTAAATGTAACCTGTAGATATCCCTGAGAATTTCACATGAGCGGCTTGGGAAACGCACGCCCCTGGAGGTCTCAGCTCTGTCCCGCTGGACTCGTCGATAAATAAGAAAAACTAACAGCAACAGAGAATGACTAAGGGCAGCTCATTTAACCTGCTCACTGCTGACGGTGCCAGTCTAGGCTCACTCTTTGAAAGAATTGCGTTGTGGCGTCGCTGGGTTGATCGTACTGGCGACGCTGGTGGTGTGGTAGCCTCAGCGCGCCGAATTAGGCCAGGAAAGCATCGTTAGCATCGGGATGAGAACCCATTCACTGTTAGGGGTGCACCTAGCGGCCTAGGACAGACGAACGGCGCTCACTCGAGTCGTGAATCTGTACTTTTACAGACCCCTGAAGTTTGTTCTTTCGGAATCCGAAAGTTGGAAGCAAGTTGACTTTCGGCTGTTCGGGAGTTTTCAAGTGCGTCACAAAGAGACCGATGGCGGCTGATGTAGTCAGGGCGCGGCTCGGGTACCATTTAACCCATCTGCTTGACTTGGTGCTTATATGGGCTGTTCTTGTGAATTTCTCTCCGAATCGTGTTTTTTTTCCCCCCTTTGTATTTTAAAATCACGCTTAAATACTGTTACGGCATAAGAATGAGAGAGAGAGGAAAAAAAAAACACCTGAGTACTCGTGTGTGTGTGTGTGTGTACTGGAATTTTCCCAAATTGTCATTTGCAAAAATGCCTTTAAATGGGTGAGGATTGAAACCGGTCTGGAATTAAAAGGAGCATCTGTGAATTTTGGATTGCAGGCGATGATTTGCATTTCCGGAACAATGTGTATCAGTCCTTTGACAAGTATTTGCATAGGTCAACGGGCATGGATAACACCATCTCAGATACATACTGCAAAAAAAAAAAACACAAAACAAACTCTGACGTTTGCATGTGTACATGCGGTGTAATTTTGTAATGTTTTTAATTGGCTTTCAAGATTTTGTCTACTGTAAAAGGCCTCGTTCCACTAGATATCATTTGTATGAGAGTTTTAATTCCAGGCCTAATTACTTAGTGTTGCAACCTCATGCCAGAATATGGAGGTGTTAATGTAGTCCTGGCTGATTTCCACCGCTGTGCAATCTGACCTCCTTAGAGTTCCGTCTTAATGCAACTGGTGCAACAGTTTTGCACTCCTCCCCTTGCTCTAGTGTACTGTGGGGGCTGCTGGTGGGGCTGCATTGTGGTGGCAGACAAACTGGGTCCCCCTCCTGTATGAGGGTTGCTTAGCGATCTTTCAAGATGCTACAGTCCCACGAATGCAATAAAGCTGTGTTTGATTACCCAGTGGTGGGCATGAAGATGTGGCCAGCTTGGGCAAGAACAAGGAGATGGGGAGGAAAGTCTTTTTTTTTTTGGCAAAGGATACAAAGTAGGTGGTCTACAGAGTGAGAGGGGATTTGAATGGCGAGCATCAGCTGTATGTGTAAAAGATCACACTGAGGTTTTTACGTTTACACAGCTTTTTCTGACGGGCAGGGCTGTAGAGACATCGCAGCTCGTGAATGTAAATGTAAACTAACCATCTCTGGATTTGACTTGATGCTTCCTAGCAAAATTATTTTTGTTAAATTTGTCGTGCAGGAAGAACGTGGTTCACTCCTCACTTACTCTGGAAAGCCCCAGCACAGAGGATGCACCTGAGAAATTCTTCTCTGTTGTCGAATATGTGCTGCTTGCTGGGTAGGAGAGATGCGTGTGAAGACTCACCGGGTTGTTCAGTTTGAGGCCATAAAGTCTGCATTGGTGAGGGGGAGGGGGGTTAGAAAGTGGAGTCGATCGAAAAAGTTTGGGATCCCAGCTGATTTTTTAAAAACCTGCTTTATAATTTTACTAATCTGCGCTTTTAACTTTAAAACTTTAAAATGAAAATTGTCGAAGCGCTAATTGTTTGGGAATGAGCATACATTTCTGCTGCACTGAAGCTCTTAACTTAGCAGGGCACTCAGCTTTTCTTTGTGTCTCTGATCGTAAATGAACTCATTATGAGTATAAGTCACAACCCCCGGTTGTTTTACGTTTTGATAAGTTGCTGATTGGGACGTACTTGTAAATCCTGAAGACCCCTGGCCCTTGAAGACCGAAGTTGTCCATTCCTATCTTAAAGCACTGGTTTCTAAAGGCTGCAGCAGGAAGGTCATTTGCTTAATGAAGTAATTCAGAGACGTGGGGCAGCGAAACTGACTGTTCTGCCTTCCAGAACCTGAGGGGTTCAACACCTGAGCTTAGTGGACAATTTGATTGCTGATTTGAGCAACATGGGCTTTCCCGCCCCCTTGGAGTGCCAGCAATAATAATAATAATGATGATGATGATAATAAAAAAACTTTATTTTATATAGCGCCTTTAAAGGTGGCTTCTCAAAGCGCTTTACAGAATGACAACAACAATAAAGAAGAAGAATACACAAGATAAGACACAATTACAATATACAGAGGAGACCGTGGATGGTGGTACTAAGAAGAGCAGAGGGGTGAAGAATGGAACCAGTTCAGTAAAGGCTTTTCTGAAGAAGAGGGTTTTGAGTCTGGATTTGAAGGAGTTTAGAGAAGGTGACTCTCTGATATCCTTGGGCAGAGAGTTCCAGAGCTTGGGGGCAGAACAGGAGAAGGCCCTGTCACCCATACAATGTAGACGGGCTTGGGGGACAGTAAGGAGACCAGAGTTAGAAGAGCGGAGGTTGCGAGGTGGGGAGCAGGGCGATAATAGTTCAGACAGGTACTGAGGTGCCGAGCCAGGCAGAGCCTTATAGGTGAGCATGAGGATTTTCAAGTCTACACGGTGCCTCCTGTCCTGCAGTGTGGCAAGAGCAGTGTAGGTTGGAGCTGTCAGGGGCCTGTCACTTCATTAGGTCCGTCTAACGTGAGCGAGAATGCCACCTTCATCTCCGTTTCCCTTTCTCTGTGTTGGCGAGGGAGCTCTGCGGCATCCCCTGTGTGCGGCGTTTCATCGCGCCCGCGAGGCTGACACTCCTGTAAACAGCTCATTTCCCTGCCTGCCAGCCCCCTTTTAACGCGCATGATTCCCGCTTATCCGACTGTCGGGAATGAAAGCCGCCGAACTCCTCGGATCTCGTGGTGGGAGCGGATTTCTCCCGCTCGCTCTCTACACTCCTGACACTTGCAGCTGGATCTGAATGGAGATTAATTGTGTGTCACGTATCGGTGTATCGCGTGCATCAGTGCCGGCTCTGCCTCCTGACAGCCTGAGCGTGGCAAAGCCTGCCCGCTCGGTGCCTGTCTTGCTAATCACGAGAGAGAGAGAGGGGGGGGAGCTCTGCAGCAGGGGCTGTGCAAACTGCGCATTATCAACTGATGTCCATTTGAATCTACACAGCTGGAGCCTAGGTGTTAATATTGTAAGACAGTGTCAGGAGCTCGATTATTCACTGCTTCCCGAAGTGTAATTAAGATTTAAAGTAAGGGTGCAAACAATGAGGCCTTTCAGTCCGCAAAGCTCATTAGTAGTCGTTCAGCCAGGGTTTCCTTGAAGGAAGCTCAGGGGATCGGCTCCAACAGCACAGCCTGGCAGCTTGTTCCACACACCCTTTGCGCAAAGAAATGGCTCCAGTTCTCCATTTTAATCTGTGCCATTTCCTCTCGTCCTGTGGCTGGTGTTTCACTGTTGATCCTGAAGCCCATTCAGAACTTTGTCCTTTCCTGCGATGTGTTTTAAAGACTTGAATCGGGTCCCTTAGTCCTCCCTGATCAAGGCCAAACAGGTTGAGTCCTTTTTGCCTGGCAGTGTCTAATAACCCAGAGAAGGACTCCCTGGATGGTTCATCTTTATCCTGTAACCCAGTGTGCTGTGCTGAGCAGTATGATTGGTTTGTGTCGGTCACTGGGAGAAACTGGGGGGGCAGAGGTCAAGATTCCTTGGCCTGTGAGTACACGATAGCCGTGACAGTGGTGAGGAAGATGCTGGCGATTAATGTTCTGCACCCCTGCTCTCCTGTCCTCTTAGACTGCGAGTTCTACGTCGGCAAAGTCCTGCAGGACGAGACCCTCGGCAAGTACAGCCAGGACACGCGGGAAACCCTGCTCCGCAACTTCCGGGTGGTCAGAGGAAGGTGAGTGCTGGTCCGGTGTTTGTCTCCTCCTGGGGTTAGACTTGGCACTGGGGCTGGAGCAGGGGGTGGAGTTAGGGCTAGGGTCACGGCTGGAGTTTAGGTCGGGGCTCGGGCTGGGTTCCCCTCCGGAGTGGCTCAGACAGCCCTGGAGCGGGAGAGGAAGTGGTGTTTGCAAGCACAGTCCTGCTCCGGAATGCATCGGAAGGCCTAGCTCTTGAGCTTGAGGTCCTGTGCGGTCAGGGCGGAGTGAGTATCCCTCGACCGCCCTCCTGGATGCAGCAGAGAGCGAAGAGGTAGAAAAGAGGAAAGGAGACCTTGATCCCATCACTGCTTATTTAAATATGGGGGGGGTCTGCATCGTGTGTCACCGGAGATGCACTGGCACATGTATTCCTCCACTTTTTTGCCCCCTGAGCTTTGTGTAAAGCAAGATTTGAGAAGAGTAATAACAGAGGATTACTTGCAAGATATTAGCTTATCCGACGTGAGATCTGCAAGAGTTTTATAGGAGCCATCTATCAACACAGCCACGCTTTTTACTTCAAAAGTCCCGCCTACGCCGCGCGGGGCTACGATGGATCTGAATTATAGAGGAGCATTAATGAGATGGTTTGGGGTTTTCCTAGGCAGACGGAGGGAATCCCCTATGTTGTAAAACGCTGTAATAAATTCCACCTGGGGCCAGTTACAGTAAAAGGGGGTTACGATCATGACTTAAATCTTTGGTTTTTAAAAGGCAGTCAATGTCAGAATGAGCCTTAAGTTAGCTGAGACCTGGTTGCATTCAAACAATCTTGGTTTTGTGGCTGATTCGTTGAAACTAGAATTCCCTTGTACCGAGCAGATCTGTCTGCAAACCCACTGCTTTACAGTACACATTCATGGACTCCGGTCTGCCTCCCGTGAGCCTATATTTTAATCTAGACAGTCAGGTCTCTGTCGGTGTTGAGCACTCTTTTTTCTTTCTCTCGTCGGTGAACCTTCAAGTAGGTCACTCGGCTGCTGTAGTTGTGAATGAGTGTGGGTGGGGTTACCGGGGGACCCAAGACCTGTGGGTTGTGCTTCACTGTCCCATTGCTGTGGTGTTCTTGCACGTCAAGGCCCCTGCTTGCAGACTCCCAGGGGCTGGGGAGCTCAAAACGCAGCCAGTGGACAGACCGAAGGTGCATGTTGGTAGTCTCCTCAGGAGGTGGCGCGGCCTTTGTTGTGGGCAGACTTGTCCTCGAGGAGCCGGGAGGAGGTGGTCTGGTGCCTCCCCAGCCTCCCCCTGCTGTTCCAGACGAAGCCGACGCCAGTTGCCGAGCTGCGAACGTTGGCAACGTGTGGTTTGCAGGGTGCTGTGGCGGCGGCGCAGTATTTCTTCCTGCGTCGCGTTCACCTGCAGAAGCGCTGCTTTGTAGAGGCTGGAGCCGATTGTCTCCGAGGTAGTGACGCAATCGCACACAAAAAAATCCCAAACGGAAACGCTTTAACTCTGAGGAACCAACACATTTCTCCTCGCAGCCTCCTGTGAGCCTACACTCTAACGATCTAGATCGCGAACCTGATTAGAGCTCACTTCTGCAGCCTCAGAAGTTACAGATGCCTTTTCAAGGATGTACGGATTGAAAGAAATAACAGGGTTCTACATTCTTGTGTACTTTTTCGCGGCGCTTCCTTGGAGTGACCCAGATGGCTCGCAGAACAGGCTGGCTTTTGCTGCTGGCTGCGGTTTCCAGTCCTGTGGCGGCTGCAGACAGCTGAGAGGTGGAGAAGGAGCTCTTCTCCCGCGGAAAAACCCATCCGTGTGGAGTCCAGAGGCTGCAACTCTCCAGCCAAGGCCACAGTAGTTCTGTGCTGGAGCACCTGAGGGACGACATCATTTTAACATTCATAAGCAGTCTACAGTCCAGTCTCTGAGGGTGTGAGGTGCCTTGGTACTTTAAGTCTGCTGGGACAAGTTATAACTCAGTCATGTTCTTAAAAGTTTCTTGGAAACATCTATAAAATACTGAAATCGTTAGCCCCCCACCCACCCCACTGTAGCAGAATCAGAACAGTTAATTTTGCGTGTTACAGAGTTGGGTTCACCTGGTCCCAGGAGCCACAGTGCAGACGGCTCTACGGATTGTCCTTGAATCACCTTTTTCTAAACGTGCGGAGCGATTTCCGTTTGACCACTGAAGCGGTCGAGTTGTTCAGTTGGGTGACACTCCCGGTTTCCTTGTAACTAAGACCGGTTTCATTCCTGCGTTGATCAGAACGCAGCACGCGTTCTGCGTCTTTACCAGTTGACGATTTCCAGGTGACTAGGTGGCCAGCGGCTCTTCAGGACTGGACTGGCCTCTCCCAGGTGTGTAGAGTGTGCCCCCTCCCATACCAGCAGAACAGCTAGTGGACCTCTTTAACCTGAAGAATTCAGACACTTTCATTCATATCTGTCTTGGTAGGAGAGGGGAAAAAAAAGAGCTTTTTTTTGGAGTTGGAGAAAAATAGATTGCCTTTCTGTGTGGTGTGTTTGTCTGTGATGAAGAGCACCATATGAGTGAAAGAATGGCTGCTTTGTTTTTTTATTTTGTGTATGAAGGCGGCGGTGGTTTTGTGGCTGACTTGCCGGAAGCCATAACAAGCGATTTGCGAGAGCTGTCACCAGCTCTGTGCTTGTCCTAATGAATGTATTGTTCTGTGCTATTTTTTGCTGCTTCTGAAGAAGGGATTAGTGGTATTTACTACACGAATCTGATTAATGCTCTTCCTTATGAGTTTCAAATTGTCTGTGAAATAAAATTTCAACACTGTAGATGGACAGACAAGTTGACTGTTTTTGTAATACTTGCTTTTTTCTTGTTGGTGGTGAACCTGCACATGGGATCACAGCAGCATAACCTGATGGGTACTGGTGTAGCCGTCCTGCCCTGGGCACAGGAATGTTGTTCATACCCCTGAACCTGGAGAGAGCAGCTCTCCGCACAGATGTGTGTCACTGTGCTGGTAACCTCTGTTTGTAGTGCTGGCGCAGGAAGCAGGCTCTTTGTGCGACAAGATGAGAATCCCCTTGGCGATTCTGTAAAAATGCCCCCCCACCCTCCCCGCATGTTGCCCCTGGGTTTGTGATGATTTTCTGTACATAAGATGAAATTCCAATACAAACCAATATTGCGCTTTATTTTGAAAGTTGTAACGCAAAGCGAAGTGTCTGGACAAGAGAGGGCAACGCAAATGTTTTGGTGAAAATGAGATTTCAATACGCTCACCTTTTTTTTTTTACTGAGCAAGAGCCTCGTCTGTTATGTAGATTTGTCATGATGGATGTAATATTTCCTTTCCCTGTAATGGGAGAGACAGGAAAAAAAATCAGGTTTAAAGGAAAATGCACGCCAGTAATTGTACCTGTTCCTGAAATCGTGGGGGGGGGGGATAGTTTTCTACTGAGCTGCAGTGAGTGTATATTTCCCTTAGCTCTGTGGATGCTATAAGGCCACTTTGGCCTTCCTTCCTATGTGGTAAAACACTCATGGGGCAATTCTCTCACAAGCAAAGCCCAAAACAGGGCTTTTCTGTTTCTAATACAAGCTCAGCGTGGCTCAGTTCTGCTAAGGATTATAGGTCCAACATCGAGGCGGTAGGAGGCAGCGAAACAGCAGCGAGCTCTTCACAAAGTAATTTACTCCCTTAAATCTGACATTGTTAAACTGTTAAGCTCCGGCGTCCCCTGTATGCAGTTATAATCGTTGCAATAAAAGAAATTTATACTGCTCCAGTGGAGGGGAGGACACTAAATTTCAACCCTCCTGAGGATCTGGCCTCCAGAGCCAAGCCGCTCCTTCGGTTTCACAGAAGAAATGAAGCGAGTGGATCTGCCGGGATGCCGACCGCCAGTGGATCAGCTGAGGCAATTGATCGCGAGAGGCTGGGAGCATGCACGCTTGTTCTCCCAATGCGTGCTTTGTACGATATGGAAAAACATCCTGCCTGGGGGGGAAAGGTCACATCCAGATTAATTGATAATATTCATAAGCGCGGCCCAAGATGATCTGAGTGCCCGTTCTGTTCATCGGCCTTGCTGGTGCTTTCTGCCTGAGGAATGCGAAAACCCAATGGGTTGATGAGCCTCTGGGAAAGTCTTTTAACTTTTTATTTTGTGGGTTTGCTCTTTTTCCTTGGCATTTTATTGTAAAACCGTCTTGTTTAATGTTGCTTTATCGGCCCTATACAATTTCTTGCATTAGGAATTCGTCTTTTCACAGACCTCAGCTTGCTCTCCATGAGACACACAGACGGGGAGAGAAGCTTGGGGTCAGAGCGCAGGGTCAGCCATTGTACAGCGCCCCTGGAGCAGCTGGGGTTAAGGGCCTTGCTCAGGGGCCCAACGGAGTAGGATTCCTCTGCCGGCTGTGGGATTTGAACCGGCAACCTTCCGGTCACAGGCACAGATCCTGAGCCACAGCGCCACCTCTCCGCCCAACAAAAAATATAAATGTTTCTGTCGCTGTGCATGACGTTGCGGTCATCGGGAGTTGACTGATTTTGCAGTAAGGCTGTTTAAGATGGAGAATCCAATCCAATTATAAAAGAAGTAAAAGTTTTAAGGGAAGTCGGAAAAGGGAACTCTCTCTTAAATACTAGTCAGAACCACTGTAATAAAGAGTGTAATGGATTATACAGTTAAATGTATTGCTCTTGTGTTCATGATAATTAAGTTTGAAGCATTTTGCTCTGGTATTTAAGCAGCTGACGTGTTATTAAGCGTCTTGTCACAGAACCTCACAGACACGCAAGATTCAGAGATTATTAGGTACGACTTGTGTGACAAAACAGGAAGCCTCTTTCCTCCTTGTTGACTTGGTAGACATGCAAAGCAAAATGTTTTCATGTTTTTCAAGTGTGTGTAGGTGCTGCATGCGTTAGTCTGTAGCGTATGACTTTATGACTTTACTGCGTCCAGAGGAGAAAAAAACAAGTGGATATTCCAACTTTTGAAGATTGTTTTTCTTAAATTCATGGCAGTCGCTCTGATGGTGCTGTGTGTTAGGGCAGTGGTTCTCAGCCCTGGTGGAAACCTGTCTCTCCTGGTTCTCAATCACAGGCTCTTTGATTTCAGTTTTCTAGTGGGGGCGAGTTGAAAGTTTGCTTTCAAATCTTAAAAGTTCCGATGGGATTCATAATGGACTATCAACCCATTACACCAGTTTCTGAGTTGCAGAACTGCCCCCTTTAAGCAGTGTCTGCCTTCCCAGGCTGAAGTGCTGGCCTAATGTCTTCTGTGTTATAAACAGAACAAGTCTTTGTTCAAATCTGTCGGCACGTTCAGTAACAGGCTCTGCAAATGTTAGGGATTCTTGATGTAAAGGGCAGGCACTTTCAATATTTACGTATCGCCCTGCGCCCGGAGTCTTGTGTGCTGTGATTTGGCAGAGGCTGGCTGGCTGGAAGAAGCAGTAAAACCTGATGTTTAAGCTGGCAGAGAGCAGCAGTCACAGCCCTGGGGGTTCTGGATTTGCTCAATCTAATTTTAGTTGAAGTAGGTCAGTGCAGTCGCCCCCCAATCCCTCACCCACCCCCCCCCCCCCCCAACACCAACCTCTCCTTCATTTCTTGGGGAAGAGTTGTTTTCTAATTAGTCAGAGTCGACTACAGGGAATGTTTGTGTTAAATCATTTTCGTGGTGAAGGCATTTAATGAGCTAGCAACACGACAGTGCTTAAATCCTGGAGGCCTGGCCTCGTTGTCACGCTCCCCTTCCGAGCCCCCCTTCAGTGTACTCCCGCACGTGCACGCACACACACGGCTCCTGTGTTGAAAACCCTCTGGCCTAGCATTAAATCCTGGAGAGAAAAATGTCTCTTCTCCAGTCGTATCCTTGCACCGTTAAATTAAACAGTGTTCTTCACCTGTCCCTCCTCTCTCTTCACAGAAACTGCACTGGTTTCACTGGCGGTAAAGCAGGGGAAGCTCCTCTCACACCCACATTTGTATTACTCTGTGTAGCAAACTCGTAACATGGCGAATTCACCAATTCCTCCAGCTTTTTAGCAATTACGTGACCGAGCTGGATATGTCAACATTTTCCAGCTGAGTGGATTAGGAGGGCTTCGTGCTGAGATGGACATCCTTGCCACTGGGCAGTCAGTCGGATCGTCAGTATTTCATTGAGAAATTTCATGCTTACCGGCAGCACACTGCCTCAAGTAAATTCACGCACACACTTTTGCCTGTTCCGTGCAAAAATGTAATTCCTTCTTTTTTCTTTTTTTCAGAAATCCCCAGTATTTCAGTGCCAGAGGTAAGCGATCAAAGATCTTCTATTTCACTCTTACTGATAGCAGATACAGTAGTTCTATAGTCCCTTGTTTTCCCACCACCAGTAGAAAACTTAATCGAGCCAATAGGTCTGCTTTCTCTCCTTCTATTGCACAGTTTATTCATACAGTTCCTTTATGACATAATACATGATTCTACTAGCCAGGTGTACTGACCTCACCTCGTGACAGTCACACCCTTTGCAGCAGGGGCTCCCAGTCCCACACACCTGCTGCTTTTCATTCTGCAGCCCTCATTACTTCACTGAGGCCTTACTTGAGTTCTGAAGTTGCGTCAGTCGAATGTTTGCATTTTGTTTCTCGTCACAGGTTTTGGGATTTTATTTCACTTCACAAAACACAGCGGTTAAAGCTCCAGCATGTTTAAGAGCTGGGAACAAACAGTTCAGATTGATCTTATTCTTAGTAAGTCAATGAAGGGTTTAATTGTGTAACCGAGGGCTCAGTTGGAACAAAAGCCCACAGGTGTGGGGTTCACCAGGACCAGTATTGGGAACCACTGCTCTTCAGATTCTTCTGACTCTGACTCTTCTCTCCTTTTACTGCTGCTTGTGTGAGTGAGTTGGTGACTGAAATAAAACCAACGACCTATGTCCTATGCTCTATTCCTTCACCTGGAAGCTATTTTTTCTTTTTATCCATTTCTTACTACACACATCAAGGACTCTATGGAATATGAGTTCGTTAGCTACTGTAACATTTGTGTTAAACAAAATCTGGCCAGGCTTCCCCAGTAACTTAAGGGTGTGTATCTTAGCCACTGCTTGTCTGCATGGAAAATCATATAGAGATCATAAGGACTTTTCTTTGCTGGTTTGGTATCTGATCTATATCTATAGATCTATATCTATTGAGGGTGTTCCACAGGGTTGAGTGCTGGGACCTTTCTATTAGTATCTATGTTGCCTTTTGCTCAGATTGTCCTCCATCATGGACTTGGGTTTTGCCGTTATGCTGATGACACGGCGAGCTGTTTGCAGACCAAATTAGACAATGTTTCTGCGGTTTCTGTAGTTGTGTTCCAACGCAACAGAACTCTAAGCTAAACTGTGACAAGACTGAGGCTATGTTCACAGGCTCTAAGCCCTAGCTTCACTAAGCTTCTAACCTTAGTGTTGCGAAATTAAACCCTTGGAAGAAATTAGATTTCCTAATGTTTTCACCCTGTGTTATCATTCGAAGCACGTTGTGAATGTTAGGGGTGCCTCTCTTCCCACCTGTGCAGTTTTGGGCTTTAAGTCTTGTAAGTTACAGGATTTAGTATGTCTGGGATTCAGATTTGTGTGATAAGTAAAAAGTAGTTTGCATATGTATGTGTATCAGGTGGGGAGCTGCGTCAGCATGCGTAGTCTGCAAAGGAACAAGTAATAGATTAATTCCATGCTGGAAAGGCAAGAGAGAAAATGCAATGTTTCGGCTGTGAAGCCTGTCACACCCGAAGAAGGCTTCACAGCTGAAACGTTGTTTTCTCTCTTCTCTTCCTATGTATGTATGTTCCTATGTATGTGTATTCTCCTTTGCACATACAAGATGGTTAAGAATCAACTGCATGAGTATTATCCAGCTTATGATCTTATAATTCTGGCCTTCTTCATCAGCCGGGCTCCACAGAATGGACCTTGGAGCCTTCTCTCGTGCAGCTCCATGTCTGTAGAGCTCACTGCCCAAATCCATGAGATACGGTTGACATCTTCAGAACCCTGGGAAAGGTTGTTTTTTTTTACTTCTGTTATGGGGAAAAAATTTAATCATTTTCTGCCACAGACTAGGGTAGCCTTGTACAGTCCTGAAGAATGTAGTGACGTTATGGTTCCTGACTTATACATATCTGGGGAAACGGATTCAGTCTCACCCAGGAGGAGTAGGGTTATACTGGTACCGGACAGCGAGTAATGCTGTCTTAAGGCTGGGAACACCTCTGTAAAGGATTGAGTTAGCAGTTAAACAAAGCTACAGGAATTATTTTCTTGGGTATGAATGTTGCAGGTGTGTTGTTAAAACTGCAGGGCTTTGGTAAAAGCCTAAAGCTGTTGATTACACTTCTCAATGATTCTTTTGTCACTGTAAGCATAGTATAAGGAAGTGATCTTTGTGATAATGGCGATGGAAAGTGCCCGTGTACAGTATATACAGTAAAGGCATTTACATAGCTTCAAATCTTTTCTTCAGTAATCAAGACTTAAATGGTGTTGTGGTTTAACTGGTCTGGCAGGCTCCTTTTTCAGGGCCACGGTTGGTAATGCCTGTGCTAGAGCAGCGTTTCTCACAGCCAGTCCTGAATGTCCTGTTCTCATCCATCTCACTCCCTCTGAGCTCCTGGTTCCATTAATCGTTCAATTGAATCAGTTCAGCACTTCAAAAGACAGGGCGTGCAGGATGTCCAGGTGCACCCCAGGGCTGAAGGCGAGCAGAGCCCAGACAAAATTCTGCATGAGCCCAGAGAAGCACAAGGACAAGCAAGATCAATTGCTAGTGAAATGCAGGAGGAAACTGGCTGGGCAGTGAGCACAGTGGTGGCCCTGGTGAGGTTAAGGGGCTGATGCAGGCAGCAGATTTGAATCTGGAATCGCCTGGACGAGGCAGCAGCAGGTGTCCCGGACGTTTCCTCTCTCCTCAAGCACATCCCGAAATCCTGACCTGGTCACCCCCTGGTATTCATTCCCTTCCTTTCCGCCCAAGCAGGCAGCGGCTGTGTGATGTGGTCTGGTGAGTGAAAGCGATTTGTTTCCTCAGCGGTGTGAGGAGAGACCTGGAGTGAGGAGGTTTCCTGGTCCCGATGCGACAGCGAGACTCCCATCCCAGCAAGCAAATGCCTCAGTCTGTCTCTGTCTGTCGAAGATCAGAGTCATATTTTTTTTTTCCTCGTTTTTTACTGCCGTACCCAAGTCTGGGAGCAAATTATGGAAAATTCTTTAGTGACAGCTTGCCATGGGTCTGGGTGAAAAGTACAAGCCTGGATCTGTGCCTTATGTTTCCCAGCAAAAATGCAATGTGATCCCCTGATGATAAAGCAGAGACAGAGTGTATGTGCACATCTGGGAGGTTCTTTTACGAATGGGGAAGATAAACACATGTAAAATGTCATAGAAGAGAAACACTTCATTTTTGTTTTCCTTTTGAACAGTTAGCCTTTTTCCCTTAAAAGCAAAGATCAAGAAGATGTATCAAACTCAAAGGAGAGTCAGGTACGTCTTGTGGGGCAACATCCCGCTGTACAGAGAGAGAGAGATGGTGATCTGTTTTTTTTTAATGTTTTTCTGGCAGAGCTTCCAAACCTTGATCCTACAAATTGAAATGCTGTTGGGAGCAGCCGGTTGTCTTAGTTCTGAGCCGAGGGCGATCTGTCATTCGAGGGGTACTGTAGCGGTAGTGTCTGGACAGTGGGTGTGTGAGTGCACGGCAGCACTTGTAAAGTGCAGATAACAAATGTTCAGCGGGAATGTGGCCCAGCTCCCGCTGGAGAGACTCTGATTCAGTACATGCTCAAAGATAAAGTAGGAGACTAGAAAAGAGGATGGAAACCATAGTTGACAACAAAATTGCAAATGCTTCGCCTGCTCAGAGGTGAAATGCTTCAGAATCCACAGAGTGGCAAAATTAATAAAATGAAGAAACGACTGATTTAGCAATAAATTATTTCCTTCTTGCTGAATACAGTACAGCGTGCTGTGAGTTGCTACCATGAGCGTTGCCATTTGTTGCCCGCCAAACTGTACTTGGCGACGTAATTTATTTAACCATGCAGATTTTTCTCTCATGCCATGTCAAAGGTTCAGCAAGCTAGAATGTATTTTCTTGTGTCTGGGAATGCTTTCGATTTGCAATTGCATGTTCAAGACGCACGCCAGAAGCGTCAGGGTTTGAGGTCAAAGGTCACGCGCAGCGTGGCTCACGCGAGTGTTTGTGGGTTTTCCATGGTCTACTCTGTCGTCGGATGCTGCAGTCGCGGCTGTACTGGAGCGATCCCCTCCGCTGGTCCCTGCTGCGGCGCTGCGCGAGGCTGTCTGGGCCCGCAGGCACTATCGCAGGTGCTTCCTGTCAGTTGGCAGCCGAGAGGGAGCCTAGCGACGGTGAGCGTGGTGGGACCCACATGTCCTGCCGCTCCAGCCTGCTCCATTTCCACAGCCTCTCCCCCCGCTGGGGGACTGGAGGAATCTTTGGCAAAGCTGGAAATACATTTTCTGCTGTAGCCGCTCATGGCCCGTGTCAAGACATTGCACTCGAAGGGCATTTTCTACAGGTGTAGAATCTAACCGTGCGGCACGTGCTTAGTGCTGTATAAAGCCTGTTGGATTTTGCTTTGGTGGCTATTTCCCGTGCAGCTAACAGGAGAGCAGTGCGCCAGCGGGAGAGCGTACAGCCTGGGTCAAGAGAGACTTGCTGCCTTGCAGTTCACTGGGATGTCCCCAGCCTTGTGCTCACCTTCCTTCCGGAATGCCATAAGCAAGTGCATTCCGTGTGCACCACTTGGGAAGCTCCTGTCCTAGTTGCTGAAAAATAAAGGCCAGCCTGCAAATCCGTGCCTTTGTTGAGCTCCTGACATGCTCCCCGCTTGTGACATGTGGCACATGATCTCCCGTTGGGGAAAACGATAACTGCGTTTTCTTTTGAAGATTGCAGCTGGTATTGGCGGAGAGGAAAGGCGAGTGTTGTCCAGTTGATTTCTGGAGTGATTTCGCTGCCTCTGCTGTAGCAGAGCATGTTAACGTAATTTATGAAGCTCTTGTCTAGAGCCGCACTGCGTGTGGGTTCTTTTTTTTTTAAAGGACAGGATGTTTCCAGGGAAAAACGTACTGCTTCTGAGTCATGTAAACCAGCTGGAGCTTCTTCACAGTCTTCAGATTTTATCCCGTAAGAGAACAGTAACGGGAATCGCAGGTGACTCCGGAAACAAGACCGCTAGCTCCGAGGCCTAGCTGAGCCCTGTAGCCAAGAAGTCCCTGGTTCGTTTGCCAGTTGTGTACCTGGGGTTCCCAAATAGCGCCTCTGAGTGGCTGAGAGCTGGCAAAACTTTCCTCGGCTTGCTGTGCATGAAAAGGTCATGACCAGGAGAGAGTGTCCAGTTCACCCCTTGTAGTACAGGGTTTGTAACGGCAGACCACCAACAAGCAATTCATGATTTCAAATAAGGTGAGCAAAAAGTTCAGAAAATTCCCTTTTCTGATTTTTTAAAGAAATATATAACATTAGCTCTTTAAAGATGACTGTACATTTGGATATATATATATATTGGACTATATATATTTGGATAACAGTACACTGAGATTGTAGGTTCTGACTTATGGTTACAGGTGTAGTATGTAGAGCATAAGTAAACATTTTTGTTTGTAAATATGGGAGGAAAAAAAAAGTCTATCACTCAGGATCAGGGAAGCATGTGTGACCTTTGAACCGTGCGCCCATTCGAATTGTTCTTGCGCTCGGAGTTCCTGCTCTGGCCCAGCCGCGCTCTGTCCTCGCTGACTTCCTTCAGAGCCAGACGGCCAGGCCGAACAGGATGTCTGCCTTCCACTTGGACCATGCTGCGTCTCGGAATAACTGTGGCGTGAGTTTCAGGAATGTGGGGAATGTCGCGTTGTGGGCCCGCCCTCGTGACCACACCCTGTATTATTTTCGCATACGAGCCCCCGGTTTTTCTCCCATCTTGTCTCGGGTGCTTTCCTCATCCTCGCACATCGCAGCATCTGGGATCATTAGATAACGTCATCAAAGAAAATGAGCTGCGGCAGAACGAAACTGAAAAATGTGATTAAACTGACATGATGAAATTGAAAAATGGTTGTAATTAAACAAAGCAGGTTCTGCGGCAGCATTCTTATTGATGGCAAGCCAACAACTCCACCTTTTAACCCCTGGTTTCACAGTTGTAAATGCCCTAATAAATTTTCAGACCGCTTTGAAAGTAGTCTTCTGTTTGTTTTGTCTTTTGATCCATTAGTTTGTTTTTCATCTCACTTTTATTCACTGTGTGACCAACCTGTATAACAGATGTTGGCTACCATTCAGGACCTGAGATCATCTCACATGTCTGTAAGATTTGTTTTCAGTCTACAGTACATATACAGTATTTCTGGGTGAGTTTAGGGGCTTTTCAGTTGCAGAATCAATTCCTGTCTAGTACAAGGTGAGTTGAAAGTTTGTGAAAAAGTGCCCATGTGTGCATATGCATTGCTGGGGCCTTCTGCCAGCTTTGAGGAGAGAAGAATATGGGAATTTATGGACAATGAAAGAGGTCCCAGTTGACACCTGAAAAAGTTGTTGATCTGAGCTTAATAGAGAAAGGGCAGACTTTCTTGTACAGCATATAAGTTTTTTTTCATTCAGCGACAAAATAAAGGGATGTTGGAAACTATATACAGAGTATAAACATTATTGGGGAAAAACATGCTGTGCCTTTGAATAAGCAAGGAAAAAGGTACCGATTACCCAACAATTACTGTTTTCCTATACTGTAAGGGATACACAGAGCAGGCTATTCCACAGCTGTGTGCTTTGCAGTGCCTCCTAGTGGCCCTCGGGGACTCTGCCAGGGGCTTGAGCCTGCCCCCTCCCCCACTCTCAGGATTCATTTCTCACTGTGCAGCTGTCCGATTGCATGGTGGGGTTTGATTCTCTCTCTGCATCTGCGTGTGATTCTTTCTGTATTTTCCCCCTCCTATTTCTTCAGCTATTGTTAAGAAAGTGCTCGTTCTTAAAATCAAATGCGCACAGTTGTCCCAGAAAGGTTTCATAAAAGTGCTGAAAAAAGAAGAAATACAAGGTTCTCCCAGCCTTCTTCGGGTGTGAGAAAAACAGGGCAGTCAACAACATGGAATAAACCTTTACTTGCTCCTACACATGCTGATGCAGCTACCTACTTTAAATAAACATGTATACTGTACAGTATTTTTAAACCGACTACATCTGGCCCTGTCACAGTAACAAAAAAAAGATCACAGACACACTAGAAGAGCCGTTGTTTGTACGTCATCGAAGCAAGTCCCTGCCAGGAACAGAAGGATTCCTTCTCCTTTCAGAAGAAATCTATTTATTCTGAGCAGAGGATAAATCACCGAAAGGCTAATAAATTAAGGAAGATCTGAAGGCTTGCTGCAGCTATAGATGTAACCCTCTTGTGTTACAAGCAGCCAAGCTCTTCCGCAGTTTCCCCTCCTGCGAACCCAGGATGGGGTGTGATAAAATCCGACCTGGGCAGTAGAGATTTCTCGGTGTGAGCATCTCGGGTTTTCTTGAATGTCGAGAGCTCTCTCGCTCATTGGTTCTCCCGGCGGTCCGGTGTTGTTAGGCCTGCTTTTCCTTTCCCAGAATGTATTTGGCATGTTATAAATCTAGTTCCACTGGAGGGCTGTGTGAAATAACATGGTGCCCACACAGTGAGGGAAAGGATGAGGCCTGAAACCGGGGTCCTTTCAAGATGTTCAGGGTTGTCCTTAGAAAAGCCTGTTTTTTTTTCTCGTCGTAAGATCTTTAGGGTATCTGCTGTCCATCTAAAGCACTGATATTCACTCCTGGTCCTGTAAGGCTGTCCTCTGGTTTTCATCCTGTACGATTAATGACTTGATTTAAATTAATTGTTCACTTAAGGGGTCTGTCTTACCACACATTGCCACAGTTTCCAGGTCTTTAATCATGGATGATTACAGTTATCTACAATGACACTCAGTCCTGGAGGGCCACAATCATTGTATCTCTGATGTCAAGACAACAGACCTAATATTCACTGCAAAACTGTTTCCCCTTAAGAATTTGAAGACTTTTCTTGTTTTGAGATTAATCTTTCGTGTACTTTCAAGCTCTCTGAAGACACACCTTTACCTGAAAAAAAAACGCTTGCGAAAAACTTGTGTGTGCAAGTGTGCTGAAGGGAAGTGCCCAGGTGAAAACCTCTGTGCTTTTGGACTGGACTCCCGGGGCGTACAGTAGGTTAAAGTACAGTAAAACAAAAAGAAATTGAACGCCCCACAGGTATGCAAAATACGATGGCTCACTAAATTTTCAGTGTGTCCATTTGTAAAGGAACTCGTTTGCAGCAGTTGACAGACGTGTTGCAGTTGCCGAAGATGGCGCGGCGTTTCGAAATTATTGATGGATTCTTGTGATGCAAGCATGTACTCTCAAGACCTTCCAGCCTCACACCTTGTTAAACACATTAAACCCTCAGTCAACACCAGCTCATTGTGCTGTGCTACCAGTTCTTCCCTGCACTGAAAACCCATCACTTTTCCCTTTGACTCATTCCTGCAAGTGCCCAGATTTTGTGCAAACAAGCCTTTCCTTTCTTTTGTTCTCTAACCAGTTTTGCATCATTTTAAAAAGTGTACTTAATCTAAGTTTCTCAATCAAGCTTTTTTTTTACCCACATAAGGATGACGTGAGAGGACATAGGCATTTTCCTGGAGAAATGTGCTGTGTAGATTTTCCTTTTTAAAGCAATTTTTAAAGCAAAAACAGTGTCTACTTATTAATTCTTATTCTAGAACAGCTCTTTATGAAACATAACTTTAGCTTTGTTCTAAATTAAAATTGCTCTCTTGTGTGATAATAGGTGCAGTGCAGACCATGTGTATAGATCCAGCATTGCTGAGGTGCCTAGAATGACTCTTAAATGCGATGCCCTTTTTGAGTGTCTTATCAGCTGCATGACTTTAACACTGACTTTTTCCAGAAATGTAGCATATTTAGAAATGCTTGTAATTAGGGTCTATAAATACTTTTAGTTGTGGGGGGGGGGAGAGAACTCGGAAAGACACAAGTGGATTCAAATATGCACAGAATGTAGAGTTATCTTTTCCACAATCGACCTGTCTGTCAAGACCGACTTTACTGCCTGCTAGGCTGAGGGTCAGCTTTGGATAACAGCTGAGCAGGCATTTTTATAACTTTGCCATGTGTATGCGTGGGTCTGTGCGTGTACATGTATTATGTGTATACATTTCTATTCCTATATTAGCAACATTTATAAGGCATTAATTGCCTTATTTTATCTTTTCACTAATATACATAATTGGACAATGTGTAGTATTTAAATAATAATCTGAGTTGAGGTTTTTCTTCTGTGCGTTGTATAAGAGCTTGTGCTCACAGCTCATGGCAGCTCAGTTCATTGGGGAATCAACCCCTTTTTGGAAGAGCCAAGGAGTGGAAATATCGGGGACTCCTCGTGTCCCAGCACCCCCATACGTTTCCTCCTCCTTCTCCCTTGAGTCGCTCCCAGTCCTGCTTCTACGCACGGTGTGAAATGTGCTGCCATGGGAAAGGGCACATTCTTCCAGGAAACTAAAAATAACTGTCTGGTCACCAGTGTTTTTACATTCGGCTTCCTCTGAGGGTTTTTTCCAAGACAGCAGAGCCATCATTCCTCGTGTGCCTGAAGGGTTCCTTGTATATACAGCACGACCGGTCCTGTGGACCTGCGGCTGGCTCGTCTGCACGTGGGGTGGTATACCGGACAGCGTCCGAGCCTCAGTGCCAAGGGCGGCCATTTTCTGGGGCGCCACGACAGAGCCGTGTTCCTCTTGTTCCCAGGTCTGCTTCAGAAGCGCCGCTTTTGAGTGCTCTTCAGGAGTATTCACTGGGGCCTTTCTGGTAAATTCAGAAAGCTCAAAAGTGTGATTTGTTTGCATGTGCCTATATAATGTAAACGCTTCCAGCTGATTGCATAGTCGAAGTAAAATGCTTCAGCTTCACTAATGTTTTGACAGGTCAGCATGCCCTTAAGCCTTGGAGAAATATGTCTGTGATTATTCTTCGTCAGGGCCTCGGGGCTGGTTTGTTTATGCAGTAGGACATAACTCATTTATAGGTTGATAAGTATTGAGATAGCAGTGGAAAAATGAAAGAAAAACAACTGATAGGATCTCAAGGCTCTTGGTTCAACTTTTTTTCTTGACTTGTGTATTTGTTTTTTTCCTTTCATCTTTTATTTCCTAATAAGTTGGTATATGATTTGCAGCGCTCTTTTTTGTCCCTTGACTGGCTAGCGCTGATTAGCACGATGCTTCCCCGGAGCCTGTCTCGAGGTCTCGTGCCTGATGGCAGCGCCGAACGATTTTTTTTTTTTTTGCTGTCAGCCGGCTGCCTGTTCAGATGGAAAATACAAGCATCAGCACTTGTATTAGAACATCAGTAAGGGTACAAAAGAGGCGAACGCTGTCGCTGCTCGCTTTCAAATCGTGCATCTTCCTTTCATATTATCTCTCTAAATGAATGCGATGGAGGTTTCCGTTTTGAAACCGTTCTGCACAAGAGCAGTAGACCCTCATGGCAATGCAATGCAGACATCTTTGAACCCAAGAAAAAAAAAACATTAGAATTCCAACCACTGCGTGTAGCTCTGACAGTCTGCTTTAGAAAAGATAAAAAGGTATTTAAGCACTAGGCCACTAATTGATGGTGGTCATTACAGCTTTAAATGGGCTATTTAAAAAAAAAACTTATTAGAACCACAGCAATGCAAATTGAAAAAAAGAAGCATACTTTGAATTCTTGGATCACACAGCATTTAGTGATGTGTGTGTGTGTGTGTGGGCTCCTAGGTTTTAACAGCAGTTCAGTGATGGGACTAGAATGCTTCTCCGGTACCTCCAGGCTGAGCAGGGTCTCATTCATCTGTCCCTGTGGTCGAGTGGCTTTCTTACATCTTTCCACAAGTCTCTGATAAGCGCTCGTCACACAAACACTCCAGTAAAGCTGCCAGGGTGTTAACCCTCTGCTGGATGCCCATAGGGCCTGGTCACGTGGCTCATGGTGCCACAGGCAATGTGAGGCCTGGTTTTAGCGCATTAATCCCTACTTTAGTTAATTTGGTAGTGAAGAGTGAGGGTTCGGCGAAGATTTGAGCCTGTAGACTCTTTAAAATGATTCAAGTATATTGCTTTACAGTCAAATACAGTTTTGATGTTTTTCATGAGGTAGATATTTATACAATTGCTAACACTTAAGTTTTGGTATTGATTTTGAACTCTTTACTGAACATACATTCTTCCCAGACAGTATTAGAGCTAAGAAGTGACATTGATAAATTATATATATATACTTATTTATATATAATTATATTATATATAATAAAAGTTATATATAATAAATTAACGTGTGGGATGTGGATGGAAACTGGAGCACCCAGAGAGAAGTCATGTGACGATGGAGAACATGCAAGCTCCATGCAAAAGGCACTACTTCTTGGGATTGAACGCAGCCCATTAGGGTTGTGAAGCAGCAGTGTTAATAACCCCCAACCCAGTCTTGCCCACTTGTGTAAAACACTGCCTCCTTAGTTTGCTGTAATGCACTTTGCCACAATTTCCACTTGTCCACTGGTATGCATTTCACCAGTTTCAATTTCCACAACTAGACTTAACCACTAAAGGGATTCTTCAGCTCTGTTTATGTCTTGACACATGAAACGGTTAATGGGATTGGGATGCTATGGGTGTTTGTAATGCTCTACGCTTCTGAATGGCAAAGCAATAGTTAAAAGGTTTTTGTGAGTTTTTATTTTCTGTCTTGTACACTGCAGTGCCCCCTACTGGACAGCCCCATGAACTACAGCTAAGTGTGGTATCCCCCCCTGAAATGTGAGCAGTTAGCTGATTTGCTGTGCTTTTCTCCGGTGGCCAGTCACATGGGAGACTGTCTGCTTCATAGTAATATTCAACAGATCTTCCATCTGACTGGAAGAACACCTAGTTCTGGGGGGAGTGAAAGAGTATATGCAGGAATAACTTAGATTTCTATTTATAGTTAAGTAATTTTTTTCTTATTAGGAATTTTGGCTTTCAGTAGGCTATCCGATTATGATATTTGCAGACTTTGATCTGCTTTGTTCCCCCAAAATTCAGACTGCATATATTGTTTTAATGAGGTGAAGCTGTGTGTGAATGCAGACAGGTACAGGAGCCCACTGTCCAGCTGTGATGCACTTCCTGCGCTGCAGTTCAGTAGGAAGGGGAGATGGGGTGAGTCATAGCTGAGGAATCGCATCAATCAATCAATCAATCAATCAATCCATCAAAGTTAATTTATCAAATGCACAACAATACAGCATGCAGCAGTAGTTGCTGGCAATGAAATGTCTTTTCTACGAGCTCACCGGGGGGGTGGGGGGTGGGGTAAAAATCACAAAATTAAGGTTACGTAATAGAAATTGAATAAAATAAACTTGGACAAAATGTAATATAAATAGAGCTGCTATGTGCCCAGGGTGTATGCAATACATTATGTCCGAGTAGTGCAGTATGCACAATACAGAGAAACCTGAAAGTCCATGTAGCCATTATGGGTGATTTGCTGAAGGAGCTGCAGGTTGGCTATTTAGCAGTCTTATTGCCTGGAGCTAGAGGCTGTTCCGTAATCTGTTGGACCTAGACCGAATGCTTCGGTACCGTTTACTGGACGGAAAGAGAGAAAACAGTTTGTGACTGGGATGACTGGGGTCCTTGACATGCACAACTGGCTTTTGAAACCTGTGAAACTCTTCAGTAATGAAACGTGCAGCCACACCTTTGCACTGATATACGGTTATTTCTTTTATTGTGACCCTGGTGGGTCTGAAATAGGGCTGGTTGGTTTAAATAGGGAGAGTAAACAAAACACTCACTGGGCCATTGAAGGCTTTGGCATTCAGAGGCATGTTATAACTATGAATCTCCTTGCCTTTCCTTTCGTGTCATGTCATTTTAACTTGCAGCTCACTTTCTGTAGGTGCGTCAGTGTCTGATTCACACTGGTTATGCCCTTGTTAGCAGGAAACAGGGTACTTCCCCAGCCCTTGGACTTGGACTGATAATGCTGTTTTCAATACTGTAGGTGGGTGGAGGGTTATGAGGGCCTAAGGGGTTGTTCTGAAAATGGACAGTTACTATTGTGTGCTTGAAAACATTAGATTTTAAGAACAGCAATAGGTTCTTTTGCTGAACCAACAGACTCTTGAGTGTGAGACACTCTTGAGACAGTGAGCCCCCTGGTGCAGCTGCAAGGTGTTAGTTTAGCACACAGACTAGATGAATAGTCTCACTAACACCTCGACACTCCCACATACCACCTCTGACCGACTGATCTCAATGCCATTCCGGCACTGGGAGGGCGGTTTTCACATCCTGTGGCCGAAGAGTCGGGAGCCTGGCGGTGTGGCTAAGTTTCACACCCGACGGGCGGCGCCTCTGGACCCCTTCCGAACAGAAAACAGTGTACGCTTTGACGTCTGATCGTCAAAGAAAGAAATCCTTCACTGCACAAAGCACACACACACACATACACGCTGAAGACTTAGGATTTCTGGAAATAGGTTTGTGAAGTGTGGTGTAAACTGCAGCTCCTGCTGCAGGTGTTGATTATCCTGACGGAGACTCGGGGAAGAACAGTCGTCAGTCCTTATCCCTGCCTTGGGGACACTGCAGAGAAAGCTGTCCACTCCATCGGAAGTGCTGTTTCGTAGCTGAGCAATTTGCCCACAGGGAATACAGGGTCCTTGATGTGAAAATGAGTCATATCTTCATTGAAAAGACAGGGCTTTTAACCCTGGAGAGTGTGGCCCCACAGGAGTCAGAAAATATTGAATGTTCCTTTTGCTTCTGCACCCTGAAATGCCCTTCAGCTGTGCTGTACCTATAGGAGCAGATTTCTCCTTTGGGCAAACATAGGGAACACTGCTCATCTACTGTGGGTTAAGCTGATTGCCCACAGCTTCTTCCCGGGGAGAATAAGGACCGCATTCTTCTAATGTGAGTTTTATTGCCTGGAATATTAGCACAGATTCGTGGTTGTGAGATATCTGGTGTCAGTGATGAATGTTGATGTATTTACATAAAGGTGGGAGTTTCTTGCTCGCAGCCCAGGGAGCTCAGGATTTAATGATGATGCTTAATTGCGAAGTGTCTGCAGTCTGGAGAAGATTATCGGGTTTGTTTTTCTGAGGATGCGGCACAGGCAGCCCTGGGTGGCGGATTGGCACGTGGCGGCTGTGTGGCAGCCGAGCCCCCCCCCCAGACCCTGCGCTCCAGGCCGGTGCAGCTGGCGCGACGCAGGCCTCACCGCTGGGGAGGCGGGGCCAGGGGCGGGGCCGCCTCCGTTCCGCCCAGCAGCCGCTTCTGAAATGCTGGCTGCTGCTTTCCCTTTATTTTTCCCCCTTCCCTCGGTGTTCGGCTTTCCAAAACCCCCAAAAGACTTTCCTCTCTTCGTCTAGTGAATCCTAAGGGCCTGCGCGGTACGAAATGCCGCTGTGCCCGCCGTCCTCTCCGCAGTGAATGACCGAGGCGGGCACACGTCGCCCGAGCTGTGGGCAAAGATCTGCCCTGGCCACGCGGTCATGTGACGTGTCAGAGCAGTCCTTTTTCCCCAGCCATGACCCTTTGTTAAAACTTTTACAACACTGGCCCTTTTTTTTTACAAAATGACTACTCATTTTTCTAGTGTCAAAAAGATTTTGAAACGTTTTTTATGTATTGGAAGACTTAACGACACCAAAGCTTCTAAAAAATGACCTGATTGCGCAAGGAGATAAATTAGACATGATATTTCTATATCCTGTAGTCCGTCTAATAAACAGAAGTGGTTTGCCACAACGCACCCAGAAGTTTCTTTGCTCATTTTTTTTCCAGCTGTTGTTTTTGCCCACAGTCACATTCTAGGTCTGAAGCAGGAGTGCTTGGCATCATTGCATCAAATCTAGGCAAGAGAGATTAAGCCGGGTTTCTGGTTAATATTCAGACTCACTGATTCTGAGAAGTTGAACAATGAAACCATTAAAACTTGGGTCAAAAAATAGAAGTCTGCCCAGCTGTGTGGAGCTCAAACGAGCACGTTGTGCTGGAGATTTCTGAGTGGTATTATTACTGTATGCATTTTTTTTATAATCCTGCCATGTTTGTGGTTACAGACCGTAAATAATTTCTCGTTGAAGAAATAGAGCCAGCACGGTCCGATTAAAAAAAGCCATTCATCGCTCTCAGAACGCCCATTGCCACAATTTTCAAACGCATCCATAAAGTCAACAGGTTTTATGACTTGGAAGTCATTTTCATACGTTTAAATTAGCTTGTGTTTATTTTAAAAACATATCCTTCGTCCCTACAGACATCTTTCTGAATGATCTCATTCAGATTAGTCAGGGTAATAACTGCTCTCAGTTCTTCTGTCCTTATTGTGGGATCAGTCTTGTTGACCCTTCAGATTTATTTAATTGCAGCCTTAATGCTGTTTACTGTATGCTTAAGTGGAATGAAACAGTAGCAATTTAAAGTCGTAATGAGTGTGTGGAAAACACAGATTTGACTGCTCTCTTTGGAAATAATGGGAGAGCATGTATAGTGTTTGTAATGCTTGCCAAATGCTTAATAAAAAAAAACATCCCTTGAGTGTTGGAATTGAACGATAACATATGAGGGCGTTCTGCCTAAACTCATTTTTAGAGAGATTTATCCAGAGATTTTAAAAGTCACAATGATTGTGATTGGTGGGGGGGGGATTATGCTTTTTCCTTTTGTACATTGTCAAAATAATATACTGTGTGTGTTTTTACACGTTAGATTTGGGAAATAGAGTTCATCTTGTTTGGTCACTTTGACACCAGCCACAGAGTGTGCTACATCTGGAAAAGGTTTGTTTGGAAATTAAGCTAAAGCAAACCGGTATAGTCCTGTGTCATTGTAAAAAAACCGAAAAGCAAAAATTGGCATAATGTGAAGAAGTCTGTAATCTGTTTAAATCGGTGAGCACAGGTATCAAACTCTTTTGTTATGTCAGCAGTAATCTCTCAGTCTCAGGGAATCAGCTTAACTGGACATGTCTGTCTGCTGGAAACGTGTGAAAATCCGAACCTCTTGTTGTGAAATTGATTATTGAAGTTTTTTTTTTTCTGAGGTCTGTTTGTAAAGTTAAAGGAATAGAAACTGTTGAGGACTTGAAGTAACAGAGAGCCAAAGGGAATGTCTGAAAGTGGCTTGTTTATCCATTGTTATCAAGGCAGTAAATGGGGAGATAAACAGTCAGGTATCAATAATGGCACCGCGTAAATAACAGCTTACATGCTCTCACCAGAGGCGTTTCCTGTCATTTTCCGCGGTCAAATTCCGCGTACACTTTAAAATCCTCATGCTCACCTATAAGGCTTTACATGGCTTGGCACCTCAATACCTGTCTGAACTTTTATCGCCCTACTCCCCACCTCGCAACCTCCGCTCTTCAAATTCTGCTCTCCTTACTGTCCCCCAAGCCCGTCTACATTGTATGGGCGACAGGGCCTTCTCCTGCTATGCCCCCAAGCTCTGGAACTCTTTGCCCAAGGATATTAGAGAGTCATCTTCTCTAAACTCCTTCAAATCCAGACTCAAAACCTTCTTCTTCAGAAAAGCCTTTACTTAACTGGTTCCATTCTTCACCCCTCTGCTCTTCTTAATACCACCTTCCACGGTCTCCTCTATTGTTATTGTTGTATTGTTGTAATTATAATTGTGTCCTATCTTGTAAAATCTTCTTATTTATTGTTATTGTCATCCTGTAAAGCGCTTTGAGAAGCCACCTTTAAAGGCGCTATATAAAATAAAGTTTATTATTATTATTATTATTATTATTTTAGTACATTTTGCATTCGTCAATGTTTTTTAGGACATTTGAAAATTTTCGTAATCGGACATGCTGCAGATTTCTTTTCTTCAGAAAGATTGACTCGCCCACCAAAACCAACTGATAAACTTACAATACAACATTGGCTTTGCCCCCCCCCCCGAGGTGATGGGCAGAAGTGCAGCAGCCACTGCTCCTCTCGCAGGCCGGCGTGAATGACCTGCAGATGCTGAGCTTGTGCTGCTGAGCCCGTCTCTCTGGCCCGTGAGGTTGTGTGCTTATTTACAGCTGCAGACACTTGAGCAAAACCGATCTCTCAAGCCGTGCTGGCTTCCCATGTGAGCCGGTGCTAACAGATCGATGAGACGAGTGGAAATGCCGAAGGTGAAAATATCATTGAACCTTTCCTCCGGTCTCGGAATTTAACGTGCTCCCACAGAAACAGTGGGTGAATTTCACTCTTGACTTAAACACTTCAAAAACCCCGTCCTGCGGTTTGGTTTGTCACGTGTGTACGCTATTTGGGCTTTTCAGAACTTTTCAGGGTTTTGTGTGGCTAGCAGCTCTGCCCGATTTGCGATGAACAGCAATTTAACCTCGGTTATGAAAGACTTTGGAAATGGGCAACAAAAAATTAGTTGAAGTATGTTTATAATTTAGAATGTAAAATAAATGGTAACAAATTTAAACTTTTTGTGGCTTTAATATATCATTCAGATTTCAGTATAAACACTATATATTCCAATTTCATAATTTTTCCAACCACAAATATTAAAAAACACCATATTTTAATGATTCTGTAAATTGCACAGACCATATACTGCAGAAGAACGTTTCATTGACAAAATAATAACCCTCAAGTGTTTCGGGCTGCTTTTGATCTAAGTGAGATGGGACTTCTTTTTACAAGCATGTGTCGGCTTCGGACACACCAAGATGGTGACGTATTTGTAATCGGTTTAATTTTAAATCCATTTCTCTTAATTGGGAAGGCGATGGCATCCCATATCCTCTTTCAGAATAAGAGGTTCTTCCTGCGTGGCCAGTTATTCATCTCATTTGTGTCTTCTTTATATTGAACTTTTAAAAAGTAAAAATCTGTTATGCAGAACTTTAACCGTAGCAGAGAGAAGAGCTGTATTTGATGTACTGCGTGATAGGTGCAGTGGTTCCATGTACAGCAGTCATTTAGTCGTTTTTCATAAATTAATGTTTTCATAAGTTCTTTGCAGTTTCCATGTGCATTTTTTTTAGGTCTCATTTTTAAGGCATGGTTGATTTGTTTTTCAGTCAATACATGTTTTCCTTCTCTCAAGTTCTAACTTGAAGAGGAGGAAACGATAAGTGTTGAGGACAAACTCGGGGCTGACGGACAGGGAGAGGTTCACCGAAGAGAAGTGGGAGCTGGGCAAGTGTGTCTCAGACACACAGGTGGCCTGTGCCCTGCAGGTCCTCTTGTGCTGTTCTGCTTTCTCCCTTTCTCTGCACTGCAAGAACATACTATTGTGAATTCTGAGTTACAGCACTGGCTGCTGTTCTTATGTTTATATGCACTCATCTGTACAATGTGCTGGTACACTTTCTTTGAAGAAGATTTTTTTGGAGGATTTAAGCAATTGCAGAAGCCTGTGCTGCTCTTAAAGGGGTGACCGGGGCTTAATGGTATTTAACATTTTGACAATCATTACTACTTCATTCGCATTAGGAAGTTGGAGTCGGTCTGGCTTTGGAACATACAAAAAGCTTTGGCTGTTTCTTAGCCTTGTGTGAGGTAGGAAAGTTGAGAAGTTTTAGACCCAGGTCCGTACTGTATCTGTTCGTATTTACTGGATTCTCTGTGATCAGTATGTGCTGTTGGTTTCAGTTCATTTCAGGCAGTAAACTATCTTTAGTCAGAATAACAACCTCCTCCCTGCCTGTGATTCTTGGCCTTATTGCCTGCGAGCTCTGTGAAGAACTCTCCCTTTCATACAGCCTTGGCCTCCGTCCCCACATTCCTAACTTCATGCTTTTCTGCTTTTCCAGTTGACTCTGGACCAGATGACAGCTCCGATGACAACCAGAGTGTGAGCCTGGGTCCCTCTGTGCCATCTGATGACGTTTCTGTGGCCTCCGATTACCAGGACGACGGCTCTCCGGAGTGTACGTACAGTCTCCATTCACCTTATTCTCACCCGGGTCCGGCCCCGTCGGATACTGCACCATCCTTTCCTTCCCATGCCATCTCTGCGTACCTTCTTGCGCCACTTGGGCTTGTCAGCCATTTCGGCAGCCGAACGCTGGTCAGGTTCCTATTGATTGGATTGGATGCTGCAGCTCCAGTGTGCAGCTCCAGTCACTGGGGAGGGTGATGCCTTATTGATGAGATGGTGGTCGTTCGTGGCGTCGGTTGATGTCATTGGATGATGTCGCCCCAGGCTTCGTCCGAAGCGCTGTTTGGCTCGGTTGCGCCCCAGGCCTTCCGTCCAACATGGAAACGAATCAGTACCAGTGGGGGATGCGGGAGAAGTGGGTGTGAACCCCAAGCCAGGACAGAGCTGACCTCTGTTATCAAAATGATAGAGAGAACAAGATCAATTACAAGAGTGTGTGTGGGCATGTGATCTACGACTGTTCACATGTAGAAAATCTTCCTACAAAGGCAGTAACTCCTTAAGCATATGGATGATGTGGCGACGTCCCCACAGCTCTACTTTTATAGAGCCCAAAATAGCATGAGAGTGCCGAAGCTGTGGCAAGTCCCCTTTGACCTCGTGCGGGGTTTCTTATTGGTGGGTTTGGGGTTGGTAAGTAAAAGTGCAGCGAGATGCGGTGGGAGGCAGGACCGCAAACACGCGTGAGCAGTCGTCGGCGAGAAGCAGAGCGCTTAATTAAAATGGGTCGGTTCTGTTTTCCTTCTGTGTGTTTGCTAAGACACCCCAGGGGTGCCAGGCGCGTCCTGGGTGGGGGGGGGTGAACTGAGATGGCTCCTCGAAGAGACCACTGAACGTGCTTAAACAGCAAGCAGTGTTCATTTACACAACACCCATACCTCGCTCTGCTGTCGGCTGTTTCTTTGTAAATTATCCAGCTCCGAAGGCACTCCTGGCATCGTTAAATATTCACGTCAGCCTGGCATCTGTCCAGTTCCCCTCTTTCCTGATGTGAGGCTCGGATCTTGTGGCAATTTTTTAAACCACTGTTCTGTGTCTGTGCACTTCCATGATTCCATCAGTAACTTCCTTAGACTGCTTGGCAGAGCTCCCTGCGATTGTAAATCAATAATTACCAGCGACTCTCACACTTCTCCTTCAGAGAAAGCAGATTAAGCTGAACACATAAAGTGCAGCCAGCTGTGAGTCTCCGTGCACCCACTGCAATCCTACGCGTTTCTTTTATTATTAAAATATTAGACCAAGGGACAACCCTTTGAGAAATAAGACATGATTTACAGTGTCTAAGCATGGCTTTTTTACCATCATAGCAAGTGCCTGAATCAAAAGAAAAAAATGTTCAAGATTCAGCTACATGGAAATAAATATACCTAATCGTACGTAGCAGTGCCTTCATGTTTAAAGTAAATATTTTATTCACAAGTTCTTATGGAAGATTAATCAAAATTAAGTATAAATTTAAGCCTCCTTTAAGCAGTAAAAAACATTCTAGTAACAGGTGTAAGAAGTAAGTGTGTAAGTAAGGTTACCTAAAGGACAACTGATATGATCAACTGGAAGTCTCAATTCTCAAGTGTTCCTGAATGTTCTTCATTTTGCATTGATAACTTTTAGAAGCAACCACACAAAATTCCTTAGAAGGTTAATGAAGAGGTTAAATTCAGCTTCAGTTCACAACATAAACTCTTAATCCATTACAACAGAAAACAAAGTTGAAGACACCGTGAAACGCGGTATTTCAGTTCTGTCGATACACAGAAACAATCCCAGCGAAACGTTTGCCCCGTCCAGCTGTCTGTGGTGCCAGTTCCCTCTCCCTGCCACCTGCCTGCCTCACTGCGGGAGCTCGTCTGTAAGCCGGTTTGGGTTAATTCCGGGTATGAACATCCATCCGCGCACTTCTCTCCATCTCAGATATGCCCGTTTAATTTTTACCGATATGTCAGAGTTATGGATGTGCCGGGGCTGCGATTTGTCTTGCTGGTGGCTGTCCACCCGTTCACCTGGTGTGACAGATGCATGTGCGTGTATTGCGGAGGCAGGGATGGGTGAACAGGGTGGCAGGAAATACGAATGTGGAGGGATGGGGGGGGGGTCCTTGAGTTAGCAGCCTTGATTTCCTCAGAAAGGAGACACAGAGCTCCCTCTAGTGGTGTGAAACAGCAGAAGGCAGATCTCTAGCTTTCTCTGACATTTCCAGAACAGAAAATTCTCTTTACACATTAATGAATAGAAATAAAGCTTTACCTTCTTATTTTTTTATTAAACGCGTGTACTACTGTAAAATGTGAATTTTGGTTTAATACGAATTCCTCCATTAAAAAAAATACTTGCTTTGTTATTTCGGGTGAACCCGGGTAGATTGATATTCCAATGACATTGAGCTGAAATTTGGCTACCTTGGTTACAGGCCGATGCTGAAATGTCTAATTTTGACAATTGTGACTCGTTCATTTTAATTTTTACGTTCATTCATCCATCCATCCGTTGTCAGTCGAGGGTCTCAGTGAGCCAGAGCCCGACCCCACTGGCCCTGGGTTCGAGGAAGGATGGTACACTGGGTGGGACACCTGTCTGTTACAGGTATGCAGACGTGCTTACCGGTGGCAGTTTCGAGACGGCATGGGGTGAGCACGCCGATTCCAGCCCGGGGCTCTGGAGTTGTGATATGGGACTGCTACCCTCTGTACCATCGTTTCAATGGATTAATTAGAATTAATTGTCATGGGGCGAGCCGACTGCAGGTGTGCTATCCCCCCCCAGTGGAGAGTTCGGCTGCTGGCCCCTCCCCAGAACATCACCTTTTCTGGGGTCTTTTTCAGGCATTTCTGCTGCTGTTTATCAAGCGGATGCTTTTTTGTCTTGACTTCAGTTAGCATGAGAATACCGATCAGAGCATAACGAACAATAGGACAACAGCTGAATGTCAAAGAAGGGTTTAGGAGTGAAGTGCCAAAGAAAGTGCTTATTAATGTCGGAGATGCATGCTTTCTAAGCCCCGGTATAGTCCAGTGTTGGAGGCAGAGGCCTTCACAGTAAGCTGAAATGTGAGCCACTCACTGTGGGGACTATTAGTATTTTATTGCCTTTTAAAAGCCAGGCACTGTGTTACTTCTGTGCTTTTCATGCAGGAATAAAAAAGAATAAAACTGTAGAGTGACAGAATGCTAAACAGTTGAAACGTGAAATACCATGGTTGTTATTATGAAAATGCCTTTTTAGTGTTTCTGATAATTGTTAATGGTTTCCCTGAAGCACTGGTCAACGGGAAGAGTGTGGGATTTTTTTTAAATTCTAAGTTGACCTCATCAGAGCATTGTGACTCCACTCCTTTCCCTTTTTTCTCTTGGGTACAGTTATATTCCATGAGATTAATATTGTGAAAATGCTGTTTTGTTATTTTTAATCAGTGGGCATTTCAGTGCGTATGGTTTAAATTTTAAAAAACCCGATTACTGATTACTGCAGTCTGAGACATACGCCACTGTCAGAGCTGGAGTTAAAATGTGTGCTTGCCCTCTCTGTCTTGGGGATTCTGCGATAAGGAGGAAATGCGTTTTAAAAGAACCGTGCAGCTGAAGTCTTCACTTCAGTTCAACCAGTGTTCTGATTCTGCCCTTGATGCAATTTTTGCTAGATCCACAAGCAAGGGAAAAAGTTGAATCTGACAGCAGAGACAAATGTACTTTGTACATTGCTACACTTGCACGTACGTTAATCAGGGTTTGACTGCTTAAAAGCATTATCCTTGTGCAGACAAAAAAAAATTTACAAAAAAAAAGTTGAGTCAGGATTTTGGTGGTGTTTTGAAAAGCTCAGAAGCTTTTTTGTTTAAGTAATGGACTGTTCAGTCTGGAGATATCGGAGGACTGACCAGAACCATTTGTTAAAGGGGCATCTTTGCCTGGCTTGAAGGAAGTGTCTCCCATATTAGGGTGAGATTCCTACTGCATTCTGCCAAAACGTCGGGTCTTCACCACACGCGGCTGGGAAGAGGAAGAATGGCCAGGTGCTTTCTTACACAGGTGGAAGCCGACTTTCATCAGCGCAGGTGAGTTTG
Organism: Atractosteus spatula; assembly: GCF_055471065.1. Lineage (NCBI taxonomy): Eukaryota > Metazoa > Chordata > Actinopteri > Semionotiformes > Lepisosteidae > Atractosteus > Atractosteus spatula. Next base: position 9,523,199 of record NC_142731.1, on the reverse strand, counting down.
GCGGCAAAGCTGATGTCAGTCTGTCAGGATGTCTGCTGAGTGGCGCCCTTCCAGTTTTCAACACCATTATGCACTTGAAGCCCGGAGAAGAAATTAATCTCGGGAGAGCAATCATAAAAGAGTTTCTCTCAATAGCAGTGAGAGAACGGTTAGAGTGTAGCAAGACGTTCTTCTTCCTCCCCACCTGGGTCATAGTGGTTTGGCACCTACAGACTTAACGGGTCATTCCATTGCATTGGTAGATGAGGAAATAAGTCACAAAAGAGGTCTCCTTTTGGAATATTTCTTTTTCTTAAACAAAATGTTATGTACCCTTCTGGTCTTTTTTTTTTTCCTTCTTAAGCCACGGGTGCTTTGCAGGAAAAAAAAAAGAAGGAAAGATGGAAGAGATAAGAAAGAATAAATGTGAGATGGAGGGGAAGGAGAAAAAGTTGTAGCCTGTTAATCCTCCGTCATTGGCTGTAGTACCTCTTGCAGGACAATTGACATCATTATTCACTGTGATAATGCTCTCTATCCTGCTAATGGTTCCTGGTTCGTTAAAGAAACAAATGGGATCCAGGGTGACATCCTCAGTACCCGCCTGTTATTGTTAACGCCAATCCCTTCAGACTGATGGTATCGGACACAACGCTGACGGATACTCACGATGGCTGGGGGGGGGCGAGAGGTCTGGGTTTCTAGGTGATGGAATTAAAATACATGCTAAAAAACAGGGCGATATTAATGTGCTTCGTTTGGGCCCCCATCCGTTTTGTGAATTTGATTTTAGTAAGGCTGCAGTCAGCCCTGCTTGCTCAGAATAGAGCTGTAGCTTCAGGGTGATGCCTTGACAGACTGGGCCTTTTTTTCCTCACTTGCTTCATTGTGAAACTCTACACTGTAGCTGTGGGGCACTGTCTGTTTTTTTTTTTTATGAAGAGCAGTGCTGTCCTGTCCTTATTTGGTGGGTCATGAGCCATTACTCAGGTGTCGAGGCAGGTGTGCTGTACCTGGATACCTGTAACCCTGGCCAGGTGTTCCAGAGACCAGTCTCTCTCCACCTCAGTGGGCCTAGCTCAGCTCTTGTGGCTCTCACGATACCTCCATAGATTCATACTGAGCAGAGGCTTTATATAGTAGGTGCAGTTGACATCACTTTCATTGCTGTGCCCAACTCATTCTGCACTGCTTACATATCAGTCATTTAATCAATTTCTATCAGTTTGTACATGTGGAATATAATTCATTTGATGATTTTGGCCTGATGGGCTTCAGTGCAGGAACATGAAAATCAGGGCTGTCCTGTGGAAATGTTTTTGATCACCAGAAGCCAGAGGGGGGGGAAGAGGACCCAGAAGTTGGATGTTGGATATTTTAATTTAGAGTGGTTTGTTCCCAAACTGTCAATTACAGTCATTGAAGATGGAACGAATCCTTTTTTTAAATAAATAGCTGAGAGGAAAGGATAGAGAGAGACACTTTGCTGATGATGTGGCCTTGGTGTGATGCTGTGAGAGTGTAAGTGCTCTCAGAGCCGCAGAGCCCGGGCTTGGAGTGGATGATTTGTTAGCTACACTTGACAGAGCCAGTCAAATCGAAAATCACGCAGCTCCTTAAGACGAACATGTGCTGCACACTGAAAGGTGGTAGTGGGGTGTGGGGGGGGGATTTGCTTTGATAAATACCAAAGCGCCTGACTGCCCTGAGTGGCACTTTGGGAATTTTTCTCTCTGTATGTGCGTTACGTGTTCAGTGAAAGAAAAAAAAAAGAAACCGTAAGGGTGCCATATGTGTAGCGCCTCCTAAAACTCAGTCACTGTTGATTTACAGTGCTGCATCAGCATACCCTGCACTGCTGGTCTTTTTTCTCCTAGTTTGGAAACACGGACATGAAAGACTTTTAAATCTCAAATCCAAGGGGTCCCCTCCTCTGGCCCTCAAAGCTCTTTCTCCAGCAGGATTGCTAGGTCTGAGAAAAGTGTCTTGAGAAAAGAGGTTCTGTTATTCTGAATACAGCTTCACTACAACAGTGTATCCCTCCTAGTGTGGGTTAGTTAACCACACCAAGAACACCTGCCTGTTGTATCCCTCGAGGACCTGAATCCAATACCCCTGATCTGTGTCTGTTTGGATCTGGAGTCCTGTCATCGCTGACAGGGGTGCCCAGACACCCTCAGCGGTCGGATTTTATTGTAACCCTGGGGGGGTGTTTTGCTCACTTGCATTTGATCCCAAGTGTTTAGAGATGTCCCACCGGAAAATTCACTGTGGGTCACGAAAGTGCTTCTTTAACTTGGACTGCGGAGTGATGCACAAATTCTGGAGTGGCACAGAGCTTCTAAGGCATGCGGTTAGATTAAGAAGCAGGATGGGCTCTGTCTGAACATCTTCCAAAATACTGACATGCACGTCTGAAGTGCACCGTCCTAACTGGGGTTAAAAGACATGGGGTGTCTTTTATGCAGCTATTGCACTGTTTCCCAAGATGGTACATACAGAAAAGAGGAAGGAAGGAACGATTGTCTCTCATGTTGCAGAAGGCAGCGACAGTGGTTTAGAAGCTGTCCAGTAGAGAGGAGGCAGGAGACAGCCTGGTTTTGAGCTCTGCATCCCCTGGTGTTGTGTGCAGGGGTTGTGTCCTGTATGACGAGGCTTGTACACTGGTGGGAACAAGGACAGTATTGTCATACAGGACATGACTGCTTGGAGGAGATACAGTAATATTGGATAGGTTTTGAAATCTTTTATTTCAATACTAACCCCCGCACCATTTTGGTCTTCCAGTGTGTTTATTCAGGAATCCGTTGCACAGACTCATCCCAGACGTCCTGTACATGGCAATTGCTGACTATTGATCTGCAATGGACTGATAATCTCTCTGCCCTGCATTGTTGCATCATACAGAGGCCTTTCTCGCGACAGCTGTATGAGGTCAGCTGCTTATGATTTGGGAGTTACAAATAGAGAAAGGAAAATGAGACCTCATTATTCCGCTCATTCCAAGCTTATGAACTCCGTCTGGGTTCTACAGTGTCATTACAGCACATTTAAGAGGTGATGTTCCTAAGGTTTCAAAGATGCAATATCTAAAGATGCTGGACTCCTGCACCTGTTGAACTCCACATGACCCCAGGTGTGTCTCCCAGCAGATTGATATTTTGTGGAATCTGAGGTGCCTGAGAGAGAAGATATTGGTCAGGGCCTGAATGGAAAGGGCTAAGGCCTTTCGGGACCTTGAGACTCTCAGGTGATCATTCTTATTGTCAGTGCTGCACCTGTACATTATGCTGTGCATTGACGGCAATGTTATTGTTACAAGAAGAGAGTGATCATACTGTATACGAGAGAGGGTGTTTTTTAACATCTCATTAAAACATCGAGCGTTAATTTTAGAATAGCATATACGTGTGGTCAAACATGTCAGAGAATGTAAGAACAATTTCTACTGTATATCTTATTAAAAAAAACTTTAGATGTGTCAGTGTTTTTCACACAAAGGCACCTCGCTTGCACTGGCTGTGGTTTTATTTTAACTTCGTGCTGTGGCTTAACCAGCTTTTCTGGGTATCGTTGTGGAATATAACCATACCAGATTAGTCCCCTTTACTGTGACAAGCACACAAGCTGGAGTGTACAGCTGTGCGGACGCTTACATGCATCTGTGTTGCCTGAACTAAGGGGACTCGGAGGTCGTTGCTCTCTGATGCTTTATAAAGGAGGGTGCCGTTAAAACTCTGGGTGCTGGAGAGGAGGTGGCGAGGTCATGAGCGTGTTCTCTCTCCTACCTGTCACAAACAGACTCGCCCCACATCCCATGCCATCTTAAGATGGGCTGGAAATTTGAAATCACTGCCATCTTCCGCTGGCGGCTAGGCACGTTTCCTGCGGTCCTTTCCTTTTCCCTGAAATGGCGGCGGAAGCCGGGACAGGGCTATAGAGGAATGTCAGGTCTGAACCTGCGAACGTGCACGATCTTCAAACGCGCAGCCCCGTGTCGCATCGAATGAACGCGTCAGGAGGCATCGAGACCCCCTGGGAACCAAATATTCTGCAGGAGCGAAAAATGTTTCCAAACACTGCCACCCTGTGATGAACCCAGAATTTTTTTTCCCTTTTTTTTAGACAAAAAAACAGACTCAAATACAAATAAGAGCTACGTAAAGGTAAAGTCATTATGATAATTGCCCCAAAAGGGTAGATGGAGTTCAGAGTTCATTTTCTGTTCACCACCCTCAAGAAATGACAGATACCTCCTCTTTAACCCTAACTAAGGGGTGCTTAATTTTGGGGGGAAAAAGAAAAAAAGATGGGAGGACTTTCGGCCTCCCTAATGAAAATGACTACACTACAGGGGGAAAATTTAGTTCAAGGTTCGGCTTTATTGCAACAAAACAAACAAATCGTCTCTCCACCCCTTCTCAGTCCAATGTAAGGGCAGGGGGGTTAATGACGGTCTCTTGCTCTGTAAAGTCCTAAGCCTGAGTGAAAGTGTTTTGGGGGGGGGGGTGAAATCTGTATAGGAAAAATAAGTGTTTGTTGCTACACAGAACCAATAATGAGCAGAAAGGGTAAGTGTAGTTCAGGGTTCATATTTTGTTCACCGGATGGGAATCCCTTGTCAGTTTGTGTCTTGTGTCCCACTGTGAGGGGCGGTTTGAACTTCTGATCGGAGAACGTGCAGGACACAACAGCGAATGATAAAAAAAAAATAAAATATCTGTCCACAGCGCAAAGTGACAGCTGTCAATGTTGAGTTTTTTTTTAGATATTTTTGTTATACATGTGTCCCCTTGACTGATATTTTTTTGTTTGCATCGTAGAGGGGATTATGTTTATTATTATAAAATACAAATGCTGCGGCATTCTTATTGCTTAATCAAAATCAGGAGGAACAGAAGCACAGCTCAGAACAATGTGTGAAATTAGTGTAAATGCTGCGATACCATCCACTAAGAATCTATAAAAAGACAAGAGCAATGCTTGTAGAATTTGACTGTGATCATAGCTTGATCGCATAAATATCACCTTATTTTTTTCTGTGTAAAGTAGCGAAGCTCTCAGTGGAGTGTCTGAATTTGTGAGCTCTGCTGTCTGTTGGTCGGGTTTTGAAGCCTCGTTTCTAGCCACGTTCTGTCTGGTCTGAGCTTACAGCTACCATCGCTCCCTTCTCCCCTTCATTACTAGCATTGAAGGGGACAGGTAAGCGATCTATCCAGGCCAGCATGAGAATGTGTAGATAATTAGATTATTAGTTAATAGACACCATCAATTTCAAGTCTAAGCATGCTTTTAAATATGTATGTGCATCTCTGTGTTATTCCAAAAACATATTTCAATTTTAAAGCCGTACCTATCACAACGGGAATTTAAAAGGTTCATTTCTCAGCAGCTATTTTCCTGCAGCCGTTCATTTCTCGGCGGTGGTTTGGGGTCAGATCTTGGCGGCTGTGATGCATTCTTCTATTCCATCCTTTCAAAAACATTTTTCCTTTTGGGAGGGGAAAAAAAGGAAAGGAATAAAGAATCGTTGCGTAGTTGTCCTTAAAGCAGCAGTAACAGCTGATCTGTAAAGATAATGACTTGCAGGAGGGTAAGTATAGTTCAAGGGTTCAATTCCTGTTCACCTACCGATAGCCTTCGTCACTTATCAGGTATTTAACTTGGAAATTGACTGTCTCTATCTCCCCGCGCTCTAACCTGAGTGCTTGCGAGCTAGCCGGCAAACGCCTGTGTTTTTTAATTTAATGGTTTGGCTTGTTGTCTCCAGTGAGGTGGGTGACACCAGATTTGTAATAGTTGACAGGAACAGATGGACCCTCCATTGTGGAGCCCCGTCTGTATGGTAATGTGAACTGAATTTCACCCGAGCCGCACAAGTGACCTGACCATGCACACAGATTTGCTTTGCTTCGTCTGGACGACAAGAGATTTACCCCCCCCCCGCCCCCCCTCCTCCTGCTCCCTTTTTTTTTGAGGGTTGGGGATTGAGGATGGGGTTGGGTTTGGAGGCCGAGTGGGATGGGGGGGGGGGGTTAAGATGCTCTTGTTATCAGAGTTCCAGAGGCAGGTCAAGTTTGCGATCGGTCTTAAAGAGGTAGAAATTGCATGTTTGTTTTGCGAAGGGGGATTTGGGGGAAAATGAAGGAGCCCCCTTTTCAATATGTACTCCACCACCCCTGCCGCCACTCCCTCAGGTTATCCCGGTGCTGGTTCTGTGCTCTTGGTCCGGTTGGTCCGGTGGCTGGCGGTTTCAGTCCAGTTTCGCAGAGCGGGTCCACCTGTGACGGCACCGAGGCTTCTCTGGGAATAAAACAGAAGTGAGCTTAAGGAGCCGGACTAAACCGATTTAAATTTCCAAAACCAGTCGCCTTTTTCATTCATTCCAAATGATTTTAGCAGTTAAAAAAAAATGTATGCGTCTGTCTTGGGTCTAAACCAGTGCCTGTATGAATTGTTTTCCTTTTCTTCCGTTTTAATTTGTTAGGATATTCGTGCAGTGTTAGTTTCTTTTCCTCAGACTCTGTTTCATGCGGTAGTTGGATAGCAAAGCACTTAATAAAAGCCCTTGTTTCACATGGATAGTTATTAAAATGATCTTGGTGTTTTATTATTTTATTTGAAGTGCCAACAGATGTTTTCCAAATGTGGAACGCAAAATAAAAACTGGCTTTGTTTAATGACAATGGAATATAATGTTGTCAGGGTTTTATTCATTGAATGCAATTAGGGGGAGAAAAGGCATGTATTGTCATTCCTGTTGTAATAACTGGAGTACGAATCGCGGGAACAGTTGGGGAGTGGGTCGCTGCGGATTGCACTTGCTGTAGTCACAGCGTGTTTCATGGGTTCGGAAAACAATCATCTGGTTGTGATTTTCCTGTTTAGATAATCGCTATATGCGTGTCATTCAGTATGATTAAAAAAGTCTGTATGACAAATAGGCCCCTTCTGTTTTAAAATGCAGGCTAGCGGCACACTATTCTGTATTTTTTCGTGTTACTAATCTGGTCTTTTTAAGAACTTGTAGTAGATTTAGTGTAGTAGTGTTTTCAGTCTCTATGGCTGCCAGTCCATTTCCTGACATTGGGTGCAAATGGGTTATTATTCATGGCAATCAGAATAGCTCTAAATACGAGGGGCTTAACCAGGGCATCCGCACAGTGTAGTGATTTTATTAGCTGCCGATTTGTTCAAAATCCATACTGCTTAAAAATATATTAAGTCTCAATAGAAATAAAAATAAACTGGAACGGGCTTTTAGTTTCTCTTTAACAACTGTTCTGTGCATTTCACTGCCAGAAGTATAGTTTTAAAATATGTGCAAATGCACAATTGCATGCATAGGAACAGTCATTTTTAAGTGTGCTTTGTTTTAAATAAATAATATTGATCTTTTGTCCTGAAACCTGAATCTTGGGTTACTGTTCAAATTCTAAAAAACATACTTGGGGCTTTTTTAAAGAAAGCAGATATTTCTTCTGGAATTAGAATATTATTTTTTAGATATTGTTTTTTCTAAATGTTTTTAAGGGGGAAGGTCAGATTACAGTCTTTTTGGGGAATGAAAATGCAAATACAAGACCATTATTGGACGATTTATTGATTTTTCCCCTGTGCTGCAGGTTGATAAACCTGCACTAGTTTGGTTCCTGCTCACAGAGCTATCTGCTCTCACTGACAATTGAAATAAAGGCATATTTCCACAACACCTCTATTCTCTGTTCAATGACAGGTCTGTGGAGCTTATGGATATTTGACTCGGTACAAAATGGATACTACAATAATCACAATTTTAACTTTTAGCCTTTCTGTATGTTCACCGTTATGAAATATTTGATATTAGGCTATACGCAACCCACCAGTGCTGGTAATGTTTGATTTTAAAACCCTTAATATATTATGTAAAAAATATATATATTTTTTAATATTTATGTAACAACTAGACTGACTTGCAATGATTTGTTCATACAAATCAAAAAAATCTTTGGTCATTTTTTCTGCAAAAGTAAAAAAAAAAATTCGGAGACAAGGTGATCTTTTGATCATTGATTGACTCTTAATTTAATAACAATGACTCTAAATAATCATGAAATACTGTCTAGAAATGACAGTTGCCAGTAAAGAAAAACTGTTTCTATTTAATAGCATCTATACTGTAATTTTTAATAACAAAAAAATTAAGGAGTCAGAATGCTGGGCAGGGATGCGCTTTGCATTTGTATGTAATTAAAGGCATGGTGTAGGGAAATGCTTGTTGTTCAGTGATGCTCCATTAAATAGGACAATATGCGTATCTCACACCTGTACTTGTTTACTAATAGCACAATTAATTGTATTGGAAAGTGATAGTAGTGAATTCCATTAACAGATAACAGGTGACTTCTGAGAAGACTAGAACTTCAGACTTCAACTTTAACTTCTAAATCTGGTTCTGTATGTACAGTTGCAATTTAAAGCAGGCAGGCTTTGGATATGCATTTGAAAATACGAATCATTTATTTTTGCATGTATAGCTGAATGAGTAATCTGACACTTTAATATTCTGCTTTCAGTGTTGTTAAATACTTTGTGAATATAAATGCGCACTGAAAGCAGGCAATTAGAAATTAAAAAATGTCATAGTTCTATAACTGTGAGGAGGGGGAGACACCACCCAGCCAAGACAGAGCCGGGCGTTCAACAGAGCAGAGTATCGAAAGGGAAGAAGAGTTTTTCTGGCACCCTGGTGACCCCCGCAGCAACATTCGCTTTCTGTGCAGGATAGTGTTGCAAAAAGAAAGGAAGACGATCTGCATCAGCTGGCGCTAACAAAATTTGCCTCAAACCTCATAAGGGCTTTCTGAAGTGAATTGAAATAGATGAACGTCAGCGCCCCCTGAGTGACCGTATAGGTTTTCTTGCTCTGGCCTGCGAACTTTTGACCTGTAGGTTTTTGGACGGTCACTTCGTGACCTGTCTGAACTCTGGCTGGTATGGCCATGTCTGGATTATTGACCTTGCGTCCATGGCGACCACAGAGTTCACTCGGGGAGCCTCTGTGCTGGAAGTGGCTGGCGATTCCAGCTCCAGTGATCGCTTCTGCTGGGGAGACTCCAGTCTGGTGCTCCTCTGCAGCAGAGCACATTTTTCCATAAGATTAAGGCACTGCCCGTGCCGTGCTGATTAAAGTAAAATAAACTACATCATGCAGGCTTGGGTCTGTAATTGCGGAAATCAATTATCTCGAAAGTTTGTTTTTGTGTTATTGATGAGTTTGTGATTTTAAGATTTTGGTGAGCGAAATAATGAAAGCAGCCCTGACGACAGCGATGGTAGCAATCGTAGTAATACCACACCGTGGCTGTGGTAAGATGTAGTTTTTGTCTTTGTTTAAAGTTAAAGTTGTAATGATTAAAATTGTTACCCTTAAGATCGGTGCTCATTCAGAAGCAGCTGCTGTGGCTGTCCAGGTGATGTTTTACCTGTCTCTCCTGGTGGCTACAGAGATGCTCTGGTTATGCCGGACCCCGGTTTTTTCTCACAAACTCAGGCTTCAGGTGATCCTCTGTGATGGTTCCTAATGGAGCCAAAATTGTGCCCTTGGTTCCCTCTCCTTACTCGCCCCTCAGCCCGTACTCTTTAAAAGCGACCCAGTCCCATCACCTGATCCCTTCAAATCCAAATCATCGCGTTCCCAGGAGACAGAAATGACACTTGCGTTGCACTTAGAAATTGTGGAACCCTCCGGGGAATTGGCGAAACGCTCCTACACTTTCTGAAACTAACCTGCTGGGTTCCTCCTGCCTGGAAATTGTTGTTTTCGTGCTGTGGTTTTTTTTTTTAAATTGTTGTGGTTAAAAAAAACTGCTGTAATTTTGTGATTTTTTTTGGCCAAAAGGCAGATTTCACCCCTTCCACGGTGTGGTCACAGGGCGGACTGAAACGAGCTCCTCCTGGGGTCCCTTGGCCTGAACTGAATTTCTGAAAAAAAATTATTCTATATATATAGAAAAGAAATCAAGAGAAGTTTAATAAAATACAATAGGTATTATTCAGCTATATAAGCGTTAGCTTTTGGTTTGGTTCAGTTTTAAATAAAAAAATAATTATTAACGCTACAAAGCCATAATTGATCATTTTGCTAATTTTAGTCCCCCCCCCCCCCCCCCCATTTTCCTGTGGCTACTCCAACACTTATTTTTTTTCCACCATGATAAATTTCTCCCCCATTATAAACACAGAAACTCCGTATAAATATTGGCAGTCCCAATTGTGTAATTTCACTCTGGGGGACATTAATTTCCATCCCGTTCATGATGGAATGGCCTTTTCTCACTGCAGCAGGAGTGTCAGCCTGAGCAGACAATTGAAACTGTTCAGAGAACGGCCCGGCGTTTGCAAACAGGCGAGATGGACTGGGGTTTGAGTGAGGAAGTCCTCAGATTCTGAATTCATTTGGTCACAAATGGAGTAATGATCGCGTCTTTTCTGTGCGTTATGGACAAGGGCTAAAATGCCAGGACATGTATTCATTGCGAGTGCCAGTCCGAATGAGTCGCGGAGCTGATCAGGCTTCGCCTAGTGCCTTAGAAACATGTGCACGAGCAGAACGCCGGCAATGTGTGTGTTTTTTTTTGTGTGCCTTTTACAGTGATGCCTTCATTTCCAGAACAAAAAAAAAAAATTGGCCGTTGCACTAATAATAATTTTTCAGTCTGTGCTAATCGCGCACTCAGAATAAAGAAACTGCTCCCCATATCCTCTTCAAATACGTGATGTTATGCTGTTTTTAATTTTTTTTATCGCAGACAAATAAAATGTGTCCAAAATCGACGTGCAGTCTGTGTGGTCATCACAGATTACGTTATGTGGGGAAAAAAAACCAATGTAATTTCCAAGATGTGAACCACACAGGGCATTGGTGACCATATTAAGAGTGGCATTTTTTTACCTGTTTTTGTAGTTTGGTTACTTGACAGCATTCTCTCCTCTTTTTTTTTTTTGGTTGCAGCAGGGAGAAAAAATTAGTGATCGTCTTTACCCAATATTAACTGGACTTGGATGGCATTTGCTTTACATTGCGTACCAATTGAGGTAAAATAAATTTTAAAGTGAAATGATGGCTTAAATATAGGTTGAGAATTATATTTCGTGATGCTTATAACTCTGCTTTCTGTAATACCTGTGTGTGAAGCAATGGTGGATTTATGGCCACGGTTATAATTATGGTAATAAATTAAAATATTATGGAATTACTTAACGAAGCTTTATTATTAATTCTGATTCAGGTTATTGCAGAGGTGATAAAAACGTGAAATCTGAAGTACACAGACGCTTCGGACATTTGCGTGTTAAACACTTGCAGCGTTTTCTGATTTTGAGATGATGGTGTTAGCGGGCGAGTGGGGATTTTAAAAGTTTAATAGGGTTTACTGTTAGTGTCCTTGGGAAAATGACAATGCAGAATCCACGTTATAAACATGGCTGAGGTTAAATGCCATTTTTCTTCCTTCTCAACCTCATATTTTTAATAACTGAAATAGGAGAAAAGGGCATTGACTGTTAATGTAATTAGATTTACAAATCAATTTATTTTAAATTAGTTTATCAAGAGGAAGTGTGACTGAGGAGAGCCCTGTAGGGCAGACAGGCAAGGCATTAAGAACCAAATGTATAAAAATTAATTATGAAATACATCATAATAAAGAGAGGAAAAAAAATTGTTCCACTACTTTGAATAGACCGAATTTCTGAAAATCGGTTCCCTGAAGACACATTGTTGTGAGAAAAGTATCAGCGTGAAAGTGCATTAGGAATAGCAAGTGTTAGAGGTGAGACAAAAAATGGCTTTTTAACATTATATTGTAAAATTTAAATTGATCATTTTGTAATTAAAGTTGCAATGTTCAGAGGATAAAACCAGATCATACGTACTTTTAGAACAGGTGATCAAAGGGTTTGCAGTCTTAAATCATGTTTTAGATGTTTGTTCTAAAACTAGCCGATTTCTATAGGGGTGCCGGTTTTCTTATGACCTTGAAAATTTCTAGCCACCTTGTTTTCCATCGGCACCTGTAATAAAGGTACAGGGCTGCAGGTACAGCCTGCAGCGTGCAAATGTGAATAGCATTTTTTAATTTAGTTAATAATTTATCAGTACAGAACAATATAGGATGTTATATACAGTATATTATCATAATGATGAAGTAATCTTATCTGCAACTATTTGCAGGCTGGAACATCCATTATATGAAATTAAGAAAATATCACTTGGTGAAATTTAGAAATTAGTCAGGCTATTTTAAATGTGTTAGAGGAATGAACAGTCAGTGGTGCAGAGAAGTACAGAGTCATTTGTTGAATGTTATTGTATCAGAATCCTTCTACCCATCTCCCTGCTCTAACAACATAAAATAAAACCTTGATCTTTAATTGTTGGAATAGAATATCTTTTTTTTTCAGTAGCACTAATAGCAGTAACCCTGGAAACATGAAACTTTGGACATTATTTTCTCCTTTATATCAGCTACAGTATTGTATGACCTCCGTGCAATAACATTTTCTTCTTCTGCTTGGTAAGTTTGACATTCTGCTGAAAGAAAAATATGAGTTGTGGATTGTAAAACTACAAAAGAAAAAATATTTAGACAGATAATGTTTCTCTCCTTGTAATAATGCTTCTGGTACAAAAAGCAGTTCCCTGTTAAAACAGTGAACTTGTCTATTCTTTTCAAAATATAACTGAGGCTGTGCACTAAAACTATTTTTTTTCCATATTCCACACCTCATTTGCACTCTTAAAAAATTAAATGATTTTCTTTTTTGCTGCTTTTATTACTATTATTGTAATTTATTTATTTTTCTTGGTTCTTTTACCAGAGCTCTCGGAAGAGAAAAAAAAGAAAACAGTAAGATTCATTTTCCGTGGCGTAGTCGTGCATAGATTTAATAAGCATCCGAAGGTATGATCCATCTGCAGGGTATGCAGAGCATGGTAAATTACTTCTGGTGTGATGGTGCCCCCCCTCCTCTCCCCTCCCTCCAGCCTCCATCCCTTAATGAATTGAAAAAGACCCCTTATTAGACTTGGAACAGGCTTAGCTCTGGTTCCGCCATGCAAGTTCAAAAGTTCACACTATTCCCTGAAGGCTACTCTGCTGCTGATGATCATTTTTTCTCCTCCTTCCTTGCCTTCTCTTCCCTCCTTTCTTCTTCTCTGCCTCTCCTCTCTTTCTTCCCCCCCCTATTTATCTTGCACAGTCTCAGGTGTCTCTCCTTCTTCTTTTTCTTTCTTTCTCTCTCTCACTCCCTCTTCTCTTCCTGGGTAAAGACACAGATGCCTGAAAGCGTGGATTGGGTGTCTTTAACTGAGGGACATCTGTCATATTGCCCCCCACACACCTCCTCCCTCCTTCCCCCAGCACAAGTCATCCAAACTTACCCACTCTCTCTTCCTGGCTCTGTTTGACTGATTCAAGATTGGAAAAGCTGCCTGCAGACACAGATTTATAACCCCAGCCTCTCTGCAACTCTGCGCCTGCACTTTCAGCCACTGGCGGAACGCCTTCCACTTTTGTCTTCGTTTGTTTATTCAGGAGATTTTCCTTTTTACCACTCTGATGTTCTTAATTATTTGTGGGGGTTTCTGGCATATACAGCTCCCTTTGCCCACACCTTTATCCCCCCCCCCCCCCCCCCCCAAAGACATTGCCCCAAGCCTCACTTATGGTTTGGTTTCATTTAGAAATTTTGCTGCTCCTCTTCGTTTGACAGGTCTGATGTATTTTCATGTGTCTCCGTTCCGACGTCCCCCCACGGTCCCCCTACCTGCTGCTGTCCTTGTGCCCTGTCGTGTCCTCACCAGCAGAGGAGAGGGTGATGCCAGGTTCCTCTTCTGTGGCAAGCGTCTGACTTGTCCGCATTCCTCATCCCAGAAGTTTGCATGGTGGCCTTTCTGTGCTCAGGCGAAGGGCAGCGAAACGAGAATGATGATAAGAAGAGGAATTATGGGGCAGCACACAAATCTTAGAAAGCAGTGGGGCTGGAGTGCCTCAGTGGCACTTGGACTTGAGAAGGGACAGAGCTGTTCTGTGCTTGGGATTCCTGTGCCATATCCTGATCAAAGTTGTTAATGCCCCGATTTTGATATTTTAGCTATTGCACGATCATCTTCGTCGGTATAAATCTGGCTTTTTTATGTAAAAGCTTTAATAATCAGTGTCAAGCGCGAGGTCTTTTTTTCCCTCTAGTGACTCTGATTCCGTGAATTTCTTTGTAGGTTTAGTTGATTCTGTGGGTGGGGTTGAGAAATGTCGTCTCTGGCTGTGTGATGTGGACGCGTCACGCTTGAGCACCACCAGGCTGCTTTCCGCTTCTGTTACTCACCCTGCGATTCGCGGGGATGCCCACAAACTGTCGCTGCGCTCCCCGGAACTGCTGCGGCTCAGGAGTGGAAACGCGCGGACCTCCTCTCTCCCTGGCGGTTCTTGATTTTTATCGCTGGCGGTCGTGCCGTTAGGGGGGACCGGGGCCGCTCTGGGTTGTGGTCCGTCAGGGGTTTCAGGCCTGGAGACCAGAGCCACGGGTCTGGGAAAGGCCGGCCCGGCAGCACATGAATGCAGGACGGGCTCGAGCGCCTGGCATCACCGGCTCTTTCAGGAGGCGGTTTAACGCCACACTCCATGACGGCAGTGCCACCGTTGGCCAGACGGACATTTCCGCTAAGCAAAGGGGGGAGTGGAGTGTTTAAGCCCCGTCTCCTGTGACTTTATGGGCAGTTGCTGGCGCTGCTGGAACCTCCGCCTGCCGCCCTTGTGATGTTCATCTCCTAAAAATGTAATTACAGCCGTGTTAAACTGCAGTTAGAGTATCGCCGAGTTCATTTAACCTACAGTTTCAGCCATGCACCACAGCCATTTGTCCCAGTTAATGCCGCGGACTGCAGGGTTTCTGTCTTTTTTATAGGCCTGCTCGAGCTTGTTTGGAGCTCTTCAATTTGGTGTTACCTGCACTTTGTCACCCCCTCTTGTGCACAGCTGCCAGCGCCGCGGAAGCTCTGTGCTTGGCGTTGCTGTGTCAGTGTATGAACCCCCGGACCCCAGCCCAGCGGAGAAGTCTGGGTCTAGCAAGTGGGTGCTTGGTTTTGACATGGCATGAGATGCGCGCTCTATCATGGGTGGAATTCGTATATTTAAAGTCGGGCCTTTTGCTTCTGTGCCTTTTATAATTCTTTATCCATCTTGCGATTTATTTTTAATTAGAATTTTTAAATGAACTTGAAGAGAGCATCAACGACCCTGACATTTAATCCCAATGTGAATAATATGGTGCGTAGATTCATTAGCAGCAGTGAACTTAGTGACTCTCTTCTGTGAAGCTACAGGAGTTGAAAAGGAAAAAACAAATCAGGTTATTGGAAGTAACCAGGGCAGAAAATGTGCACACATCTTTCAGTTCTCTTTCCCCCCCCCCCCCCCCCCCCAGTCCCAGACATATTGGGTTTTATAAACTGACTGCATGCCTTGAAGAGCCAGTGATCCACTTTATGGAGGACTGAGCAGAGCAAACACTACTACATGTTTCTGTGTTTCTTACAAAAAGACTGAAGGAAAGGAAACAGAAAAAAGAATTTTAAAAAAAGCTCAGACGAATCTCCTTTCTGTAACAAAGAGCAGGATAAAAAATTCAAGCCCAGTAGCTCTAATCTGCCTTGTAGCTGTCTGTTTCTCAGACTAATAGCGAAACTATCAGAGTCGAAGGGTTCAAGCAGAGGTTAGCGTTCCCAGGTATCTCCAGTGCTTACTCCCCCTTCCTCTTCCTTGCAAATGAGAATTTGATTTTTCTCTCCGTTGGACTCCATTGCTGGAGATTAATGAAATTTCAATGCAAGGCCCAGGTGCCCCTGAAGCTTTGTTAAGAAAATAAATGGTGATTCTATAGGCATGACAGACTGCGCGCAGACAGGGAAAAAGGTGTATGCATCTCCACATTGCGCGTAGGAACTGTGACCACATTGATTTTTTTTTTCCCTTTTTAAGTTTGTGGCAAGGGGTGGGTGAGAGGGGGTGGGCGATTGGAGTATTCTTAATTATAAATGATTGATCTCCAAATATTTTTTGCATGTTGTTATTAAAGAAACAGTGCGGCCCCATCCTCCTGTTTTCATTTTAATACATCTGCATTTATGAAAATATGGGTTTAGGCGTGCATGTTTGATAGGGGCTGTGCGACCATAAATATCCATATAAAGAAATGTCACTTAATTACACACTGGTTTGACAGATCATTATACCTCCTCTCTCTGTTACACGGTGCTGTAGCATTTAGACATAAATATACTGTAGCCTTTCCAAAACAATGCAAGTGCAAATTATAAAAAGTATTTTTGTATGCAGGAGCTTTTATCTTCTGCCTGATTTTAGCTTTACGGTAAGATGGTAAATGACACAATCACACTTTTTGTCTAAACCCAGTTGCTTAGTGTTGAGCCACTGGGTTTTAATTTGCCTTTGTTTCAAAACAGTTAATTGTGATTTGTGAAATGCAGCCACTGTTACTGCAAGGGGAATACGAGAGGTATATTACAGTAGCTCGTATCTGAAGTGAGCCCTCAGCGTGTGTGCGTGTGCATGTGACTCATAACTAATTGTTGGAGAAGGTGAAAGCTCCCGGATTAAGTTTCCTAATATGTAAATGTTTAATAAACATTTGATGGCAGCATTTGACCTTTGTAGTTGGATGGAGACGATAACTCAGTGGAGCTGGAAAGATTCTTGGATGCGGTGTCTAGCGGCAGAATTGCTCTTCTGTTTCTGTTCCCAGTTACTCTGCTTTTGACATTTTGAAAAAGACTAGCATGCATTCATTATACGTTTGGTATTTATGTAACGGGGGCATTAAGCGCCCACTTGCACGCCAGCATTACGATCACTGTTAGTATTTAAACAAAGGACAGAGTGAGCATGAGTGTCAGTGTAGTGGGCTGCGTCTGGGACCATTATTCCGGAGCTCCCTGCACTTAACGGGACGCATAAACAGAGTATTGATTGCAGGTTTGCTTACAAGTGAATTAGTACTTCCTGGGAAGGATTGTTTCCTTCAGCTGAGTGGAGTGGATAGAAAAATTAGTGAGAGATTTTGAGGCTACAATCCCACCCCCACCCCACCCCCCCCCTCAGGCCTATTTCTCCAAAGCTGCAGCTAAGTCAGCGATGAAGCCATTATAAAAGTTTCCTTTGATTCCAATAGGGGGGCCTTGCAGCTTTTATCTCATCAGTTAGGTGCAGCTCAGTGGACTGTAGTGCTAAACAGAAATGCAGTTCCTACAAAGGTGGTAATTGACCATGCTTTAAATTTGGTGTGGTTTAGTTTTCTTTCATTTTCTGTAAAAAAAAGATTTATAAATGTATTTGATCAGGGCTCAACATGTCCAGTTCACTCAATTGCTATATTTATTTTCTATTTACCACCATTTTAATTGCTGGGCTGGTCCTGTTAATTTTTTATTTAAATCATTTAGGACCTGGCTGAGGCAGAGCTTTCCCATTGTTCCATTCTGTCATCATCTGTTCCTATTGTTTCTTCCTTAGAAACCGTTTCTGAGAAATCGTATGCAAAATGGTGACGTTACACTTGCTTACACGTGCTTATTTTCGGCCTTTTTTTTGCTTGATTGTTCGTGATTATTCCCAGCGAGTTATTGCACTAAGATAATAAAATCGGCTTTCTCTTTCTCATCAGCCCCTACGTGTTTGGCTCCTAGATGTAATCAGCTAACATCTTCCCCTTCAAGCTCTGTGAGGCTACGGTGCGAAGAAATGCTTTTGCAAAAACCCAACATACGCTTATACAAAACACAAACACACACACTCGAGCAGATCCAAAGCCAGCTTCCATAAGGTTTGTGAGACATCAGGGACTCCTCTTTATTGCTGTAATTAGTCTTTTATAGAGCAATTACTGGAGGAAAGGATGCCACATGCATGCTGCAAGCACTGTGGTGTGGGGATAGTTCACAGCAAGACTAGCTCGGCAACTGGCTTTTTACAGAATTAAATGAATCCTCAGAAAAACACATCTGAAGCAGTGCAGAGTTGAGGAGTTGTCCTTGATGGTTTTAAGCAGTTGTGTTGTTAGTGTCAACAGTTTTAGGGCCCAGTAGAGACTTGGACGGCTGGGCTGAAAAATGCAGGCTTGCTGATTTGAGCAGCAGGCCAGCTGTACGCCATAGGAGAGGTGTCAAATGATATCAGCTCGTCGTCCCTCCAAGCAAGAAAACACGCAACAGAAGAAGCCTTGGAATAAATAAACAGACTTTAACTGTTTCTGTTCAGAAAGGGAAACCACAAGACTTGTCTAAAAGTTTTCTAAAACAGTGTTCCCTTTCTCTTGCACAGGTATAGTAATACCTGTGCAAGAAAAAAACAATTGGAAATCTATCAAGGAATTTACCTTCTGAATAAAAAATAGCTGTTGGGAGATTTTAAATGTGATGTTGAGAATAAAATCTCCAATGTGTAACACTTGCAGTGGATTCCATTTTAAGCACTATGGATACTGTACAGAGATGTTTGTCTTGTATGCACAGTTGGAACAACGCTGGAATGAAAGTGAGCTATAATAAGTATATTGTCCTGGGATTTGCTTACTCTTCATTGTGTGCCATCCAGAGAGACCTTGTTCCTCGTTTCTGCACTCCACGAGGACTTGTCCTAGGGACATTCGGGCTCTGCGAGATGGAGCCAAAATATGGATGAGTTTTTTTTCCCCCCCCGAACGATTTCTGCGTGCATGGAGCTGGCAGAGTTCGTGCGCCGGCGTACGACCAGAAATCTATCCTTCACCTTCAGCCACTGGCGGCCTTTGTTTGTGACTCTCGCTCCGTTTGTTTAAGGCCTGTGTGGTTTGTGCTTTCCGGCCTGGTGTTGTTTCAGAGGAAGGATACTGAGGGGAGGGGGTGGGGGGGAGTGTGGAGCTGGGTGTGGAGCAGAGAGGGAACCAGCCAGCCGTATCGCCCGGAGAGTAACCGTGACTCTGTCCCAGCTCTGGGGTCAGAATGGGCTCTAACAATAGGAGGGGGATCCAGGACTGTCACACCCGTGAAATATTAACTCGGCTTGGCTTCCTGTCCGGTCACAGGAGCAGGAAAAGCAAAGGATGAGAAAATGCGAAGGCCAGGCCCGCACTTCTCAAGTGTGTGTCGGGCTCTGACCTCTTCCAGGCAGGGAGGGAGAGCCGGCGTCCCAGACACGCCGCATACGAGATCCTGTCTCGCTTTTCACCCTACCAGCTTGTTTATTTATGTCTGCTTGGAAAGAACCAGCGAGTTTTCCGTTGGTTTGCGTTTATTTCAGCTTGACAGCCGCGGAGATGCTTTTTTCTTTGAGGATGCTGAATGAAATAATTAATTTTCAAGGCCATTTGATTATAAGTTTAATTGCACATTTTTTCATTTTTTAGAACCCGTATGTTTTATAGTTTAACACTAATCTAGTTGAAGGCTCATATAGCGAGGGCACAAAAAATGGTTTAATCGGGCTTGTATTGGATCGTGTCAAATTTGAGAGAGAGCAGCTGAAGCAGAGAAGGAGCCAGAGATCTCTGTTGCAGGAAACAAACTTGGAATTTTTTTTTCTGGTACCACCTTGTACTGTAAAACATGTAGAATTCCTGGCAGGAAACTTGTTTGTATCCCAAGCCCTTGAAATGACCTAGACCTTTTAAAGAGCTCACAGAATGGCTAAACTACTGCCCTTAGCTTAGTTTTTAAAAAGAACATTTACATTTATCTTCCCCAAAAAGGTAACGCAAAAAAAAAATATTTTCCAATCGAATAAAAAAAAATGATCCAAAAATAAGAGACCATTTTTCTTTCAAAAATGTGATTTCCATATGTTGTGTGTGGCAGATGTTGGAATCAGTCTTAGAAACCGGGTGATTTAAGTCATCTGTTATGCCTGAATATATACTGAATATATTTATATTAGAAACAGATTTTTGTGTTTTCTTACAGTCAATCCCAAAGATCTGATCAGAATATTTCCTGGGTTTGTTTCCTTTTCAAAAACTGGGGGGGCAGAGCTGACTGGAGTGTGTGGAGTCGCTGCCAGGAGGGGTCACGCCGCAGGTGCCTGCGTGCTGCACTCCCATTAAAGCAGCTCATTTCGTTTATAGAAGAGTGTGGACCTCCTAGGCTGCAGAAAAGCGTGGTCATTTTCCACGTGCAATTCTCACCAACTGCCGTCTGCTGAAGCATCAGTCTTCATTTTGCCAGCCTGTCTTATGTTTGAGTTCTTTCCTTAGATCTTTAGACTGTATTTAAACAAGGTGTTCAAGGGGGGATTTTCCTCCTGTGGCGCCCTGTTTCTCTCAAGTGCAGCCTGCTGTGTTTTGAAAGGGGGGTGCTGGGAAAGGCGTCTGCACCTGGGGACCGGGCGCAGGTTCAGGTTTAAGGGCTGCGGCCGGGCTGGTGGCCGTTAACCTGGGGGAGCGGCTGTGTGAGAGGAGCCGGGGTCCTCTGGCCTGTTGTTTGGGTGTGTTTGGCTGACCTGGCTCTGCCCTGCCGATACCACACTTGTTCAAACATGGCTCCCATAGACAGCCACTGAACCACATGATTACCGCGGTTGCAGCCGGCATAAAGGGGAGTGCCTGCCGGGGAACGGCAGAGGTGAAGGAATGGTCACGGCGCCAAGGGGTGAACATTAGTGCAGGGCAGGGGTTAAACCCGTTTTTCACCCTGTCACAACAGAAAGCACAGCAGACTCCTGCCGCTTGGTGCAGACTCAGGGAGTGCACGCAGACACAGAGAAGGTCTGGTGTGTTGTACAGTATACGTACTCAAAGACTGTGTACACACACACACAAGATTTAAGTTTATAAACATTTGCTACTTTAGGAGAACTTCATGCTTTTATAACAGAAAAATGCTCTCTGAGAAGTCTTATAAATGGTATCGTGTAGAGCTGCAGAATAAATTTTAGGCTTTACTTGCAGTTCCTCATGGTAATGTTGTGTTCTCCCATCTTTGAAATGACTTTGTGTTGACTGGGAACTCACTTAAAATGCTCTTTTTCCCAGGGGAGGTTTTGAGGGGGAAAAGCCTCTTTAAGTGGTACAGTGTAAGTGAAAATATTTTGTGACCTTTAATATTGAAAGTGATTTATTGAGTACAGAAAAAAATTAGGATGTAAATCTGCAATTGATTTTTTTGTCGTTTTGTGAAATGATTTTTAATGGAAAATTTACCAGGTTTAGGAAATGCATGGTTTCATGAATATTCAACAAACACCATAACTACAAAATTCCAGATACTGGAAAATGTTATTTTATCCCACCTTCTTCTTAATTCAGTTGCAAAAATGTGAAAAACATTGTAATAATACTGTCCCAGTATGCTAAAATGTTAATAGTCTGTTGAATTATCATATTTGCTTTCTAACGGGGTAAAAATACATTTCCATGTTATTGAAAGCTTAGTTTACATTTACATTTTTAAAGATTTTCAAATTTAAACATTTCCATTAATTATCCTCTCTTTAAAGATGGTGGAATTAATTTTTGAAAGTAAATGTATCCCCAAAGGCTAATATCTCTCAGATGGAAAAATACTCATTTTTACTGTGATACCATTTAAATGCTTTATACAAAATCTGTTTGTAAGCAGGACAGCTATGATGCGTCAGTGTTCTCGAGCTGGCGAGTAGTTCTACAATGCGGTACGTTACTATGCTTGTGTTATGGGGTTTTTCTCGGTAAACATGATATGCCCTAAAGCAGGGTCCATCTTTGTGCAAGGTGTGTGATTTGGAATGGAGCCTGGTCAGGTCAGAATCTCAGATTTCACCAGTAGGCCAAAGTTCATGCAACTCTGGTTTAAAAAAAAAAGTATTTTCTGTCAGTACAAAAGAAATCTTGTATAGAATATTTTTTCTTCATGCATTGTCTTCCTCTCGTGTTACACAGGTGTATGCCAAAATAATGTGAATAGTATAGTAGATTTTAATGTAGTAGTTTGTACTAATTTGGACTAAACTGTTCTTATGTAATTCCTAATTTTTTATTTTCCCATTCGAAAGACACAGTTCAGAACAAAAGGATTTGCCTTGTCTGCATTGTCCTAATCCTTTGTCTTTTTCAGACAAAAACTCAATTACTGCATGAGTGTTCCATGATGTGTGTAGGATTCAGGGTTTTAGATCCTTATTAATTTATATGGAAGGCATTTAATTTGGCTCCAGAAGGTGCAGAAAACATACTGCACTGTAATGAGCTCTGTTCACATAAGCCTCAAAATCTAATTAAAAATGGTTCAATCTGTGAAGGAGGGAATAACATACTATAGCACAGCAAAAAATGGTTATTTCCTTTGACATGTTCTGGCATGGTTCTTGATGTACGTGCGCAGAAAATGTACAATTTTGTTTTCGTTTTAGCTGTTGGGAGTTGCGGTGTGCGTGCTCAGAGGCGGGCAGGAGACTGGCCGTCCACAGCCATGTCAGTGTGCTCGGTATCGCTGCCCTCCTCGGAGCAAGAAAATGGGTGCGAGCTGCTCTGTGCTGCCAGGCTCACAGCGCCTTCCTCCCGGCATCGATTGGCCCAGGATGCGTGCATGTGTGCGACGGCGATAACAAAATCAATGGAGGGCCATTGTCTGCGTGTATCCAGATCAGTCGAGAGCTTCCTGCAGTCGGACGGTTTCGTCTCGGGACAGAAGAGTAATTTCACTGGGGAGGCAGTTCAGATAACAGCAAATCAGAGCTTTGCAGATTGAAGGGCACAATCATTGCCATCAAGTGCCTTCATAAATCTGAATGCCATTTACAATGCAGTAACATGCTACATCTAGTGCAACACTTATCCAGTAGTTACAGCTTCCACAACTACTGCTGCTATTATTATATTATGTGATAATATAGACTAAAATACGACCGAATGCAGGTATGTAGTTTTGTTGGTCTGAGCTAGCAATAATGCAGTACTAATATATGACACTGTATGGTTTCAAGCAATTTGGGGCATTTATGGGCACCTTCGTCATTTTTACTTTGTGATAATTTCACAAAGGATCTGCTGGCAGTTTGCATCTAAGGATGATGCCATAAATCAGAGGAAAGTGGTACAGGGAAAAAAGCCTCCTAAAGAGAGAGACAAGTTTATTTTCCCTTCACCATATGGGTAACATTCTTGCACTGACAGTGTTAAACCAACCGGTGTTTCCTGTCTGCACCTTATGTCTTGGAGAGCATACTTTATCAAGTTCCACTTAAGGAAAGAAAAAACACTTGGAAGAGAGGAGAGGGAGCAGGTGTCTGCCATACCTCCGACAGGCTGCTTATTTTAAAAGGCAAAGAGAAGGACTTGATTTATAGATAGAAGGATAACAATAATCCTGTGAACATTAAACTTTTAAAATACTTGATATTCGACATGCTGAGGTTAACTCCCTTGGGAGGGGGGTGGAAAGAAAGAGGGAGGTGTTGCAATTCTGTAACATGGCTCCATTTCCAAGTCCCTTTCTTACTCCTTGGGTGTCACTTTTCTCTGATCTGGGCAGAAAGCGTGAGACTCTTCTGTCATAACCCTCTGCACTTGTCTTTATAAAGGCATGGCTCTCTGCGTGACCACTGGCCATGGTCACATCCCCAGCTGGGAGGCCACATCCTTCTGAATACACATGTGGCAGGCAACCTCCGTTTGACCTTTAACCTCTGGGCAGTGGTGGGAAACTGTGCTCGGTGTGCTCTGTTGTGGTGTGGAGATCACAGGGGGAAAACGTCGGTACTTATATGTTTAAATTGAATTTAAGTTTTAGAATTTAAAACCCAAGCAAAATAGTGCTAGTATGCCTGCTCTTTGATAATGAATTAATTTGCTTATTTATTTATTTGAAGATTTATTTTTACAATTCTTTAAGGGATACTGCCTTTTGTGGGCTTGTCATTTTAAAGGAGCTTGTATTCCTGCTGGTGCCAAAGTTAAAAGCATTCATGTTTCCTGACAAAGCCCAAGCATTCAAGGCCTCCAGCCTTTGCCTTTTCAGCCACATGACATTTCGGATTGGATTTTTTTGGTGTGTTCGTTGCCGTAGCATTGCTGGGTGTCTGCGTCCCGACACAAGTGCCATAACAGCCGCCTCCGATCCTCCTCCGGTGTGTCTCAGTCTTGTCCTGTTCCAGACTGCCGGCTGCGACGTCGTCTCCTCTGGGCACTTCTTGCTCCTTGGCTGACTTGCTTCCCCAGAAACTAGGAATACTGTAGGTTCTATAACTATAGAGATAGCAATAGGGCACAGTAGGGTACCTCACTCTGGGTACCGTACTGGGCAGCCATTTTTAATATGCTCTGAAGGATTTGACACCTCTGCAAACTCTAGTCCTTGCCAGTATCCCACGTTATCCTTTTCTTACTGAGAGTTCAAGATACTTCTTCTGCCTTCCTGTCTGTTTACCTGCGTGCGCGTGTGAATGTGCGCGTGTGAGCTCGGGCGCGCGTGCGCGTGTGAGCTCGTGCGCCCGTGCGAGCTCGTGCGCCCGTGTGAGTGATGGAAGTTTTGCCGTCGCAGCAGCTGAATCTGAGAAGGTTTGTTTTTTTCCCTGCCATGCATTGCAGCAGCTACTCCTGGTAGCCGACAGTGCCCCCACGACGGCGTGCGCGGGAACCAGCCTGCTCCGACACTGGGCGCAGCAGATGAGGGGTGTGTGACAGACTGTGGTGTTTTGACTGCAGATGTGCTAGTAACAGGACTATTACTGTTTTCCTTTCATGACTCCTCATATTGTGTAGCAAGGCCTGTGGGCCGTGGGGCTCGGCCTGCAGTTTGGAGCCGATGGGGAGCCTTGGACCTGAGCCAGTGTGACTCTTCTCCTGAGGCCCAGGAGCTGCTCCGTGGGTTTAAGAGATCTGGACACCCTGCTGGGAGGGTCAAACTCAGCCCTGCACAATGCTTAAGTTAGAAACTAAAAAGAGGAAATGGGTGTTCTGAAGATATATTGCCAATAAAATGCTTTAGGCTCCCAAATAGATCAGTAGCTCAAGAGTCGTGTTGTCAGCAAAGGAGAGCCCTGGATTTCTGCTTCTTTGTAGCAGGAATTTTCATGCATAATAAAGTTTTCCCAGTGCTCTGAGCTCTCAGGTGTGGAGTCGTGTGTGGGTGTTGCATTATGTATCATTTTTGATGCCAGCTGTGCCCATAAATTTCACTGCTTTCTTCCTTTTTACATGGTAATTGTGATCTGGTATTTGGTGTGGAGACAATAGCATCTGGGCTATTTCCCCTGTCCCCGTGTCCAGTCCATGTCTCCAGGGGAATTCATGTTTGTTGGCGGCTGCTTCTGTCCATGGTTCTAGGGCATGAACTTTTCTGTCTCTATAGCAGTTTTTAAACTTTTTATCTTGTCCTGTAAATTAATTTTAATCTTGGCACCTGTGAATTTGTCTCCCTTCATGATCTGAAATAGCTGCTGAGCCTTGTTGGCCCCAGCGTTTCCAGTTGAATTTCTTTTCCATTTCCCTTTCTCCCCTCCTGGAAGCTGTGTCTAAGGATTTATGTGTCAATGTGCAGTTCTTATTATGTGCTTGAGTATATTGGAGCATAACATCTCAACGTGTCATCCAGCACTCAAATCTAGCTCTAATATGTACACTACTGATGTTGCCATGCTTTGGGATGAAGTGTGTCTATAGAGTGAAGACGTGGGAAACGGCAAAGGCAGGACTCTGGTATAGCAGGGTTCCCCAGCTCTGGACCTTCAGGCATCACAAATCAGCAGATTCTGTATGGTGTAAGAGTTAAACTGACCCACTTAAGGCTTGATTGTTGGTTTGATAGTAGTTAGAACAACTGCCTGACTGTATAAATGAAGATCTAGGATTGGGTAGCCCTGTTATAAAGCACTGACCCTGAATCTTATTTTGAGTTTCTCTTTCACTATTTCTTAGGTCTGTTTTTAATTGCACAGGCCAGGCTGCTTTTGTTACGTTCTTACTTGAGTTCTCCTCTTTAAATTATGTTGCATTCTGATACACTGTTTATTAACTTGAATGTAATTTTTCTGCTGTAGTTTTGCAAAAAAAATAGTTCAGAAAATGTGTTTCTGCAACTCTGGGTCAAGGATGCTTTTGGCAGCAAGTCATCACAAACAAATATGTCCTGGGTGAACTCGGGCTCACTCTGCTGGTCTGTTGTGAGTTCACACAGGGGACCCCTGGCACTGCGTTGTTTTCTGTGGAGAGCGCTGAAGTCGAAGGTGGTGCAGTGCAGGTGTTTGGGGAAGGTTTGTGGGTTTGGCTGCAGTGGTCAGCGCTCATGGGAGGGGCCAAAAGGTTGTTTGGCATTGATAGTGACATCAAGTAGTATCTTCCTCAGTACTTGCACAGGCTAAGATGATAAGATGGTAATGCATGTGCGAATTTTAATTTGCTAGAAATATCAAGTATCCGAGAGTTTCGCTCTTTTACGACGCTGTCTTGTATTGATGACGGCTCACCCAAAGGGAAGTTTTCAAAAACAAACATGTTTCCAAAAACATTTTCATATACTTTAAGTGGCATGAGAAGGGTCACAGCTCACAGTTCATGCTGTGGTTTTGAAAATGCCGGTGGCCAGCCAGAGTCCTGTCTCTTGTTTAAAGATCTTGCGGTGCCTTCTAACGCTTTCCAGGGCAGAGGTCTCTCGGTCTTGGCATGGGGCTTTGGGCCTGTGCTGCTGCAGTAACGTACGTGGCTTTCCAACACGTCAGGGCAATCAGCATAAAAAAGATACATCATTTAATTATCATAAAAATATCATATCAGTTTTAGGAACAGACCACATTGAAAGACTGCCTTGGGGAACACTTTGATGGACAGAGCCGTCCATCTTCATTACTAAAACCCATTACAGGAAATCAAACCCATCTTCCTCTAAACTGGGATCCCCTCTCTCTCTGACTGTGCAGGAGCCAGGAGGCAATGGCAGCAGTGTGCTTGGGAGGATAATAAATATGAGAGCTGTTGATGGATAGCGAAATCATAGTGCAGTTCTGCTTGCTGTGAAAGCATTCCTCCTTTCCTTAGACCTCAGCAGTCCCAGCCTCGCCTGCAAAGATACTGTCGCCCCAGTCTGGGGTCTGCAAATGCGTGCAGCATGCCTGTCACTCCCAGGAGTTGTCCTTGCAGAAGGAGAAATGTAGTTTTGGCTGACAGTCAACATCTTGGGCCGTGACCATGTGCTGAGAACAAAAAAGATTGCCATGCACTTTGCACCAGTGCTGTTTTGTTGTTGTCTGTGGTTGTTCTTCTCCCTCAAAGGACGATTTATCACAAAGCCTTTCATAAATACCTCGGGCTGGCAGAGACAGTGATGGGAAAACATTTTTCAATCTTAAAAAAAACATCCGAAATGAAGACCATGAACGCATTGCCCTGAGCAGATCTGTTGGAATGAATCATTGAGCAGGCAGTGACAGAAAATTCCAAAGGCACTGATGCAAGACTTCCAGAGATCCTAGCACACCAGCCTGGAAAGACAAGCACCGAGGAATACCTGTTTGTACGTAGCTCTCTCTGCCCCTACCCAGTGCTAACTGTCTAAAATGTCATGTTGTTCAGTGTTGTGGTGGTGTTGCCTCATAGCTGTGAAGTGTGGATGGGAATGTTAGGACATCCTAGGGAATGTACATTGTATAATACAAAAAAACAGATGGGCGTTTTACCAAACTGCATTTTCATTGCATGTGCTAGAGCCAAGTTGTCCTTCAGTAACCCGGCAAAGTCCTAGTCAGATGTTCCCTTCCTGATTAGATTCATAGCAAGTCTGGTCTTGTTTTCCTCCTCCTTCCTCAGTTCATGTAAT
Source organism: Atractosteus spatula (assembly GCF_055471065.1). NCBI lineage: Eukaryota > Metazoa > Chordata > Actinopteri > Semionotiformes > Lepisosteidae > Atractosteus > Atractosteus spatula. The sequence continues at coordinate 9,495,406 of NC_142731.1, read as the reverse complement.
GTTGCTTTTAAATCCTGATAATTACTAAATAAAAATAAAAAAAGACCCTAATGTCTGAAAGTCAAAGCATTAAGCACAGACAGTACAAGAATTGGTTTTTGCGGTGTAACATATCCAGTTTCCTGTAACATGTCTGGCACATGTACAAAACACACAACACCAAGGCCCTTGAATGTGCTGTTTATATTTATTAGTCTTGGTTGTGGAGAAACCTTGTCTTATGGTCACTCGCATTAAGTTCCCTTCAACAGAACATTCAGAGTCACAAGATCTCTCCGTTTGGTTCTTGGGCAACTGTACTGGAGGGAACTTTTTTGAAAGTAAACAAAAGAACAGATAAAGGCCATCCTGGTGTGCGTCTCTGAATATAGAAACAGGCATGATTAGAGCTAATATGAAAGGGAGGGGGGGAGCCAGAGATCCGAGAGCCTGCAAAAGCATTTAAATTTCTGATCTGAAAATTGCAAAGTATTTAGACATATTCTAATTTAAAAACCATATCACAACAATTTAATTTAAATGAAATCAACTTAATGGTGCCCGTATTTCACAGACGGGTTGATCCGCTCCCTTGTTTGTAATTGTTATAATAATTCTCTGTTCTGTTCTCTTGCTCGCGCTGGGCTCTTGCTGCGTGCGCCTGGACAGTGCCCACATGGCTGTGGCCGCAGTATAAGTGCTCTCTTGTCTGGCTCTCTCTGCTGCACCCCGGGCAAGGCTGCAGTACATTCCCATGGCATTCCGGCCACACTGCAGCAGGGTCATGTCTAGTTTAGGAGGTAGTCTGAGGGTGAGAGGCGCGCTGTGTGGGTCGCCGTTCAGGAAAAGAATGTGTTTGTGAAAAAAGAGAAAAAGCAGCCCCCCCCCCCCCCAGTCAGGGTCTGCGTCCATCAGTCCAGCCATGGAGGAAGGGGGGGGGGGGCAGAGGTCACACAGAGGTCAAATCCAACTCTCTGCCCGTGCAGCTTGCCTCAGTGCTGCTCTCTGGTTATCGCGCCCAGCTTCCTCTGCCCTCAACCTGCACGCTGCTATTTTTAGATGAAGGGATGAAAGAGAAAATGCATGTTCTCTCGCTCCTTAGCAACAGCACTCGCACAACGTGGGCTCTCTTGCTATGCGCCGGAGCCTCAGGTTCGGGGGGTCTGCCATAAAAACGCACAATGACACTTTATTGTGTGATGAATGGACAAAGAATGTTTCAACTGAGCATCGTCTGAAAGATGGCACTGAGCTGCCTTAAAAACCCCCACCAGAGAAAGACTTGCGCGCTTTGTCTTTTCGCTGACCACCGGACACACAAGCTGACCTTTTTAAAAACTCCCCCCCCAAAAAATGAGCTACATCCCTGACCCTTCTTCTGAGCACACAGATGGAAGCATACATACATCAGGCTGAAAGAGCTGTGATGGGCTCAGTCCTCCATCTGTACATTGGTATTTATTGCCATGTAGGAATGTATAAGCACAAGTCTTGTTTTACTATACCACTCTTCAGAAACACCCTTGTGTATCAGTGCATTAAAGAATAAATATAATGAACATAAAAAAACATAGTCAAAATTGTCCTGGTTAATCTTGTGCTCTGCACATTTCACAATTTACCACTCCGTTTCAAAATCATTTATAGTGGCTAATTAAGCCACAACAATTCAGTCAATGCAGGACGAGTCTCTTTACTGCATTTTGTGTCCGTTTCCTGTTTTAAAGTTTTGCTTAAATGAATGACTGGCAGGGAGCACAATTCCCATGTCTCCTCGCCACCCAAGTCCTGCGCTGATCAAAATCGACACATGAAGAAGATACTGTGGAAGTTTAAAGAGGGTGTGGTTCTGTATGTAGCTAAATGAGCACTCTTCATAAAACCTTCTGCTTGTAGGCCTCACCAACTCATTTATATCTCTTGCATTTCTCTCTCTGTCATATCCTTTGGCCCAGTGATACATGACCTCTCAGTGCTGTAATAATTACATTGCGCACCACAATTACCAAACTCTGCAAAATTGTGCTTTTGCAGGTGGTCTAGGAGACTAATGAACTACTGAGCAATGGGCTAGATCAAGCGAAGAGCCTGATCTTATTGGTGCTGGCCTGTATTAAATCAGTTGAATGAGAGAGGAAAATGATTATTTTAAATGGTTAGTTTAAATTATGGATTTTTTTTTCCAATTGAATTTCTTAATGCAGCACAGATGGTTTTATCCATCTACTATTGCCCATATTAGGATGTTCACGTTTTCCCCAAAACGTGTACAGAGACCTATCCTATTGATTCCGATGTTCTTGATGGATTGTGCGATCCAAACAGTCTTTCAGATGCCATAGCAAAGCAATAAAAAAAGCAAAACTAGTTATGGGTTGATTTGCTTTAGCGGTAGAATGGCAGACATGTCTGTGTTTGTCTGCGTCAATACACAGGCAGCACTTGACTTCCTGAAGTCCCAAATGTGATCATAATACGCCCTAGATGAGACAGGCTGAGGAGGTGGGGTGGTTGTTTTGTGGGGTCTGGGCAGAACAAGGTTGAAAGGTCAGAGTGCAGTGTCCGCCTGTGATCTCTGCCCAGCCTCTGCAGTAATACTCATCCACCACACTCCTCTCCCCAGCAGGGCTGCAGCTAATTTCTCAGTTTCATTGTTCCTCCGTAACACTCTGTTCCCCAGACACTCTGAGAAATGGCCAAATGATTTTTTTTTTGTGTGTGCGCGCAACACCTAGGGCAGAAATTTAAGTACCTGTTTCACTTTTTAAATGTAACCTGATTGTGGCGAGGATTAAATCAACATAATGGTCCCAACATTAGCGTTACACATAACCTTTGATTATGGCGATAATTTTCAAAAGGAAAATGTTTTGAGATGGGTCTGGAGTTTCTGTCTCCTGAAGAAAGAGTAGGCTCTTTTTTAAGGTGTGTGTGTGTGTGTGTGTGTTTCTGACAGCACTGCCTTTCAGCGAAGCCCACAGACATCTGTTGACTATGCATAATGCAGAGCTCACACTGTATCTCGCAGGGCAGCAATGCTGGTAATTAATTATGACTTTTAAATGAACTGCATTTTAAAAAAGAAATGTAAAAATGCCATTATCGCGCAGTGCAGATGGTGCCCAGTTTCCAAACGTGAGGACTAAGGAGCTGGATTCTGTTTCTGGTCTAGGAAAGAGAGGAGCTCGCCTCTGCTTGCCAGTGTGTACACTTCACAATCTTTTAAACATGAATTTGTTAGCAGAATTATTGGTCCTAAAATCGGAAAAATACCTTCAGTCACAATGTGTTATAACGTTTGAAAAAGACGACTGATTAATTCAAACGGTTTTTTCAGCAGGTCATTTCCTTCAGCGTTTCGTGTTCGTGGTTGCCTTGTATTTGACCAGTTGTAGACTTGAGGTGACGTTTGACATTTTTAAACTATATGGCGCCTTTCACGTCAGATTATCCCAAAGCGCTTGTAATCTTGTTTTACGCCTGGGATTGCTAGGATTCAGCGCCGCGGCGCTCCGTCTCGTCTTGTAAAGCGCAGATCTGTAGCCACTGTGCTAAATAAATACTGAACACCAGTCGGAAAAGAACGTCTCGGCCCACCTCGAAATTTTTTCTTTGCCGGTCGACCCGAACCACGTTTTTGCGTTTTACTCGTTTAAATCCGTTTGTTTCAGTTGAATCCCCTGGTTTTTCGTTTCGTGTTCGTGTGGGAAAAATCGCCGATTTCAAGCAAATCTGAAAAGTTAAACCGCTGGCTCTCGTCACGGCAGTTTCATCGCACCTTCGCGATCAGGTGCAGCTGCCGAGTTAAGCGGGGTCAGGGGGCCGCCATCGAGCCAGAATAAACAAGAATTTGCGGCTCTTTCCCCTTTCCAGCGGCAGGCCACTAATACAGTATGTGATGTAGACGTGGTTGTGGCCGTCAGGTAATATCCCGCCTGGAATAATTATTCAGATAACCTGGACTGCGCCTTATCTTAATGGGCTGATAATGCTTCTGGTGTGCCCGTCTCCCGTGCGGGTTCTGGCGGAGTCGAGCTCATTAAGAGAGGAGTCCACGGCTCGGGGTTTGCCTCGGATTTTATCCCTCTGTTCCCGAGACGTGTTGCGATGCGAGGCGCTGGGTTTCGGGACGCGTTACTGTTTCGCGTCGCCTAATTTAGAAATGAACAAGTCATAGGTCTATTCCAGGCCGAAAAGAGAAGAAAGAAAAAACATAACGTTTCGGCCGTGGAGCCTTCTTCAGAATTTCTTTAATCTGAAATGGTTTAGGTGACGTGACAGGCACACGCACAACAAACATATAAAAATATATGTTAAATATATATATTCAAAAATATAATGAATAATTTGAAGCTACCCTGAATGGAATTTGCTTAATTTTCACATGTTCAGAATTACGCGACTCATTTTCTACAAAATACTTTTTTTTCGTTTTTGTATCTCGTTAATATAAAATTGATATATTTATATAGATTATAGAACAGCGTTCGTTAGGAGGACGGTGTTTTTAAAAAAATCTATTTTACGAGTGACACGAGAAGCTACGATGATTTTAAGGTAAAATAAGCTTATAAGGCCGCTGTTTTTTGTCTTACACCCGATTTCAACGTTTTGTAAATTATTTAAACGTTATAGGACACGTCTCTCCAAAAGGACCAGCGCTCGTTTAAACGTAAATGTAATATTTCGATTGAGTCTTGATTTTTCAAATGTTTTTGCTTCATCAAAACGCCCTTAAATGAAATGATAAACTATTTTATTTTCATCTTGATGTATGTGCTACACCTTAGCAGAGATGTGGGAATATAGTTGATAGCTTTGCTTGCATACGCTACTGTGTAGCAATACCAGTAGTGTTGACAGCACTCTATCCTCAGCCGGCTCGGTTAAGTTCTGTTTAGATCCAGGACTGTTGTTCTCCTGCGAGTTTTCTATGTAGCGCCACCTGCTGGTGCTTCTTATTTTATATCTTCACCACAACAGGGCTGTTTTTATAGAGGATCCATCAGAGACGGTTCAGTGAAACAGAATGCGAAGATCAATAACTTCAGCCATAATCAGATTGTTAAAAATAAAATAAACATTTGCCGAACCACCTTTCTCATTTTATGTGCGCAACAAGTGACATGTCAAAAAACATATTTTACTCCTTGTGTTCGTTAGCCCATGCTATAAAATACCTGGCAGAGGTACAGCAGTTAAGTTTTTGTGATGTCGATATATCAAAGGCTGTACCTCGTAGTGCATTATTCCTTTGATATCTCGCAATTATCACTGAAGTTGTGATTTACAGTTTCCGACACGGACACGTGTCGTGCACTTGGTTGCTGATTGATTGAAGCTGTAAATGTAGAGGGTTGTCGGAGATCGCAGAGCGGGCTGTCTGTTCGCAGAGCAAGCTTTTTCGTTACTCGAAATTCCACGTTACCTCAAGGAGAAAATATTTCTGTCATTGATATATAAAAAAAAATCGGGTCCCGTTTTGTCATTTTCCTGGATACGCCTTTGTAGTCTCGTGTCTATAACAAGCTTAAATGAATTTGGTATAAAGAAAATCACGTTTTAATACTGTCTAGTCTTCTAAACTGACGTGGTGCAAAGGTATACACTGTATAAAATGTGAGCTATATATATATACAGTGCATGTGCAACATTTTACTGTATTTTCAAGGAAAAGTGTTGTATATCCTGCTGAATGTATTTATATAGCGCCTTCCATTCACAAGGTCTCAAAGCGCTTGACATCTGGATCTTGGAGTATCACTGCCCATCGGCGTGATATACGGCAGACGTGCTGCCTTCCGCATAAATACAGATCTACATTTTTTTAATCGTTATTCTTTACTGTAATACACGTATCCGTTGGATGCTCTATGCAATCTGTAAACGTATATAATCTATTAAACAGTTGACACATTTTGAAATCGAATCTGACTGTTAGAGTAGGAGGTCATTTTTATTAGTGGCAAAAAGATTTCTTAATTGTGGGCTTGGATGGGCTACTGTTGCATCTATGAACGTGTCTATCGAGTATTTGGATTGTAAATTTGTACTAATAATTTACAGTACCGTTGTCATTTTAAGCGATTAAGATCTAGATTTTCTTGCATTTAAAATTCCAATTCTAGGTTGAAAAGACGCTATTTTTAAAATAAACCTTTTTCTGCCTCGTTTAATTACAAAACACCAGCGTTTTTTATTTTAAAAAAATAATCCTTGAATGAGAGAAATCTTTGGGTTTTAATGACGGTAAATAAGTTGAAGTATATAACTGTTAGGTTATCCTGAAGAAATACGACAGGGGTCGATTACAGTGTATGTCAATTAACAGCGCTTGGAATTCGTGTGAACCAGGGCTGGAGTCTCCATACAGAAACCTCTACCGCCACCTAGTTGAGAAACACGTCGCTGAACCTACACCGGCCGGCTCGTTTTAACTGCTCAGCCACACAAATAGTTTGCAATTTTTAATTGTGACCCCTTTTATCATTCTAATGAAATACAGATACGGTCCTATTTACCTTCACCGTGACAGTTACATTTGCTTGTTGTTAGTTTACATGAGTTAAAATAGATGAAGTGTGCAAAGACATTTTTTTTGTCTAATTCCAGTTGGTAGTTTTAATGTAACAAATTTCCGTCTAGTTCCCTTAGTCATTGTTATTTTTTATCATTGCATAATGACGAAATAGACTGATTTACAGCACAACGAGAGGTTTTATTCCATTGATAGCGGACGTATTTTAACCGGTAATGACGTTTCTTGGCACCCAAGTGTAAGAATTAAAACGCGATCGCACATATTATTAGTTTAAAGTTATTAAATTATTTTAATTGGGAACATAAAGTTACTGTTGTCTTGTAAACTAACAATTAAAGACGTTTGGTGAATAAAGGAAAATGCATTTTGTGTGCTTAATGAAAGGAATTAGAATTCGCAATAAATCTTTCTAAACGATCACTGGGAAATTGGTTAGTGAAAAGTAACTTCATTATTGTGTGACTGAAGGTGTTTAAAAGTCGAATGAATAAAACTGACAAAGCAATCGTACAATTACAGTAATTACTGCAGAAGCGCATTTGCTCAAAGTTTAGTAACGTATCGCCGTTGCATTGAAATACATTTTGCCATCATTAGTTCTGTTTAAACAGATGGCTGAGAGGGTGAATCACGGGCTTCAACAGCGGTTTGTAATGCCCCTTTCAAAATGATAATAAACTCGCACATTTTGCCACATCTGTGTTCCAAGTTCAGTTATCTAAATAAAAAATTAAACGCGTTCAGATATTTAGACCGACTGAACAACACGGCATACAGTATGAACGCCGCAGACGTCACCGGTTGTTTCTGCAGTTGATGTATTTCTACATTGTTGGTTTACGATACGTTTCCCAAAGTTAGACTGATAAAGAATCGGGGCGCTCTTAATTTTTTTTTTTTTAAATCGGATTCACCAAATTGTCAGTTCATTGCGGCAGAAACGCTTGCTTTCGTGTCCTGTAAGATTTGGGGCTTCTCTAGGGTCCTCGGCGCCTTTGAGATGCAAATAGATCTTCTGCGTGTCGGTGATGAAGAAAACATTCATAATTAAGTGAGCCTAAACTCGCAAACGGAACATCAGGTGTTTTTGCGAACTACCCCCCCCAAAAAAAACTACATTTAAAAGGGCAGGAAATGTAGACATTTAAAGCTGCAAAAGTCGATGAATGCAGTGCTGTAACTTTGATTGTTTTCCCCAGGCAGATCTGGTTGAATTGGGTTTGAATGCGAGATAGACGTGCTGCGATTTCCATGTGGCCTTTCCCTCCGAGAACCAGAAATAACTTTCTGGCTCTTCCCACACCCAGGGCTTCGGGGCGCCTCTGCCTGGCTGCTCAGGCCTCTCGGTGCTGTTAGTCCAGGCCCCCTGTTCAGGAGCGACACTGGGACGGTGGGCTTCGTTCGTGTGTGTCTGGGCTGGCGCCTGGCCTGGAGGCAGGGGGTCAGGGACGCACGCCGGCGCGGTCTGCTCTCGGGGAGAAGACTGACCTGTCAGCCGGGAGGGAGACATTTACGGCCCCCCTCCCAGACGGGACAAGCTGGGATCCTGTCTCCGGAGCAGAGAGGAAACAGTTTTATTGCCCCATCGGTTCTGTCCCGCAGCTCGGCAGTGTTTGGACAGCTCATCCCCTCATTCCTGCTCCCTTTTTTTCCTTAAAGACTCCTTGTTATTTACTGACCGACATCCCACACCAAAAGCCAACGACTCGCAGAAAAAAAAGCTAAAAGTTCTTTTTAAACTTATTTTTCTTAAAGGAATGCGTTTTGTCGCTCACTTTATGTGCTGACCCTCCAGGCGTGTTTTAAAAGTTTGGTAAGTGATTTTGTGCAACTCAGACTCCTTTACAGGTTAAAAGAAAAACTTCTTGGACAGTTAAACCTCGACAGTCCTTCCCTGTAAACTTGTGCTAGAAAATCATTAAGGCGAGATTATAAAATGGAATTGTTTTTTTAAAGTTAAAATGCTTTTTTTTTGTTCTTCACTTACCTAGTTATTAATATCTTGAGTTCCAAACATTTCATGTCTGTGGTACTACAATTATATTTCAAAGACATGTATTTTGAGAATTGAACGTCTTAATAAAACTCACTTTGTTTCTACATTAATCTGAATTTTAGATGTCATATATATATGAGATTTGTAGCCTGCGCTCTTCTGTAAATTGTTAATAAAAAATTTGAAATAGGCATTCATTTATTTTGATCAATAAACACGGGTTTTCATTAAGTTCGTTGTATTTATTTTTATTTATTTAGTAGATCGCTTTTCAAGTGTTTTTGATTTTTGAAAGGGTTTTTCCAAACACTGATACAAATATCAGTTGTACTGACTGTCAAAGGAGCAATTATTAGGCATTTTAGCACATTTTTAAAGAAATAAAATACCAGAATACAGTTCTAGGGGCTTTAATAAAACTGAATAAAAATAAAGCTTTTCCATATTTTCATAAAAATTGTTAAAATCCAGTAGAAGTTTCTTGTTTTGCATTTTAACTTAAAAAGTTTTGTATTGCTATTTACATTTTTTGTAGTATTAAAATGGTTATATACACAAGGATATATTTGTGGGAGAATATGGTTGTTTGATTTTCCAGTAACAGGAGCCACTTCCTAGAATGTAGTAAATGTGTTTTCTGACAAGTAGCGTTAATGCTTCAGCTTAAGCTCTGCAGCCTCACAGTGTCTTTGCTAGCACATCTATGGAAAAACAAGTCCTTGGCTCTGAGTCTATAAAAAATACCAGATTTTTCCCAAGAAATGTGTCTGCGGAAATGCAGTTTTTCTTGGTCCCCTGTGCTTTGCATTTTTTATTTTCCTGGATCCTGAAATAGGTCAAAACCCCCCCCAATTTTTTTTTTTAGTCTGGACTTGAATATTGTTAAAATAATAAAATTGTTACAATATTTTTAATTGTTCATTGTTGTTACGCATTCGTATCATTATTGCTACTAAATGGTAAAAAATAGTTATTACCAGTAATACAACTGGTAATTTGAATGTTAAATAGCCCAAGAATTTTCTTGTCTAACCTTTCTTCTTGTCACTGCAAATATATATTTTTTTTTCTAAACCAGTTTTTAAAAAATAACAGCAACACAGCTTTATTTTTTAAATTTTGTTGTGAAGTATATATATACACAGATAATTTAAATTTAAATTTAATTTTTACTGCATGCATTGCTTTTTGGGGCTTTTTTATTTTTATTACATGCTTTGGAAATGTTTTATGGATGGGTTCTCACCTGTATTCCGGTGCTGAGTGTGACTGCAGCAGAGGGAGAGATACAGATGCCCATTGAGTTTAATTGTCAGGAAACTGCAATTCACTTTTATTATAAGAGACACTTTCTGGCTACTGTACACCAAGGGCTTGGGAGATCGAAATTGTGGCACAAATAGCAATTCATTTCCTTGCAGTTTTCAAAGAAGTAATGTTGATTTGATATCTGCGTGTCAGTTAGCAAGAACAAGGAAGAAATGGATTCTAGCTATAGATCGTCACAATTATTGAATAAGGAGGAATCGTGGTGAAGTGTTGTAGCCTGTTAGTGCACACAGATGAATAAAAGTGCTTAGAAGACCTTCAAGATGTTTATTAGCAAACTTTTTCTATTTCCTGCTTTGCGATCTTTAAATGAGGGGGAGCCATCGGCAGTTTTGTCTTTTATGAGTCATGGATCCCGAGCTGTGAGGTTTCTTGAAAGCGATCATAGCTTGATTTTCCTCCTCACTTCCTTTCTCTGAAATTCAACTGAAAATAGGATCTTGAATATGAATTTTGTGAGAAGAAAATTAAAAAAAAAAATTTAACTCTGCTGACCCATAGCTGTTGTTTTACTCACAAGTATTTGTGAAAATTAAATATTAATATTAAACTGTTGGTATGATACTTCTGATGGAAAGACAAGAAACTTAAAATTTTAGTACTCTATTGCTCTACACCCTGGGGGTTGTAAGACTGTGCTTTATCTTGCTAAAACATTTCTTAATTAACAGATTCATTATTAAATGCATAATACTGTTATTTGTGATGTGAGAGGGAGATCAGTAATGCATTTCTGGGCTTTTTAAATGCAGTTTGTGGTGTACAGTGAGTTATCTGTCTTTTTTTTAGGGTCAGACCGTGTTCTTCCACAAAATCTTACTTAAAGAAATTCAGAAATCCTAATAAGCAGATAGTGTTCTGAAGTGAAACCAGACATTTGTATTCCTGAAGCAATAATCTTGGTCATTGCAGGTAATTTCACATTCATACATTTTTAACACTCGTGTCTTGATGAAATATTTAAATAACACAAAAATTGCACTTCCAGGCAGAGTGCTGACAATCTTTTCACTCTTAGTAGATCCTTGTCATTTACTTAGTCTGTGTGTGTGTGTGTGTGTGAATACACTGATCCAGAGGGTTCTTCACAAATGAGTTATTTGTGGTTTTAAAACAGTGTGCTTGATTCATATGAAAGAATAGGAAAGATCCATATAGTCATTTTTATATATTCATTATTAACTCAGACTTATACAGTATGTATGAATTTGCTTACACAGTTTACTCAGCCATATAAGTTTATTTTTCTGTATGATACACAAATAATTAAACGGTGTGTAGTAAATACTTTGCAGTATGAGTGACTGTCAGTTTGCAGCTCAACACAGCAATAACACATTGCAAAGCAAATTAAATGAAAAAAAGTACACCAAAAATGCCAATCTGTTCCACTAACCTTCTGCTTTCTCATATATTCTCCACCTGAGAAACTGATTTTACTGGAATTAGTTGCAAAAAGGTCACAAGGTCAAGATCTGTAATGTTGAGATGAGGGCAGGGTTGAGTTATCGCTCATCTGCTTGAATTATCCTGCCAATTTATGGGCACTGGAGCTTTTTCCTCTGCTGGACTCACTGGCTGTGCTGCCATCAGTGATGGTGCACCTGTTTTTCTATTATTTTAATTTTTTTCTTCAATCTGCTCGGGTTTTGTTTCCTCCCTTGTCTGAGCTGAGCTCGAGAACCAATTTCATCAAAGATTCCTGGCTTTTATCTTTTTTCCCCCCAGTGAAAGTTATGTTGCTTTAATAATAAAAACATAGAGAAGGATGTCTAATAAAGCCTAGAGTTACTGCTGGCAATATGTGTTTCAATATAGACCTACAGTGAAGTTGAAGACCACAACGTCTGTCTGAAGAAGAGCTGCTGTGTTATACTGTACCTAAACTGTCAGCTTTCTCAAGTGGGGAGGTATAGGGCACATCACACTAGCTGTTAGATTGAGGCAGATTTTATAGCAGTCTAAAGCTAATATTTCCAAGTTAATGTTCCCGAAAAGCTCACTGTTTTGATGCAATTCCTTTCTTAGCAGGACAGAAAGGCAGTGACCAGTGAGCAGGGGAAACGATATTTAATTATTTGCAGTTACAGTTATTTTTCTGCTAATGAAAACAGACAGACATAATGACAGCCATGTCTTGTGGTGCTGTTCTCTTGGACGGCGTACGGTGAACTGTTACTGAGCCAGAATGCTTTTCAGCTTCAGTCCCAGTGTGCCAAGCCAAACACTGCAACGCTTCTGCGATTGTACAACACATTAATCCCACATGATCAAATGGGTTAAATTAATATAATTCTACCAAAATACAAAGGTCCCATTAATAACTTAATGTAACGTAGAATTTCCCTGCATATGAGGGTCTGTAAAACCTGTTCCGTTTGGGAGTTGAATACAACATTAATTTTGAGAAATCGCATAGAAATATCAGTTGTATTAATATTGAGACTTAACAGAAATTTAAAATTAGTTATCTGGTTGTTTTCTAGGCCAAAACTTATTTTTACTCTTATTTGCATTGGCTAAATTGCTACTGGAAGTATGTATATAATATAGTCACATACTATTAATTGGAAGCCTGATGTTTATGAGTGATATTGTTTTATCCTTCCCCCAGTGCTGAAAAATCTGTATTGTTTACTCTCAAAAACTTTCAAGGCCTTTTTGAAGCTCTGGCATACAATAATTTTTTTTTTTTAGAATTATTGTGCTATTGTAATGTTTAACACCTAATTTCAGTAATTCATTCCAAAACCTGCCTGCTGTGATGGTAACAATAATAACAGTGCTTTTGTAAGCTTTATACTCTTAGGGGGAAACTTAGGGGGAAAAATCCAGTCGTAAGTGTGACAGTCTTATAGTTGCAGGGTACAAGTATGATGCTGCAGGACTTTTAAGAAAAATATAAAGGAATTAACATTGCTTGGAATAATCTCACTCAGGATCTGTTGTACCTGGTTGCTATAAATAAGAAAGCAACTTTTCCTTGCTGGGATCTGTGTCAGTCTGTAGAAAAACTTAAACATCTTTCAGTGTTAAAAACTGTGATTTACTGACTTGAAACAAAAGCTTTTCAAAATGCAGCCTGCATATGTTAGCGTTCTAGATGGTATTTTTGCTTCTTGGTTGCGTGGGAAAACATCGGTGGATCTGTTTGAAAGCGAGAGTACCCGCACCTCTGGGAGGAGATGAACGTTCCTGTCGCCCACACACGGGTACACAGGCACCTCTCTCTCACAGCCAGCTACCGGTGTGGTCACCGTTTCCCTTTGCAGTCCAACACGGCCATTGATCAGGGTGGAAAATTAACTGCACAGACTCACACAGACCATGACCGTTATTTGTGAAAACTGTGAAGCCAAGAGTTGCAGCAGGCAGAGCTGTTTAATGTGGGACTTATAAAAAGTACTCATTCGATTTTTGAAATTTCAGAGAAATTAGTAATATAACACCCTTGTAAAGGATAAGACTTCTACCTGCTAACAAAGGTAATCACTTGGGCAGTGATATACGGGGTGGGGGGGTGTATTCTGTACATGTATAAGTTTGTATGTGGGCGTATATTTATACACAGATTTATACGTTTAAATAACAAACAGATGTATGTTCTGTGGTAGTTATGATCACGTCAGAAAAGCGTCACTGTGAAAACTTGCAATACGCTCAGCTCAAAGCACTTATTAAATGACACAAACGTGATGAGAGCGGGCAGCTTGCTCTGTGTTCCCTGCACACTGGCGGCCAGGAGCCGAAACGCACTGGGAGGAAGGTCAGGTCTGCGGCGCGGTGGAAAACAGCCTGAGCTGTGTGTCATCACGGGGGCCCGCCGGCTCTGTTTTTGCACCTGTCGGAGGCAGGGAGCTCCATGGTGGGGTCCCGGTCCCCGTGCAGCTCGGCGTGCAGGAGGATGTGCCTGCGGCCAGATCTCTGTGCGGCCGAGGTGGAGGGTCAGTGATTTATGGGCCTGAGTGTCGGACTTTCTCCCATCGCGTGTGTGAGCCTCGCCCAGCTCCATGGCGATCCCAGGGCACAGAACGTTCTCGCATGCACAAGATTAAAAATTTTTTTATTCAGCAGTAAAAAAAAATCTTGTGAGCTGAGCTGTGAGATTTATGGCATTTTTCTGTATCCCAAAAATGTTGGGTTTTTTTCAGTCCTAGAGCAAAGCCGAACTGTAGCTGCTGAGTGATTCCCCCCACCCCTTATTGTCTTTCGGTAAAAAAAACAGAAGAGAATTTGTTTATAAACTAATAAAAAAAAACATGCTGAAATTTAGGTCTTATTTTTTTTTCTTTCCGTCATAAGATAAAATGCAAAAAAATTAAATTAATCATCTGGACTATTTCCTCTCTACATATGTTGAGAGAAGTAATTGCTTTTGTGTGCTTGTTTTGCTAATTTTGTAACGATGACTTGAAAATTGGAACAGTACTTTCCCATCAGTCAGTGAGGAAGAGTTTGTAATTGTCCACTATTTGACTGAGGAAAAAGTACAGGATGTGCCTGTGAGCCCAGAATGACAGCATTCAGGGCATTGTGCTTTTTCTAAGGTTCTGGGGTTTAACTGCTAAAGGAATTGCTGAAATGTGCATTATTTCACATTTCAGAGTTTGTTAGTGTAATCTTCTAACTTAGCTTTTTGGCTGGATCACAGAGTTTACGTGGCAGGGCAAGAATAATGATATAACCATTAACTTTATTTTATATAGCACCTTTTGAAGTGGCTTCTCAAAGCGCTTTACAGTAAGAAGAAAAAAAGTTAAGAAAAGGTGATAATTAGCACAATTAAAAAGAGGTTTTAGAGCAGTAAAGGATGCAAGGGGCACACAGACACTAAGTAAATAAAATAATATGACATAGCTTGGAGAATCATTTGTAGAAAAAGCACAAGGCCAATATTTTATTTCTGAGAACATGTGCTCTGCGTGTAAATAAATAAGGGAGACAGCACTCACCTTAGGGGGTTACGATGTCTTTTAAGAGCAGTTGCAATGAATTATGGGATTGTGAACATTAATTAGCTCTGGTTATTTTACTGTGCTAGAAGGTAAAGTCAACTAACCAGTAATGCTAATTCTGTTTCACATCTATTGGTTTCTAACATGATTTTATATTTCAGAGTGTCTGCTTGCTCCTAAAAGATTCCACAAGTCTGGAATTAGTTCCTTGTAAGCATACTGTAGATACTGCTTCACTGGTCAGGGTGAGTGTTTTTTTTTTCGCTGGAGAGCTCTCTTAATTGCAAAACTTAAAACTGCTGTTTGTTGCTCCTATTACTTTTTACTGTCAAAACAGAATTAGTAGAATGTTTATATGTGGTGCCGTGCTCTGGAACTGTCGAACAGCCTGAGCCCATTAATATTCCCGTTCCCATAATCTCTGGAATAATAATCACATAAGAAAGTTGGTATGAGGAATGTTGTTCTCACAGCGGATGAGTGGAATGGAATGTCACATTCCCATTCCCTCCGTCTCTCTCTGTGCGCTATACACTGGTATTCCTTTATTATCCATGGCCAAACGGCTCCCTGGGCTCTTGTCCTCCATCGCAGGGCTTTATTTTTCCAGAATAGTTTATTTAGCTGATAAAGGTTTTGTGTCATTTCTGCACTGCAGAGCCCCGCAATACTTTTCCTCTGTTATACTATTAGAGGATTATTGTATTTGCAGTAAAACATGTGAATGGGTGCTGTAAATCTGGGCAGGGAGATTTAGGGAGCTGTAGTCACTGTTCAGCACAAGTCCGAGGGGAGTCTTTTCTCTCCCTGACTGAATGACGCACCGTAAATTCCTTTCCAGCACCAGATCAAAGGCAGGACCCTCCTAGAGCCTGGCTAACCTTTCTCCTGCTGCACACAAAGGCTGTGGCTCTGTTTAACTTCAGCGCGGCTCGGCCCAGGGGCTGCGAGCTGCTGGCAGGGAAGCTTTTGTTGTTCGTTTTAAATCAAAACACCACAGCACGCCCCATGTGCTCACTGTCTCTCTCTCTCACATATACCCCCCCCCCCCAGAGCAAATAAAATCAATGGAATATCCGCCTGTACAAATGGAAACTGTAAGCTTTTGTGTTTCAGATGCAGTTTTCGTTATTTCTCACGTAGTTTGCTAAGAAAGATGCGCTGTTGCATGGCTAACAAATGGAAGAAAATGGTCATTCTGGAAACTAAAAGATTCTCCTAAATATAAACCAGTACATGCAATCTCACATTGACATTTTCAGTGAGCTATGTGCCCTGTGATCTCGATTTGCTGAATCCTGCGTCAGGCCGGCTGGTCGCCTGCTTATTATACCCGAGCAGCCTGCTCACACTCCAGGCTTTCCGGGGGGACTGGGCTCTGCCAGCGCAAGAAGGAATTGGGAAACTAGGTGCGAGGGCATGAAGGGTCCTGCTGGTGTTCGCCGCTGTCCCTCTGCTGCACCACAAAAATGTGTACAAGTTGGTTCTTCTGTTCTGCCGTCTGCGTTTTTCCCACTCGCTGTTTTTCCAAATTAACCATGAGCGGGCCGAATGCTGCAGCTTTGCCCCTCTGTTCGTCTAACGCTTGACATTTTCACAGAGCTGATTGACATCCAAGCTGTCCCCAGCAGGTCACAAGTCACGCGCTCAGTCCCGCCTGTGTGCCGGTGACAGCACCGGCAGGCCCTCTGTCAAAACCTTTTGCTCTAGTGCAGAATTTGCTCTTCAGATAGCTGCAATTCCCCCGCTTCTCTTATAGCGATCTGTTTTTCTCACTTCCACACCTGTCTCTTCTCTCCAGGCTTTTTTTCACCTCTGAATTTTTATGAGAACCTTTGGAAAAATCAGAAGCAAAATTTGGTTGCGCGGCAGAAAAACAAAAAAAGCCTGATCCTGTTACTGTACTCCCTGCCTCTGATAACATGCCTGAGTTATTTTAAAAATATTTTCCATCTGATTTTCTTCTTTAACTCCCATAAAACAAACAGGAAAGTACCGTGACTGTATTGCTGCACATCCTGAAACGTTTGCCAAATTCCAATCAGGACTTCTGTACCTGGGAAATATTAAAAGGATGTATATGCTTTATGTATTTAGTTTAAGTATATATGGTTACAATCTGGATTGTAAGTTACTCATGCAGATGGTCTTTTGACACTGCAGATGCATCACTCGCTTGCTTTTTAAGATTAAATCTTTGTGAATGAAGCAGGAGACGAGCATTAAAATAAAATAAACCCTCATTCTGTGATGCTTCACATAAAAAAGCAAGCCCTAGGAAAACCTTGTTGTGTTAGAAAGCAGTAATACTGTTTGATCAGAGATACAGATGGGAGTTCGGCACCTTGGCACAGAGAGCAGAAATGTTTAAGTTCCACTGTGGCTTACTGGTACAACACCTAGAAGAAATTCCCCAAACTGGCAGTGATGTATTCACCTGATTTAAAACAGCCATATTACTATCAAAACACCAGATTAATGTCTCACCTTCTCCCAATACATCACTGCACGCTGTTGTCTGCCCTGCACATTTATTACAAGTCAGAATGCTGCTTCCTTCACATTTGTTTTTTTTTGTGCCAAGAATTTATCGCTTATTATTCAATCTATTAATACATCTCGGAGAAGTTAAAAAAAAGGAACAGACAGCTCTTTAAATTCACCTTTATACATAATCGCTGGCTGCTGTCAGCCAAATGAAACACAGATATTTAGAAATTAAAAACAAACATGCCATTCAAACATGCATTTTCCTTTTCCCCTGCAGGTTCTCTAAAGAATGATGTTTTAAAAAACATGTTTATTTTAGATATTTGAGGCAATATTTCAGTTCTAGTGTACGGTTACTAATCCAAATTTCAAATGGAATTATCTGGCTTTTCTATGCTTATACTGTTTAATGTTTTAAAAGGTTTGATTTAATTTTCCATGTGAAACGTAATCATCATCATCATCATTACTGAATTCTTATTTCATGAAGAATAGTTCTTGTCATACCTGAAATTTCAGTCAGGTCTGTGATACTCTTACAATTCGGTCGGCTTCAGAGCATCTGTAAAGTAAATCCTGGTATCTTGTCATTTCTCTGGCAGATGAGTGCAAAATGCTCTCCTCTGGATTTCTGAACAGAGGCAACACAAAAGTAAAAAATCTTCACTGCCCCAAAGTGGAAATTAGCTGGTGTCAGTTGAATATCATTTGCTTTTTATAAAGATATATATATATGTGGATGAAGGTTTTTTGAGATGACCTCATTTTTTTATCTTTGCAGTGTGGTGGAGGAGTTAGAGCTCTAGACTTGCACCCCCATGGCAATGGGTTCAAATCCCAATGGGCTTTGCTGCTGTCCCCCAAGCGAAGTGCCCTACCCAGGCTTCTTCAGCACTCTCAGCTGTATGGGAGGGTCCCTAAATGAGGGTGTGAAAGGTAGCTGCATCACCTGAAAGTAGGCTTGAAAAAACTGTCGGCCTCATAATTCTAGTCAGTATATCATCACGCGTCGTGGGCTGATCAGGTTGGCGTGATGAACCTTACCTGCTACCTTTAATGCCGTGACAGCAGTAAAACCTGTGGTTTTCCTTTTCTGCACATCTTATCCAACTGCAAGTATGTGGATCTATCCAAAAATATGCCCGATGACTAGAGCCACCTGCCCCCATGTGTCCCCTGTTGGTAGTTGGTGAAATAACAGGACGGTCAATTGCTGTGTGTCTAAACCGTGCACTCCAGGCTTTTAAATATGGATTCCCTTGCAGTGTTTTAGCAGCAGTGCTTTTGAAATAAATATGAAAAGCGCACAAAATACATAATACCTGCAACCAGTAACACGTTAGGCATCTGCGTTGCGTCTGATAGGTTAGATTTGTTCGATTTGGTTGGTTCCGTTTGAGGGATGGCTTGTCAACTGGTGAAAAAAATCTTAGGGGGTAAATCTGGAGGGGGGGGGGGGGGGAGAGAAAAAGCCTCATCAAGGATCAGTAGCCCCTCATTCGTTCGAACTCTTTACTTTCCCCCTTCCATCCAAACCTGCAATGGCAGCAGCACCCAGTAATGAGGAAAAATGTGTCAATTTGGTCGTGTGCTGTGCAGATTGAGTGGCGGCGGGGCTGGGGGGTTTGGGCCTGTTGCGCTGATCTTATTTTCCTAATGAGCAGGAGCTGGGGTGGTGATGGCAGCACACTCGCTCTCTGTCTGCGCCGCGCGGCTCCCCGCCTGCCTCCCGCCGCCCAGCCCCCGGGGCCCTGACGCCTCCTGTTTCACCTCCCTGCTCGGGTTCACTCAGAGGTCACGCCAGCCCTCCACTTCCTGCCTGCCTGCCAGAGAGGAGGGCTGCTCCTAACCTCTTCTCGGACCGGCCCAGCATCATAAATTACATCCAGCAGCCCTGCCCCAGCGCCCCAGCCCGCTGGCCGAGCTCCGGGCTGCTCTGCTGTACGGTTTGGAAATCTGCAGCTCTGAAAGGTTATCTGTCCCGTTGATGAACTTTTCACCCCCAGCGTTAAGCCAGTGAGTGGCAGCAGCCCCGTGAAATATGATCTCATTTGTTTTAAAGGCATCTTCATCATGTATATATTGTCATTGACCATGTACGTGTGTACAGGACTGCGTTCAGTTAGGATCCTCGCACTCACACTTGAAGTGATGGAGGGAGACCAAGACTGGAGATTCTGGCCCGGATTTATTTTCTGCTCTTTGCGTTGTCTATAGATGAAGCTGCCTAGGGGAACAAGCAGGAGGATGTAGTGCACAGCTATCGCTCTCCCCAGGGGTGATGCAGGGCTAGTTCACTGGCTATAATGCTGCACTTGATTTCACAGCAGTCCTTGCTGAGCTGGTGCATCAGGAGGCCAGGCTGCCATTGCCCAAGCTGAGCCCCCCCACCCCTCCAGGCTGTGGCAGTTTGAGATCTTGTTCTTTTTCTCTTCCTAGTTGTTAGTTCCATGTCCCTGGTTAGACGAGAAGGAAAAGAGTGGAGAGTGGAACTGACCTGGTGCGGTCCTTTCTGTGTGTGTGGAAAAGCCGTCACCTGTGAGGTGAACCTTTCTCCATCAGCTAATTAATTATTCAGCTCATCAGGATGTTCTGCTTAAAATACAGAGAATAATTGCCTTATTTTACAGCGAACATATTATATTAATACTCCTAACAACAACCATAATAGTAATAACAATAACAACAACAATAATGTGTTAATATAAGCAGAGAGCTTTAAACCAGGGTTTAGAGCATGATATAAATCTACTTAACATTGATTTTTCAATTTTGATGAAAATGCACATTGTAGCTTGAGGGCTTCCTTAAATCAATTTGTGCTGTGCATAGAGGATCTACAGTTTTTTATGTACACAGCTGAAATGATGTTGCTAGACTTCCTAATAGTCCTGAGCTCCTAGCATGACGCCAGTAGTGTTCACATTACCAAACAGTATTGTATATATATTGAGCGTGGTTTCAAAGTGAAGTATCCTTCAGCGTCTTGTACATGTGTTTGAGGTGGGTCCCAGTGGAGGGAGACATGATGGCTACAAGCCTGGTTGTCTTGGTAAAGTAAATACAGAGCTTTTAGTGATTTTTTTTCAGAACGTAGAGCTGCTTGCCTTTCCAGTCAACAGGTATGTGAATTTGAGAATGGCATTTAATGAGTTATCTTTTCTCATTCTTATAGCTGTTGGTTTGTATGTCAGAGCGGAAAAGTGCTTCCTTACATGGCGGGAATATAGTTTTTTCAACCAGAAGCTCTTATTTCTGTCATTCAAATTAGCAGCATTATTTTCTTTGGCCCAGAGCATTACTGCAATTGTGTGTCATGAAATGTAAACATTTTTTTTTTTAGCTGTATACTTTTTCTGCTGCAGAAGAATGTTTTGAAAAGGGCTTTTTTTCCTTTCTTTCTTGGATTTGCAGTGTCGGTGCTGCCACCTCTCTGCTTGTGAGGACAGCTGTGACTTTTTGTAGTTTGTGGGTTTACTGGCTTCTGACTCATCCTTGTCTTGTTTTTGCAATATGGATCTTGCATTTTCTATGATAAGAGTACCAATGGATTAATTATTGAAATACCGTGGCACCAGTTATTTTAATCATAAAAAACTTTGTAGCTGTGTATCCGGCTCTTCTTTGAGATGTTTATGTTTCAAAACCTCTGTTCTCTCTCTCTTTGCCTTTGCTGTAGGACAGTTTTAAAAGGCTTCTCTGACTTTGTGTCTCCTTCGCTGCTGGGAGTGCAGCAAGCCTGCAGGGCAGGGCTGGAGAGGCACCGCGACCCTGTTTCTCCAGGGCTCTTTCTGGGTTGACAGCAGGGGTCCCCGACTCTTTGGGCTCTTCCCTGGGTGTCTGCAGGGGACCCCAGCTCTTCAGGCTCTTCCCTGGGCGGCAGTGGGGGGCCCCGGCTCTTCCCTGGGTGTCAGCGGGGGACCCCAGCTCTTCCCTGGGTGTCAGCGGGGGATCCCGGCTCTTCCCTGGGTGTCAGCGGGGGACCCCAGCTCTTCGGGCTCTTCCCCGGGCATCGACAGCCAACTGCAGTTCTTTGGGTTCTTCCCTAGGTGACGAGTTGGGTGGGGGGGGGACCCCAGCTTTTGGGGGTCTTTCCTGGCTGTTGGCAGGGGGACCCCTTGGTGCTGTGACTGGGCTGCAGCCCTGGGTCCAGAGGCAGCGAGCCCAGAGGAGGAGGAGCGGCTCTGAGAATGAGCCTCTCCTTCCTTTCTCCCTTCTCATTTTAATTCACTCTCAGCCGAGCTCCTGATTGACTCTGAGCCCAATTAAAGTGGAATTTAATAGGAGAATATATTAACTCCCTCAGGTCACCCCAACATAAATCAAGTTTTTATAGCAGAACCAGCCAGAAACCTCATAACGCCATGCTGAGAATATAATAATAACTGGGTGAAACTGAAGAGTAAAATTTACAACTGTCTGGGTGGTTTCAGTGAACGGTGTTATTGCAGTTTGTATTTCTGTTGTATAACTTCTGCGTACTTTGTACAGTCGTTCTGTATGCATGTGATCAGTGTATACCGTCAACATTGTCCCTCTCTTGTCTCTTTTCCATTTAATTAGTTAAAGACATTAAGACATTAACCTCCTAAGAGCAGTGAACTACAGGAACAGACAGACCCTGTTTTGTCTTTCTTAGTCACTGCTCTTCCACAAAGGAAGAGTCCAATTATCTCTTTAAATCGCCACATCCCCCACGTTTTCAATGAACACCTATGAATATGCAGATGTTTACTGAAGTCAGTGTGATGTATTTTCCACAAATATTTACAGTGTGGCCCTGAAAGGCCTCCTGCCCATGCAGTACAGGTTTCATCGAATTGTGTCATAACATGCCTTCACTTTTCTTGAAAAAAAGTTTTATTGTTCATTTCATGTTGCAGAAGGTAATTATCAGAACTGTGCTGTGCTATTCAATTATTTGTGTCTGGAGTCTGCGAGTCACAAAGTACCCATAAAAATCAAGTAGCAACAACAAACTGCAGCCTTTCCACAGCACTGGTCTTTTTGTGGTTTCTCTTTATGAAGTGTTTGTTCCCAGAGAATGATGTTATTGCTTTTTGTGCCCTGTTTGAGTGCTGTAGAAGCCAGTTTAGTCATTGCATGTGATGAGGGATGAATGAAAAAGTTGTGGGTTCAAGGCTACGGGCGACCGTTTCGTTAAATTTAAGTTACAGATGTATCGTTTAGAGTGGGTTTGATTCTCTCTCAGATAACCTTCTGAATCTGATTAACCATACAAAGTGTTTTGAAATGTAACATGCATACATGTAATCGTGTAGTTCATTTGAAATAGCAGAATGAATGAAATCTGTTTAACAGCAATTCAATTTGGTGCATTTAGCTGTGAAGATGCAGAATGATTTTTTGCTACCTTGTTTCCTGTAACGTAATTCCTTGAACAGTATGGAAACATTATAGTTACCAATATTACCTTTCATAGGATATACAGTACTCTTCTAGTTAGAATATGAGATATTTCTTTGTGTCCTAAAGCAGTGTTCTGCTGTACAGCTGTGTGGCTGTCAGAGGCTTCACCAATGCAGCTGTTGTACAACAAATCCATTTGCCAAGAGTCTATTGTGGTTTGTTTGCCAGAATCACTGAGTGGCAGGTAGTTTTAACTTGTACACGTTTGTTTTCTAGTATGATGATGATTTAAAAATTGTCACTGGACCTGCATTTCATGCATTTTTGTCTGTTCTGGTTCTGTGAAAGGGGAGGTCAGATGGAACAAAACGCATCGTGCTTCTTTTTTTCCTTTGGTTTGCTCTCCCAGCACAGGGCAGTGTGACATTGCTGTCTACCACATGTGCACGCAACTGCAGGCTCACTTAGGAATTCTGTTGCCAGTGGTTACAGGCAGGAAGACATCATGTTCTGTGGATCTTTCAGAGAGGAGCAGACTGCTAATTAAAAAGAACTCAGGCCATTGAAGTGAACAGAAGAAGCAGGATGCATGTGGAATATTGGCAATGGTTAGAGATAAAAACGTTTTGCAGGGAACAGTACAGATGGAGTAGGAAACATGGGGAAAAAAGGATACTTCCATTCTGTTTTGATCATTTATTTTAATTTAGTAATAATTCCAAAGTCAAATTGAACATTTATTGTTATTGCTCATCAGTTGGTGCCTTTAAAGAAAGGTCTAAATTTCCTATTCTTTAATCTGGTTTAAAAAAAAACTCTTTAAATAGCTGTTTACATTAATGAAGGAATGTTTGATTAAAAAAAAAACACGCTCTGCTCTATAGGTGCTGAAGATGTCATTTGTGATGTTCCAAAGCTCGGTTCTGGTAATGGTACTTTAAACGTGTATAGATCAACCCGTACACACCTTTTGATATCATTGCACGAGAGGAAGGTTACCTGCGTGCCTTTCTCAGTACTGCAGCTAGGGCACACACAGGTGCAGGGCCACGAAGGGCAGCCAGCAGGAGCCTGTGGCGCAGGGCAGTATAGAACCTGTTAATTGGCGCTGTCTTCCCGATGACAGCGGCGGTGTAGCGGAGTGCGTGGGGAGCGAGGGTGAGGACGCAGCCCTGCCGTGTTAATTGGCAGTATTGAAATCCCCAGCTGAGATTATGGATGACCCTGCTCCTCGCGTGCCGTCCCGAGAGGCAGCCTGCGTTGGCCGCTGTGTCAGGGAGTATCGGCGATATTGAGCAGGGACCGGCTGCTCATCATTAATCCCCCCTCACCCCCCACCCTGGGACATGACGGGAATGGATGTCAGAACAAGCTATTGAGAGCTCGGGGGCCGGGATGGCGCGGGTTCATCCGGGGGTCAGGCGGCATCATCAGCCTCTCTCCAGCCCTGCGAGGCGGTACTGCAGTTTGCACAGCAGGCCCTGCCTTCACACCTAGTGGACGGGCTGCGGCGCGTCCTGGATCTGGATTCAATTGGAGCACCTCTGTCATCAGCGCCTGCATGACTGCGGCATGCAGGACACCTCTGCAAGTCACAGGGGCCAGCTCAGCCTGGGCTGTTACAGCTAAAGCCACATACACACACCCACACAATAACTCTTGTCCTTATATCCTAAAAGGAGCCGAAGTATAAGCAGGTTTCCCAATGTCATTTTAGCCAGTTTAAACTTTTTTTTTCCCCGTGATCTTTTCAGACAGCTGTGCCTTGTTTTATTCTTCATCCTTGTGATCAGAAACTCGCCCTTATGGGGCGAGAGGAGTGATCATTCTTATCCTCCCCTTGCAAAAGAAAATGGGGCACTCGTGCTCATTTGGTGAAGCTCAGAACTGCTGTAGTTGAAGAGGGAGCTGCTTTTATTTTGCCAGCAATCTACCAAAATAAAAGCAAAGATGAAATTAAAGCCTATTTTTTTTAATAACCGCTGTGACCCACCATTTTTTTATTCTCCCATACAGCTTCTGTATGTTCCCTAGTACACAAGTACTTATGAATATGTGCTAGTATGGGACTAAGTTTTTTATACAGCAGATTTTAAAGATTCCTCACACCCAAGGGCTTGATCACTGTATCCACAACCTCTCATGTGGGGTCTGTGCATTGTCTCGCGCTCTGTGATATAGCCCATTAGCGTGCTCTGGCTTCTCCATGTCAACACTCAAGTGCTTATTTGTCATTACACTGTATCTGTTCATTGGACCATTGCATCACATTTTACTGCAGTATTGCATATCAATAGAGAAGGCATGACTGGGCAAGACAGCCGTATTGATTGAGCAGTTTACCATTTTGTGGGTTTCTGATGCTGCAGCATGCTTGCGTGTTGCCAATTAAAATGTAATAGAGTAAGAAATCTTGAGAAAACAACAGCAAAAATGAGTAATTTGTTTTTTATGGTCAATTTGAAGTTTCTAAATGCTGATATTTTTGCAGCCCTTTCCTGTAAAGTATTCTTTCTGCGTTTCGTGGTGTGTGCAAGTGTGAATAAGCCCGAGTGTAATCTTTGCTTTTTGATTTGGTGGGGTAGATGGCAGTAAAACACATTAAGTGCCTCCCAATTACGCTGCTTTAAGGTCCTTTAATGGAGTATTGTACCAGAACTCGGAAAGCAGAAAAAAGAAAATCAATTTCATTTTGCTGGGATCAGTAAAAGGTGTACATCATAAATTTTTTTAGATGTGGCCTCGGAAGATCATTTTTAGTACAAAACTGAAACAGTTGAAAATCTACATTACCAGGAGTGTAAAGACTGTGCACACAATATTTAGTTTTCAGAGCAATCTTGAGTGGCACGTACACTTAGACTCGGTCGTATTTAATTCATTCCACCATTCTGAGAGGTTAGGAAAAGTTCATCTTTCATGGCTCTTTCATGGCTCCTGCAACCTGGTCCTTCTCGTGCTCTGGTCTTGTGGAGTGCTCACTGGAGCAAGAAGAATCGCATCTGTGACCTTGACAGTCAGTCCTTGTGAAGCATCCAGTGGACTGAGCCTCAGCGGGCAAGGTATCAACTGTTTAGCCAAATTGGAGAAGAATCCCTGGTACAGACCCAGGGCTATGGGCAGAGCCCATGGGTTGTGAACAAAGGCAACATGGATAAAGTCCTGCCTGTCTGCTCCCCTCCCCTCCCTAGCTAATAAGACGAGATGACGCCCAACCACGTTCTCTCCCATGCAGGAGATTTCAAGTGCAGTTAACGTTTTGGAGTGGTGCAGCATGTCTACAGCCAGCCTCTCGGATGGAAAGAGAGCAGAGGGCGTAGAGGGCAGTGCCTGTAATGGCTGCGCTGGCTCCAGCGGTCCCTCCTATCCGCTGCCTGTTCCGGCTGTCTTGTTAGGGGTCCCTCTGTGGTGACGCCAGGCATCCATCACCCCCGCCGCGGAAGCTTCGTTACAGGGGAGGGGCCCCGGGCTGAGTGGGAGCAGCGATCAATACTGCCCGCTCCCTTCTCTGGGCTCGGGGAGACGGGCAGGCCTGTCCGTCGGCATCTGATCGCCCCACAGGCTGAGCCTGGGGAGCTTCGTCCTCTCGGGTCAGCAAGCGAAATCTCCATCGACACCTTGCACCCGTCTTCTGCCACCTTACGGGACCGCGCGGCCCTCCTCGAGGAGGTCGCGATGTGAAAAGCTGCTTTTGCTTTTCTGTTGTTTTTTTTTAAACACTGGCACCATTTTGCGCAAGTTGCATTCTCCAGCTGCCAAATATAAAAGTGCAAAAACCCGTCATGCTTTTCTGCTTTCCAACATTCTGGTGCTAGCCGAGCAGCAGCGTGCTATTCATTAACCGAAAGTAAAACACATGAGCAGATATTACCTGTTTCCAGCTTCCTTGCACTTGTTCCCTGTGGACAGAATAACATTCAAAATACTGCTGTTCAACTTTTAAGGGCTTGAACCGTTATTTCCCTGTGCACTCACATGTCATTTGTACTCTTTGGATTCTGGCTTTCTGTCAGTTTCCGAAACGAAGCACCAAATCCTGGAAGACCACTCTTCTGTTGCTCCAGGACTGCCTTCCACACATAAAGAGACAGATCTCCAAGTAGCTTCATTGTTTACTCTAGTTACATACACCTGATTCTTTTGCCAGTTCTTTTGTAAAACACCTTCATGTGATGTATCATGAAAGGTGCAGTATAAAATATTTATTCCAAAGCAAAACATTTTCCAAGCTGGCATCACATTTCCAAGTTTATTTTTTTTACAGTTATTCAGTTTGGGTTTGTGCAAAGACACTTGTGAAGCTTTCTGCAAATGCTATGGGTTGATCAGGCATGCAGTGCAAGGTGCTCAGATACATCACTGGTGTTGCAACAGAAAAAAGTATTAGAGCATAATAAAGATTACCACTAAGATGAGGGCAATCAGCTAGTGGTTAATTGATCTGAGCATCTCGTCCAGTCATTTATAGAAAGGAGCCAGGCTTTGTCATTGTGGCTGGATAGCCTGTGCTGTACACCCACATCACTGTAAAAGATCAAATAAAAACATGGTAAACATAACACTGCAAATTTAACCTTAATGCCATACACACAGTGCATACATAAATACAACCCCTGCCACAGTCCGGAGATCGAAGGCTACGCTTAAAAATATGTGGTGAAGGAAATGTACATGTAGTTAGGTGCCAATCCATGCAGACTCTTAACAGTGAGGAGTAAGCTTCTAAATTCTCCTGGGAGCCATTGCAGAGAACTAGAGACTCAGGTAATGCGATCATCAGATTTAGTTTCACTTAGAAATCAGGCCATTGATTTTTGTTCGGATCGCGACGTGTTCAGAACGGTTTTATAGAGGGGAGCTTCCAAGGCCCAGAAGGAAACTGGTTCTCTTTCTGTGCGCATCCCTCCCGCCTCTGACAGGGAGCAGCTGCTGGCATGCCGATAAAAATCTTACCCATGTCATTTTGGCTTCAGACCGATGTAAGCTCAGGGCTGTTCCCTTTAAATGACGGCACGCGTCAGGCGGTTCGTTTTCCCTGAGTATTAACGAGGAAGCTGTGCCTCCTGGAGAGAATGGGCAACACGAGCTCTCGGACCGTGCCAAAGAGATCAGGGCTGGCAGAGTGTGGCCTCCTGTTTGTAACCAGACACCCGATACCCTGCTGTGCGTTATAGCCGTCAGATAACAGTCAGCAGCAACATCAGGACTGTGTTCATATGGTTCTTAAGGAGCCATTTAGACGGTGCGCAATAAAAAAAAACACAGAGATGTGGAAATAGGAGAGCAGGCTGTAACCTTTTCTGTTTCTGTCAGTAACGTGCTGAATTCATGAGTACTTTCAGCAGGGAGAAAACAGGCTTGTCCCTCTTCCTTTGTGGTGGTGCATGTATTTCAGATCTGAAAATCCTTCTTCTGGTAATTAGAAGATGACTCCGTTACATGATTTATTGCCAGAATCTGCAGGCCAAGTCCTTTGCGGTGATTTTTCCATTGTGTTATCAATACCCTGTGTCGTCCAAAGCCCGAATGCAAACAAGCTCAGAAAACTAATTTCAGTATCGGTCTTGATTGTAGTCACTTCTGCTGTGCATGGTTATATTGGCAATATTGTCTGTGTTATGCACCCACAGTGTGTGTAGAAACGAGGTTGTGTTTGTGTATATATGCATACTGTGTATAGAACCGTTTTTTAAAGTTGCAATGGATCAGTACGTGGATATATGTTTAATAAATGTTTTATTGTACATTGGATTGGTATGGATGTTTTTTTAAGGAGACTGCTACCTTCTGGCCTTAACACAGCCTCTTTTTTGAGGTTTTGCTAAAGCGCGGCTTTCTGAAACCCTGGCGTCTATACAAGCACAAGTATCTTTTTCCATGTGACATTTTAATCAATGGCTGAGTAATGCATATGAGTGCAAATCACCAAAAATTAAGTTTAGGGTATGTTGACAAGCTAATGGGAGAGCAATCTGCTGTTATTGCAGTGTATCACTATCGCTATAAATAATTGTGTGATTACGGACAAAGGTAGAGACAGAAAAAGATTGATGGATTGTCCAATACTACAGATGGAAAGACGAATATATAGACAGATGCGTAGATAGATTACTGTAATACTTATTGATGTATTTATTTTTGAAGATGTTTCTCCATCATAATAGAGGAAGAAATTAGGGATAAAATTGAGGCATAGCAGAACAGTAAATAATTAATAGACCGACTTAAAATTGGATTTAAAAAACATAATGCAAATTGTGCTGCAAATGCCATTTGCGTTTTCAGTGGCGCAGTCTCTTGTTTATTATTAAGAACATTCGAATAAAAATGGAAATTATCAGTTGTCTACCTGTATCACATGGGACTCCTGCCCATTTGTTAATGAGCCGCCTGATAAATGAGGCATTTAGCTTTTAGAGTGTTTTGCTTTTGCATAACTTTGGATACCGATTCAAGAAGGAGACTTTATACATATTTTGTATGCTTGTTTGAAAAGCCTGAACCTTGTGAAAGTAATTACTTAAACTACTAATCTGCCACAAATGTTTTAAGCACTTAAATGAGTTCCAGATAAATGATTCTAGATTTGGGCTTTATTTTTGATCCATTTTTATATATATATAGCAACAAATGCAAATGTTACATTTCACGTCAACGGTTTATGTTTTTCTTTTAAAGGGAAATAAATCACATGTTGTGCTCTTCAAATCTTTGCAAACCTAACCACTGGCTATATTTTGTTTTAAGGCTGTTCTGCAGTGTTCTGTAACTCCAGAGCAATATCCTTAACGAACCCAGCACCGCCAGAGTCAGAGGAGCACGCTGAAGGAGATGCACGTGGTGTTTGATGCTGACATTCATTTTACCGTGTAATTATTCAACAGTTATTTTATTAATTTCAAATGGTAATTAAAAAGGCCTCTGCTGCAAATCTTCACAGCCCACACAAACAACATCCTCATTCCAGTGCACAGGAATGATGCCAGCTGTCTTAGGAAGGGCAGAGGCCAAACGCAGCCCCTGGGGCTGGGGCGCGGGCTTACCACAGGTTAAACACCAGCCGCGGTTCGGCGAAGTACATCCAGCTCGCACCTTCAGTTGTCGCGCAGAGATGAAACGTCCAAACGCAGCTGCAAGTTTAGTAGAAATTGTTTTTATTTTTGTTTCTTGTTGCTGCTGCTGGCACTGTTATTTCAGGGAGTGGGTCATGCATGTTGCCGTGAGTATGAAAACCCAAGCCTTTCCCCTCTCTTCTGTCCCCGGAGGTTATCTCTGTGGCTCCGGAGCCCATGTTGGGAACCACGTGCACCCCTGCCTTGCTACCTGTGGCCTGGCGTACAGCGCTGCTGATAACCCCTGCCTTGTTAACCGAGACCTTCCCTAATCGGCCTTCTCAGCTCTGTTTACAGGGTGGCACTTGAGAGGAGAGACAGGCCTCCGGCCTTAGCGCCGTTTATCTCGTTCGGCAGTGAGATGGGGAACGGCCTGGCATGCCTGCAGACGACTTCCACTCCCTCTCCTGGTTCACACGCAGTCATAAACACAACCTTGCCCTCCGCTCAGCATCAGAAAAAAGTCTGGGGAATGGGGTGTTTAATTGTGTTGAGGAATTGGTTCTTCATCAGTAACTGAGGATTAATTGCATCTGCCTTGTCTCCACAAATGCATCTCATTCCTAAAAAGAAACACCTGTCAGGCCCAGCTCTCCTTACATGTAAGGAATGTTTAAGAAGTGTTCAAACTGCATGGTATTATGTGGTGCTGCACTTTATAGGCAGACAAATCGCTTAAGGACTGCAGCTGAAACCTTCAGTATACAGTATAGCATACAGTATGAGCCTCTAAAATGGATACCTCATCTAACCGGTGATGTGTTGAGCAAAAGAATTAAGTGTTTAGGGAGTATGTTGCTGGTATGTTCTCATAGGAGCAGTGCAATATTACAAGAGCAAAGCATGCATTCTGACATTCTTCATCATATTCCACGCTAATTCTTCATCACTCACCCAGTGTTTGCTGCACAAAGATTCTTGCCTCTGTTTTCTTAAGTGAAACGCTGACGAGACCTGTTCTGCAGGGTCGGTCGCAAGCGGTACAGACACGACGGGGTTAATAGTGCCTGCAGTCGCGAGTGTGAATACAGAAGTGCATGGTGGGGGTGTGGCTAGCTGGCTATGAATATTCATAAGGCATGGGTGTGTGTCAGTTGGGAAGGGGGGTTGGGGCTGGGGCAGGGGGATGGGGGGTGGTTATCCTAATCAGTGTGAAATTTAAGGTAACACTGCTACCCTGTGGAAGAATCACAGAATACAACAGTCCAGATCTTTTTAGAAGCCTGTTATCTGATACCTTTCATGCCACACAAAGATAAGTATTTAAAAATTCAGCATATGGCCAAAACCCACATGACTTTCACCAGATCAGGCATTTTTCTGTACACAGTGCAAGCTCTGGTGCAAGTATTGACACTTGGGTATCTGGCATTTGTGTAGGGTGGGAATTTGATTAAGAATTGTACGCTCTCTTTTATGATCTTTGACTTGCATTTAGTAATTTATTTTTTTCCAAACCCTTCACTTGAAATGCTTAGTTTTTCTACTGAGGTGGAAAAAAAATGTAAGTAACCGCAAAACAAAGCTATCTAAACATTTTTGTACTAATCCTTTAGTTAATGAAATAGGTCAGCTGAGAACACTTTCCCTTTTGCTGAGATGACCTGGCCGGAGGGGTCAGGCACCTCTGTTGCACAGCAGATGCAACAGTGGAAAAGCAGAACAATCCGTAAAATAGAAATGATATAACAAGACGCAATTGTAATGCAGGCAGACAGCAGAGACAGTATTTATATTTGTAATATTTTCTTTAATATGACTGAACTGCTGTGCATGTGATGTGTGCAACAATCCAAAATTGAAGTGCGAAATATTTCCTGAAATAAAATGTTACTTTTCTCTTGGACATTGAATGTCCTGACAGCATGGAATATGAATAGAGATGGTGATGTATTGCTGGTCCATTTCTGATTTTTCAACTTTGTTTTTCTTGATTTATAAACAGTGAGACTTTATTTTCAACAATAGGTGACAGATCGTATTTAATGTATTTTATACAGCTGTTTAAAACATGTTGCAGTTCTTATTGCGTCCTGCAGGGGGTGCTGTGATATTTTGGGGCTGGGGCTTTAGTTTCAGAGCTAAGCCCACTGCAGTGCATACAGTGTTGGTATTAATCCAACCAGCAGATACAGATCCGTGTCAAAGGGAAGATGTCATGATCTGAAACCAACTGCAAGGATCACAAAGTATGTCATCTAACATACTATCTTGATAAGAAAAGGTATTTTGTTTGTTTTGGACTTCTGTTTTGTTTTGAAGGCTTACCAGCTTCTAATGTAAATTTATTTTTTTAAACAACAAAAACAAGATGGGCCACATGGCTGCCTCCTCGTTTGTGGCCTTTCTTGAGTTCCTTTAACGAGCTTTGAGATGCCTGGTACGAAAGATGGTCATTAGCAGTAGCCTGTAATGAAGACTAGGGTCAATGAGGTTCCTGTTAATATGCAGTGATGTACACATAGAGCTATTCAACATAAAGCCCTTTCAGTACGCTGTACTTTAATATGGCCAGCACCTCCATTGTTGTATCGATCCTGATAATTATCAATTAAATAATTAAGAAGCTGACTGGAGCAGAATTCTGCTGTAGTACCAACTGGGGGTCCCAAGGTTAAGTAGCCCTGCAGCTGAGAATGGCCTCTCCTGCTCAGTTCTGTACTTGGGAGGTTCATGGATTCTTTCCTCATCTGTGGGCAGGAGATAACAGAGCCCAGTCTTCTGTTGCATTGACATCCTTCCCCAGCCTCGTATTCTAGACACGTTCCTTGTGGACAGTTTGCCTGACGTGCACACCTGCTCACGCATTCCTCTCTGTCAAGTCTGACAACAGGCAGAATGTTTCACAGCTGTGAGAAAGCTCACCCAGGTCAGCGGCTGTTTCCTGTTTTTAATGCAGTACAATAAGAGAAATGCCGCACGACTAAGCGGACTTTAAAAGTCAGAGGGAAACTTCGTTTAACAAGGTGCCTGTTTACTTTTTAAATGTCTTGCATCACATAAATGATATATGTACAGTTACATCCTGTTGTTATCAATGATGGCTTCGTACTTGTGCTGCACGTTCTTGCACCTTTTCAAGAGTATGAATAAACCTTGTGAACATTTTGGAGTCTTGTGCTTCACCTATTGACAGGTCTGGATTTTTCCCTATTTTTTCCACAACTGGGCAACCGTACTGAGGCGGAGAGGGATCTTGGTGATTTCACACTGGAAAGAACAGAACAAATGACCAATCCTCGTGTCACGTTATGCGCTGGTGTTTGGCTTTTTGATGGCTGGTCGTGCAACAGGCCCTGTGCAAGTGGAGGGTGGCTTGTGAATATACTCACACAGAGAGTGTGGTGTACCATGTGGTGAGGAGTGTGCACTGTGCTGTGTTTCCCCTTCACCCCAGTCAGACACAATCTGGAGGAAAGATCTCAGTACCCTGTGAGTCAGCCAACCATCTGTAGAGCTATGGGCCTCAGACCTAACATACTGTAGGAGCTAACATTTAACACAGTGAAGTTTTGGGATTTCTTTCTGGGAGATTTTCAGCACAGCCTGTGAAATGTCTATTACAGTGTGAAAAAAATACAATGGATGTGGCTGAGCAGGGCAAACCAGAGCAGGTACTTACACCCTTGCTTCAGAGAAGCTTTCATGAAGCCCGTTTTATGTGAGAACAGACTTAAGATTTTATGGTAGTTGTGATCAGTGCGACATAAGTCTCCTGCGCACGGTAGCGTGACCCATTTATTTGTTAAATATCACTTGTCCGTCTGATTTCAGATAACTTTGAAATGAATAACTCCCCCTTACCTTGTCAAGGAGGGCTTACTGTATGTTTTAGAAATAGAAATGTTTTTTTTTCTCAGTGCAGCAGAAGAGAGACCTACAGTAAGACTTTCTTGTTGATAAGATGATAAGCAGTTTTTTTTTTTGTGGACGTCTGGTCTTGGCCAGCCTGAAATGCTGCCCTTTTTTTCCCCGCTGGCTTGTCTGGCCAAGGCTGAGTTAAATGCATCTGCCTACATTCCAAGTTGTAGTTTGTTAGGTATAGCTGATGCAGGAAGTATCGCTTAAAGGTCTTGTGATGAAGGAAATTCAAGGCAGCAAAAGACAAACCAGAAAAGAGGGATGAAGTGAAACAAACATTTGTTGCCATTTTTATTTTCTTTGTTTATATATTTGTCTGTAACCTTAATGGCCTCTTCCATATGAGCAAAGTGTCAGGAGACAAGTGAAACATCCAAGGGTGAATATGTTCAAAGTCATGAGCATTTCCGGCCTGTGCTTTCACTGTGTGAAAGTGAAAGCACTCTGCAGTGAAATTGTTCAGGTTTAAAATCCAAAAGTGTTGGAGGATAAAATGGCTCCAAAACGTTGTTGCTGGAATTGGCACACACGTTTCTACCCAGCAGCACTGGGTACAGCTGAGTATGAGAGCCAGATCGGTGCAGTGTGAGCTGGAGCTGGGTCAGAACAGAACTGTTGGGGAAGTACTTTCCAGCATCTGCACCAGCCTGGCTAGCAGGGCTGTATCTGGTCAAACAGCTTGAGTCTTCTTTTGCTGCAGTATAAACGTCTTGCAGCTGACTGATCCTCTGCTGAGTTTTTCATCTGATGTGGGGAAACTCTGCTGTTTTTCTATGGAGGAGCTGCAGCAGTGACTGGGCGGCTTCGGGAAAGTTGGAAGACCTTTCCGAACAATCTCTGTTCGTGTCTGCATAGCCTTTCTGAGCATAGTGTCCCTTCTCAGGCCACAGCAGTGAGAGGTCTCATAGCTGTTTCCAGGATGACTTGCAAAACGTTTTCACTCTGGCAAGCAAGTGGCTGTGGAATGTCTTGAAAGTAACTGCAAATATTGAAATATGCAAATGCTGTAGAAGGAAAAGACTGTTTTGCTTACATGTATTTATGGAATTTAGGAACTCAGCAAATTTTTCACTGAACCAGAAACAGTTCCTTGGTGAATGTATTTAGAGTTATGAAATACACATTGAAGGTCAGCCAGGCAGTGTATGAAACAGTAAACTGCACAAGGTCAGGAAGGTTTATAGTGCTTCTGCACTCTCCTATAAATCTGGAGATTTTCTTTGAGCTCGTAAAATAACTTCCCCATCGTGGCCTTTCTGCAGTAGCAGCTGAGGTCTGCTTCTTCCAGCCTGTGAGCTGCTCAACCCTTGTGCACCACAGTGGAAATATTTAGAGAAGTAAACCCAATAATATTTGCACATTAATAACTCTAATTCGGCACTTCAGCAGTGTGTTCAGACTCCTCAGACCCCTGAGTGATTTGCTAGCCTGCGTGTTTATAATAAAAACCCTTCACTTCAGCAGCATTTCCCCACTTCCTTATCTGCACATGTGAAACCCGGTGTGATCATCTGTTGGGAGTTTGAGATCCTTTTAAACCAGGAGGGCCCTGGCAGGTGTCTGGGGTGTTGAAGTGGGAAGAGAGGGTGTTTCTGGTTTTACAAGGGTCATGTGCACAGGAGGTGCAGGTGTGGGAGTGAGGTGCGCAGCAGCAAGGTACTTTTAAAGAACAAGCCAGGTGCTGAGATATGAAGATTTTGTCAACGTGATGGGAAAGTTGTTGTCTTGTCATGTGGAGACGCATTGTTCCAAAATTCAGGAATGGGGCAGGTGTCGGTGATATGGTGGGGTCAGAGTTTCGAGGAGTACCACCATATCCATGCATGTGTGCTCCAGAATAGGCAAACTCTTGATATATTCCATATTTATATAGAACTCGCAACTGCGTACACTCAAGTGGGTTAGGTGGGTCATTTGTAGCCTTTTTTATGCCCTTAAGTCACCGTACGGCAGATAATCATACCCTTTGACTCTGCTTTTAAGTATTAAAAACATTT
Source organism: Atractosteus spatula (assembly GCF_055471065.1). Taxonomy (NCBI): domain Eukaryota; kingdom Metazoa; phylum Chordata; class Actinopteri; order Semionotiformes; family Lepisosteidae; genus Atractosteus; species Atractosteus spatula. Next base: position 9,459,776 of record NC_142731.1, on the reverse strand, counting down.
TTCTTCAGAACTGTTGCATGTCACATTTTAATTTCTAATCATTTCAAAATGATTCAGGCCAATTTATGGCTAAATTAGAGATTTTTCAATAATTAGCAAGCCTTTTGGATCTGTATCATGTATGATGCAAACTTTGTCAGAAAACATCTTTTAAAATATTTAATACAAATTCAAGGTAAGTTAGAAAAATTGAAGGTAATTAGAAAAATCATTAGCTGAAAGTATTTTGTTTCTTACCAGATAAGTTCATTTAATTAATTAGGTGATAAAGAAATCGAAGAATTAAGGTATCTTTTTGGATAAAAGCTGAATACTTCGTAGGTTCATGACCGTACGAGTTTATTATATCTGCATCATACTGTAAAGAAGCTGAAACCAATAGAGATAGGAGAGAATATCCTCTCTCACTGGGCTGTGCTGCAGGAGGGAGGCAGACAGCAGGCTTTAAAACCAGAGACAAAAGCAATAAGTAATGCAGTGCTGAAATGGTGACACACATGTTTGAAATAATGAGAGATTTGGAGAAAAATGTTATCAGTGCCTTTGAAGCTACTCTAGAAGCTCCTTATCATTAAAACACAATCATTTTTTTTTTCATTTGAAAGTCTTACATGTAAGTTTCACAGTCACCAGCAGCTGCAGGAGCCTCCCTGCCACTCTCAGAGCATGTGTAAACCGCCGCATTACACTGCGACCTCTGACCCCGACATGACCCCGGGCACAGTTCAAGTAAACCCAAGCTCCCCATCAGTCCAGCCAACCGTTTCCAAACACCTCGGCAAGCTCGCCAGCCCCGAACAGCTGATTTATCAACTGCACCCTCCAGCATGGGAGCTCTGAAATAATGGATTGTGGCCCTTGAAGTGGCTGAGAAAGAGGCAAAGGTTAATTCCACGCTGAAACGCAAAAAGAAAGAGAGTATGACGCACAGCGTTTCAGCTTTGTGCTTTCCTCAGGTGTGACTGATGTGAGTGAGCGCTGTGTGGAACAGCGTTATTCTGAAATGGCGTAAGTGAACAGGGCTTGTGTGCTATCGGTGCATATTCCAGCTATTAAACCGATAGCTCCAGACGGCACTCTTTATAACAAGACGTGTGCTCCTGCGCTCGCCCTGTGAACGTGAGCTCCCCTCTGCCTCGCACCGCAACCGAAACGCCAAGCAGGTGCCCATCGAAGCAGCTCTCTGAAGTTGCGTGTGGCATTCTGTGCACGTCGGGTGCCCTGTCTTTTGGGCGGTGGTCGTGCTTTTGGCTGCTGCCGTGCCAGGGGCCTGGCCTGGAGGTTGCCATCTTGGCTAGCTGGGTAGGAAGATCGAGAAGGCCTGCCAGCGCAGGGGGACCTTGGGGCTGAGATTGCCAAGCTGCAGGGCCGGCAGCCCAGACAGCCAGGCTCGGGAAGCTGGCCCGGCACTTTATAAATCTCCTAGTCCTGTTATGACTGGGGGCTTAGCAGATAGCCTCGCTGCGCTGCTCCCTCACTAGCCTAGCCCCGGCTAATGGAGTGCAAACATTTTGGGAAAACTGTCACATGTCAGCCAACACCAGAGTTAAAACAACCCTGCGCCTCCTAGATTACCCAGAGTTCAAAGGAATCCCACAGCACCCATCCCCCTCAGCTCTACCCTCTCCCTCTCCGTGTCTCGACCTCTCTGTGGAGGAATGTCTGATGGAGACCTGCGCTTTCTCCGGGCGCTTACAAAGCAACGCTGGGCTCCAGAAATCGTCAGGGGCTTAATATGGAGTCCATCAGTGTCCACTCTGTCCGCGGGACAGCTGTTGAACTAATCTCCTCTGGCACAGTGGGCTGATAACTGCACCAAACCGTATGCTGTGGTCTCGTTAGTTGGAACTGGTGCTGAAAATAATGGTAACTGGACAGATAGACGGCCTGGTGGAGAAGTCTTTTCACCTCACGGCTATTAATTTAATCCTTTCTTACAAACCTGACAAACAAAGCTTCAGAGTGTTCAACAGTATCGTATTTATGACGGTAATGCAGCTCGCTTCTTCCACTTTTCTGCGGTCACCTGCGACCTTTCAAGGAAGCGAGCGGGGTTCGGCGAGCGATCGATCAGGGCACTCCCCACGCCCCCCGTCCCACGCACAGGTGGGGCTGCAGCGGGCGCCTGTGTGGCCATGAGCCCCATTCTAAACAGAGCTGCCTGGGGGGGGGGGTCCTTTAAAACTTTATCATTATTAAAGTCGTTAAGTGAGCAAAGCCTCCACAGCTCGGCTTGACCGCAAGAGACAGGAGTCGTTCAAGGATGCTTTGTGCGTTGCAAGTCTGTTTCGTGTCTGCATAAAATGAGCAACCACGCAGGGGAGCTCTGTAGTGACAGGTCTCATGATCTCATCTGGACAAATGTGACCACATGTGAGAAATAAAATGTCGGGACTGCCATGTGCTCCGTGCAGTGTGCACACGGCCTAGGCAAACGAGAAGTTGATAACCCCCCCCCCCATCCCCTCCAGGGAATCATTTCTCATCTTCAGTATTTACTTCAAAGGTACAGCGATGTATGAAGCACCTTTGCAGAAAAAGATTTATCCTCCCCGTGCTTGACTTCCAAGGGCAAGGTCAGGCAAGAGCCATCTCTGGCTTAATCTGCTCGCAGTGCTGCTCTGTGTGGAGGTGGGGTATCCCTGGAGACATGGCTCTCTCTCCGTGGTATCAGGTATTGTTTTTCAGATGGATGCACCGTGGCTCTGTATAGATATCTGCTCCGTGCGCAATCATTCGGGACGAGAAATAATCTGCCTTTTTTAAGCTTGGGTGGAACAATCTGGAGTCGCAGTGGAGAGTGTGCAAGCTGTTCCCCGGGGGAAAAAACAACAAAATACCAGCATCTTTCCTGTCGCCTGCCTTTGTTTCCCCCCTCTCTCGATTTTGTCTTTTTTAATTAAAAACATTAGAGCGCTAATTACACTTTGTAATTGCCCCCGTTTCAAGTGCTTGCTTGGCTTGTTATTCTGAGCTGCGTTCACTGCTTAAATAAGGAATGAAGAACCAGTCAAAAAACACTAGACTCTAGCAGTGTGTATTAAGTTGAAAAAACCAGGGAGGACCATTCAGAATTCTATTTAAATGTCATTTATTGTAGACTAGGGGATGCTCAGTGTGGGCTATTCCTGTCTGCTCCACAATTTTCCTACTGTCAGCTCCTTCATTATTTAACTACTCAGGATAAATGTCAAAATTAATGTGCTGGTAGCATCAAAGTACTTCAGTGGACTGGATCATGTTTTAACAAAGTAATCACATTTAAAAGATAAATAATGTAAAGCGCTTATACTTGATGGAGCATGCCCTGATTCTGTAGTCCTGTGTCCACTCCCCGTTCTTAAATCCTTCTTGTAAATCAAAGGTGGATTGCGGAGGGCCCCAAGAAACCTGTTCTCTCAATGCAAGGGTTTGGTAACTGATCTGAGAGAAATGCTAAAGAGTAAAAAGACAGTGCATCTGTAAAAATGACTGCTGTACGTCCTCTTCAACCACCCTCAAAGCTGCCGCTAGCACCTCCTGCATTACGCTGCCTGTGTATGTGCTTTAATCCTCCTTGTTTGCAGGTGAAAAATGCAATGTAGTTTGTTTTGTGCTGTCAGCTAAATAATAGTCTGTCTGTGGATGAGATAAATAAGAGGCCAGCTTTCTCTGTCATCCATTGTGAGCCACGGAGAGGAGCCAGTTTTGAGTCCGGCCATAATGGATGAGCTTTTTAATTGCACCCATGTCGAGGGCTAGCGAACCACCTGTCTGGCCAAAAGTGCTCTCCATCCTCAAAGCTGAGGCCTGGCAAAAGACAAAAAGCAGGTCAGCCAGGCCGAAACTGATCGCTCCTTCATGATAGCGAGGAGGCTTTGTCTGTGCCACTTTCCTGCTAAATTTACGACTCTGCCTCGGGTGAGACCGGCCAAAAGAGGAGACACCCTGAAATCCATCTTCCTCTCTGTCTGGCAGTGGATCTATAAACACGAATGTGTCTTCGCGGTGTGTGTGTGTGTGTGTGTGTGTGGGGATTTCTGCACTGCGTATGGTATCTGTATCCTTGGGGCCGGGGGAATCGCCCTGCGTCACTGGCTCCGCAGTGGGGAGAGGACGATGAAAGTGGGGCTCTCGTGAGACAGATGTGGGTGAGGACGGCCAGCGAGGGCCTGCCCAATAACACCTCCTTCATCTGCAACATCATGGGGGGGATAAGTGGACACCTTTTCCTCCCCAACCTCCTGTCTTGTACACTATCCCATATGGCCACCAGCCAGCACGCTCCTGTGTGGAACAGTAGGTGTCTTCCCAGTTGATTCGAGAGGGACCGTGTATTGTCCCCCAGCTGAGAGCTCCACCCTTACCTCCTCAGTAACCAGGCCCTGAAGCCACACTGTGGTGTTTCTGGATTGCAGTCAGAGGACAATCAAATATACGTATTTAGAAGTCATTATCAAAGTATTATGCAGTACTGAAAGTCTATTCAGTTTCTAAGTGCATTTTGAAAATGTAATGAAATGTGGTTTACATATATTTAAAATAGCTGTGCAAAAGGCTTTGTCGACGCTCTCAGGTGTTACAATATAATGCACCTGCAATTTACTCAGTCTCCTCTAATGTTCCTACCTTTATAAGAACTTGATGTGAGCTGCATTAATATTAGAGAAGAAACCAAGCTTGTCATTTAGAAAATATCAGTTCACATCTTCAAACACTGATCAAAACATCTCAAGGTAAACTGTACACGAGCAGCCAATGTGCAGTGTTGTAGCAACTAATCCATCAAGTTTACCTATTCTGTCTAATTAACTTCTTGTCAGGTATTCTTTCTCATTAACATCACTTGTTCCCCTCTACATATCCATAAAGCTAAAAGTCTATTGTTTGTACTACAAAATACTTACTGTCAGGATCAGGTGTTCACGTAAACAAGATACCTAAAATATCCATAGACGATCATCACAGAACTGTTTCTGCATAAAGAAGGAAAAACCGTGCGTGAAAAGACTAGAACCATGAGCAATGTGGGAAACGTTCACAGAATCATGAACATTCAGTAATATAATATATTACTTTTATTATTACATGAACTTCAGACCTACTTTCAATTAGTTTTCACATTTAGTGTATAAACTTGTCAGTGTGCACTTAATGCTTACAATGTATGTTTTTATAGAAGTATGTTTTTATATTTTCTGATGTTTTCGGTGCCATATAGTCCATTCGCTTCAGATTCAGGTATGAATTTCACTTCTTTTTTGTTTTCCACTGCGTTTGCCACTAACTGTGTTAAAGTTTTTAAACACCGTTAACAGCCCAAGCCCTGAGATCAAGGGACACACGGAGCCACTTCCTTTCTTTTTTAGGGGACGGTAGTTTGTCTGCTCTCCCAGCCAGGGCTTAAGCCTTTTTGGAGTTTTGATACTTGAATGCAAGAGTCACGTTGTCAAGAATCGAAACTGGATTTATTCAGTGGAGCAGAAATACGTTCCTTTTGTCCTTGTAAAAAAGCCGGGCTAGTATTGCGGTCTTTTTTTGTTTCCTGGGGAACAAGAACCCCCCGAGTAAATGCTAAGTAAAGAAAGTTGGACTAAAGGTGCTGAAAGCAGAGACGGGCTGGTTTCCTGTGCCCCTGTGGAGATGAGAGGAGCTACTGAAAGGCAAGGTGCAGGAGACAGGGCCCGGCTGTCTGCTCCTCCTGCTTGTCGCAGACAGAGCCAGCCCACGGACGATTTGCCGAGAAGGATGTGCAGACAACATGACTCTGTTTCCCCCATCGCGGGCGATGGAAGACGTTTTTCCTTTTCTCATTGGCTCAGCAAATGATCTGTGACTCCCAGCCGCTAGCTGCATGTTTACTTTATTGCCCGCTTTTTTTTTATTCGCGTTACAAAATGAGGGTGTCTGGGGTGGCTGGCTATTGTCCCGCCTGGCTATCCATTAGACGTTAGCGTGAAGGGAAGGCTTTAACCTGGCCACAGGTGTTGACACGGCAAGGATAATAAAACAGGCTTGTTTGTGTCCAAGACAGGGAGAGAAAGGGATCCCCAGACAGGGAATGTGGCAGCCAGGAAACATGCTTGTGTGGTTATCGCCTTATCGCAGCTTCGGGTCTGGTGTGGAGTGTGTACACTGACTTGATTGACACTTACCTGGTTTCTCGTCTGGAGAGGCGAAGACAAAAACAAAAGTGTGCTTGTTCTGTGTGTGAAAGAGCGGCGCAGCTCTCCTAGGAACTTCGCAGACTCCAGTCCCAAAAGCAGAGCAGAATTATTTGACATTTTTCCTGAGCGCGAAGATGCAGGGTTGGGAAAAACAGCCAAATAAGTATATTCTGGCTGAATTGTGTGGCTTTTCTTTTCCTCCCCATCTTCTTTGTGACTTTGCATTATGAATAGCACGGTGTCCTGGACAGCCACAGCCTTGCATGTCTAATAGGGAGCCCACAGTCCTCTGCAGCATGGGTAGGGCTGGCACCAGTACCAATTAAGGCAGTGCTTGATTCTGTTGACTCGTTACGTTTGGTGTGCAAGTTTTTTAGAGCAAACAGTTAATCAAATGTGCAATGCTACCCATGCCTTGCAAAACACTAGTTCCGTATATTTTTTGATCTGTCAAAGATTAATTCTGTCGATTATTTTGCATCAAGCGCATTTGGCTGTGCTGGGGTCAGAGTTTGACTTGGGCTCTTGTTCTCCTTTTGTGTCTTCTCTTGGGAAGGCAAATTGTTGATGACATTGTAGTGTTGTGGTAGATGAATATGCTGCAGCACTGCAAGAACAGGAGGATGTTAAGATTTTATAGTTCGAAACAGAAAAATGTGTGAATTTGGTGTCGGTGTCGGTTTTATTGTTTATTAATATGAAGCACGTCTCACAAAAACAACACAAACATGGAAAAGCGCATACTGTAACTGACTGATAATTGTACATCTTTATCCAAGACACCGCATTGCTGGTTGTGTAGGAGTGTGTTCACAATGTTGCATGTGCACAGAATCAGAATAGCATTAATAAATTCATCAAAAAATTCCGACATTCAACAGACAGATGTTGAGTAAATGAATGATTCCAACCATATGGATACTGTATGTCATGCAGTCAGAAATATATTGAAAAATAATAATCTGTAGCATAATTAATCACTCTTTAATCCCCACATTATTAAAATTAACCTCTACATACAATGTCTGTCTGTATTTGAAAATCTGGGGTTATATTATTATGCATGTTGTTGGTTGATATAAGGGACAATCATGAGGGTAGACTTTTATGCTTTAATGACAACTATTTAAGATCAGACTTTTTTTTTCTTTGGGTAGTTTTTTTAATTCACCAGAACACGAACCGGTCGGGGGAAACCTGTTGAGCTGTCAGCCAGCACAGTAAAGTGTGAAAGGGCGTAGCGGATCACGAATCAGTAGAGGAAAACTAACAAAACGACAGGGTTATACAGTATAAATGAGGCCCATTAAGTTGATGTGTAGCAACTACAGACCCAGGAAGGAGTTAACATTCACCACTTAAGCTATGTTAGGTGATAATGCCTCAGCTTTGCTATAATGCGTTGCTGCAATAAATGTATTGATCTATATTACTTTAAAGCTGAAACAGAGTATTTGATCCTGGGCTGTGGATATGCTTTCTAAATCCTGCCCTGTAGTGCTTGTTTCATTTCTCTGTAAGTAAGGGTAATACAGCATTTAAAAAAAGAACAGAGCCGAGTCATTGATTTCGCCTTCTTTTCCTCGCGCTGTTTGGGATGAGGAGGGATGTAAACGGAGAGATGAAGGATGCCTCTGCACGGCCGTGCGCACGGCGTCGTTGCTGCTGTTTTTCTTTGGGGAGGCGTGCTAGCGCCTGCCGAGGCGCAGGCAGTGACCCCCCGTTGCACTTGGACTTGTCTGAGACGGATACCGTAATTACGCCATTACCCCGCTAATAGGAGCGTTTGTTATGCGGTGGCTGAGCGTTTAAAGCCACCAAGCACAAATGAAATACGGACTATTAGCTGGGTCTTTAATAAATTTCAGTCCATTAAGGAGGGGAGTTGGAGAACAAGGTTGCCTGGCGTCTCTTTTAAATAGCCTGCCTTCCTCTGCGTCCCCGAGTGAAAACGGGAGCTTTATCAACCATTTTATTGTGAGTGGGGCTTTATGTTTGAAGCACAACAGACAGGCTCTCCTCCATAGTCACCTAATAGGAGATAAAGGCTCTGTGTCCCATCTCCTTGGTTCAGACCTCAGGCGTAATTCACACCTAAGGTCACACAGCATGCAGGAGCCCTTTGCTTCAGCCTGTTGAAAGCCCCCAGACCAAACCTCCTCAATGAGCCGTCATGGACACAGCAGATAAGGGCACAAGCTATCCAGGGGCTTAAAGTCAGATTGAGCTGATGGGGCTAAAGCTCGGTAGCTTTTACAGCCTAGCTGCAATATAAAAATATGACTTGTGGTGTTACTGCTTTGTACAGTATGTGTTGGAATGCAGCGCAGTGAACTGTCGATTTATGTGGAGCTCTCTCCTCATATCGGCTTCTGCACCGACACCGTTCTTGGGCTTGTCCTGGTGGTGGACTAAAGTCGGGACACCGGTTCACAACAAAAGAAAACAAACTAGGCTTCAACTGGTCTAATAATCAAAACACTACCGGTTCACATCTGGGTCTTGGGTCATTTTCCAGGAAGGGATTTCCCAGGCCTGGCTGTCTCTGCTAGGGGCTAAGGTGAATGTGAGTCAGTGTGATGCAGTGTCCTACATTTTCCTCACTGGGTGCTTTGTGAACTTTGCTCTCACGAGAGCCAGGAGCTGTATTTGTCCTCCCCCCAGCGATGTTCCAGCTGTTTTGCTGCCCGTGATGCAGTCAGTGTGCTCCAGAGGCACGATGAACCTTTGAGTGGACATGTCAGAGGGACACAGCTGCGTATGTCCTGCCTTTGTCTCTCCTGAGCTGGCACAGAGGGGGCTGCTGTGGCGCTCTAATGGGAGTTTGGCCAACTTAGGGAATTCTGGAGGGGGGGGGTGGGCCCAAGGAGCTCAACCAGCAAAACTGCTCTCCCGATCTCGGGTTCGAGCCAGGGTCCAGTCACTAGTTGACTGTCTCCAGAGCATGGCGTCAGTTGGCCAGGGCTGTGACACAGCGACCCCTGTGACACCCCTCCCCCGGTCAGCGCTGAGCCCGGTACAGGGCTGTAAGACCAGACAAGGCGGAGCCAGAGGGGGAGTCTGTCTACACCCCCTCGCTCTCCCCTCAGTTATCGCAGAATATCGCAGGTAACCCTGAACACCTTGCTGGTCACTGCTGCAGTGTCCTCACACCCAGCTGCCCTGCTGCCCCAGGGTCAAACGCGCTGAGAGGGCAGGGGTGTTGCATGCAGTGGGGGTGGTGCTATTCTGAATCTTTTATTTCAAAATAAGGTTCTGTTCTCAACCGAAAACAACAAAAGCTAATTTAATCTTGAGCTCTTTAGGGGCTCTTTCAGCACAGTGCTCATAAGTATTGCCAATTAAAGTCATTATTAGTGAGGGGTATGATTAAAAAAAGGAGGAAATTAAAAGAGGATTTTTTTTAGTTTTGTTCTTTTACAGGGATGTACTGTAGTGATGCAGGACTACATGTCTTGCATGGTTTGTTAAATTTCCACGGCAGGAATCGGCTGCTCTGGGTGCCTGGTGCTGTGTGTCTTTATTAAAGTTCTGATGTCATTTCTGTTCATAGTTGGGTCAGAGCTGATGTGAAACCAGCTAAAATTTACAGGAATGCGTAAGAAGCAGAAGGCGCATCAATATCAATGTTCCTGTGGAACTTTAGAACAGCGTATTTTAATGTAGTATAGCTTCCAAGTGAATTGTCTTTTTTTTTTCCTGGGAGAAAAAACAAAATAAAAGATAATAGATTCTCTGCACGAGGCAGCCTGTATTGCCTCCGTCCCTCGTTTGAACTGCATGCGGTAACGTTAGCGTCATCTTGGCATGAATAAGTAATGGGGAAGTTTTTCTGAAAAATGTTCCTAAAGTTAATGATACGCTACTGTCATGGGCGCCAGTGGACTTGATGTTAATTTTTTTTAGCTCTCTGCGCTAAACTGCCAATCGGCTGTGCTGAATGGACTTTTTAATAAGTGGATAGCATTGCTGGCTAAAGGGTAGTTTTTTAAAGACTAGTATTCTAGCATAAACCTCTTCTTTTTAATCTTTATGTTGGAATCACATTTTGATCTAAATTCAAATTGTCACACAATCACTAAGCACCACGTACAGCGCCACCAATTATCATTTGAATGTCAGGTGTACTGTGACTTGTGGGAGCCATGGTTTACATGAACAGTATTTCAGAATGTTCTGATTGCAACACGGATGGAAAGACAGGAGACTGTGCTTTTAAGATGCTTATAGCTGACCTACTGTATCTGAAGGCGATCGACTTCTCCTGCAGGGTTTAAGGTTTGTCTGAGTGCCTGTCATCGATCCGAGTAACTTATTAACCAAAGCTAGTGGTCTTGTCATCGTACTGTGAGTGACCCCTGATATTTTTTTGTTGTTCTGTTGTTTGATACCTTCTGTATGTCTGAAACGTATGCAAAAGAGTGACAGAGGCAACGCGATCGTACAACACAGCTCCACTTTGATCAGCGCTGAGCGTGGGAATGTCAGGGCTGTTTAAATGCACAATAAACCGAAATGACTCTAATGAATTTGCTCATTTTTTGTGATCTCTTATATATTTTTTTTACAGAGCGTCTTAGCTCTTAAAATTACTGCCCCATTCCACCTACCCCCCCCCCAATGTTGTAATTCAAGCTGAACAGAGTAACCTTTTAATTCCATGAGTTATTTTATTGAATTAGCATCTTGCACTTTAAAAATGTCTATGCTGTTTGTTGCTTGATCTCTCTCTTTCTGTCTCCATGTACCCTGCGTCCTGGCGTCACAGGAAAACTCAGCCCCCACGCTGCTAATGTTCTCGAAAGCAATGAAATTAAACCACTGAACCAGTGCGTGTCGCAATTTCTGTCCCCCCGGGTAATTTAATTCCAGTGCGCATATTGATGAAGCCACACAGGCTCTCTTTCTCCGACACCCTGGTGGGTCTCGCCATCGTAGCATCTAAATAAAACTCCATGCGGAACATTTTTCATGTTTTCAAACAGCAGGATGGCACAACTTGAGGGGGTTTAGTTAATGCAGTATTCATGCTCAGAGGAAACGGAAGCAGGCGGCAACAAGTAACATTTGGTCACTGAAGTTTTTAAGGCTTTATTGAGTTATGTTTCTCCAGGGTTTTTTTTTTTCTTGTGCATGCGAACTGCAGGGATGGTGTTGCTCAGCATCTTGGGCTGAAAGTGAAGCCAGGACCTGACCCATGGGACAGTCGATATCTTTTGTGGCACAGGCAACACACAGGAAATCAGGACTTAGCAAGAACGCCTCAGCTTAACAAACATATGGATGGGGTTGAGCAGTGGGGTCCTTTATATTCTCTCTTCTAGAGTGATTGGGGGCTGATCTGCATCCGGCACAAAGTGTTCCATCTTCTTCAGAGTGGGCTCTTTGCCCATGGAAATGTTGTGCTTTATCTGTAGCTGTGCTGTAGGTCTCGGAGTGCCCTGGTCCACCACAAGGTGCTGTGCCCTAGGAACGCAGTGACATTACATTTGCGGTGTTAAACAGAAATGAGAGGTTAATGCCTTGTGCTGAAAATGCTGCATGAGTCCATCATGTTCGTGTGTGCATGTGTGAACTATGAGCTAATGCACCAGCTTCGGTCACAGAGGAAGTCGGCTTTCAGGAGAGAAGTGACTGTGCTCGTTTCTGTGTCACAGAGGTCTTAGGGTTAAGGAAACCCAAGATTACACAGACACACAGTTGTATTCCTGTCTCCGTTTGGCCTTTCCATTGACACTCATCGGCTATTGACTGTTCCAGACTGCACCCAAATGGAACTCCACATGGTGAAGTTAGACCAGGAAAAAATCTTTTGGGGATTTTAAGTTTTTTTTCCAGTTTCCTTTAAAAATAATTTCCTGTCTTTGTGGGGACATTGCCCCCATGTTTATCCCCACATAGATAGTAATATGTATTATTAAAATAGCAGATTACATCACTCATTCACTGTTGTTTTTCACTTCCTGGCAGATTTTGAAGAAATTCCTGTGGTCGCGGCTCAGGAACTGAGTAACGTCTTGAAACAGGGCTACCTGGAGAAGAAGCGAAGAGGTAGGAACCAGGATGCTCTTCAGATATTAAGGAGTCTTAAACTTTTTACAAAATATCAGTTTCCTACTCAGTTTTTATTTTAATATAGTGTTCTTTATTTTGATATTTAGCATCAGATCAGGGCATTCTCAAGGTGAAACTCATGGTGCAAAGCAAAGGAAGTTCTGGAAGGATGGAGGGATGTTGTCCTTTCAACGCCACCACAGCCTTGAATTGTCATTCCTCATCTGGGATAAATCCTGAAATATTCTTCCTAATGGCATTAGCCCCACAGCACTGGCAGATGATAACGAAACAAAGTGGTCTGCAGCCCCTCTCGGATCGTGATGGTGGTGGAATGATAGCTGAGGGAACAGGCTCGGAGTGCTGACTCAGAGCAGGCATGCTGACAAAAGCGTGGATCAGGATGACAGCACTGGACTAAACCAGAGTTTACCTCTCGGTTTTGTCGATTTCTGTCCCCTGTCAGTCCTGCTATCCCTCAGTCTCTGGAGCACACAGCTGCAGTAACTGCTGACCACAGGCTGGAGGGGATTGTTGCCACCATCTGCTGCTTTCTAAGGACTCCAGATTGTTTCTATGATAACAGCTCAGAGTGTGTGCTCTTCACGGTTCTTTGTTCCTGTTGACGTTATTGTACCTACCTGTGATATTTAATTCTTTAGAATTAATTCAGGCTTAAGCTGGGAGAGCCCCCCTCTCTCTCTGCAGCAAATTGCCACAGAGCACAGCCAGAGATTGTGAATCAGTACATCAGAGTAGCCAGAACAACCAGTAGGCATGAAGGAGTGAGAAACCTCAAGAAAAAGGTGAGGAATCTCTGAGGAGCCAAGGCCTGACTGCTTCCCTCCAGGCTGCAAGCCAGGAGACTCAGTGGGCTGTCTAGGGTGAGTTCATCTTGTATGACTGTGAATTACTGCACCCCGCGTTGAAATATGACTGTAAGCGTCCAAGCTGTAGAGGACCAAGGCTGTGTCTGGTCAGTTAGCAGGGCTCCAGTGTTCCAGGTTCAGCATCTAAGGCCCGTCATCAAAAGAAGCAGTACCTTGGGGGTCTGAAATCTTGGGTCTGGTTCCCTGTGTCATTTGGGGACGTTGATCAGCACCATCCAGTAGCTGAATGGAACTCAGTGCCTGAGTAATGTTTTTAAACGACGGCTGTCAGGGAAGAATTGAGGGATTTTTCTAACGGTTGCAATTGCCTCCATCTTGAGCAGCAGGCTTCAGAACAGCGTGCAACCCGAATTTGTTCCTCCTCCACCATTCCTTTCCAGTCAGCAGAGAACACAGGAGTCTTCTTTCCTGAAATAAATAATATTCTCACTTTCACTCTCACTGTGCTGATCGGTTTGTTTAAAAATAAGTGAGTGGCTGGTTCTCAATGAATGAACACCCCATTGCAAAACAGGAATATCTTGTTTTCTTTAAAATACCTCCACTGTCGTATTGATTTACTCGAGACTACCAAATGACATGTTGATAGGTGACCGATAAGACAATTGCGCTTGAATGTTGTGGTGTTTATCTTTTCCTTTCTCTTCTCATCTGGCTACAGTGCATCACAGCTGAAACTGGAGTATTTTATTACCACTTCATATAGGTCAAATGAAATATTAATAGATCACCAGTAGTAGGTTATGCAATAACAAACCACTAACTGCAGTATGTAGCCCAAAGTAGTTTATTATTTATTAGTTCTAATTGTCTAGCAATACTTAACAAGCTAATAAATGATTTACTTCAGTGCTTCCTGGGCCCATTTCCATTAGTTAACTATACTAAATTGGTCAAACACTTGCGTCATCCTGCTCAGTGTTGAATAACGACTTTATTGACTCTGCTACTCTTGAGTAAGGAGCCCTTTTCTCCACATTCTGTCTCCACAATATTTTCACAAGGCCAGGGATGAAACTTATCTCCCTGGCGGGCTGGCACGCTAAATATCTGGATACAGTATATTCCAAAGGTCCAGCACCTCGTCTTGAAAACCAGATGAGAACGAGCAATCCGTATCACACCTGTGCCCATAGGCCCAGGTGGGAGCCCTTGGTTAAAACTATACGGGTGTGCCAATTACTTGAACGCAGATGCCTATTTTATTCTGCCAGGACATTGCACAGCACGTTCATGAAGAGTAACCGGTTTGCATGGGTTAGATAGATCCTTGTTGCTGGTGCCAGAGAGGGATTCAGACTGCAGCAGAACCCCTTGTGAATTCTGTGTGCCATCAGCATCCTTCAGCGCGATCAGAAGTGGCAGGCGGGGTTGGTGCTCAGATCATGTTGTAATTCTCCTTCGTGAATTAAAGTTCCTCACACTTGAAGAATCAACATTCCTTAAGTACCCCCTACTGACCAAAAGATTTCAGCCCGATTTTAAGGCCCTGTTCCTTGGTGGTCTTCACCATGTACAAATTGCAGTCTTGCGAATTACTGTACAAGTCATGGGCCCCAAATGAACTGTCCCAAATCTCGGCTCTGTTTCTTATAAATCCCTTACATTTGTGCTGAATAAAATCCTTTGAGTAATGCGTAACGTTTTGGAAAGCAATGGTAATGGGAATGCAAATCAGACCAAATTCCTGAGATCTGATCTCGCAGCGCTGTTACAAATATTCCATTACTTCCCAACCCTGGCTGGGGCTGCAGCTCATCACCGTCTCACACTCCTGTGAGTTGGAAGGTGTGTGTAGGAGTGCTTGGCAATGGTTTTGCCTTAAGCTGCTAAGGTGTGGCCTTGGTCTGTCCAGAGAGGATAAAAGGGGTGAAAATGTCATTCCTGTTGTACAAGGAGACACTGCAGGACGTCGGCGGGTTTCACGAGGGGCACTCAGAAACGTGTTTCAGGTTTTGAGAAAGATCCTGGAAATCTGAGAAGCCGCCAAGCACATCTGGCTGAGCATGATGATCCAGGATGATGTCCTTTGGACAGCTGTTTATTTTTCCGGTGTGGAGGTTCGGCTGTGCTCACAGGCCTTGGCTGGACTGCTCCTCTCCAGCTCCCACCCGGGATACAGAGCCAGTGTTTCCTTTTCTACACCAAGAGCCAGAGCAGGGCAAGATTAATTTGAAAATTAGCTGTAATTAAACCAGTTAAGTATTTTTGCTTTTAGAAAAGAAATTAATGCAAGGTCCAGAAACATCAATCCCTAAAATAGTCATAATTATATCCAGTGGCTTTTTTTAAAGGCATTACTTATTACATTCCATTATTATGACTCATGGTTTGAGCAAAGAACAATTAAAAAGAAGGTTATAAGTTTTATAAATTTTGTAGCTTTGCAGCTTGGAGTTGTTGATGAAAATTCTCCTGTTCCTCCTGCTCCATCATCATCATCATCATCTTGCGGACGCCTTTTAAACAGTGCAGTTTACATTCCAGACAGTTGCAATGTGCCCAAAGGTGTGCTTAGCAAGTGCAAGAAACAAAGTACCAGCTACCAATGGTAATGTGTTGTAACACGTTATGCAAAGGATTCCAATATACAGTACCTGAATATCAGTCGTGGAGTACAGTTAACTATCAAGTAAAAAGAGATTTGACCTTTCACTCTGGGCAGTTTATAGGGTTAGAAAGGGAGTCCAGTAGGGATGGGTTCCATTCCATTATTCTTCTGTTTTTCTTGTCTTTCAGATCACAGTTTCTTTGGCTCAGAGTGGCAGAGGCGCTGGTGTGTCCTCAACAATACCATCTTCTATTACTTTGGAAGCGAGAAAGGTGTGACTGTGGCCCACGGATGTCTCAGAAAAACAAGTTTATGGAAACTGATTCAATCAGAAAATCTGAAAAAAACCTGTCGGCGCTGGCAGCTTTGAAGGTGGTCTTGTAAGGCGTTTCGGGGACCCAGTCGCGTCTCTTGGGGTCTTGGCCCACGGCGCTACCTGGTGCCGGTTCATTTTAAAAGCTGGTATTGTCTCCACTGCAGGCTGTCCGCAGCATAATGCGGTTTTGCAAAGAGTCAGTGATAAATGCTGAGTGTTGTTTTGGTTTTCTCCTGCGCTCACAGACAAACAGCAGAAGGGCTCTTTCTACATCAACGGGTACAGCGCCGGGCTGGTGGGGACCCTGCGGAAGGACTCCAAGAGGAATTCCTGCTTCGAGCTCAGCGCTCCAGGGCAGCGCTCTTTCCAGGTACCTGTCCTCGAACCCGGGACCCACCCTGGCCTGGGGCCTCAGCAGTGGAATTGCTTCATTTAGCCTGTGACTGGAAAGTGGCCCCGGCACCTTGTTGTGTGTCATTTCCAAGCAGCAAAGAAAACAAATGCCTCTGGCCAGCAGTTTGTTTGAAGGCCTGTTCAAGTGTTCCAGGAGGGCTTCCAGCTTGCCTTTGAAGAAGTGACATTTTATCGCGTTCTACGAGTGAACCAAAAATACCATTCTGACCAAATTGAAACTAACTGGTGCGGGACTTGGAATTTCGAGCTGAAATTTGACACTTTTTAAATGCATTGTAATTCACCCCCTTAGCATTTTGGATCATGCCTGACAGTAAATCAGTAAAAGGCCTGAATTATGTGGTGTTACAGGGTTAAATTTGTATTTCCTTGTGCTGACTGGAAATGGAAAGGCAACGCTGAGTGAGATTATTTTTCTGTCTTCGTAAATTAAGGTAATTAATGCTACGGGACATTAAACATCTCTCTAGCAGAGGCCAGTAATAATGCCACCAGTGGACTGCCATCAGTATATATGTATGTACTGTACGTATATTCCTGGCCTTTTAGAATGAAAGCAGTTAGAATAACGTTTTTGAGATTCTTAAGACATTGTTGGTCTCTGCGCCTGAGTGACAGAGCAACGAGAATCTCCACGGTGACAGTGTGGTTGACGTCAGCGACACAAGTTGCCATGGAGATTCCCATTGTGATAGGGGCCACACCCACATCTCCCCAGCTGTCGGGTCGTAGAGGGGAGGTGGGCAGTGGGGATGGCTAGAATGTTTCCAATACTAAATTAATTAGCCAGTTACCCTTCGTGTTTAGATTGCTAATTATAGTCAACCCCACCTCCATCTCTTCTGTTCATTTTTCGTGTTTATATGTATATTATCTATTTACACTATATATCTGACGGTGGGTGACCTACTGTATCATTTTACATCTGTATCCTGCAGTTTTTGTTCTTGTGATCCTCAATGTATTTGAAACGTTCTTCAAAGGTGTCAATTTTGAAAATAATAACACAACTCTGGTTTTTGTAAAACATGACATTTTGTCTATCAGGTTTTTAAACTTGTAAGATTCAAGAAAGCGGTCAATTCCATCAGTAGCTGCACATGTCCATGTGTTTTTGCAGCATTATTTTCAAACTGAAACACTTTTGACATTGCAGAGCTCATGTGGTCTTAATAGCTACTTCCTATGTTGCTATGCTCATAAATTGTTTTTCTTCAGTATTTCTTAATTGCCAAAGCACAATACTGCACACATAGTTGTCCATTAATCCAAGCAGTCATACACTATAACTCCATTCAGAGTCTCGTCTTTGTCTTGATGAGCAGCAGCTCTTCTCTTTAACTTCAGCAATGCTGTTTTAGCTGTTGCTAAGGGGGACCCTCAGACTATTTACATGCTAGTCCTAGTGCTGTTATTGCTACGTTTGTTGCTGTTAATATTAATTATGCAATTACTTCTAACACTAATCGCGGTGATGATGGTGATCCTGTTCTGCAGTTTACAGCCAGCAGCCCAAAGGAAGCCAGGGAATGGGTGGATCAAATTAATTTTGTCCTTAAGGGTAAGTGTTTGCCATTCTGTCACACGTCCACACAAGCTTGGGTTCCCCACTGATAACTCCTGTCAGTCAATCAGTCTTTATTGTTCTGTAGCGTCTTTCAGTGCAGAGCATTCTCAAGACATTTGACATAAATCAGACATTTTTAAACCAGAGTAGTAAGTAGAAGATAAACTATAAAACTATAAAAGAAGGATAAACATATAAATAGTACAAAAAACATGTACAAATGAGAAATAAAAAGAAATATGTTAAGGAACTGAAGGATAATCAGTAGGTTTTGTGGCGAGATTTAAAAACATCAGCGGAGGGTGTGTTTTTAATATTCAATACTTTGGAGAGATTTAACAGACTTTTACAGTCTTGGCTGTGTAGTGAAGATCTCAGTCTCTGATTCCTGTCAAGTCTCGCTCCATGGCAGAGGACAGCAAACGCACAGCAGAAACAGTCGCCTTCCAGGTGTGGGTTAGTTTCTGTAGAGCGCGTTCCTCTGACTCGGCGATGTCAGGCCCTGTTCGTGCACCGTGCCTGTCGCAGTGGCCTGTGGAAGTGGGCGTGCAGTGCGAAGGACTCAGCCCGGGACAGGGAGGGGGTTTCTCTGCCCTGTAGCTGAGCTGGATCAGCACTGCGGCTCCTCTGTGCCATTGTCATCAATCTGTCCTGTGCAGGCGTGCCAGCTCCCCTAACCCTGCTCAGTCTTTACTGGAAATCGTCCGGCAAACTTTCTGGTTATCCTTGGAATCTATTGATTTTTTTTCCTCTTCCTTCTCCATCACAGAGTATCTGTTAGGACCTGATAGGCTTTTGTTTCAGTCTTGCTGTCATTTGCAATCGGGACCGCACTAAATCCATGAGATCCGATGACAGCGCTGTTGCTCAGGAAGGAATCGGGTCAGGCCTGCTTTTGACAGTGAAATGATCACCATTTTGTCACACCTTAATCCGTCTTCATTGTTTCCCTACTTCATCAGCTACTTCACAGTACAACAATACACATCCTTTCTTTTCTATTGAGGTTGGCTTTTTTTAAATGATGCATTAAGAGTTTTTTTTTCCCTAATGGATTCGCTTCCTGCAGCTTTATGGCGCTCTTATCTGGGAATTCATTATAAATGAAATTTTCTCCTTCCTGACTTACCTTCTTCATATGCATATTGATTCACATATTTGTTTATTGATTGGATATGCGGGAGTAAAGACCTTGTGCTGTGTGTTAGGGACTTCCTTTCCCCATTGTGCAGTAGCCGTGTAGCAGCTCTGGGTCCACGTTCCTCCCTTGAATTCTCCTCGGGATAAAGAGGCAGCTTCCTGGGTTTCTGCAGCGATAGGTTCCTTCTCACTCCTCTTCTGCTTTTCATTTAAAAAAAAAAGCGTTTGTTTTTCTTCTGCCATTTTTACGCTAATAAAGTGTCTTTAAAAGCCAGTTTGACTGTGCATTGCTGACAACTTTCGTGAGTAGCAGACAAGATATCCCAGATGAAAATTTCCTTTGACCGCAGATGTTCTGCCAAGAAACCACTTCATTGAGCGTTTTTGGCTCCAGTGCTGTCAGCCATCATCAGACGCCTACTGTTACCAGACTTTCATGCGCCTCATTTTAGGATCCCCTGTCCAGGGCAGGCCACGCTCCCAGTGTGTCATTTATTGCTTGCGGTCCAGAAACCTCCCCCTCTTTCATGGGAGCAGGGGGGCGTGGCACTTCAGGGGATCACACACAGACTGATCAAGCAAGAGGCACTGCAATGCCTTGGTCCTGAAGCTCTGTGCTACACCATGGGCTTAAAGCCCGACTCGGCACCACAACCCAGAAAGGACTGTAAAGCCTGGAAGCCAACAGTCCAAGAGGAGAGCAAGACTTAAATGCATTGCAGGGGAACCTCTGAACTCATCCTCAGATATTTCCTGCACGAACAGATCATGTATTTTTTTTATAAGGCAAAAGAATAAATACATAGCCATGTTTGTGTTCTGCCAGTTACGTTCAAGCGTTCTTAGTCCCTTGCCCAGAATCATTCACTTGCTCAGGTTACATCTGCACAGTATTTCACAGATGTCCTGGTCAGTTTCCCATGTTCATCATTTGTTTCTGTTGCTCTTACAAATTTAAGAAAGTTTTTTTTCATCATGCATTTGTTATACTTCTGTGAGCTGTAGCTTGATTTTGCTGAAATCCTATCCTGTAAGTACATGTTTTACCTCTCTATCACATTGTAAACCATTCCAAAGACCTCATAAGCTCTGTAGCTTCCAGTTGCTTTCCCCGTGTTAACTGGTTTTAACTGCCTGTGCCACAGACCTGAGCTCCAGCTTCATTCCCTTCGACGAGGACGAAGAGGATGAGGAGGAGGGCGAGGACGAGACGTACGACGACGTCGACGCTGTGACCTCTCCCCCTGCTCCCCGCCCCGCCCCAGCACCCCAGAGCCAGGAGGAGAGGAAAGGGGGGCAGCCGGAGGCAGAGGAGGAAGATGAAGATATCTACGAGGTGCTGCCCGGTAAGGTGTGAGCGGTGAAGTGCGGGAAGAGGTGGGTTGTCGGCCCGCTTGTGCTGTGCTGTGTAGAGATATAGCCGTGTCAGTGTAGGCAGGCTGCAAAGGGAATGGGGCAGGTCCACACCTGGACCCCAACAGCCAGAACACTGCGCTTCTCTTTTCGGTTTTCCAGCGCGGGATTAACCTTCTCGTCTTCCTGCGCAGATGTATGCCAGCAGCGCACAGCTCGGGTTCTGGAGAAGGTCCTGCGGAATTCATAGGTCTCTTTTGATAAAGATGACTGTTTCAGGCCTGGCATCCCGGTATGAATTTTACATGCCAGAGGATATGTTCTCAGCTCTGGTGGTTCAGTGCAACGCTGTTGCCAGTTGTCTCAATAATGAAATATCAGCGGGGCTTTGTCAGGGATCATCATGCTGGCGGGTTCAGAGTGGTGGAGTTGTGTGATAGATGGCCGTACTGTTACAGGCACAGAGAGATAATATGATAGATGGACTATTTACATGCACAGTACATACCAGCAAATTTTTCAGTGGAAAATCAGTTGTCAGGGCCATCATGCATCACCAAATTAATTTCCAAAAAATGAAACATGCTTTCTTTATTAAGAGCACAGTGGTCAAAAAACTTTTAAAACCACAAATAAAATTAAGTTGAATGTTTTTTTTTTGTTAATGTGAAGCAGCTGGGAAGAAAGTGCAGAATTAATGCTTCCTGACAGATTGGGGGATGCATGTATGCATGAGGGGGGTCTGGAGTGGGTGGGTGGGGGGTTGTAGATGTAGCCTGTCACCCTATCTGTAAAAAGATATATAAAGATATCGTTTCTCAGACTGAGTGCATTACCTCCACCGCAGTTAATAAAATGAAGGGAGGGAAGACCATAATTTCTAGTGGCTGTCACTTCTGCACTGGAAGCCATCTGGGGCGCGGAAAGGACCCCGACCACAGATGGCGAGTCAGATTACAGCCGCTCTCCGCCAGGCCTCCCAGCAGCTCCCACCAGCCATGGGCTCCATGTGTGTTCTGCTGCTGCTGCTGTCCTGCTGATGTCAGCCCCGGCCCCGGCCAATCCCGTAGCGTTCCGGAACGCTCATGCCTCAGAGGACAGTGGGCCGGCAGGAAGCGGGGTGACACGCAGGAGCGTCATGGCTTAGTGATCAAAAAAAGTGACACGTGTGTTTTGTTTTGTTTATCTTCTGGAGACTAGAATCAAAACATATTCATTAGGGTTTCGTTGCACAATCATTCATATTGTAAATTCTGTAAGGTATGTAAGACCTTTAAAAAATCCTGAAAATAATAAGTCATTTATTTAATGTTTAAAGGTCTTACATACCTTACGGAATTTACCATATGAATAGGAATTTATCACCTTTGATATGCATTGATGCTTTCTGTTTATTTTGGCAGAACATTAATAATTATAAATACAGTGTATACAGTACGCCACACCTGGAATTTAGTGGTTTTACCTGAAGCCACAACTTTTCCTGTTTTTTTTTCCTTTTCCTTTTTATTTGTCTGTTAAATAATCTTTTATTGCTGGCATTGGGTATTTTCTTGCCCCTGGGAGGAGAAAAGGATCATAGTGTTGTTACAGACCCATGTTCACAGGAGGAGTTTTCTCCATGTCTGTGGAGCTTCTGGGTGGTTTTCCATGACTAAGATGTTAAAGAAAATAAACCTCTGTGGGTTTGTGGCTTTCATGGTGCTGCTTATGACTTGGGTCCAGATTATTGAGTCATCTGTATCAAAACACAGATGCCTGAGATTCAGCTGTTAATTGCTGGTCTCTGGCATATCTCCTCGCTCCTGAATAAAGGTCCCAGAGACACCAGGCAGGCACGTTCAAGACTTTTACCATGCTCACTGAAGGCCATCACAGAGCTTTCACAAGATGTCGGAGTGGACAAGAGGATGTGTTTTATAACACTTCTGCCTCTCTGTGGTCATTAAAAATCTCAGGGCTTTGCTCAAAAAGAGTAGGGGTGTTACCCAGCCGTCCTGGCCAAATTTCCCCCTGGCCCCTCCGAATAATCCCAATCTCTGAACTGGCCTCATCACTCTGCTCTTCTCCCCACTGAGAGCTGGTGTGTGGGGAGCCTTCTGGCGCACTATGACACTGTAGGGGTGGGGGGAATCCCCATTACTTGTAAAGCACTTTAAGTGGAGTGTCCAGAAAAGCGCTATATAAGTGTAAGGAATTATTATTATTTTTATTATGTATTGTCTAAGATTTTGGAGGTCAGTGGTTTATAACAGACAAATCAGATGAGTTGGGCGTAGTGCAGCTGTCTAATTGTAGAACAGCTTCTACTAACGGTTAACCTGACCGAAGCATGAACGTCCCTGGTGAGCTACAGTAGCTGGGGGGGCTTTGAAAAGCACAGCGCTTTACCAAGCGTCACGTTCCTTCGCTCTGCTCCGCCCAGCGTGCAGCCCCCGCCCTGCGGATCCACGCCTCCTGACCAAGGCTGTGAAGTGGCTTCCAGTCTCTCCCAGTCCTTCCACTGCTGCAAGTCCTGCTCTGGCGGGAGCCTCGGGGGTGTCTGAGCAGGTCAGCTGTCCAAAGACGCGCAGAAGATCATCGCAGGCTCTTGGTGCTGCTCTGGCTCGGACCTCTGCGTTGATAGTGGCATAGCTGCAATGAAGCAAGGGCAGGGTCTGACACAGACGCTGTCAGATGAACACAGGCCAAGTGGGTGACCAGCTCTCCAACCCACACACAGGAACAATATACAGTAGGCATTAGACAGGACATAGCTACTCGGGTGTTAATGCAAAAGTAAATTGTTAGTACTAAAGGGGATCGATTTTTTTCATGCATTTCTTGGAAAGCACACTAAGAAAACTAAAAGTTTTTCCCTATCTCGCCTGAAGCAAGAATTTACTTTAATTTGATTGCTGTCCTGTGTGAGTTTAGAGCCACTTGTCTCTGCTTGCAGCGTATAAATATTTGAGCAAATGCAGTTGGTGAGGAGGCTCAATCCTGTTGTGGCTGACAGGTGGCTGTGAGCTCACAGGCAGCTCCCCACCACAGCTGCAGTGCTTCTGAACACTAAGTCACTCAACACAGACAGCTGGGGAGTGCCAGGGAAAGTGTGAGCTAGTTTTAATAACTACCTTGCTGGCAGGACATTTGTCTTAATTTTTTCCCCTGCTTCTTACAGAAGGTTTTTCACCATTAAACTATTACTTAACCCCCCTAAGTGTTCAGCAGGAAGATTTATGCCCTTCTTGAGTTGTACAGCTCAGGCCCTAATGGTTGCTATTCCACCTGGGGGGGAGATGAAAAGTTAACAGTAGTTCTCAGCAGCTCAGGGAGCATGTCCAATGTGGGGAAACCGTGTTAGTCCTCTTCTGCACGTGCAAACCGAAGCACCCTTGGAAATGAAGAGATGAGGCTTTGTTCAAGCCTGGGCTGGTGACGGCTGTCAATGAGGTGACGTGGTTGCAGATTGCAGCTGTGTGACCCGACATCACTGAAGTCAGAAAATCTAAGAACTAAGAAAGTCCACAAGTAAGAGGAGGCCTGTTGGCTCATTTTGCTCATTTTAGTTGCTGCTGTCTTGTTACCCCAAGGATATCAAACACCTGTTTCATGTCTTATAAACCCAAGGTTTCTACTGCAAGAGATGGCATGGTATCTTGTTCCTTGCACCCACCCATGGTTCACAGTATGGCCATCTTTGGCTTGTTGGTCCTTCTGCTGTCTGGAAGAGCCCTAAGAGAGTGAGGCACACCAGTCTGTGACTGTAAATGTGCTACGGAGCTAGCATACAAATCTGAGTGCTGCATCAGTGTTTGCTAGTCATCATGAAAAGCTCATGGGATAGTTTTTCGACTGATAATCGTTGGGCCATTGAAGCTCCAGTGACATTGGACAAATGATGTCATAATTGACAAAATGATGTCATCATTCTTGTGATGACCTGTATGGGCGTGTTATGGCAGATGGTGATTGGCTTGATTACCCTAAAAACATCTGATATGTAAGGGTGACTTGTCAGCTCTAATGCAAGAATTTGCCAGGTATAAAGTTCACCCACCACATCTTACTGAATCATACTTGGCTATTCTTGAACAGAATAGTAAGGGATTACTTGAGGGACCTGCCACACATGAACTCGCCTTATGAACAATCAGTCGGATCATTGCAATTCTAGGGCCAGCGAAATCGAGTTATCCTCTTTATTGGAGACCTGAACAGAGATCTGACTTCCAGTCTGCAGAGCTACCATTTCTCTAAAATGTGCTGCCACACAGGGAGCTTCACCTGTAATAGTGATGAAGCAGAGAGTCAATGAGAGGGGTTTTTAGAAGAATCCTCTCAGACAGCAGGATGCCAGTGTGTCATAATTCACCTCACCTCCTCCAAAGTGGAACAGTTTTTCTATTATGCAAATGTTAACAAATTAATTTCATAGTCGCTCATCATTTTAATGAAGTTTTAAAAACATCTACAGCCAAGGAAAAAATAACATTTTCCAGGTGATAAATTTTTCCAATTTCCATAAGACAAGTACATAAACTCGTTCAATTAAGAGTGGAATCTGAAAATGAGGGAGTCTGGTCTGCAAACGCCACGAGCATTGATGGGTAATTTTATTGAGTGGAAAATTGAATCAAATTGCTCTATCGAAACAATTCAAGCTCTGATTTCCCTTGGTTTCGCCCCCCTCCCTCTCATCTCGGAGGGGTTCGTCGGGATGCCCGCTCCCTCCACAAGGCCCTGGCTGTCTTTCAGCCCCAGCGGCTGCGGCTCTCGGCCCACCGAGGGGCTCGTGCAGCTGTGCCCAAGCTGTCTGAAAGGTGGAGAGATACCCTTGATTAGGCTGTAGCCCATTTGAAATACTTTAATAGGGAAATAGTTTAAATAGAAATTGCATTTCTATTTAGTGAATCATTTTTATTCCTTTTAGGTTGTTTTCTATATCACTGCTTTCAGAAATGTTTCACATTTGGCATTGAAGTTCTTCCCCCATGAGTGTTAAGTTCAGAGGCCCCATGTAGCTCAAAGGATGAGGTCGGATCAGGAGTGTTATATCCGGCAGGTTGTGCACAAGGTCTGATTGAACAGGGAGAGATTTTAAAACTTGCGTTGGCATGCTCTCTCTGGCAAGAGGCATTGAGAGGTGCTCTTTAGCTACCTGACTGCTGAAATTCTTAGAAGCAGCCGCAGTTTGTGGATGTCTGTTCTTGAAGCTGGATCATGCATGTTCTTGGAAGTCTTGGAAGTCCAGAAGAGTGCGTGAAAATATCCAGCGAACCTCCTTTTAGAAGCGTGTGCTGGCAGGCACTAATGCCTCCACCGGCGTGACGCTGGGGCCATTGCTCTAGGACGTGCCTGAGTCCGGACAGCCGGACAGCAGGATCTGGCTGGTCATTCTCGCTGCAGTCATGCCTTAAGCCGCAGACACTCCCTCCGTTTCTGTAGCAGTGCAGTGTCGTGCCTTTTCTTGCAATCACTTTCGGAAATATTTTATTCAGCTCTTTTTTTAAAGATGATTTACAAAATCCAGTCTCGACTTCTCTCCACAAGCGAAAACAGTTTCTGCAACTGTTTCTTTTTTTTTTGCCTGACTTTATTATTTTTTTGTTTGATTATTTGGCAGTATGCAACAAAATTAATTCGTCTTCTTGTGTACCTTTGAGCGTCCTGTGCAGCAATAATCCATTAAAACCGGAGAAACGAAAAGTTAAAAAAAAAATTAGAAGTGGGCAATTGTTTTCCATTAGCAGTCATAAATCTGGGTCAGAGACAGTAACTCTTATCTCCGGTGTGGCCAGGGATTCCTGTAAAAGAGCAACTGAAACCCCGCTGGGGTCATTCAGAGCGCTGTTGCACATTAGCGCAGAGAGCCGCCTGCCGCTGCTGCACCAGTGTGTGACCCCGCCCTCCGAGCTCCACTCAGGGCTCCGCTGCGCCATGCAGGCTGCCCTCCCCGTGCCCTGCTGGCGCGCAGCGCAGCCCGGCTCTCCTGGAGGCACACGCGAGCTGCGGCAGCGCCGGCTCAGCGACACCGCTGTGACTACGGAGAAGCTGTAGGAAATGCTGGACACGTTTGCTGTGGGGAAAATGTCCATGCCGTGATGCCCCCAGCTCTGCCGGCGGGATCGGGACAGGCCCAGGCCTGAGAGGCAGAGAGGGAAGTGCCAGAGGGCAAGGCTGTTGCAGCTGCTGGTTCCTGAAGGGACTGGGTGCAGTCTCCCGGATTCCTGCTGTTTTAGGTGGACTAAGACAGCTGTTGAGATTAGAAAATGAACGCAGAAAATTAGAAAGTTGCTGTTACTTGTATGACTTGGTTTCTGGCCCTAGAGAAAACTAATGTCTACCATGCTGGAGGGGTTCTGAATTCTAAAAAATGCAGCTCCTTGTCTGATAAATTGATTTTCAGCCTCCATTATGGCCTGAGATAAAACAATCTAGAACATCACACTATTATTTTTTAGCATCAAAGAACATTTAATGATATAGAGATAATGGGTTATTCTGGGATGCTTTTGAAAGCCTGTGTTGTACTGTTTTAGGGTTTTCAGAAGCTTAATATGTTTTAATCTGATAGCAGATTTTTTTCACAAGGTTACAGATCAGGAATTGGCAACATCGCATACCTGCTGCTTTTACTCCATAGCTTTCATTTCAACTGATAACTACACACTAAGCTGATTATTAGATTTTGTTTCTTGTGCTTAGAATGTAAAGTCTGATATTTAGACATGTTTTGTTGGTGTCAAGAAAAGAATAATTCTAGTATAAATTGCATTGCGTTCAGTTGCATTGGAATTAATGACCGTTGTTTCTGTGCAGAGGTAATGATCGAGGTTTTCACTCTCTGCTGTGCTCGGTGAGATGCTGCAACCGTGCAAGACTATACCGATCGCCCCAACACTTTCTTTTCTCGTCACACAGAGATAACAAAAATGACAGTCTTATAAATCTCCATTAAAGCAGTTTGCATCTTAAAGTGACTTTGAAAGTTTAGCAGAAAGTAAAAAGAAAAAAGCGCCGCAGAGCTAGAGCTGTGTGAGTTTTGAGTGTGCTTGGAGGGTGGGGGTTGGCTACTGGAGAAGAAACGGCTGACGTTTCTTATTCTGTACATCCGTGTGTCTGAGCCGAGCGCCTGTGTGTGTGCGTCGTGTAGAGGACCGCACGACTGCAGCGCTCGAGGTGGACGGCGGAATTTTGCTACATCATGGCGCAGGGGACTGATGCGAGTGTCGGGAAAGGGGTGGGATCAGCAGGCCGCGTCCTCTCGGAAGTATCGGATTGCGCCAGGGTGGTTTTATCGGAATGCTGACAGCGGGAGGATGGATGCTCGGGCCCGGAGTTGTGGGGTATCGCTGTCAGCATCGAGACCGCTGGGTGCCACACCAGTAATTAGAGTCACCCATCTGCCTCCCCAAGTGAGGGCACTGGGGCAGCGCGGGCCGGACCGGGGCTGGCTTGCTCTGAACCTGTGCAAGCTGGGATCTGCTTCTGCGAGCCAGCTGTGCCACCCTACATTTTCTTTAAGTGGTTTTTTTTCTTGCAAGATGCCCTTGAACCAGTGTGCCCCAGATGGGGTATGTAAGGTCATCCAAAAGGCCCACCTGTCAGGATGATGTGAAATTCTCTGGTCCACTGCGGTCTCTCATAAAGTCAGTATTAGTGAAAGCCTGAGTTTCACCCATCGCCGTCAGTAACCCCTTATCCTATTTAAGGGCTCAGTGGCCTGTAGCCTATCCCAGGACGCACTGGGTGCAAGGTGGGACACACCCTGGACAGGATGCCTGCCCTGTGCAGAGTACACACAGACACAGACAGGAACAACAGGGTGAATTTTATCCAAGCCAATTAATCTGCCAGCTTGTTTTTGGACTTGGGAAAGAAACCGGAGCACCCGGAGGAAACTAACGCGATCACAGAGAGAACATTCAAGCTCCATGCAGATGCAGTAGCAGCCCAGGCATTGAACTCGGCGCCACAGCTCTGCAAGGGAGCAATGCTAGCCACTGCGCCACCCTGCCACCCATTGTAACAAACGTATCAATTGTCATGCCATCATGCTGCCCAAGACTTTTACCCGTCTGAGGAAAATCAGTTAGAACTAAGGTAAAAGTGATACATTTAGTGAATGCTCATTTAGTGTATCGTCAATAGAAATTCAGTAATAGCAGATGGATGTCACAGTGTTCAAAGCCTAAACCTGTACGTCTTTCCACTGTTCGGATTCACACATGTCCTTCTTTGGGGAAGATGCAGAAGTAATATTGAATACTGGAGAGATGGTGGATTTTAAGTAAAAAAATAAACGCAGAACAAAGGTCTTCTGCAAAGTACAAGGCCAAAGCAGGTAGACGGAACTTTTTCATTGTTCTTGATCTTAAAGGACTTCGGATCGGGCTGCAAGAGGATCTTGTGTGTCCTCCTGTTCTGCGCTCTCTGGGTGCAGCAGCAGTGCTGCTGATACCTGTCTCCTGGTCAGCAGAATGCAGTTAGCTGCTGCCCCTCAGGCCCTTCATGGAATGGAAAATAGTCCTGCCTGCCTTCCTCTCTGTCTGTCTGCCGGCCTGCGAATCTGCGCTGGTTGTTCAAAGTCTATCCTTAAAATGCAATCAATAAGGATAGGTCTTTTACCAACAATATGGTTGGTTAGGGGCAGAGCGGTGGCACTGTGGCTCAGGATCTGCGCCTGTGGCTGGAAGGTTGCTGGTTCATATCCCGCGGCCGGCAGAGGAATCCTACTCTGTTGGGCCCCTGAGCAAGGCCCTTAACCCCAACTGCTCCAGGGGTGCCGTATAAATGGCTGACCCTGCGCTCTGACCCCAGGCTCTCTCCCTGTCTGTGTGTCTCATGGAGAGCAAGCTGGGGTATGCACAAAGACAAGTTCCTAATGCAAGAAATTGCATATGGCCAATAAAGTGATCTGATCTTATATATATCCTTGAGCCTCTTTCTTTTCTTTTTTCTTTGATTTTTGGCTTTTTTTGTTGTGGATTTTCACCATCTTTGTTACATTTAATACACAAGTAAAAGTGAGAAAACTCCTTTCTTACCAGTAAGCTTTGGGGTTTCTCAGTTAGACTGATGGAATCAAGCACTAATTTTCTTTTGGAGTTCATGTTCGAAGGGTGAAAGATCCAGCCCGACCCAGGGAGATGGAGAGTATTATGACAAAATGTGTTGGAGATATTTGTGGACGGAGCAGAAGAGTGTGTATAGAAAGAACTGTCCAATACATTGCTGTCAGATTTAGACATGTTTAATTTCTCTTTCCTCTGTGTGAAGTAGTTAAGACCCTCACTGTTTGTTAAGGTCATTAAGAAATTACAGAAAATCAATTCTGTAAAGCATGTGCCTTATAATATAGTGCAGTGCGTTTGTGTTTGCTTTATGTGAACGTTTTTGTCGTTTAATTTTGAACTAATTAGTGACCAATCAATAAAGCAAATTGCCTACACTGTGTATAAACAAGATCTGTTCTATTGTGCAAACAGCAAACTCCCACTGTCTCTCTGCACTTCTTCTTCATACTTAAAAAAGAATAATACACCCAGACCTCTCTGACAGCTTCACACACATGAATCTCTTACCTCTTCACAGAAAAATAGGCACTTATACTTTAGTGCATCAACAAATGAGCTTTCCTGTGCGGCTCAGAAAGCAGTTTAATTGCTCATCTTCAGAGCTACGTTAAAAAGGATTAAAGATGAAAAATAATTTAAAAAACAGGATCTCCAGGGGCAGTGTTCCAATAGCAACAATCATGTTTTGTTAGAAAAAAAAATCTCTATGGACCCTATCTCTGATTGCCTCCACAATGTCTTGACTCCTTTTGTCTCTACTAGATATATGAATAAGAATACAAACCAAATGTCCATATTTCTCCTCTTTGAACGTTTTTCTGGGGGATGGTTTACTTTGATCAGATAGCATCCTCAGAGATAATTCGGAGGGAGTGCAATATAAAAAAAAATCATAAGAAGAAAGGAAAAGAAACCATGTACAGTCCCTTGTTATTTTTTTTTAATCAGCAGCTTTAAATCCCCCCCCCCCCCCAATGGAAACATGCTGCCACTTTTGCTAATATATTTAAAAATCAATGGTAATACCATTGGAGCTGCTCAGTGGCCGTGCTGCAGAATAAACGTTGATTTATTTAGGAAAGATCTGTTGTTTAAGGTTTCGTCCCTGGAGGTTGGGGGGGGGGACTGGCGACGACACCTCAGCCCAGCTCCACTCAGATTGAATTTGGGAAGTCCACCCCAGGCTCCTTGAGCCGATTTCAATTGATTCGCATGGAATATGAAATCAGCTGGGCGCGGAGAACAGTGGCAGGCTATTAGGAGAGGGAAAGTAAGGCTGGGTTTAAAACCAGCTTCAGCCCAGCAGCGTCTCGCCCAGACGAGCTCACGGAGCTTCGGGCCGGCGGCTCGCTGATGACCAGCTGGTCCATCGTCCTTTCGAGAGCATTTCTTACCCCCAACAGTGGACACGTAGCATTGGAGTCAAACCTCAACAGCGCGTTTTGGAACAAAACTTCTGTTCCTTTTCATTTCTTTAAATGAAGCTTTTTTTGTTACCTGAGAAGTGGTCTTTCAGGTTTGGTTTTGCCAGGGCTGTGCCACGGTTTGTTCCCTGGTTTGCAGTAAAAAAACGCAGCGTGGCCTCTGTGTGAAAGGATACCAGCCTTCAAGCTTCAGAAAGTCTTGTTTTCCCTCTGTTGCTTTCCTTATAGTCAATAGTCACTTCAGCACAAAAAGCCAAAGTATAATTTCCCTAGTAAGAAAAAAAGCAGACGAGCAGCATGTCAGTGTGCCACATAAGACACAATTCTCTGGGGTTCTGGAACCTTTTGCATGTAATTATGTAGCACAGTCTCAGCAAATTGAACCATAATTAAATCATGTAGATTTCTAAGAGGCGAAATGGGCTAAAAAAAAAGTCTAGGACTTTATGACTTCAATGACAGTGCTATTTTTACTGCCTGCATGACTGTCCCGGTGATCAGTTCAGAATCAATCAGGCGGTATTGAAACGTGTCAGAAGGCAGCAGGGAATCCATCAGTTCTGCGGGCCTGTGAATCCGATTCCCTGCTCGCTCTCTCATTGGCGCCCGGTTCCTCCCTGACCTTCCCACCCACAATCCATCCCAATTTACCTCTGTGATTTGTGAGGTAATAAACCTAACTGTATGTGAAATTGCTCTTAAGTTAATATGTTAAACACAGAAAATGATAAGTGAAATTAAATAAAAAGAGAAGCCTTAATCCATCATGGCCTCTGGTGGCCTGGCACTATATTGCTGCGGTCTTCGCTCGCCGGCCTCTGTCTCTTCCCTCCTCCTCATGTGCCTGGTGCCCGTCTAATGATATCTTCTCTGTACAGACAGACGCACAAATCCCATAAGCAGGAGAAGGAGACACTTTGTTGCGATAAATAAAGTTGAAACAGTTTGGTTTTGTAGTCCATATTTGCCCCATACTGCACGTTACAGCTGACCCTATTTGTTACATAGTAGCCAGTTTAAGTCGTTTATAATCCGCTCCTGCATCTTTTTAGAGTACATTATTTATTCATGGTCATTTTGCACTTTGTGTTTCTCCAGAGGATGACTTTCCTGCACCGGCCGAGGAAGGCGCTGAGAAAAGACAGAAGCCGGGTAAGAGATCTTCACGCTGGTCGAGCCCAGTCCAGACCCGGGCACAGCTGGGGCAGGGGAGCGGGCGGCCTGAGACCAGCTTGGCACCCTCTTCCCACACTGGCTGATTTATGGCAGCTGCATTTCACCAGCACTGCTTTGGCCCTCACTTTGGCCTCCATGGCTTTTCCGTGGGACCTGAGAGAAACGTCGCCCAGCTCCGTGCAATTTATTTGTGTCTAAGAAGCTCAATCAATCAGTTGCTTTAGGCCTGTTCATCATGCATTTCTTCTGTGGTGCTTTTGGTTGCAGTGAGTCTTTCAGTGGGAGCTTGTGTTGCTGCAGAGCGAGGCCCCCAGTAAATTAATTTTATTTTCCTTAGCTCTCTTTCTTACCTAGTTAAATAAAGGGATTTGATCTATTAACTGATTAAATCAATTGTACGGCTCGTGTAATCAGTGTAATTACTGGTGGGATTTGGTTAACGGGTCACGCTCAAATGGATTGTTCAAGTTACAGTAATTTTACATTTGTTCAGGTGTCAATAACTGAGCAGTTTAAGTTGCGTAATTGTGATTTCCTGCCTTGTGATGCCAATATACCTCTGAAGTGCAGAATTTTATTAAACATCGAATGCTTGCATTAAAAACCGCTAAGCAAACATTGCAAGGCTTTCTCGTGTGAAATGGAGGGTAAGACTTCTGACTTATGATATGCTTAATCGTTTTTAAAAAAAAAAAACAGCTTTGCCGGGTTAACCAGTGCTTTGCCAGGCAATATTCAGAAATGTTTCTGTTTCACAGCAAAAAAAAAACCGCAAGAGCGTTTGAATTGCTCGGGCAGCAGGGGTGCTTTCTCCCTCGTCCGGAGCTGTGCGCACATTTGCCCTGTGACTTTCCCTCCCCGGGCGCTGGAGAGGTGACCCTGACGCCCAACCTCAATTGTTAGCCATGCAGATGTGCTTGGTGGGGGCTGTGGTGTGAGCAGGACCTTGGCAGCGCAGCCCTGTGCTATGCACTGCTGCGCAGCTCCTGCTGTCAGGCTGCCAGAGATGGGGCTGCTCTCACTAGTTGTTTGTCCTGCCTGTCCGGGCCGGCCAGAGGGCTGAGGTAGGAAGTCGGAAACGTGGACAGGATCCCTGCTCTTATCGCCCGTGCCCACTCGGTCTCCCTCTCCTGCTCCCTGAGCGGGGCGTGGGGTGGAGGGGGAGAGGGGGGGGCGGCAGCAGGGGACACACGAGGCAGGAAACAGGTCCCCTGCTCTCGAGCCAGAGAGA
The DNA here is from genome assembly GCF_055471065.1 of Atractosteus spatula. Taxonomy (NCBI): domain Eukaryota; kingdom Metazoa; phylum Chordata; class Actinopteri; order Semionotiformes; family Lepisosteidae; genus Atractosteus; species Atractosteus spatula. The sequence continues at coordinate 9,426,452 of NC_142731.1, read as the reverse complement.
GGAAACGCCAGTGTCCAGCTTGGAGGGGAGGGCAGGGAGGGGGAAGTGCAGCCCAGGGAGGGGTGAGCAGGTGGAGCAGCCGGGGGAGAGATGGCAATCTGTTATTCTGCCTTGGCTTGGCAGGGCTGTCACAGCCCACGGGATAGGCCCAGTATCCAGGAGGGGTCTCTGGGACTCCTCCAAGGCTCAGGGGCTTGGGATATGTTTAGGAATGCATTTGTTGGAATAAGGATGGCCGGGCTGCTGCAGCTGCAAGCTTTGAGCAGAGGGCTTAAGTTTTTCAACAGGGGCTTCAGGATCCTCCCTCAGTATCCTCCATTCCCACCCAGTTCCACAGAAGAGCCAGTCACACACTGTATAGTGTAGGTCATGTCCTTTTCCCCAGATGCACAGCTACGTTGTAACCCATATTAGAAATCACACAACATGTGAGCTGTGAGGTCTTTATTGGTTGTGTTGGACCACCTAAAGAGGCTATTGGAGCCAGCAGAATGATTGAAAACTGCCCCTGCATTGTGTCAAATCAATCTTACAACCCACCTTGCTGTGGATGAGAGTTTAGTTCTGTATGCATGGTCCTGTTTTACATGTAATGAGTTAATAATGCAGTCATCAGTACTTTGTTTTAGTTTAAAAACAGTTGGTTTATCCCTACAAAACATAATACTCCAGAATCAGCTTTTTTTTATATCATTCCTTGATATTGTGCACTCTGGGGGAAAGTAAAACTCTTAACAAGGATTTTTATTTTTATTATTGTTATTATTATTTAACAGTACAGGAAATGTATAGTCCCTTCCTGGCGAGCTCCGAACCACCCTCCTGGGTTCTGTAAAAGTGTTGGTGGGTCAATACCGAGCTCCCATGTGCACAGAGGTCACTTCCTGAAGGCCTGCCCCCCACACCCCTGCCTTCCTGCGTTTGCAGAGAGCACAGTTAATCCCGTCCAGACACTTCATCTCCACTTAAAGAACAGAGAGGCCTTTAAAAGTCCATGTAAACCTGGAGGGCTGACTTTGTCTTGTTTCTCAGACTGTAAAATGCTATACGGAAGGATAGATGTGTCTCTGGTAATCAGGATATCATGTGAACCTTATTTCCAGGGTACAGGCCTTTGTTCTGCTATTTAGGATGGGAGGGAGAGACCGACAACGCCTAGAGTGCATGGAAAAATGGAGGGCTAAATTCTCCGATTTTTTAAGATTTTTTTCTAAATAAGAGCACAGAAAAAAATGTTTTTTGTAGGTGTTTATTGAATAATGTTTTATCCAAGTGTGGCATTTTCATTTCTAGTATTTATACCCAAACTGCTGTAGCGTCTGCCTTTTTTATATTATGATCATAAATATCTCAGAGAGTGTATTCTGTCAAGCTGGGTCTGTGTTTAGCTGTCACTGCTAAATACACAGGAGACTTTCACAGAGCAAATGGTGAGTCTTGCTTATATCCTAGTGATCAAGACCTTAAGACAACTTTATCCATATGTTTGATTAAAAAAATGTTTAAGCACAAAAAAGTTACAAACGAGAGCAGGCCAATCTGGCACATTTGGTAGGTATAGCTTATTGATCCAAGTACTTCATACAGTCATTTCTTGAAGGAAGTCAAAGTAGTTGCTGCAACTACAAGGCTGGGCAACTTGTTCCCTACTCCCACAACCCTTTAGGTAAAGAAAAGCCGCCTACTCTGTGTTTAAATTGTGCATACACACAGTGCACTGTTTTGGCTTTATTAATGCCCTTGAGGATTTTGAATGCTTGTATTATCTGTGCAAGACTTCAATTTTCTGAAAGGCTTCAGTTCTTTCATCCTGTCAGTTTAAGAATCATCCCACTCATATTGCCCCAGAGCTAGGAAAGTCTACCAAATTATTCCTCACATGCTGTCTAACCTCCTCAATCTCAAAAGATCTTCTAAACCTAATTGTTATTGTCACTTTGATGGTAACAGCTGCATGTTGGAACTTAATCTTGCAGAAAGCATCCTTACACAGCTTATTCCTCTGCAGCAGTGTTCATGCTAAGGCCACATGAGATCCACATTCCAGTCACATATTACAGATCCCATGGCAGGAAGAAGCATCCCTAACCCTAAAACACTCTCTCTGGCAAGCAGATAAACTCCCTCCTGCTTTGGGCTGTAATTTGCAACTTGCGGATGGGTCAGAGGTTGAAAGGCTTCAGTTCTTTCATCCTGTGGTTTGGCTTTCATCTGGACTTGAGTCATAAATTCATAGTTCGTTTGGAACAGTGTATTCTCTTTCCTTTGCAGACTTGATGCTAGAGCCTAACTTCATAGTACCTGTGCACAGCAGTCAGCAAGCCAGAAAGATCTTTCTGACACTCAGTTTGCAAGAGGAGTGAGAAGTGTTCTGCTGAAGCCGTAGTCTCTCATTGTCACACTCGCAGTGTCTTTTTTTCTCTTCTCTGCAAAAGAGGCATTTAGCAGCTCGACAGAGGAGCTGGCGTGCTAAGAACTCTGTGCAGCAAACACAAATGATCTTGCTCATCATAGTGCTGTGGCATGCCTCATTAGGTCAGTGTTCGTACATGCATTTGATAGAATACCCAGCGATAACCGATAACCTCTGGAGTTGACGTGAAAGCTTAATATTTCGTACAAGCCTTCAGCATTCGGTTAAGGAGAAATTTATACGAGGATAAGGATAGAGGCACTTGCAGTAGAAAACAAGTGACCGTACCCCATCCTCCCTCCCCCAAGACAAACTGCATGAATTGGTATTTACTCTGCAGAGTTCATCAGAAAGTGCAGATCGCCGTCTGTCAGATCTTGTTGTTGTTTATTGCTCTATGCTGTTGGATTTGTTTTATAATTAAATCAGATATGAAAAGGCAAGATTTGTATGTCAAGCTGTTGAAGAACAGTTACTATTTATGCATTTAAACCACGTATTTCATAAAAGGTTTATATTTCTCATTCAGTGCACATCCATATATAATTTCTGTCTCTGTTCCCAGCACTCCGGGACCTGGAGGACAAGGGAATTTGTAATTTTCTTTTCATTCCGCTCTCAAATAACTTACTTTTTCCCACCTGGTAAAATGTACTGAACGCATCAAGCAGCAGACGCTTCCACATGATTCCAAATCAGAAAGCAGTGTCTCAGGACTCCCCCCCCACCCCCCACCCAGAATCATGTTTTTCACATGTTAAGGAACAGGCGTGAGTTTGGATTCGTGATGGCATATGTTTTACAAATACGGCTCTCCAGTCCTCTGATGTGTCGGCAGAGATGAAAAAGAATATTGGAAGACATATAGGCGCTGTACCAAGCTACAGTAAATATCATTAATAATGTGCCAGCGGCGTCTGTAGATTAAGGGTTTTATGCTCTTGCACATTCCGTCACATTTGGAAGCTTAGTTTTCAGATGATGTAGAAACCTGAAAATGCGTTCGGCTCGGAGGAAGCGCACGGCTGCAGGCCTGCCCGTGCCCCAAGGCGCCGCAGCATCTCATTGGCTCGTCCGACCACCAGCTTCCTTCTCTCCCCACTCCCTACAGGAAGCATTCTGATGGCGAAACATATTGTGTTTGATGTGGTTATTACGATGGGCGGCACGGTGGCGCAGGGGTCAGCATTGCTGTCACAGAGCTGGGGCCCTGGGTTTGATTCCTGGGGTGCGGTCTGGGTGGAGTTTGTATATTCTCCCTAGGTTTTCACGTGGGCTTCCTCCACGCAGTGCAGAGACATACTGGTAGGTTAATTAGCTTCTGGGAAATTTGGCCCTGGTGTGTGTGTGTGTGTGTCTGCCCTGCGATGGACCGGCATCCCTCCCGTTCAGGGTGAACCCCACTTTGTGCCTGTTGTTTACTGGGACAGGATCCGCACCCCCCCCAAATTAAATTTGTGAATTAAGTTGATGTAAGGAAATGTATTATTACACTGCATTTTATTATATATAACATGTTATCAGTGATATCATGCGTTCTATCATTTTGATTTTATATGGATTACAAATGTTGTTATAAGATGAGGATGTCAGAAGGAACTCTAGAGGAAGTGTTGTATTATGATGTCCCACAGCCTGAGTGGCATCTTCCCCGTCTTATTCACTGGGATTGGTCTACAGGCTGGGCACACACATGCAAAGTGTCTGCTTTTTTCTCTATATTGTCTTTTTAATGGAAGAGGTAGTCCAGCCCTGCCTCCAGACCATCCCAGTGTTCAGGAACAGGTTCTCACTCACCATTAGGCTCTGCATCTCTTGTCACAAAGAGAGGATGGGGGAAGCTGTGATTTTGACTGAAGCTGTCGCTCCCAGCAAAACCAGTGCGGCGCAGAGGGAGGCTGGTGTATCAGTGGAAGAGCCTTACTGGTACAGAATGGATGGGCAAGAAGCAGGAGTGAAATTAGGTGGGAGGGAGAGAGAGTTGACAGATCCCCTCTCAGCTGGAATTATGTTCTCTCGAAAAATGAAGGAAAGCTTTTTTTTGTCCTCAACAGCCGTATCACTGATGTCTTAATGGCCTTTCTGTCAGCTGTTGAAGTTAATGTAAGATAAATGAGGGCTTCATGGAAATGTGATATCGGTGCTGTGCTGTGTGGAGAGGATGTGTGTGTGAGAGTTTTTCTGTTTGAGAGTTTTGGGGGATAAAATAAAAATACTGGCATGTTGAGAATTGCCTGTCAATGGGAGAAAATACAGACAATGAAAGAAAGATGGATAGACTTGAAATGTCATTGATTAATTCCAATTAAAAATATGTACGTAGATGGTGATGCATACTGGAAGCAAAATATATATTCAGAATGGAATGGTTCAAAGTGTCTGATCATTTCCACCAGAAATCAAATTCATTTCTGCTTTTACTGCTTTCTGTCATTCAGAACAAATACTTAACTGCAAGGAACCTGTGTATCAAAACCGCTAACAGCTGCCAAAATCATTACAGTGGAAGTGCCTCTCTCTCCACAGTGCTGAAAGTGATGCACAGTATCTCCCTGACTTCCTTTCCAGTTGCAGAAACAACCTGGAACCTCTGTCTCACTTAAGAAACCACAAGTAGAAATGATACGCCCTGCCTTTAATAAAACTAGAGCAAAATTAATTAAGCCGTATCCAATAATTTCCTGTCTGATGCAAGTGCTTCCGAAAATTAATTAGTGAATGCATTTATTATTTAAATGCATTGGATCACTGTGGTGTTGAAGTGTAAATATTTAATATTTACTAATGAGGAGTTCAATTCCAAAAGCAATGTACCTACTCAATCTTGCATGACCGCTTTTGCTGGCGCTAAATTGAAACGATGTGCTTTCTTTTTTTTGGATTGCTTTCCCCATCTCACAGCCATTTAAAAGGTTTTCGAGGTGCGTGCTGACAGAGCGCGTATGAAGGGATCAGGCAGCAGATTTCAAATGGAAACATGAAGCAGGAGCTTATACAAACAGCCTGCTCTTTTCGTACAGTGGCTTAAAAGCCCTTTCTTGCCTGGAATGCAGGCACAGAATGAGAATACGACACCTTTGCAGGGCTATGCTTTATACACGTTTTAAAAAAAAAAAAACATGAATTATTCTGTCAGTTAAACAGTCATGTTTTTACTGAGCGAGTCAGTAATGTGAATGCTGTTCAACCCTCAAGTGCAGTAAATTTGCACATTAGTATAAATTAGTAGTTTCTTCTGGTTATGTTGTGATTTTGCTGTGCTGTGGTTTGCTATTTCTTCGCATACCTCACCATGATTTCGGCTCAGTGCTCTGCTTTTTTGCCATGGCGGACCACGGTCAGCTTTTATCAAGTTACATTTCTGATCTACAATCACTTGTCTGAGGTGGGATGTCAAAAATCTGCCGTCTTTCTGTAGATGCCTCCTGCCATGCATAGCTAACGTACTAGCAGTGGTTTGTAACATGGGGATGGTGTCGCTTATTATATATATTCATTTCCAGTTCTGGTGATTGGCACAGAAAAAATAAACATGCAAAGCCTGACTGGAAAAAGAAATGAACCACATTTTGGACCTATATCAGCACTAACATTCTGCAGAGACGGTGTGATTTCAGTGAAGTTCAGCACATTCAGCTGGTACCAAAACTGTGGACTGTTTGAAGTTCTGTGTCGGCTTTCCAGATCGCATTGTAATTTTGGGTTCTTTCTCGGTCTCTTTCTGTCCCCAGCAGGTTCTGTTGACTATGCAAATTTCTACCAGTGTCTGTGGGACTGCGAGGGCGACGAGCCCGACGAGCTGACCTTCAACAGAGGAGACCTCATCTACATCATCAGCAAGGTCAGGTCGCAGAAACAGCCTCACTCAGACCGGAGGATATGCGGTCCCACATTGTCAAGGGCTTGTTACCACGATTCCTAGTTAGTTCACCATTTATCACCCCAAGCAAGTCCTGCTTGTGCTCTGTGCTACACGTGAGACTCAAGCTACCATTCTAAGGGAGCTTGAGGTCCTACTGGAAGTAATTCTTCTGCAAAACTGTCAGCGAAGTTCGCTCTTCCCTCTCTGTGGGTTGTGCGGGACTGAATTGTTTACTGAAGTGCCAGCTGTGTACATCACAGACACAAACGCAGATGCATACAGAAATGCACAACTGCAGTCGAGGAACCCAGTGCCATTTCCTGATGCGCAGTCGGCCTCTCTGCTTGGCGAGATACTGCAAAAAGCTGAGAGCTGTGATGGGTGGTGCGAAATTAGGTTGGCATTTGCAACCTTATTTCGACCTAATAAGCGAATCGGTATTTGAAACAACCTGTTGAATTCCAGTCCAGTAGAACATCCTGTCTCACCATCTCTCTCGGGCCCTCTTACAGAAAAGGGGACTGCTAAGAGAATGACAGCTGTCCCCTGTGTTTTTTTCCAGAGTCTTAACTGTCTATACCACTGTGTTTAGCTACACTTCCGCCTGCTTACAGTATGTCATATTTTTATATCATGACCCTACCAGGACTGCATGGTGATGTGCTTTTAATACAGTTAAAAGCATGTCCAGCTTTCACAGTGTTCCTGTCTTCCATCTGCTTTCCCATTCCAAATAGTTACACTGGACACATCCAGGCATGGGTGTTGTCAAGGGAGGTTAGTCGTCTGTCTTTGTATAGCGCCTTTAACGCCAAGATGCCCAAGAGCGCTCTGTGCTTTACAGAATTTTAAAAAAAGGAAGCCCCTGAGACTGACTACTTGCATGCCAGTGATGTGACAGTGTGTTCAGAGCTATCCAGCTTTGAATGAAAAGAATGCCAAGCAGAAGCAGTTTTCTGCGTACTAACAGAGAGATGGCGCCAGCGTTCATCTGCCCCCCCCCCCCGCCTCTGGGAGGGTATCTCCTCAAGCAGTTGAGAACCACATGCTTGCTTACAGAGACTGTGATCTATTTCTCCGGAGCCCTGACCCACTGTAAATTCGACAGGGCGATGTGTCCTGTGCAGCACTTCACAGCCACAGTAATGATGAGTTATGTGCTGCTGGCCCAGAGCTGAGAGATGCATCAATCTGACCCCAGTGACAGAGTGACATCTTATTGGTTTTTGTATGTGCCCATACTTTATATATATATGTATGTATGTATAATAGAAGGCACCCCCTGTCTCTGTACCCTGAGCAAAACAAGCCAATTCTGGGACTCATGCCACATTATGCAGCTTTTTTTTTTTGCTGTGAAACCTAGTAACCAGTGGGGTGAAGCGAGAAACATTTGAAATCAACTGTGATTGGGGCTGCTGATCCAAGGATGCAGTACTTTGTCCCTTGTCTCATGCTCTTCTGTATTTCTTTTGGGGGATCTTTTCTGATATATATTTAACCCTGGGTGTCATTTGTCTCTGCCAGGCCAGGTACGAAAGCTAGATTCGAACCCTGGGCTTCAGAGGATACCTAATTAACCACTTGGTAATTCATAATCCTTCTCCTTCTTTAGCTGTGTCAGCTTTGTTGGGATGGCAGAGAGACACAAAAGTCTTTTTGTTCGGATCGGAGAAAAAGCATGCTTTTATTTTGATACTGACTTTATTCTTGCATGTTAAAAAAGGGAGAAGAAAAAAAAACCTGCTGTTGTTTTGCTTTGTGGCTGTGAGGCTGTGTGAAATGCCCAACAGCGAGATTTCCTGTGTAATGGGATTTGTGTACATTACTGCTTCGGTATTGTGGGGATAATTGAGTTGCTCATCCAGGCGAAACTCGCATTCTGTTTATTACAACATGCAGGTGAATCACTTAAAGGTACACGGGACTGGCTTTTAACTTTTATCATTTCTTTTTGGCTTTTCACATTACTTTTTCTCATTTTTACGAGAGCAATTTCTTTGTGTAATGAACATTTTGGCTATTTCTTATGTGTATTTTACAGAGCTCGATTGCACAGTAATTTAGTTTCTTACAGAGTTTTCCTAGTTGTATGCCTAGAACCAACCTGGCTTAACCCTATTTTTGTTTATCATCTTGCTTTTTCTTTGTTAGTATTTTGAGTTTTTGTAATGCCAGTGCCATACAGCCAAGTCCAGGCATTTTTCCAGTTGTTCCAGTACTGATTGAAATAAAAATAAAGTTAATATAGCGCCTTTAACGCTAGCTTCTGTGTAAAAACATGCTGCATCTCAGGAATGCGTTATTTGAATAAACAGAGCTCCACAGCTGCTATCAAAGAAACCAAGAGCAGAAAGGCTTTTAATCGAAAGACAAACCACTTCCACCTGGTACATGAAAACATGACTTGGGTTCAAAGCGCTGATGTGCCGTTAGCATGTGGATGACCTTGACTTAAAAACATTAGCACTGTCAGCATAAGTAACTGTAGGTAACTGAGGGTGGAAGTGTGCTCTGAACTGTGGGAGCTATGTATCCGAATGTTGCTTCTCCTGTCCTTAGGTTTTTCTGGCCTAGGACACAGTCAGGGTCTGACTGCTGTCTTTTTGTTAAACTCAGCAGAGTCTTGGAGAGCTACTTTGCACTTCCAGGTCTGTAGAAATGGAAGCAGGAAGCCAGCAAGAGTCCGAGGTCAGTGCAGACTTTGATCATGTGGTCCATAATAGCAGCTTAATAACGTTAGTAACAGCTGTGAGTGTGGGCCCTTCATCTTGAGTTTTGTTTCACTTCTCTTCCTGTCCTTGTGACACGCCCCTGTCTGTACAACCAGACCTTGCCGTCTGTCACTGTGTCTCCAAGCAAAAGCTGGAAGATGTCTAAATAGCATGAGACCTGATTCATAAGTCTCGTCACAGTTATATATGAAGGGTCAGATTCAGATGGTCTGTACGCATGTAATATAAGAAACCGCTTATATGTGAAGAATGTGAGTAGAAAAGGTAAAGTGCTTGAGCCGTGATTCATTACCTATGGAGCATCGAATTGCCTGAATTGTGTAACCCAGTTACAAACTTGAAATGCTCAGCAGCACCTTGGGCTGTCCTCTCCCTGCCAGCTGGAGCGGTTGCTGCTTTTGAGCTGTGCCAGCAGAGCCTTGGGCTCCGGGCCTGTCCCCCCCCTCCACGCCCCGTCCCGGCGGCTCCTGACGAGTGCCCTGCTCCAGAATTCTCTCCCTGCTTGACGAAGCAATGGAGGCTGAACTCCAGCATGGCCGAGACCTGCTGCCCGTTCCCTGGACCTGGAGAGAGAGTCCAGCTCTCTCGGCCCATATCCTTACTGCCAAACCCTGGGGGCAATTCTCCACAGCAAAATGACTTCTGTTTTCATTTTTAGCATTAGACATGACTGAGTTTTGTTAAAACTTTTTTGTTCTGAACGTCCCCGTTGGTCACTCAGGGGTGACTTGGTTTTTCCTGCTCTGTCACTCTTGTGCTGTCACCTCAGAAGCTCTCATTACAAAGTGTTCCAGGCTGGTGCTCAGATTTGCACAGGGCTTTGAAACGGAAATGACTGAAGAAGCGGGACTTAAAACGAACATGTCATCCTTGTGGGGGGAGGTCACAGGGTACATTATAAAACGTGTTCAGGCCCTCCTCCCTCAGCTCTCTCACTACTGCCGTTGACACACAGTTTGCTGTGTGTTTAGTACGTGTGATTGATTAAATGTGTTGCAAAGCCCTCCTGTGCATCTATTAGTCTTCTGAAGTTTTAAATAACTTGTCCTGTCCTGTGAAAAAAATAGACATTAGACATCATCCTTTCCTTCTCATTCAGCGGAATAAGAACGTGGAGTAAAGAGAAATCAGAACCGAACAAGTCCGGTCCGTGATAAGGAATTCAAAATAATATCCTTTTTTAACAACAAGGATTGTGTGAGTGTTGATATCTGAAGACTGAAAGTAATTAATAGGCCAGGGGGACAGGTCAGAAGGGAGCAATCAATCCTGCCAGAGGCTTGTATAAAAGAAAGGCTTAACTGACGGTTATGAAATCGCTGCTCAAACTGGAGAGAGTCACGGTGGCAGCATATCCCCTCCCTCCGAATAAAGCAGGAGATGTTATAAAAAGCTCCGCAATTGATCGGTATTGATCCCTCACTTACTGTAAAGAAAACCTCTCTGTCTTCAGGCTCTGCCTTGTGCTGCCATCGTGCGGGAGCCTGTGCTCCCCTCTCGTATCCCAGCCTTCTCCCCTCTCGTATCCTAGCCTGCTCCCCTTTCGTATCCCAGCCTGCTCCCCTCTCCTATCCCAGCCTGCTCCCCTCTCGTATCCTAGCCTGCTCCCCTTTCGTATCCCAGCCTGCTCCCCTCTCGTATCCCAGCCTGCTCCCCTCTCCTATCCCAGCCTGCTCCCCTCTCGTATCCCAGCCTGCTCCCCTCTCGTATCCCAGCCTGCTCCCCTCTCCTATCCCAGCCTGCTCCCCTCTCGTATCCCAGCCTGCTCCCCTCTCCTATCCCAGCCTGCTCCCCTCTCGTATTCCAGCCTGCTCCCCTCTCCTATCCCAGCCTGCGGTGCTTTTCTCTTCCTTTTCCTTGCTGAGTAAACAGGTGGGTTTTCATCCTTTTGCTTTCAGAAGTTTAAAAAGTTGGCCACTGAAGAAGATTTGCTCTTGCCTCAGTTGGTTCTTTATTAGTTATAGCGCCTCCTTTGATCATTTGACCTTTCACTAATAAAATCAGCATTGTTTTGACTTTTTCAAGTTGAAGTTCAGTACTTTATTGCCTTAAGAACTGGTTGCTTGGAATTTCGTTTATACAATCCTGTCTTGACCGAGAAATTCTACAAACCACACAGCGATTGTTTTAGTCCAGGAATTTAACAGTTGAAGCAAGGTTAAAAGAAGAGCCATTCTCTTGACTCCTTCAATCTGCTTCGAAAAGATGTTCTTAACGAATGAAAATGTGTGATGTGTTTGACATGAGGAAGCAATACTGTTCTGGTATGTGGTACAGTTTACTTCAAAGCTCCCTCCTGTGTCTGAATTTTATTGGTCCCACATAGAGTGCCGTTATCGCCTTACAAAAATAAACTTTTATTCTATAAACGGTTACTTTGCCAAATGGCTGGGTGAGTAAGGCACAGATCATGTCAAGCGTTCTCCCTGCAGAGAATCATTTTAAAGAGGTTTATTCTGTGCTGGTTGGTTTCTTGGGGGATGGGGGTTTACTCAGACGTCGAGCAACCTTGATATCTTGCGTTGTACTCAATTTTTGGTGCCCAGCAGAGGACAAGTCAGAATTTGTCACCCTCTGCACCACCACACCTCTGACTCACCTCTTTGATTCAGAGGTGCCTTAAGTCACCCCTCTTTCCAGCACATGACACCACTGGAGCTGTGCGAACCTCAGGTACTGTGATACCAGATTCTTCTGCTTCCTCGTAGAAGTGAGAATCGAAGCCGTGCCTTGGAGGATGAAAGTGCAGGGTAGAGTAGTGGTGGTGCTCAATACGTGCTCAGTCGTGAAGATTATGTGTATTGTGTGTTTGATTCTTGGTGCCCTGTTCACCTCCCTGTTGTTTTACTGCTGTGATGCTCTAGAGGCTCCCCAGCCATCGGCAGCTGGAATCCCCCCATCAGAAAACATGCAGAGTTGGGTCGTTAGAGTCCTCCTGTCTCCGATTGTCTGCTGGGCTGCATCATTACCGTTTAATAAGGGTTATGATGTCAGGTGGCAAAGCTGGTGTAAAGGGGGTGTGGAAGAGAGCAGTTTAAACAGCAGTTATGGGGCTGAGGGATGTGGGCCAGCAGACTGGAGAGAGAGAGAGAGGAGGAGTGTGTTTGTGCTCTCCTCAGGAGCAGCCCACTGAAGGGTCCTTTCTGTAGGGATGGCCATGATTTGGAGAGAATGAATCCAGGCTGTGCCACGCTCACCCTGGGGGGGGGGGGGGGCAGAACCTCATGGACGACAAGGGGGAGCTCATAGGTGGGGGAGCAGGAGGGTGTTTGGGGGGTAGGGGGAGTATTGGGGAAGTGTGTGTTGAAGTAGGGGAAAGGAGGAACGACAGTAAAATGCCTGTGCACTCAACTGCGTCTTAATTTCATTTTCAATCTTGTCCCAATTAATTTTGCCGAATTAATCTCGCGCTTACAGCCCCGCACGCTCCTGCAGCTCAAGCTGCCTTCTCCGGGCCTTGTGACTCGCCGGCTCAGGAGGTGTTTCGTTCCTTCTTTTTAGCCTTTTTTGTTTTTTTAGTGTTCAGTACCGTGAGACATGAAATAAGACGCAAATATCAACAACCATCTGGCATTTCTAAAGCATAGCACCCCCCTCCCCCTCCTCCTCCTCCCCCCTTCCTCATCTGTTTCATAGTCCTCTGTTTGATTTACCTGATATTTGGAAGAAATTGTTTCTGTTGTGGTAATTAAAAATCCCCCTGGTCCAGAGTAGCAGAGGGTTCTCTGCTTCTGCCCAGATAACTCTGAGTTCCTTTAGAGTCTCCCTGTCTCGGTCCGATTTTCCCTGTCTTCTGCCTTCTCTCCCTTCTGACAGGCTGTCAGGGGGTTGCCATGGAAGGGGCTCTTTGTCGTTGTCCTAAATCATAACTGGATTGTTGAATTCCTTTTATTCCAGAATCCACTTTTCCCAGAAGCCGTCTTGCCTTTAAAGCTGGAATTCAAACCAAATAAAATGGGTGGCTCAGTGGTGGTGGCTTTTATTGAAAACAATACGTTCAGGTTTAGTTTTCCGTAAGCTTTCAGATGTAATTGATGTGCTGCAAAAACAGCTTTGATTTACAGACCTTAACACTCGGCACAATTCTGGCTTTCAGATAGTCTTGCCTTTGAGAGAAAGCTCTCTTTCATGAACTAAACAGACTATGAGACGTAATAAATATGATTAACACAGAAGAGGCTCTGATGGAGTTGTTCTTGGCCTGGCAATGTCTTTTTAGGCTCTGAATGAAATAATGTGTTACAGATTGAGGCCTTTTTCCCTGATGGCCTTTTCTGTACCAGTGCTTTCATACAGTAAGATGTGTTGCCCCCCTCCCAAGTTGAAAAATGGTTTGTTTAGCTGTTCAGACAGCATGGGTCCAGCACACGCCAGACCACAGACTGGAAGGGTGTCTTGGACTCATCGCCAGCCTTCTGGAACACAGCACAGCGCAGCAGCACTCTGTCATGTGATGTCATAATGATCTCAGAGGATTCTGGGACATTACCTTATTGGCTCTGCCTGTAGTACATCCACTGAGGGCTTTAATCCAGTGCCTGTGTCCTAGGCATAGATTTAAAAATGTGAAAACGCTACGAGCAATTAATTAAAACTGGAACTGAGGCTCATTTGTGTGCACCTGCGTATAAACTGTGATGTTTATACTTGCTTTTCTTCTCTGTGACTATTGTGCATGCTGTTACGTTCTTGTCCAGCTGTTGGAGGGCACAGTGTAACTCTACACCTCCCAGCCTCCTCTGGGTTTGGATACCCGGCTAGCAGGTTGTATTTCTCAGCTGCAGTAACAGTGTGTGACAAGAGCAACAGCTGCCAGGGTGACTCACAGAGCCCGGATCACGTCATTGTGCAGCTCGGCATGTGTGTTTCCATTTCCGCCCAGGGGGTCTGAACTGGCTCCGGCCACACGTGTTTCAGCCCAGACAAAGCACAGGGCAGCTTTGTGCCTGGTCGGCTGAGGGCGCAGTGGCATTAGGGACATTAAAATAGGCCAGAGTGGCGAGGGGTGCAGAGATTTAATTGACAGTGAGTTAAAAAAGATCACTAGAAATCAAGTTCCCAACTACAGAGACAATCTTTGAGCAATTTGGACTGGATGAATAATCTGGAATTCCAATCTATTTCTTTTGCACCAGTTTGTTGCAAACAGCATTCAGAAGAATTTGCTTAGTTGGCCTGACGTTTGTTTTTTAGACATTATATATTTGCAGAATGTGTAGGGCAGAAGCTGGCAGATCTGCCAACACTTGGATGAGTTTGTTTTTTTCTGTGTCTGGTGAGGCTGTAATCTGGCTTTGGCGCTGCTTACTTTGAGACCCACTTTCCGCCAAGCTAGGAGCGGAGCAGTGAGGTTCTGTGGAACCCTTGCAGAGATTATTCTGTCCTCCTCGGTGCCTGATTGGCCGTGGTGATCTGCCAGGATTCTGATTTATGCTCCAGAATGAAAAGACCTGGTGCTAAGGGTCACATCTCCACAACTGCTGCATTCTGCAATTCTCACAGGCAGCTATTATACAGCCAGCAAACTAGGGGGACTGGCGAGATTTACGATGGAGGTGTTTCCTGTGTGGGCTAGGTTGTCTTTAGGGCTTTGCAGCATTTCTCCTTTTTAACAGTTTCTCAGTGTTATACCATCCTCGAGGACTGATTGTGGGGGTTCGAAAGATTCCCCCTGCTGAGCACAGTTGCTGTGTGTTACTGGGATCTTAATAAGAGACACCTAAGGGGGCCATAGCCCAGCTGTTAAAAGCTCTTTGCTAATTGAACTCTCTTCTCTGTGTTGGCGCACTGCAGTACTCAGTTGTATTAATACCACAGTCAAAACAAGTATTTCGGTGACACTTTTGGAACTGTCATCTTTTATGCCCGCAAAACGAACCGACCCCTTAGTCCCCTAACACATTCCTGCGAGTATTTCGGCTTGCGATTGGAATGATATCTGCTCTGGAAAATCCCTCTCTTCCCAGCCCTTCGGTGTGGAATGTGACCCTCAGCTAACTCCTCTCTCAAATTGTAAGAACAAAAGTTTTGCCCTGTCAATCCAGTTATTCATTTGGATGATGTATTCATTAATTGCAGCGGTGCCAGTTTTAATAATTGATCTCTGCATCACGGTGTTCAGCTGAATTGCAATAGCAAGGTCACTGAAGGGCTTGGGGGTAGGCAGAGGTAGGCTAGGTTAATACATTGAAAATTTTAAAGCCATTAAGGCAAACTTGAAAGAATTTATATTATTGAAAAAGTATCAAGGTGCTCAGATATAATTAATAAATAAGACAGGTCTTGGAAGAGCTTTAGAAGACAGTCTGCATATAACAGGATGTCAGTAGCATAAGGGAATGTGTTGAACACTGTTGAGAGAAACTGGTAGAAAAAGCAGATTGACGGACAGCCTGAGCTAGTACTTCCACACACAAGGCATGCAGCACTGACAACGGGACATCCCTGACACATTCCCCCGAGAGACCGCCGACTGAGAAGACCTCTTGTAGCCTGTTAACATCATTGCTGAAGGTCTGGTGTATGAAACTGTAACCCTGTCGATGAAACCCGATCCCCAGCCTACACCATCGAGAGCTGGTCAGAGGTTTCCCCACTCCAGCAGGTCAAGAGCCTTCACAGGGTCCGCCGAGTGAACTGGTAGAGGCGATGTCTGTGCACATGTGTGCAGTGTGGCCAGTGCGGGCACATGCAAGGCGCCCTTTAATAAAGCCTGCCTGACTGTGACGGTCTTATGTGGTCGTACAGACCTTTAGCCAGCAACACAGCAGCATTGCGTACAGCTTGACGTCAGACTAAATCAAAGAGACGGGCGATAGGTCTTACAAAGGGCAGGATCGGTTTCTTTTTTTGGTGAAAGTGATATAACAGCAGTATTAACAGTCCTCCTGACTGCAATGATCCCTCCTGACTGGCAACTTGCTATTCTTTCAAGCAGAAGGAGATCTAAATAAGGCCAAGAAGTCAGACAAAAATTCAGGAGGGACGTCATCGGGGCCGGGAGATTTATGCTTTTGTGAACTGAACACATTATTAAAAGAAGATTTTGTTCTTCGTTTGAGATACAGCACACTGAGAACTTAAATAAAAAATAATAATGATATGCTCTTTATCAGACTTTCCACGACACCTTCCAACCAGCAGCTTAGAATTTTAACTTTATTGAGCAAAATCTGTACACTGGATGGTTATAGTGCACAGTGAAGAGCTTCAAATGCATCAGACTCATTTATTTTAAGATGCATTTGAAATGCAGAACATCAGGTACAAAGAAATATATTGATTTAATAACTTATGAATTATGCAATATACCAATAGTCACTTAATGGGCCTACAGGGACTGTGTTGCAGATGTCATTATGGCTAACATACTGCTCTGATCAATTAATGGCAAAATTAAAGAACGATCGTGATTTCATAATACCCTTGATTTGTCTGGGACGGTATTATGATGCTTTGCAAAACAAATGTCATGAAGTCATTAATATGCCACAGACCAGTTACAATGTAAAGGAAGAAAATAGGGTACAGCGTTCAAAGGTGTTTGACAGTGGGATTGAAACCATTTGAAAATTCTGTTAAATCAGAAATGAAAAAACCTGAAAGTGCATGGCATGTAAAGTAATATTCACAAAATGTTCATTTGTAGATTGATCATGTATAGCCATGTATTAAGTAAACCCTTCATTGCAAGTAGGAGGTGCCATTTAGGTGAAAAATTAATTTGCAGGACGCTGTGGCAAATTTGCACCATGTGTGAGCCACGCTGCCTTAACGTCTCTTGTGCTGCACCTGCCCATCGCGTGGACTGTAAAGATCGTGCTTTCTGAGCCACCTGCCGAGTTGCCAGCCAAACCCCTTTCAATTCCAGAAGCCCTTTGCCGTTTCTGAGGCAGGGACAGGCAGGGGGCACGATGGGAGAGAGAGAGAGGGGGAGCTGAAGGTGTTTTCTCCGGTGGTTGCGGCGTGCTCTAACGAGAGAACCGCACTGCAATTTACCAGGTTAATTATTCCCTCCGGTCCATCTATCAATCTTGCACATCCTGCAGGAGCTGCTCGGTTCTGTGATGATGCCTCCATGTGATCTGCATGCTGATGGGTCCTGATTGTTTTCCCTGCTCTCGGGGTTAATGAGTTAAATGAACTCTCCTTTCCAGGTAACAGGCACTGTTACTGCCGGCTCCCTGGTGCACGTCCCCGTCTTGTTTTCAGAAGGTTATTGCGGCAATTAGGAGAGAGCATTTGGCTTAGCTTGAGATGCCACCTTGAATCCTGAGAGTGCAGCTCCACCTCAGCTCCCCGTTCGTTCTTCCTGACTGCTATTGGATGGCACTGCGTGGGTTTAGGATTCTGTAGGCCAGCGGCCAATCAGGCTGCGGGCTTTTTTCAACATTCCCAGCCGCTGCCACTGCGTCTCCAAGGCGGCATCAAGGCACATCAGGAATGCACGTCCGCGTGGCTTTCAGATGGCACAGGAGTCTGCCAGAGATTGTTACCCTAATTGGCATTCCACATTTAATTGGGATGGATTTCCAAGTTAATGTGAATTGTGTTTGCCTTGTGCTGGTTTCAGACAGTGCTCAAGCAGCTCCCTAATGGAGCTCCAGGTGAGGGCTGCTTGGCCCACGCAGCCAAGAGCAAAACTGAGAGGCGGTTTTGAGCAGTAGGCTCAGGGGGGCTGTCCTGCAGGCCTGACCTCTCTTCTTCCTCTCCCTCTGAATTTTTTCCATTTCCTCTTAATGAAGCCCCAAATCATTCCACCTACCACTGCAGATCCACTGTACCCTGTTTAAGCATTGCTACACAAAACTACCTTATAAAAATACTTAGGAGTTTTATAGTACTTATAAAAATACACTTCCAACGTAGGGAATTACAGGGAGCCATTTAGGGAATCAGTGTACATTTTCAAGGTCCCTCACAGAGCTGGCTTGCTTGCTTTTAATACTGGTGCTTGTCTGAAGAGACATTTAGAGGCATGATCCATGTACTTTTGTCGTGCCAAGGAGCAGTTTATCCTGTTACCAGCATTGTTACAACAGTGAAGCGCTGGCTGTATTGGAGCTCTAAAACGAAGTGGATTGAAGCCACTCTGCTGTACTGTACAGTTAAACCAGGACCGTGCATTTTGCATTAAGAACAGTGGGCAGCAGTGACATCTAGTGACAAGTTACTCACAGTGTATTTGGACAGATTTTAAGATCAAGACACGACAGGTCTTTCGACATGTATAGAAAATTCTCGTGAGAGACGTTTTATCGCCGTCAGGTTGTTTTTGTTCTTGAAAAAGCATAAAAGTAATTTTGCAGGATTACAGCAAAGAAATGTTTAACTGCCTGAAACTGCCATTACCTTTTGAAGTCTGGTTTGAGAAAAGAAAAATACAGTGTAGTTTTATTTCTTCAGCTTCATTTGTGTATACTGTACGTTTAACTGATTGCTTTTGATGTGTTTGGCAAACTTCTTGTTCATACAAGATAAGCTTCCAGAAGAGGCCATTTATAAAAGTTGTCGCTTGACCTCTCCTGACTCTTGATCAGAGATTCAACTAAGAGATGGTAAATTGTGTTTGAGAAACGTGCCCTGTGGCACATCTCACCGGTGGGCAACAGGAATCAGGACAAGCCCAGTGTCCTAACACACCTGGGGAATTGTCAAGCATGCAGGTGGCTGACAGAGTTACACCAAGGGACTTCTTCAGTCTCGGTAGCAAACCGCAGACCCACGGGTCAAAGTGGAAATTGAAGATGTGCCTGAAAATAGGAAGCATGTCTGCACACAAAGCGCTGTGAAGCTTGCTTTCTCGGACTGGAGCGCTCTCTTTCAACATCCTTCTGGGCTGCGAAGTTGAAAACGACCTTGTACATGCAGGCATATGTCAGTGTGACCTTGTGCACTGTGACCTCATAGCACACTAGCTATTGTTTACGTTCTTCCTTTTTAACAGAAGAGGAAGTGTCAGTAATACCCAGGCTGCCTCGAACCCTTCCTGAGCGCCAGCCCGTGATTCACACGTGAGAGAGCGAGGGGCGGCTCAGCAGCTGCGGTGCTCCGGCGCTGGATCGGCAGCACCTGTCCGGAGCGGGAGGAAGGAGGAAGATCACAGGGAAGAGTATCAGGGCGCGGGGCTCCCCTCTCTCTCTGGTCCCCAGACCCGGGTGTGTTCTCTGGCCTGCCAGGGAGGGGTCTGGCTGCTCCCACTGTGAAGGCATACTGACGGCACAGGGGTTTACTGCCATTAATACTGGCTGCCCCAGGGACGGGGGGGCGGGGAGTCTGGGTTTGGGGTCATCCGAAAGGCAGCGGTCATCTCCCGGTCACATACAGTAGCTCATTATTCAGGCACAGCCCCTAGTCAATTGCCCAGAACGTAGAATCAGCAGTGCCATCCATTTCTCCTAATTATTATAAATGAGAATCCCTGTAAACAGCTATCATTACAGACACTCAGCATTGCTCACAAATCCACTTTAAATGGCCATTAAGTTAAGGAGCAATTCGTAATCTTCAACGCACACAGGAGCAAGGATTTGCTTTTTGTTATTGTTTGCTGCTTTTGTTTCTGATGCATGTCTTTTCTTTTGTCGGTGCACCTCTTTCGCCATTAATTAGCTGCTCCGCACCAGTGCTCCGTTGTCATTATGTTCCTGACTTGCCTGAGCATCGAGGTTTTTCACGAGGAGGGAAATTTCTCTTCTCTGTTACGTGTACTGTAGCCCAGGTGCTCCGTTATGACACCAATGTTCATTTTGTTGTGAAATAAAAGTTCTCTCCGGAAGAAAAAGCTTAACCCATCCTGTTTAAATTTATAGTGCTCATATTGATCAGTTTGCAAAATGCAATCCTTCAGTTGTGCCATCACCTTAATTTCTTAGAGTAGACAGGAATGTTCTTCATTTATTAGTGCAATTGTAAAATATTAGCATAAAGAACAACCTGGTGCTCTTAGTCAGGGATATGTAAGGGGCGGATTTTCCTTGGATTTTCGTTAGACAGGAATGACGGATCTTATATTCTCCTCTAGTTTTAATCTGTGCCTTTCAGTGCTCCCTCATCAAACAGGGTGTGGGTTTGCTGTGGTGTCAACCTCACAATCTGAGAAAATGCAGATTTTTTTGAAGCAGGGCACTGTCTCCCCGACAAGCTTTTCATCATCCCCGCCTCTTAACGAAAAGAGGAGGAAAATTGTTTTAAAAATGGCGGCTCCGCGGGTTCACCGGCAGGGCAATGAAAAGTTTCCTGAGCCCTGGAAGTGATGCAGGAGAACCCCAATTTCCCGTTGCCCCCCGCCGAGCACATGCTTTCAGTTTCTGAGTCCTCACGTGATCTGAGGTAGTGCAGAGCAGGCTTTGCAAGGATGAGGAGGAATGGCGGAGGTCTTAGGGGTCGGAGAGAGAGAGGTGCGTCTGGAAGTCCTGCTGCTACAGTGTCTGGCTGGAGCCTTGGCCTCCTCTGCAATTCACTAGCCCCGATGGGAGAGAGAGAAAAAGAAAGAAAGAGCGCTCTTTGGTACCAGCACAGGAATGATTATGCGCACAGCACATGTTTTTCAAGCATTAAAATTAAAGGTTATTCCATCCCTGGACTGTTAGCACTAAACCTGACTCCCCAGGACTGAGAGGAATAATCAGCCCAGAGCAGCCAGCCCTCATAGTGGTAAACAAATTACATCACGAGCACACAATGAGAGTTGCCATGGCGACGGCTCTACAATTCTATTTCCTGGATACCCTGTGGGGTCTCGCTCTCTCTCTCTCTGCCAGTCTGATCCACCTGCTTTTCACCCCATCAGCAGTGGAGTCATGGGGAGGTCACCAGGAAAAATGAACTGTCTTCACAGAAATGCAATGGCCTCTCCACACACTGCCAAGCACACGGCCTGCAGCCACTCAAGTTTGCTCGCTCTGCTGTCTGGGAAGTCATTTCTCCTCCCTCCCTCTCTTGTTTTCTCCTCTTCCTCCTCGTCTTATGATTTTGAAACAGACATTTTGCGAAACCCTTTTAAAAAGGGTTGTCATCCCTCTAGATGAAATGGTAGGGGCTTTTCAGATACAGTATTCAGTTGTGGCAACAGCGGTCTGTGCTGGGCTCATGCATTTTACGACTTGTAGGCTTCAGTGAAGCAGTTTTGTGAAATGCGCACGTAGAGACATCCGTATGTTCTCTTCGTCTTCTGCTCGGGAGGCGGCTAGCGCTGTCCCTGCCGGTGACACGGTCTGGAGAGGGGAAAGTGGCGCCGCAGGACGTGGGGTCAGAGGTCAGCACGGAGGGCAGGGGGCGGGAGGGCCGTGGCCTTCCACATTCTGCCCCCCCACCCCCACCCCCGCCGTGTGAGGAAATGCTCCCAGGGCAGAACTGGAGTGAGAACAGATTGCAGTGCGCTGTGGACGGTCAGACCTCGGTCATTCCTGCGGCCTGTGAGGGCCTTGTGGTGCAACGAGCCAGCGTCTGCATGCCAGCCTTGAGCACCAGTTCCTCCTGCAGCCTGACCTCCACCCAGCTTCAGGGACGGAAACTGGGGGCTGCTGTGAAACCTTGAGTTTTCACACCTAGGTTTCCTCAGTTTAAAGATGTACGGGGATAAAAATCACGATCAGAAATGATGCGTCACCTTGCTTAGTCATTTTTTGTTGTGTGTTTTTCAGATCAGTGGGTCCCGCTCTTATCCAGCATCTACACTTCCTAACAAAGATGGTGTGTGCTGCTGGATATTAAATAAACATATTGAATAATGCAGCATTTTTGTTTTCGGCTTCCATTATTTATTTTTTTAGAGCAGTTTATCATCGCCGAAGCAAGGCTGTGCTGGAAAAGTAAACTCATAGGCACGAGTGAATTATTCTTTTTATTACAAGTTAATTAACTTTTTGATTTCAGACTCGGTTTATGAATCTCAATAAACAACGCCGTCCAGATCTGTAGACCCGTTTCTTCCGCCCGCCCCAGAAAAAAACTACTATTTTTTGTGAGAAATGACCAAACCGTTTGATCCCAGTCTGAAGTGAAACATGTTTCTGCTTTGCCGAAAGAGACGAGGGGAAAGAAGAGACAGGGAGGGAGGTAGCCGAAGGAGGGGGCTGCTCGGAGTGCATCAATTTTAAACGCAAACGTTTTCTCTTACAACGTGTACTCTGTTTGAACTCGCAATTTTTCCGCTGTGGAAAAAAAACCGGCGAGAGACGGGAGAGAGAGACTCCAGCTCTGCACGCTTGAAAGTCCTGTTCCGCGTTTGGCATGGCCGTGATTTAGAAGTATATTAAAATGGCGATGTTGATAATCAAAAAGACCTTTCTCGGGGAAAATTTAAGAAACGGCGCACAGATGGGCTGAGCAGATAAATAAAAATTTCCGTCACAGCAGTTGGAAATTACGTTTCGACGCCCCCAGGGGAGACTGCTTTTCTCTCTTTTTCCTCCCCTCTACTGTGTGTTTTTTTTTTATTGCTCTTGAAGTGCAGAGGTGCAAAGCGCTGGTCTTTTCTCCCGTCTGGAGAAGTCAATATCGAGCCGTTGTCTGTGTGCCGTGCTGCCCCAGAGCCAGCGAGCTCAGGGGCTGAGGACTATTTCTCTGCTGACTCCCCCTGACTTATTTCCAAAATCGAGTTCACAGGTCTTCTCCTGTCGTCTCTTTCGAAAAACAATTTGCTCGTCTTCTTTTTATTTGCCCATCCTCTCTTACGGCTCCCATTGCCCTCAGCGTTCCCTTTCATTTTTTTATTGATCGATTGGTTATCCGATAGATTTATTGATCGCATTTCTGCAAAGCTTCCCCCCACCCCCCCTTGTCAGAAAGCAATTTCAAAAGTTTTTAAAACGCGTGGAGGTAGGTGAGAAGACAAAGCAAAGCAAAGCGTGCCTTCCTTCACTTCAGGATACTAAAGATCTCGAGAAACTCAGATTTTCTTAAACAGATTTGCACGCCTTTCCAGGAAAAGAGCACAGTGGCAACAAGGAAGCCTGGTGGGAGCTGGAATGTCAGACTTCTTTGCTGTGTAAATATTGAGAGGTTGGGAAAAGCCAAGTGTCTTAAATGTTGTTTTGGTGAATTTCCTGGACTTGACCAGGAATTTGAAAAACAGTGCAGCAGATTGTGCACAGCAGTAATAAGCATTTCTGGGCACCGTGCAGATGTTCTGTGTGCACATACACTTGCACGGGGCTCTGAATCCACTTGTGTTCAGTGGGGATTCAGCTTCTGGTTGTCGTGCCCAGGGGTGGTTTGCGAACCTGTCGCCCGGAGTGGGGCCCTACTCTGGCGGTCTCAGCAAGGGCACGAGTCTCTGCTCCCGCTGAGCAACTTTCGCTTTGCGGTTTTGTCGGGCATGCAGGTCGAGGCAGGGACATGGGGAGAGGCAGCGGGAGCGCGGACAGGGCCTGAGGCGACGGACCGCCGCCGGGTCGGTCGCGAATATCTCCCATAGCTTCCTGGACCGTTCATTCTCCTCGAGTCCCCGGCTTTTATCTGTTCCCTGGCTGATTTATTTACCCCCCCCCCCCCCCTCCCCTCCAAACGCACACACACACTTCAATTTGTTGAATCTAATTACCTGCGTGTGTGTGCGTGTGCGCGCAAGATGGAGCACTCCTGCCGCGCGGCTGTGGAACACGCCCCTTCAAGATGTTTCTCGGGAGCGCGGCTGAAAAATCGGGGACGCAGGCAAAGTCAGAGCCAGCGGGGGGTCACCCCCTTCCTGCTGCCAGTAAAGAACCGGCAGTCCAGAGCCTTAACCCTTCGCGAGGGCAGGCGGAGGCGGCTCAGCTAGTGGGTGAGCAAACCAGATCCGCATGCCAGCCCCCGGAGCCCACGAGGGGATGAAGCGATGAACTGACACTGCTTAGGTACAGATTTTGTTTCCTTCTCCTCCGCTTTCTCATCACCTGGACCCTAATCCAGCTGCTCTGGGGTCAGTACTGTAGCTCCGCTACAGTAGATGGAGCAGGTAAATGAAAAAGGCCACACTCCTACTTCCTGTCGGACGGGCAGTTTAGCACAGCCAGTCAACCTGCGTACCAGTGTGGATTTGGGAGGCCGAAAGGATAACAGGAGAAAACCTTCATGGACTCAAGGGGACATGCAAGCTCCACACAGAAGGATCCCCAATCACAGGACCTTGGAGCCATGAGGCAGTTAGCATTACTGCCACCTCGCAGGCCTAAAATGAATTAATTTGAAAAAGTTTCAACAGCAGCGTTCCTCGGGCTTCGATCTGCTTCTCAGTCTCCCATCTGAAGGAAAGAGAACTATTTGCGGTTTTATTTTTTAATTTCATGCAATCCGGCCTTGCATTTCAGCATCTGAAGTTTTAGAAGATGCGCGATTTATGAGTTGCTCAGTTTATGAGTGCAGTACCTCTGTTCTCGGCGGTTGCTTTCTTCCCATGTGGAGCTGTCACATGTCATTCAGCTCTTCGCTCTTCACCCTCCTGGCTGCGCTCTGTTGCTTAAGATACGGTCTGCTTTTGATCAGTGTCCCAATCTGGGATTCCAGAATACCGTCACAGGCCAAAAGTCCATCGCAGAGGGGGAGCTCACAGTCTCGAGCAATCCCGTGCCCTCTCTGCCAAAAACGGGATTTAAAATAGATAAGGATGGATTGACCAGCATCCAGCAAATCTGCTTGCCATTACTGGTAAAGCAAAAGTCGCCGCTGGTTACCATTAGACAAATCAGTGTGGAGATGTGCTGGGAATCTTCACCGTTGTATTGCTTTAACATCTGGTATTGTGATACAGAGTGTAGGAGGGGGAGTTTAAAGTGCAGTGAAACACAGTGTTATAGATGTGAGCTGAACAGTTCCGTTTTTTTATCAGTTTTATTAAAATTAGTAAGCACGGTGAGGATTTTTTATTTTCTGATCACTTTTTGATAGAAAAGTTGTCGCTGTTTTCTGTACAGGTCTGTCTTTGGCAGACAGACATGACCCCATTCCTAGGACAAAAATCATAGAAAAACATACAAAACAGTTCAATTGCTGAATGGCTTCCTCTCATATATAACCATTCTTGCTCTCGGTGACCAAGGTGCATGGCACTGGACTGATGCGGTCGCTCTTAAAGGTCGCTGTTGAAATGCACTTTCCCAGGGAGCCTCGCTCATCCCTCCACTGAGAAACAAACTGGCCAACGCCCAACTGAGCTCTATGATCAGTCAGCTCACAAATATTCAACAAGAACTTTCATTTGCCTTTTGCAATGCATTCTTCTAAATTTTTGGTACAATTCATATCAATCAATATTCAATATTTCCCAAACAGGAAATTGCTTTGAGACTGCAGTGAATTCTTCCTACAGAACACTGTAGGAAACTGGCCCAGAATACACTATTACCTGCTTGCACCGCATTGCTGTTCCTTAAAAGCCAAACCTCAGCACTTCCTGCAGTCTCTGTGAATGAGCCCTGTCCATTTCCAGCATTAATAAACCCGTTCAGGCAATTTCCCCAGAATAAAGCTATTTAAATACCTAATTCTGTGTGAATGTCTCTGCAACTCCAAAAACACTGCTCGAAATGTGGGGACATGCCAACATGCCTGTTATAATATGTTTCTGATTCTCTTCACAGCAAATATTTTAACGAGTACTTACTGATTTACATTTATACGTTGTATAGCGTAACAATTTTTATTTCTTTCTTCTGGCATTACGTACTCAGCCCACGTCTTAAATGGCATTCCTTAGCTCAGCCTGCTGCATTCTGACATGCATCATGGTACTGGAGACGTATTCTGTCTTTTATAAACAGTGATGAATGTTTGGAAAGCACTAATAACCGCAATAAGCGATCATAAACAAATAACTCTGTGATTGATCGGCCTCTCCTGGTCGTGCGTCAAATGTCCATTGATCTGGCGTGGTCGGGAGCTGATTAATTGTGCTCTTAAAATGAACGAGCTTCATTAGAGGTGGCCTGCAGTGTGAGTACTGTGAGGGGGGACCAGTTAGCTGTTCTGCTTTACGCTGTGATATCAGCGGAGATACAGGCCAGGTCCTTTGTATTTACAGAACATTGGTAGTAATCGGTCATCCGTCAGTCTTTTGCAGACAAGGGCAGCACGGTGTCACAATGGTAGGCATAGCTGCCTCTCCGCACCGGGGCTCTAGGTTCAGTTCCAGGCCTGGGGTGCTGTCTGTGTGGAGTTTGTATGCTCTCTCTGTGTTCGCTAAGGTTCCTCCGGGTGCTCCAGTTTCATCCCACAGTCCTAAAACTTGTTGGAAGTTTAATAGGCTTGTTTGTGCCTTTGCGATGGACTGGCGTCCAGGGAGTACCCCACCGTGTGCCAGGGACATGACTCTTGACCCGGCAGACAGGAGATTCAGCCTCGTACCCACCTCAAAGCCCTGGGAGCTCCACTGAAGAACACAACCGCTGGCCCTGAGGGGCCTCGGAGCACTAGGAATGTCAATCAGGCAAATCTCTTCCATCTGAAACGAGACGGCTCTCATTGCCTCTCATTACACACGGCAGCGTCCCGGCGGGGGGCGGCAATTTCCAGAGCGGAAAGCTCTGTTGGAGGAGCCTCCTGGGCCCAGGTGTCGCGCCGGGTTCGAGCCTGGGCCACGCCGCGGGGGGAGTCCCGGTCGCGGCCGGCCGAGCTCGGCCCAGGGGCAGGATGGGAACGGTCGGGGCTCTCGTGGCGTCGGCTTCAGCCCGTGGAGGGGGTGCAGCCAAACTAAGTGGCGACTCTCTAAATTTTGGAAGGAAAGGAGAATTGCGGGACCCCGCCCCACCCATCCCAAACAGCTCTCGCGTGCGGCCGGGCTCAGCGGAATAAAAGTTGCGAGGCCCTTTAAGTAGTAAAAGTTGCAACAGCTGAACTCCTGCAAGCGTGCCCGCCCGCCGCTCCCAGACTCCCGAGCACCCATAAAACAGATTGCCTCCCCGCGCAGCCCGGGGAGACCCCCAGCTGCCAGGGGAAGGTGTTTACTCGCTCCAGATCGAGAAACCGAGGCGCGCGGCAGCCGCCTGATAAATAACGAATGAACGAGTTGGCCGGGTGCCTGGCTGAATTAGCTCCCTTCCTTATTTTTAATAGTTTAATAAAAATTACCATAATTAACTAACATCTGTACGATTCGGAGTGGGTGCAATTTGGCACCCTGAAATGAGGATTTAAATATTATTACTGCAAGTTTAATGTTGATTTAATTCATTCTGGCACTGCAGTCTGAACTCGGAAGGTTCATCTGCGATGGCCTTCAGCAGGGCCTGGATTCGGCGTCTCCAGCCTCAGTTTTATAGGCAGTGAAGGGCCGCTCGTAATTCTTTTACAATGCTAATCATTTTTTTTCTACAAGACTTGGATATTCATTAGCTTGCTGGTTTTGGTTTTGGCTGTCAGGTTCGGGGCAGGCCTGTGCTGTGGCATTGCTATGCACAGGTGGGACTGTTCAGGCAGAGCCAGAGACTCCTGGCCAGTGTGAAACAGTGTCAGGGATTGTTTTTGCATTTTTAAATCTTGTATTTTCTACACACACAAGTAACTGAGATTTCAACTAACCTCGCTGGATAACAAATTGGTTTCTAGCTGAGTGTGTCCTCCTGTTGACTTGAATGGACTAAACACAAAGGCACACGAACGAGCTGAAATTGTCTCCCGGTTCCGGGGAGTGTTGCATAAGTGTTGCCAAGAGTTGCAGGGTGGAGCCACGGGAGTCAAAATAGAGTAAAACTAATCGCAGCCTCCGTGGCGTGTTGAAGATTAAAGCCCCTGTCCCACCAGAGCTGAGCTGCAGAATTGCATTTGTGTGTTGGTTAAGAATATGTGGTCACAAGTGTTACCAGAACCCCAACTTCATTGCATCACGGGTGATCTTTTTAAAGTCGCAGACTTGTGCGCTATAGCAGTGTTTGAGCTTTTCTGTATGGCTGATTTGTATTATGTGTGAATCTGGGGGTCCAGCTATTGTATACTCACACCCCTACTTTTCACCGCTGCTGAGCTCTCAGTTACTTAATTGACCCTCTAATGGAACTAATTGTTTTACATAAATATAATCATTTGCCGGCACCCATATCATCCTGCAGCTCACAACTGGCAGCCCACTGGAGCTCAGCAGGTGTGAGCCTGGTCAGTACCTGGATGGAGACTCCTGGGAAAAACCAAGGTTGCTGCTGGAAGGTATTAGTGGGACCAGTAGGGGGCGCTCACCCTGCAGTCTGTGTGGGTCCTAATGCCCCAGTATAGTGACGGGGACACTATACTGTAAACAAGCGCCGTCCTTTGGGTGAGACATAAGACCAAGGTACTGACTCTCTGTGGTCATTAAAAATCCCAGGGCATTTCTCGAAAAGAGTAGGGGTGTAACCCCGGTGTCCTGGCCACATTTCCCATTGGCCCTTACAAATCATGGCTTCCTAATAATCCCCATCTCTGAACTGGCTTCATCACTCTGCTCTCCTCCGCACTGAGAGCTGGTGTGTGGGGAGCGGACTGGAGCATCATCCAGGTGGGGCTGCACACTAGGCACTGGGGGTGGTAAAGGGGATCCCCATGACCTGTACAGCACTTTGAGAGCAGCATATAGAAAGCGCTATATAAGCGTAAGAAATTGTATTATTTTCATCATCATCAGATGTTTTTGGTTTTATATTTTCTGTTCTTAAAGGGGAACCACAGTCCCATTTTCTCAGACCAGTTATTAAATAGATTCATTGATGGTATCTCAAAATTTTACAAATTCTAAATTAAGCACAGAATCATAAGCTTTGTGAAAGTACGGTATGGTCGCCATGTCGTTGAGAGTTAGCGAGAATTGCAACATGATGCAGCCATTCCTGCTCACTAGTCACTGTAATGACTAATGTACTGTGATGTACAAGTGAATAATTACAGGTAGTAAAGCTGACATTTTATAGCATAAATGTTCCAGTCTGATCTGCATGCAGAGTTAACTGTAACTTGTTTTTGTTGGAAAAAACGTCTCAAAGTTGAGAGCTGTATTCCCCAGCCTGCTTGTTTACAGTGTAATGGGGCTGCATCACCTCACTGGAGGTGTTTTTGCCTCGTTCTGAATCACAGAATATGGCGCTGCTCCTACCTGGAAATTTCATCTATTTTGTGAGGCAAATTGGAGGTTTCACACGTTACTGGGTAGAATTTACTTTTTTCAAACTTAGTTTGAAATGAGCTCTTCGGTGCTGATTCTTTCTAACCCCGAAATATGGAAGTAGTGTTCGAGTTCCCCTTTAAATTTTTTTTTAAATTAAAATCAGGCCTCAATATATGAATGAATTTATGGGGTAATTTGAAATCTCCTGTGTCCTCTGAGGGGTCAGAGGTCGGCGCTGAGGGCTGGGCCCCTGAGCCCTCCAGC
Source organism: Atractosteus spatula (assembly GCF_055471065.1). NCBI lineage: Eukaryota > Metazoa > Chordata > Actinopteri > Semionotiformes > Lepisosteidae > Atractosteus > Atractosteus spatula. The sequence continues at coordinate 9,397,131 of NC_142731.1, read as the reverse complement.
ACACCCGTCCTGCCCGACTCCCACAGTAAGAGTGGAAGCACCGCAGCCTGAGATCTCTCCCCAGATGCGTGTCGTCTTGTTTCTCCTGTGTGCCATAAATTTTAACGTCCCACCACCTCCACTGATTTATTTGATAAAATAGTCTGCTAATAAAAAGGAAGAAGGGGCTCAGATGACGTGTAAAATATGGTGCTAATTAGACAGGCGTCTGGAGGTTCAGAGACTCTTAACCAAGCAGGTGCGCTCCGTCAGATGGTCACTCTGCTGCAAACCTTTCTGACTCCTGTCGGAAAGTGTCTGGGGTCCCTTAGCGCACGTTGCTCTTTGAAACTGTTTAGTGGGATTCTATGCCATCTTTGTGCTCATTGGGAGATTATTGTGGGTCCAAATCCTGTTGTGTATTCAGTTCACCTTGCTAGCAGTTTGATGCAATTTTATCATGGAGCATTGAGCTGTGCGTTTGCAGTATAGGAATCTGAGGAATGCTGCTCAAGTCCCTGTGCAGCCCAGGAATGACTGGAGCCTCTGTGTTTTTGTTCCAGGAGTACAACATCCACGGATGGTGGGTGGGAGAGCTGAACGGCTTCATTGGGATCGTCCCGAAGGATTTCCTCCAGCCCGCTTACATTCTGTGAACTCTGTGAGTTTCCGAGTGCACTGTGCATTCTTATTATGCATTCTCGATCATTTAAATGGAATCGATTCATTAAATCGATATTTAAACATTTTGAAGTTTTTTTTATTTTAGTTCAGCTGTTCTAAAAACTCAAGTATTTGTGATTGGCGTTCAGATACACAGTTTTGTTTAAACACGCTGAAGTACAGTACACAAAAGTGAGAATGCCTGAGCCCCCAGAAAGAACACGCACACACGTGTGGAGAACGTGCAGACTCCCCACAGAAGAAGCCGTGTCACGTGCTACCCGACTCAATTTGTGTTTGAAACACAGTTGCAAGCTCTTTTTTCATTCCATGGTGTTCCCAGGCCTGCTTCCCTAATGACAGCGCTGTGCAATCGTCTGGCCCTGCGGTGAGGTGGGCTTCAGCGCTGTCCTGCTTAGGGGCGGTACTGAACTCGGCACTCGGGTCGTGCTCCACTCTGTACTACATTCTGCCATACTGGGCACAGGCAGGCATCTTCTCTGGGAGGAGTGGGTAGCCCCCCACACACACCCCACCCCACCCCGGATCTGAGCCTCGTGCAGTGTCAGGTGTCAGCATCAGTGACAGGGCTTCCAGCCACTGCTGTGGAGGGGAGAGCTGTGATTCAGCTCGGTTTTGTTCCGTTTTCTCATTTCACTGGTTAAATCATCGTCCTTGTTGATGGTACAGTGTTTAATCAAATAGAATAAAGCAAAACTCCTGGCACAGTGCTGAGTGCATAAACTTTAATTTCCTTTTTACAGTTCAGTCTCTTCAGGGACTTAAATTTATTACCACCTCTCCTAACACTGTGCTGTAATTCACGGCATCCCCTGCTGTACTTTTTAGAGACAGTTGTTTTTCTTTTAAAAAAAAATTGAAATTTAAGCAATGACACAGGAAATTTAGATATCCGAGATGAAAAACACTTCAGTGTTGCGTAACTACACGAGAAGAGTCTTAAAAACAAGCTATGCAGCTCTGAATTTGGAGAGACAAACGTTGTGTAGTTATCAGGATAAAAATGAAGAAGCACAAGTAATGAAGAACATTCCTCTTTTTCTGCTTCCTTCCTGTTCTCTCTAAATCCCATCTGTATTCCCAGCAGCGTCCCCTAGTTGGTTCTGAACAAATCACACACAAAGTGGACACCACATATCCCCTTCTCATAAAAGAATTTCTCTTGTTGCACAGAACTGAAAATAAGCAATGCTAGCCACTTCAGCGTAAATCTCCTGGAGAGTACTGTATGTCAGCGTACATCCAGTTAATTGCATACGAATCAAACATTATTTGAATGAAGCATAACCCAGTGTTGCAACAGCATTGCGCAATATAGACCAGCATTAACTTTGTCATCTTTCAAGTTGTCAGTCACTCTGAATACAGTTCTCTGCGTTAGCTCAAGTGACAAAGTCTTTCAACCAAGCTGTTAGTCTTCTAGTGCGCTGGCTGTTGGTTCTGAAGCAAATCACATTCCAAGTGAACACAACAAAAAAAATCTTGATGCCATGTGGGGATTTTGCAAGCGAAAGGAGGGAGTGAGTTTTATTTCCTATAGATGTCTATTCAGCTGAGCTCTTCGCTCACACACTCCAGGGAGACCTCCAAGTTCATGCTGCACATGCTGCAAGCAATTCACCCCTTTAATAATAACACTTTTTGAAATGTTTTGTTTTGTTATTTTTAAAAAAACGAATTGAATGAAGACTTATGAAACCTTTGGGCAAAAGTGTCTACAACCTGTTTAACCTCAAAGGATGCTAAAAAACATCTCTGTTAATTTGTAACCGAGGCGTAAAACGCGTCTTACTGAAGCAGGGCGGTTTCTATATGACGGAACCGGCGGCACAGCCCGACTCAGCGGTGTGAACTCCACCTGCTGGTGAAAAGCGGAACTGCGGTTGATTTAGTGCGAGTCCTGTGCAACGTTTAATTAGTTCAACTAATAATTGCGCTCCGTGCTCTTCATTCCTTTTTACCGTCATCCAGATGACTATTACAGCTGGGTGCCAGATTCACCACGCATGTGAAAACATTACCTTTTGAACTGCTGTAATGGTATATTGATTTTTAACACATTGAAACTAGAAAACAGCTGCTTTTTTTATAATGTAGCTGAATATCAATTACATGCACAACGTCACCAATTGTGTTCGTGTCTTTGTTAAATGCTGCTTCTCAGAAAGGGGGCAAAACTTTACTTTCTAGGAAATTGATACGTATATTTTGTGTTTCTGTTAAGTTTGGTAAAGTAGTTTAAGATATTTTGCAAAAAAATGATCCAACAAATACTGTATGTAAACATTTACTGAGAATTCTATTACTGTGATCAAAATACTGTACATGGTTTATAAAATCTTATGTCTAAAAATTCTGGCTTTCCTTGGCAGCACAAGGGATGAACATGCAGGTATCATGTTTCTGAAGAGCAAAGCGCAAAACGTGTGCTTCACGTTGAAATAAAAGAGATTAAAACTTAACAAGACTGAAGAGCAACATTTTTGCTCCCCAGAGAATTTCTTTACTCATTTCTTCCTCCCTTGTTTCAGGTCTGAACGGCACTGCGCTGAAACCACAGAGCTCGACTCACTTTATTCTGCACTGAAAGACAACCTGAGATAGTTCTAAGGATGTAAAACATCAATAAAAGCACTTCATTTGTACAGATCTCTGGTATGCTGGGAGTCGTTTTGAAGCGTGCATCGTTTTTCCCCACTCCTGAGTTTGAGATTTTGTGTTGAGGGTATCTGTGAAGAGGCCCTGTCCCTCTTCTGTCTCAGACCGTCAGTGTCTCCTGTTTGCTGTTCTCGTCCACACCAGTCCAGGGGACATCACATGACAGTTCACCTGGAGCTGTCTCGTGGTCTGTCTTGCGCTGATTTTGCGGGACACACACAGGGGCTTGTCAAATGCTAAACAAACTTACCAATAGGAGTCCCATCATCTGGGAATCGGGGGACCTTAACTGAAACACTGCTGTCTCTGTTGCACAAAGACAGCACAGTAACCGATCAGTGCCGTGGCCTTGAGGTGGAAATGAAGAAAAGTTCCAATGATAGTCTTTTTTACAAAGCTGTCGGTGTCCTCATTATCCAGTAATTAGATTACTGTGAAAGTGCTATACCAGATTTCAGAAAGATGTCAAAAGTAATACAAATGTAAACATTCAGCAACTTATACTTTGATATAAACGTAAGGGATGTTAATAGGTAAATAGGAATAACAGACTATAGAAAGAGTTTAAGTAATTTTTTTAGATTTTATTCAGCTTACTGAATGATTTTAAATATTCATCTTTTGGATCCACCCTTTTTATGGCACATATAGGGTGTTTTATTTTAAGATGTGCTCTAATTATGTTTTAATTTTTTGGTTCGACAGTAGTACGCGACAGAGTTCGTCACTTTGCTAAGCCGACACTCTGCTCAGAAAACAAACCCACCGTCTTCTGTGCTGCCACCTGCCGGCAACCTGTGGTAATGGTTTTATCCATTGCTGATATTTTAGGGGTATTTTCTCCTGTGTACTATGTATATTTAATATTCTGCAAAAGACTTTTAGGATATCGGCAAGCCAAAGATAGTTTTCCTTTGTCTGACGTTGTGTTGCCCTAACTGCGCTGAAAGATATTCTGTGTAATTAAATGGGCGATTTTTCTATCTTTACAAAAACCTTATACGAAGAATATATGCACCACTTCGTTATCATGCGCAGTATTTAATTGCATTATGTAGCAATTTATATTTTCATTGTCAGTACCGATTTCAATTATTTAGTGAAATATAAAATATCTCTAGCCACAAGGTGGCAGGGTTGTTCCATACTCTGCAATCTTTAGCTGGCTTGCTTCAGATGGATTTAGGTGCACTTGTACATTAGCTCCTAAAATATATTCCATTTCTGTGTATCATATGTAGTTTGCATGTTTGAACTAAGAAGGTCTAGGAATGGGAAGGGAGGAAATGTGTGCATCATGAGACACTGGGCTCATGAAACTCTTAACTGTACATTAATTACTTCATTTTGGATTCAGCTGGGAAAACTGCGGTTTACTAGCCGGTATCTTGGAGACTTTCATTGTCCATCATAAATAGATCCACACTATCAATTTATCCAGAGGTAAACTGGAAACATACAGTATAGTATAAACACTTAAGCATGTAGTAACCATAGAGTTGACACATGAGGTTCCCGAGATTACTAATTGCAAGATAAACAAATTACAGTGTGTAAATTTGAAACCTGCAAACTGTGCTTCCCCACAAGAGAATCAGGCTTAGAGACTGCTGCAGTCTCTCCCTGGTCTGCAGGAGAGCAGAAGGCTGTGGACGAGGACCCGAACAAGGTATGCCCTGCCCCTTCCTACTTGCCTGTTAGACTGAAACGAGGGGTTGGGGTGTGTCTCTAAAGGTGGCACCAGGGTTACAGGCAAAGGTCTTGACAGTTGCAGGGTGCAGCCATGTGCTTAGACACGAAAAGTTAAAAATATTCTCCGTAGTTTTTTCCGTTAAGCATTAGTTGAGTTCAAGGAGTTTTTCATACCATCAGCATGTTGTATGTGACCAAGGCATGGAGTTTTTGAAAATTTCCACCTTGCCTATCTCCATCTCTAAGACTCAAACAGTCTTGAGTAATTTGTGTGCCTCTGTGTGAAGTGTGCATGTCATCCCCCTTTCTGTCTGTCTGGGTTTTATTCAAGCACACCAGTTCTCCACCACCTCCCAGAGAGAGGCTGCTCAGGTCTGATCGGCTCATTGGCATTTACTGATTGGATATAGCATGGCTATTGCAAAAACAATGCCGTTTTGGTTCATGTGAAATGAATATTATTGTTCTTCACAGTAGATTAACTTCCTGAACAGAGAAACACTTTTTGGTGATGTATACAGTATATGCAACAATGACAACACGAATAGTATATTTTGTAAGTGTGGTTACTGAGAAATTAAAACGCCTAAGGTCAGTGGTTTTGCAAGCCTGAGCCCCGATTTGAGAGAATGCAGGTAAAATATTGTGCTCATTTACAGCGAACAGTCCAGTTTAGGTATAGTGAAGTCATTTGTCTTCACTATTGGGGACCAGAAGATAGTGCCATGATTTCATTGCACCTGACATAATCATTATCAAGGTCCAGAAACACACTAGCTAATCATTCTGGCTTTAGTGTGTAATATAAACGGCACTGTTTTTAGTATTATTTGTTGTTCATGGCCCAGTACTGACATCCCTAAGCAGGTTTTCAGTGGTAGGTAACATTCTTTACTTGTTAAGGTGCTGTAACCTTTAACCCCAGGTACCCTGATTGAGTTTTAACATGGCAAATTGTTACAGGGGCCACAGAGCCTCTACCTCCACCTTCTTGCCTTCTCTACCAGCCCTTTGCCCCCCCCACCCCGCTCTCTCTCGCTTCACCACTCGTCCTCACTCGCAGCCTCCATCAGCCCAGATCGGGGAGCTAATTAGGAGTCCGGAGAAGCAGCCCCAGCGGTCTGAGTGAGTAATGGGGTAATTAGCTCAATCAGGTGGGAGAGACAGAAGATAGATTTTATTATCTCCCACTGATTGCTCTCTGAGAATTTCCACTAGAAAGTATTTTTCCATGATTTGCCTCAGGAGATCCTGTCTTTCTCTTCCTTCTCCCCCCCCCCCCCCCTCCTCCCTTCCTCCCTTCCTCCCCTCCTCACTCCCATACAGAAGCTTTTCTCGGCTGTGGTTTCTCTGCTGTGGTTTCTTCACAATCATCTGTTTACCTCTGACACCTGCTGCTTCATCAGGTCTCCAAACAGCACAAGGAAGGGGACTTGAGACTTGACAGAGACCCAGAAACTCTGCTGATAAGCTGCCCTCCAGAGCCAGAGTTAGATCACACTGATCTAGGTCATTGTAGGCCCTTACTCCTTCCCGTTAATGCTATTTTGGATTTTAAATGCTTAGAATTTATGGCAGGCTGTGACTTCTGCTCACCTGTTAATGTCTTGTCCAATTCATCATCTCATCCCCAGGACCCTTCTTAGCAGAGGTACTCAGAAAAGAGCAGAGGTGTCATCAGATGTTAGCTGACGTGGAGAGCCTACTGGTGCACTATGGCTGCTGGTGCATCATCCAGGTGGGGCTGCACACTGGTGGTGGCGGAGGGGATCCCCATTACCCGTAAAGCACTTTGGGTGGAGTGTTGAGAAAAGTGATGGTGACTGTTGTTGTTGTTTCCATACTGGGACAAGTGAGCTGGGAACTCAGAAAGCATGGACTGCACATCACAACAAAGGGAATCTCAGCCAATGCCAGCAGGGAAAATAACTCGAATTAAACAATACACTCATCCCAATACCATCCACATATTCCACATCTTGGAGTGATGTGCTGGAATTCCGCTGCTAAAATCCATTTATAAAAACGAAAAACATGATCATTTAATTATTCCTATTTTAAGTTGTGCCGCTTTAGTTTCACAGTAGCAAACTACAAGAAACTTTACAGAAACCCTTGACAGATCCAGTTGCCCAGCAGGCAAACTGGGCAGAGCCTCCCCTGTACACTGGGCAGGGTGCCCGCGGAGAGAGGCAGGCTTGGGGAGTTACTTTGCGTTGAGATGCCAAGAAGCCACAGAATTCTGGGTTACTTTATCACTTTTAATTACAAGGCACATAATTAATCATCTCACGAACAACCACAGGAACCTGCTCAGATGTGAAATTTAAGAAAACCCAAGAGTGGAGTCTGACACACTTGAAGATCCATCCGTTTCATATCGTGAAGAGTTTGTCCGGAAAAAAAAACAACTTGCACAAGGAAACTGTCAATGCAAATATTCACTTTATTCACATTTCACAATAACCTAAAGTGTCTGTGTTATAATTTAATTGTTTACATTGCTTTTCAGGGATGGGACTGGCGTGTGTGCAGTTCCAGTTCCTGTTTCTCTGCTCATTACTCAGTGTCACTCAGTAATCCCAGTCAGGCGCCTGTACACATTGCTCTCGGCACGCATTCTCAAACATCAGCACATCCTGCAGCTCGCGCCTGCTTCTCCAAGAGCACAGCTTCGGACTCTCTGCGGCCGAGAGGGCCGCTTCTCACAAAATTCAAATTACTATTCAACAATGCCCAAGGAGACAAGCAGGGCTTCAACTCGGGCCTCGATGCTCTCGAAGTCAGTTGAAGAAAAGTTATTTCATTATTTGATTCTCTAGAAACCACCAATCTGGCACTGTTGAGTTACGAGCAGTGGGTCTGTACAGTTCTGAACAACAGCTCTGCAAAGCTACATAAGACAGCTACTGAGCGTCAGTGAGGTTAAGAAACACTTCAGTGCAAAAAAGGTCTTCGATAAACTGGACACCGAGGTTGCCACTGTATGAGTTCTCAGATAGGTGTTCAGAATGGCGTGCTCTTGTTTCTAACACTTTTTAGTGTTTCTTACTCTTGGTCTGAGGACTTAACTAGGGTGGCGCCTGTGAAAATCATCATTTCCTGCACTTCTGTTTTCACAGCGGCAGCCGATACTCCTGTGCACTTGCAGCTCCCCCTCTGTGCGCTCAGTGGGGAACAAAGTGGCACAGGCAGTGCCAAGAGTCACCCCGCGCTCCCATCAGTAGCTGTGCCCATGGGAGATTCACACACACTGTGCGCAGTCGGCAGAATTCAGTTAAAACAAAGATCTGTGCATGTCTACATCTAGAAATACAACTTTCTGTCCTAAAAATGAATCCAGTGTAAAGGCAATACACAACTCTTTGCACACGACACAAGTCGCTAGAATCACCATGGCACCTTTATCTGACAAAGCACCCAGCTGTAAGCTGTAATGAAAGGTTGCTTTAGAATTTGAAAACTCATACTTGCTGACAGGTGGGAGGTGCATCTCAGAGGAAGTACTAATCCTAGCCCCAGTTCTAGGGCTCACACTGTCGCAAACCTCAGTCCTGGTCACCCTCTGCCTCTATTCACTTTGGTGGGAGTGTCCAGCCCCGGTCTTGTTCTTTTCGCTCCGGCAGCCATCCTGACGATTAGCTGCTTAATTAGGAGGAGTCAGCAGCCTGTCTGGAACCCTGCACACTGATGTTTCAAAGCTACCTGTGAACCTACCCGGTCTGCAGCTCCCAGGACTGGAGTCAGACCCTGCTGCTCCAGAGCTCCTTCACAAGAAGGGCGTTTTCGTAACGCTAGAACAAGGATCCCCTGCCAAGAGCACACTGCCAAACTGCTTCTTGGGGTAAGTAAATAAACTTGTGTGAGGTACAGGAGACAGCACCCTGTACTGTCAAAGCTAGGTGTACTGTACAGCTGTATCCAATCTGTTAAATTCCACAGATAAAGGGTAATTGTGCATTCAAAGGTGCAGAAGAATGTCAAGTTTGGACCCTGCAGAGGTTGTGTTAACTTCTTTTCACTTTGTGACCAGGGGTGCCCAAACTTTTGCACACAGCGGCACATGCTGGATATACACGTTCACGCCACGGTACAGCAAAGTGCACAAAGAGAGCGTTTTCCTTCCTCGCGCGGCAACGCTCCCCTTTCCCTTTGCAAAGGCACCTCTGTTTGCGCTGCGACGTTAGACCAGCTCCCACCGTTGTGAAAAATGAGAGAACCGAAATAGGCCCTGGGCCGCTAATGAAGCCTGACGTGCTGTTCCTTCCTCTCGCCCGTCCCTGCCCACGGAAGAAAAACGACCCCCCTGCCGACGTGCACGTCCCCCCCCACCCCGGGCCAGAATGCACTAACGAGCCGTTCATCTTGTGACTGAAAACCTCTCTCTTTAGCTGTGACATGATAAAGAAGTCAAGTGCTCAACAGGGTGCGCACGTTAACCTTCGCCACCAGCAGGGTCGCATTAGAATCGCCCTGAAAGACTCCAGAAACCAAACTCCGCAACTTGCGGGTAGTCTGTGGAGCACCTGAAATTCAGCCTCGGTCAGAAATCACAGCCATCATCTGGGAAACTGACGCCACCACTTGGAAACATTTTTCCAAACGACACCTCACCTGTGACAACAGTGCTCACGATGCCGGACAGCGGTGGTCTCAAAGCTCCCCCCCCCAGGTAAGTGTACAGTAAGTCCCTTTTACGAAAGGGCTGAAAGAGAAACAGCTCTGAAGCCACGCTCCTGTGTGCTGCCACGTGGTCTGAAATTGAATAGAGACTTGAAGTCTGTGTCGTGCCATTCCTCTGAAACAGTTCAATCGCGTTTTGCAAAACTACCATCATCCAGCTACAGTTAAGCTGCCTTTCCTGTTTACAACATGAAGTATGTCAGGCTGTGTTTTAGTGTCATGGCTGGTTCTTAAAGCCCTCAGATGTTGGAATAATGGACACTGCTCTGTCCCACGGGTCCTTACTCCAACTGGACTGAGAATGAAAGACTCCAGAAACAGGAACACATTCTGCTTCATTTGATGTTGGTAAAGGGAATTTGAATTGAGCTGCTATCGAGGAGAAGACAACGTCTGTCTCGAATGTGCAAACTTGTATTTAATGTTTAAAGTTCTTCCCCTGTTCTATTAGCAGAGGAATTCTCAGATTTTTTTCTATTCCCTGTGAAATCTACCAGAAGGTCTAAAGCTGGTCTCTACCTTACCAATGAAAAACAGACTCCAAATTTAGGAAAACGTAAAAATAACATTTCAGATAAACTAGGACTGTTTCTGCCAGTCTGGAGAGAACCTGCTGCTGTATGTATGCAGTATGATGTGTGGAAAACCATCGGTTACTCATCCCCAATGACTTCCACAAACTAGGGGCTGGAACTGTGAATCACAAACTGCTGATGCACAGTCACTGACAACAGATCATTTTCACATCTCATCCGACAGCATGACCACTGCGGCGCACTGTCGTGCACAGAGAGCAAGAGGCCGAACTGGGAACTGTGGGTCTGATCCCAATTCCCTCATCCCTCACGCCCCCGGCCTGCATTGATGTGTGGAAAATACAGCACATCCTATCGTGAAGCTGGCTGTACCCTAAGCTGGATCCACGTGCCTTTGGGTCTGAAAAACTTCACAGGAGTCTTTGGCTCCTTGTAACTCAACATTTGCTCTGCATATCTGAATATCCAAAACAAGCATCCCACCCCATAACAGAGTTGAAAGTCAACTGTTACCTGCCACCTACTAAGGCATCAGTGCCTAAGACGTTTCACACAAGGTCTCCCAAATCAAAGCAAAATGAATCAGGTTGTGGTGGTGGGGGGGAGTAATTTGTATCATTCCTGCCTTCAAAAAACAAAAACCAAGTGTTTTTCTAAAGCTTTACAGTAGAAGGTCTAGGCGGTTTTGTAAGTCTCCAGAGATGCAGGGCCCTGGAAATAGGTCCCTTGAGGTGTTCTTCCTACTTGTTGGGCAACATACAGCTTTGATTCCCTTAAAACTCCCATTAATCCAAACCCTAGACACCTAAAGACCAGACTGTCCCCTGTAAAGGGTTTGCTTTTCAGTTCTTACTGTCAGCTCCTTCTCGGTTCAGAGGGGCAGGCCACTAGGAGGGGGGGGTTCTGGATCCGTGCGGCGCTGCAGAGACAGACCGGTCCGGTCCGGTCCCGGCTCTCATCTGTCCCCCGCAAGGGTAGGGAAATCCCCCTTTGGAGCTGCCGATCAATCGACCCGGTCTGCGTCCCGTTTTTCTTCCCCAGTGCTGCTCTTGGTGCCGCGCGGTCAGTCCCTGCCCTCCGCTCGGCTGGGGGCGTCGTCCGCAGGGGTGCCCCCCTCAGAGCTGCTCTCGCATTGGGCGGCAGGGACGACCGGGGTGGGGCTTCGGAAAGAAAGAGGAAAAATCCAGTCTTTTCATTTCAACATCACTGAAGCCAACGTTCGTTAACATCAGCATGTCATTCGTTATTTCCGGTTCGGGAAACACCTCTGTTCCCTCCTTATGGTAGCTGAATATTTTAAGGGAGAGATTTGCGAGAAGTTGATTTAATGCTAAAAGAGCAGTTTTGCGTCAGGAAAAGAAACTGATGTTGAAACTTCGGAGACTAGTTATCGGGACAGACTCCCCTGCCCAGGTAAAAACAGAGAGAGTGTCATTTATCCAGTACTGAGGCTGCACCCCTTCCTGTTTCCTCCTCTGTGGAGAGACGTCTTGTCTGTTGGGAATCAATCTTGCACTTTGAGATGACGCGCCATGAAGGTGCTACAGTATATAAAATAAAGGTTATATTATCAATCTAGCATCTTAACAAATACTGTAACACGCAGGTACCTGTACCTTTCTGGTGATTGTTCTGTGCCCTTGTGACAAAACACCAGTCTTAAAACACGCAGTGTGACCCCCTGATCCCCAGCTGAATAACAGTTACTTCAGGGTCTTGAGATTGACTTTGCTTAGACTGCAACACCGTCTCTTCAATTCTGTGTACATTCAACTAGAGTTTAATAACGACTAATGCCCTTTCTCTCACTGGAGAAGTTGGGAGAATCTGTCCTCTTTTTCACATTTGCTCTGCTGAGTGTTAATTGTGCCCTGTTCCTGACAAATTAAGAGGACAATACCTGAAAATAATGTTCTTTCCCTCGCTTTTAGCACACATAGGCCTCAATGATAGGCAACTCAGGACTCTTAATTTTAAAATGTGGTGTACATCTTCATTAGTTCCTGATTTCTGTATGCAGCCACAGTCTTAATGAATGTGTATGTCCATTGTTGCATATAAGAAAAACAGATGATCGCACAATAATTACCTGCATTTACCAGGGTTGCATTAACATGGGATTAAGGAACAGTTACAAAGGCATTATCTTGGTGCATAGTAATTTAGCCTTAAATTCAGAATAAGAAAAGTCTTTTTAAAAGAATTAAAAGAACTGGCTAGAATTAATGAATGTTCAGCAGCCTGAGAAGAGCACTTTAAATACAAAATTGTTGCATTTAATAAAATTGAATATCGAATATTCATTATGAATAAGTTGAATAAGCCTTTTCAGACACAGGGCGCTGAGACCTTTATCTGTTACTGAACCCAAAGGGGAGCCAGCAGCTATATCATCCTGCAGCTCTCAACTGGCAGCCCCACTGAAGCCAAGCAGGGTTGAGCCTGGTCAGTACCTGGATGGGAGACCTCTTGGGAAGCTATGGTTGCTGCTGGAAGTCGTGTTAGTGGGACCAGCGGGGGGCACCCACCCTGTGGTCTGTGTGGGTCCTAATGCCCTGGTATAGTGGCAGGGACACTATACTGTAGTGGGCGCCGTCTTTCAGGTGAGTCATTAAAGATTTCCGGGCATTTCTCGAGAAGAGTAGGGAGTTATCCCGGTGTCCGGGCCAAATTTCCCCCCTCGGCCCTTACTGTGGCCTCCAGATTGTCCCCATGTCTGACTGGCTTGCACTTGCCTGGTGTACCCTGCCTTGCACTCGTTGCTTGCCTGACTCCGGCTTCACCGCGACCCTCACCAGGAGGAAGTGAAAATGGCTGGATGGATGAACTCAAAGGTTCACAGAGGGATGGATTCACAAGCTGACAGACATACAGACTGGTGTACAGAGACGTACGAGCTGGCTACAGGAAGACAGCAGTAAAACTGCATGTTAATGTGAAAGCAACATGTCTCACCTTCCTGCCCATTCGTATGGCACAGAAAGAAGGCCGGGCTCCTGGGTCCTGCCCTCCTCCTCCTGAGCCCAGCCCTGATTGGAGGAGGCGTAGCCGAGGATGGCGTCCGTCACCGTGTAGTGGGTGTGGCCCTGCACGCAGGCCTCGATGTCCGCTGGGGCCAGCTGCGTCTGCAGGAACAGGTGCAGCTGGCTGTCCGACAGGAACACCGTCATGTGCAGGACCCTGGAGTGGGCAGACACACCCACGGCCCCCTGAAAACACGCTGAGCGCCTTGCAGCGACAAGACCCAGCCGTAGGGCTAAGAGGATGTCGCTCGGGACAACAGGAACACAGAACAGATCTGGATTTATTTACTGCGACTGCGTCAAGGACAGCCTTCAAACGGAGAGATTAGGACCCAGTGGAACGGTCTTCAAACCGAAACACTTTGCAACACGTGCAGTAGGAGACACTGCAGGAGACAGATACTGCAAGACGTACAGCAGCTTATATACATGTAATGTTATATTTCGCAGGTTAGATAAGAGGAAAACACACATAATCAGTAATTTTCCAGCTCTCCTGCCCTTGGTTCTTTGACTAATGTTTTGATGCGGAAGAACAGTTGTTCTTGCTGTCTGGCTCATTCCAAATACTCCGGTTTAACTCTCTGTTGATGAGAGATGAGATGAGAGCCGGGACCGGACCGGTCCATCTCTGCAGCGCCGCACGGATCCAAGAACTCCCCCCTCCTAGTGGCCTGCCCCTCTGAACCGAGAAGGAGCTGACAGTAAGAACTGAACTGCCTGCTCTACCTTCCTAAAACCCTTGTCAGTAGATAAGATAAGAGATGAGAGAAGATCACTTTATTGGCCACATACAATTTCTTGTATTAAGAATTGGTCTTTTCACAGACCCCAGCTTGCTCTCCATTAGACACACAGACAGGGAGAGAAGCTTGGGGTCAGAGCGCAGGGTCAGCCATTTATATGGCACCCCATCCAAAGAACCAGGAAAAAAAAATCCAGAATAGGTTTTATTACAGAGTGGGGAAAAAAACTAAATGGGGCTAAACACGGCCATATTTCACGGGGCCGCGAGGAGAGATTTACTACATTAATTTACAAGCTGCATGTCTGTTGAACACGAGCGCGATGGGGGCGGCGGTGGCGGCTGTCGTCTCTCTCCATCCATCTCCATCAGCACCGGCTGCACTGCCCCCTGCACCTGCCCGCTAACGAAGCTGCCCAGAACTCCGCTGCTGCTGACCCGCCGAGCCAGAGCACAGCTCTGATTCACGGACGTCTGCGGTCTAGAACGCTCGCCAGTAAAATCTGATTAGACGAAAAGGTACAATTTCCGGGCTGAGGGACACACTTAGCAAAGCCAGTCCTGGTGTTGCGTTAAGCTTATTTGGGGTAAATAATAATTTCACCTAAGCGTTCCATCAAACCTGGTTAAATCAACTAGGTATTCCAGTGCAAACAGGACTTTTTTACACGTGAAGGGGGCTCAAGCTCTCCTGAAGACTGCGTGTGTTAATCGCCCATCCTTTAACATAGTGTGCTGTAAATGAATCACAGTCGTAGTCTCTCCTTTGATCGGGCTCGCCCAATTAATAATGTTCTCCCCTTGGCGACCTAACGGCCTGTTTTTTTGTGGATTATTATTACAGGATAAAGTCAACCCCTGCTGGGGGATTAGGCCCAGTCCATCCCTCAGGGCGTCCCAGCAGGAGGAGCTCTGCTGACCGGTACTGACCGACACTGACCTGTCCAGGAAGTGCTGCAGGCCCTGCCTCCTCTTCTCGATGAAGTCCTCGTCGCCGAGCGTGAAGAAGGGTGTTTTCACAGGCAGCTCGGGCACCGGCCTGTGGGCAGGGTGCGGGGGGTTAGGGACAGCTGTGCCATGCAGGTGCCATCTGCCCCCTCGGACCCAGGTCGTGGCCCGTCCCGAGTCCAGTCAGAGCTCTGGGTCACCGGCCACCAGTGAAACCAGTTACAACCTCAAGTTCTTTTCAGCTTTGATTTCAACTGGACTATTAAACTATTTTTTTCCCCCCCACAATGGCACAGAGTTTTGGCTTAGACATCATACATGATGTGCTGTGAGACAAAAAACGGTAAGCGAGAGACTCCTCTGCTCGAGTTATACACAAGTAATTCTAATTCTAACCACTACACAACCTCTACTCTACTCCTCCAGCAGCTATAAATAATAGCACTATATAGTGTTGCCACCGCCACCACTACGACAGTGGCGCAGTCTGGCACACAGCCCTGAATACTCACACTAATCCGGCATTCTTCTGGAGTTTCTTCTTCAGCCACACAAACTCGCTGTATCGCCGGCGCACACAGGAGGTCTTGGCGGTGAAGGCCTTGCTGTTGGTCTGCGGAGATTAAGCCACAGTGAGGGGACGCTGATTTAGTGCCGAATGAAATCTCTCTCTCTCTCTCCGGGGGCTGAGATCTCTTCAGTGGCCTCTGGGGCGGGTCCGTTTTGGCAAGGGGGGAGGCACAGAAGGGAGATCAGTGCTCTCCAGCCCTCGGCAGACACGCGTGTGGTGCATCTGGGCATCTGAACACTCTTCAGCTGCCTGCTTGGTTTGCACGCCTTTAATTCCTCGGGCTGCAACTTGGATTGGCTGTCCGTCCCTCAGGAATAGCCGGGAGACCCCATTTAAACAGGACAGAATGGCTTTGGACCACGGGAGAAAACTGGAGCCCCCAGAGAAAACCCACACAAACACAGGGAGAACAAGCACGCTCTCCGAATCGAACCCAGGACCCAAGAGCTGTGAGGCAGCTGCACTAATAATTTTATAGAAATAATAATCATAGAGCAACACAGAAACTAAACAAGGCTCCCTCCCTTTTAAACTCCTTACAAGAGTTTAAAAGCAGCTCAACTGAGCCACACAAAAGCTTTAAAATATTAAACGTTTTTAACTCAGGTGATGCAGTACAAGTAGGAAACCAAACAATAAATAGGAGAGCCTGAGATCTGCAGGTTGCACTCTTCAGGAAGTGAAATGTCAGTGTTTGAACGGGGTTTACAGATGACCCACCAGTGAGTCTCGCAGTCAAAGCACCGTCTCTCACCAGCGACACAAAACAGGCTTTGCATATCCTCCCTCGCTCCAGTCGCGTGCTCAAGCACAAATGTGCCTCTATACAGACAGAACCAGCCCGCCAGCCTCCACCCAGGCAAAAGAGTCTCCTCACTGAGCAAGTTCCTCTTGCTGAAGAAGCCATCAATTATTATCTAGGGAGAGCAGACGAGCTGCTGTTTGGAAGCAGCAGGAAGCGAGATGTGGAATCTGAGCTTTCTGGAAAGTCCCAGAGTTCCTTAGGACTGTAAGGTACTTCACATGGAACAGTGCCCGTTTTAAAGGGAAGAGTGTCTGTCAAGCTACATATATTCTGATATCGCAGCACAGCCTCTCTGTTGCTCACGAGGTGAAATTTGCTTGATTTCGGCCCTAAAGAGGAACCATCACTGTTTACTTTCTGAGTGGGCTGACGCTGGTCAGCACCCTGTGAAGTGTGAAAACGAGACTGGGCCAGCTTCCTTGCTGCTGTTTGATATGGGCTGCAGTTTAGGTCAGCTAGACTCTAGGTCATTGTGCCCACCCAGGGCACAAAGCAGTTGGTTTTCACAGTCTCTTTGTATCACTGACCCTTTCAGAACAGGGAAAAGGCAGAGAAACTGGTGCAAATGGCTCTGGGCCTCTCAGAGCTGAGCTGGAGTAGACACTCGTGTTCGCAGTTGAAGAATTTTTTTAATATATCTTTTATATAACACCGCGATAACCTCAAAATTATTGCAATCATAACACTTCTGCCTATAATTGAAGCCCCAGTGACCTTGCATCTGTAAAAAGCATCTTCGTTTAAAATGGTTCTTTTGTTAACAATATATTCTTGTGATTCTGACATAATGCGTGGACTGCGGGCAGC